>NC_064851.1:27703918-28360918 GCF_024139225.1 Suncus etruscus | reverse complement strand
AGATACCTAGGAGAGCAATTGCTGGGTCAAATGGCAGCTCAATTCTGAGTTCCTTGAGCACTCTCCAGACTGTTCTCCATAGGTGTTGGACTAGGGGATATTCCCACCAACAGTCGATGAGAGTGACTTTCATACCGCATCCCCACCAACACAGATTGCTCCCATTATTTTTGATGTGTGCCATCCTCACTGGTATAAGGTGGTACCTCATTGTTGTCTTGATTTGGATTTCCCTAATGATGAGTGAAGGTGAGCATGTTTTCATGTGTTTGTTGGCCATCTTTCGGTCCTCCTCGGAGAAGTGTCTATTCATTTTATCTCATTTTTCTATGGCTTTATTTGGTTTTGGGGGGCTCAGCTTTCTGAGTGCTTTGTATATTCTGGTTATCAGCCCTTTATCTGATGTGTTGAGTGCAAAATTTTTTTCCCATTCAGTTAGCTGTCTTCTTGTTTTAAGTTGGGTTTCCTTCCTGGCTCCTATTTGGAATCAGTTGGTGAGCATGTAATAGCAGTATCAGTTTCTGAACATGTATGATATACATAAAGATATTTTTAGATACTTTAAAGATCTATATGTTTTATTCATAAGAACTCAAGTGTCTGAAGCATACAGTATTCTTGCAGAAGAGGAGCATAAGCAAAGAGAGTTTTATTTTATTTATTTCCTTTGAGGTGCAGAAGCTTCTCAGCATAGTATAGTCCCATTTGTTTGTCTCTGCTTCCACTTGTTTGGACAGTTCTGTTTCCTCCTTGAAGATGCCTTTAGTCTCAGTGTCATGGGGTGTTTTACCTAAGTGTTTGCTTAATACCTTATAATTGCAGGTCTGATATCAAGGTCTTTAATCCATTAGGATTTGACCTTTGTGCATGGTGTTAGATGGAGGTCTGAGTTTCCTTTTTTGCAAGTGGCTGACCAGTTGTCCCCACATCACTTACTGAAGAAACTGTGCTCCATTTTGTGTTTCTTGCCTCTTTATCAAATATTAATTGATTGTATGTTTAGGGAATATTCTCTGAATACCCACGCCTATCCCTCTGATCTGAGGGTCTGTCTTTATTCCAGTATCATACCATTTTAATAACTATTGCTTTGTAGTACAATTTCAAGTTGGAGAAAGTGATGCTTTCCATCTTCTTTTTCCTATGGGTTGCTTGAGCTATTCATGAGTGTTTATTGTTGCAAATGAATTTCAGAAGTGTTTGATCCACTTCTTTGAAGAATTTCATGGGTATCGTTAGAGAAATCGCATTAAATCTGTACAATGCTTTGGGAAGTATTGCCACTTCCTTCCTTCCTTCCTTCCTTCCTTCCTTCCTTCCTTCCTTCCTTCCTTCCTTCCTTCCTTCCTTCCTTCCTTCCTTCCTTCCTTCCTTCCTTCCTTCCTTCCTTCCTTCCTTCCTTCCTTCCTTCCTTCCTTCCTTTTGGTTTTTGAGCCACATTTGGTGACACTCAGGGTTACTCCTGCTTATGTGCTCAGAAATTGCCCCTGGTTTGGGGGACCACATGGGACACCATCCTAGATTAGCATGTGCAAGGCAAATGCCCTACTGCCTGTGCCACCACTCTGACCTCGAGTATTGCCATTTTAATGATGTTAATTCTCCCATTCTATGAACAGGGTATGTGTCTCCATTTCCTGGTGGCCTCTTTTATTTTTGAAGCAATGTGTTGTAGTTTTCTTTGTATAGATCCTTCACCTCTTTAGTAGGGAAGGAGGGAGATGGAGGCCATTGATTGTGGAAAGGTTGTACTGGTGAAGGAAGACGCTTTTTTTTTTTTTAATAAATGAAACTCAACTACAAGCATGTTTGTAATCATGGTGCTTAAATAAAGATATTATAAAAAAGTTGTTGAATTGAGTTTTTTTACTAGTATAATTTCTTCAAATCAATAAAAAGGCCTATATTTTCCTTCTTGAAATTCTCCAAAACTCTTGACTTCCAGGTTCATAGGCCAAACCAATTATTAATCTCTAATTCAAGTCCATCTTTCTTATCATAATCAATCTTGATAATTCATATAATTTTGTTGTTGCTATTTGCCTCTGCTTCTACTACTATTTATTTTATTTACTTTGTTATTTTTTGCCTGTGGTGGTTTGAGTAGATTTCTGTGTTTGCACAAGTGGGGAAAAATAAGGAAGGAGCTGAATATAGCTGGAAGCAGCCTAGAGACCAGAGCCCAATATTAGTGCTCTATCTAAAATATACACCTGCTCTGAGGATAATCTTGCTCCTACTGAAACAGAATTTATCACCATGTTTGAGATTTCTGCATTGTATTTGTTCAAAAAGGAGATATAGTCTTTAAATTTTAATTTTACCATAGCACTGTGATGTTATAATTAAAAAAAAGTTGTTCATAGTTGTATTCTATATATACAATGTTCTGACACCAGTCTGACCACCAGTGTCACTTTCTTCATCAGAATTCCTAGGTTACCTTTCTTTCCCCTCCAATCTCAGTCTGCCATCTTGACAGACACCACATGCTGTAATCCCACTCCAGGGAATTGGGTCTAGAACAGAGGTCACTGCAGTAAATAAACCAGGCCAAGTTTGAAAGGGTGAAACATGCTTGGTCAGGGAGCATTCAGTCTTGTTCAGTGAGAGAGTGCAACCCACCAGAATCTTTCAGAATAGGAGTTTTTATTAAGCACCCAGATCACTCAGGCTGGGGAATTAGGACAAAAAGGCCTAAATTGTGTTAAAAGCCCAGGTAGGCTTTTGATATGTAGAACAAGGAGGTAAGTAGGGGAAAACCTCTGTTTTGGGTGAAAATGAGTTTTAATCAGAGAGGCCCAGGAAGATCTTTGTTTGGGATGAGGCCAAATTGTAAACCAACAGGACCAAATGAGATGTTGGAATCAAATTGGTGTCAGTGTCTACAAAACAAGCACCCTAACCCCTATACTATGTATTAGGCCCCATAGCTGTGTTTTTAAAGGAAAAATTGTCACAAAGGAAGTGACTGTGACAGGAAGGTAATTTAGACTACTTAAAAATAAATTTAAAAAGTAATAGGGTCATAGAAAGAGCTCAATAGGCCAAACACTTGCTTTCTATTTAGGAGACAAGTAATCCCTTAACACTGCTGGAGTGACCCTTTTTTTTCCCAAAGAAGACTATATTGTTACCTAGAAGAAAAATCTAAAAATATAGAAACAGCTTGTTTAAACTACTGATGTTACCTTGGCATTCCAACAGAATTATAAAAATATGGGGACTTGCTTTTCTTGGGAGCTCTTTCATGACTGATTTTCACTAGCTTTCACAGACAGTGCTAACAGTGCTGAGAAGACCCCATTACAATAAAAAAAATGAGATAATAACAATGATAGTAGTCAGTGTTGTATGCATGCTGTTTGCTAGGCAACAGGACAACCATTCATTGTCTTATTTAATTAAGTAACTCTCATTATAATTTTGCAAATAGAAACCTAACACAAAGACACTACATAAGTTGCCTACATTAAACTACTAGGAAATGTTGTGTCTGGGAATCAAACACACAATTTAGTAAGTACTTAAAATGCAAAGTAAAAGTAATAAATCTAGATCTGCTTAAATAGCCTTAAACTCTTGATGTTATCCTTGATATAAATGAGATTCAACTTTGGAAAGGGTTCAAAGCTCTCTTGCTTCCTTTTTTTTCTCCTTTCTATGTGTCTGCATTTTACTACCTCTAACCCTCACACCATTTTTTGTCCCTTTCCTAAAACTGGAAAAGAGAAAAGACAGTATTTAAAGTCCTGATGTGAGAATCAGGCATGAGCATTGCAATAAATAATAAAGTGCCATTGAGCAAGTCACTGGGACTGTCCTTCCTGTTGTTCATGTATCTCTTTAAAGCTGGGTCTCTGATAAATATTTCTGTAATTAAAAACATTCATAATGTGTTTCCCCACCGTCTTTTCTGAAATAGATATAGATGGAAGTTCTTCTGAGTTTCTCTAAGCTTCCCTGATAACTCCTGAAAGTGAATTACATTCAGTTAAATCTGTAAAGAGCTGATGAATTTTAAATACTTTATTACTTTTTAAATTGAAGTAACAGCATTGTAGCATTATGTAAGTTTCAGGTGTGCGTCATTGAAAATCAACCTGTGTATATACTTCATTAAGTTCTCCTTTAAAGGAATTTGATGAATTATGCATTACTTCTCCCGGAGCTTCATGCCCTATTTAAAATGACAACATGAGAATAATTCCCAAAATTTCTTTAGGATGAAATTTCAAACCTCAGTGGATTGAGGTAAGATAGACATTTGGGGACTTTATTAATCAACATTCTTTAAATTATTCTTTACGCTTTATTGTTTCTCTAGGTATCTTGGGATGCCATTTACTTGAACAGAGACTATAATTGAAGTATTCAGATAATAGTCTTCCTTTTATGTTACATTAGGATAGGCACGCTTGTGCAATATAGGTAACAAACACTCCCCAAAGCATCAATGGTAGAAACAAAAGCTTATCATTTGATCATGTTATATATCGTGGAGGAGCAGAGAGACTCTGCTCATTTAACTCCAGTTTTCCAGTCTCCCTAATACCAAATACCCATTGTGCTAGGAATGATATGGAAAATTTTATAATCATTTAAATATGTGATTTATTTATTTATTTGTTTATTTTTTGAAGTTTCCCTTGAAGTCCTCAGAGTGAACAAAGGCACAGCAGGGCATAGCCTCTACAGGCCAGAGAGCTCAGCTTATTGAACAGTGACCCCCACAGCCAGAATGTATTCACTGGGCAGCTTCAAAATGCAGTTTTTTTGGGGGGTGCTAAATATGTGATTTATTTAACTCTTTCCTTGGCCCCAGATAAAAATATGATCACCCAACCACAAGGTGATAAGGAAAGCCATGTGATAGGAAGAAAAGAGAACAGAACTTGGTTAATAATATCAAGAGCTATTATGCTTTCCTTCATTTTCTTCTACAGGCATCATTGTAGGAAAAGAAAAAGTGATATTTACCTTGAGTTCAGGTATAACTGTTACTTGTATACTATCTTTTTTGTGTGTCATTCTTGCGCAGGGGCCATGCTAATCTTCTCTATATCATTCCAATTTTAGTATATGTGCTGACGAAACGAGCACTACTTGTATACTATCTTTTTTAATCTTCACAATAATCCATTGCTATTTTAAAGATTATAAAACTGAGACTTCAAGGATTTAGTTCCAGGCATCAGATTCCATGTTTTTAATTACAAAGCTATATCTATATGTGTGTGTGTGTGTGTGTGTGTATATATATATATATATATATATATATATATATATATGTTTATGGATTATTGGAAGAAAACTATGTGGCTTCTTTGAAACATGACTAATTATTGATACACCTGCCAGAAATTTTTTTATCTTATTGGTATTTCAAGGGCGTGAAATCTAACAGCTGTTAAAAGTTTATAAGTCTGAAACATATAGTGGCCCAATCATGAGAGCATTTATGCAGGAAGAATTTTTTTGTTGTTTGGGTAGACTTTGGAATTTAAGTTCATGAGTTGTATCCTATAGGCATACTCTAGACAAAAGTATCTTGTTTAGAGAACTCAACATGCAGGCTTACTTGAACACACATGTGGAAGAAGCACAGCATATAGAGCTGTTAATTATTTTTGAAGGGAGGAGGAGACTCCCAAACTGTACTCAGGATGCTCCATATGCTACTTACAAACCGTTGTTTCTCAGAGGACCATGTGGGACTGGGACTCAAACTCAGGGCCTTTGTGAGATATCTTCCCAGAAAGTAAACCTAGATGAAAGAATCTTGCTGCAGTATAGAAGCATCATTCAACAGGTAAAGGTGACAAACAACTGGACCTGACCCTAGTTGATTAAAGTAGGAAATGATTTTGCTAAATGGAACTGCATAGCTAGTAATATTGTTGAGAGGGCTGGTGAACAGACCTCAGGAAAATCACAGAGAGAAGTGGAGTGTCTCTCCTAGAAACACAGTTGATATGAGCCTTGGTCTTCAGGGCCATTACTGTCCTCAGCCTGGGCACAGGGTGTATTTATCAGCTTGTCTTGATGACATAGAAGGCTGATTTTTTTTCTGTACATAGAGGTTCATATTAAAGACTCAGTTTGCTCATTTATGTAATTAGCTTAGTTTCCTTCAACATGTGAAACTTTATTCTGGGCATTAAGAAATGACAGAAATACAGACATATACTCTACCTCTTGTTCAATGGAGATTGGCAGAATAATGGATTTTCTATGTTAATTTGGAGAATGGAGAATTTATAGAGGCAGATAGAGAAAGGTTTCCTAGGTAGATATTTACAATGAAAAATCAGGCATACAAGGATTGCAGGATGTTTCACATGGGGAAAGAGACCATAGTGGGGTTGAACTGAGAGAACAAGTTGTTTTACTGATGGACACAGAAATTAGTGAAGGCAGTTGATCAGGCATAGTCATGGATGGTTTTAAATTACTGAGAAGGAAGTTAAGAGTTGAAGCTGATGGCTACTGTGAGCTAATGGGGGCTCATGTTAAGAGTTTTTGAGCAGAGTATATGACAGAAATCCAACTTTGATATTTTTTTTTTGTAAATCTGGCCACGATATAGATTAGAAAGACAGAAAAGGAAACCAGAGTCAGTATTTAAGAGATTAGATACATAACTCAGGGCAGAAATAGTAAGGTCCTAAAAGAAGTTGGTAGTCCAAGAATAAAAAGAACAGACATGAGAATTACTGTAGATTAGGAAGTGGGTTATTTTTGTTTCAGTTTAATGTGATTACCACAATGAGTTTCCTAATAAAAGGATACCACAATCAATCAGAGAGAGGAAAAGGGACAAAGAAGAGAGAATGAAGTGAGAGAGATGAGTAGACACTGGACCAATTCTTTTCTGAATTACTTCTGTCTTTTTTATTCACTCTTTTTTTCTGTCTCATTCTGTCTCTTTCCCTCTCCCACTCCATTTCCTTTTTTTTTTTTTTTGCAGTGTAGGGATTGAATTCAGTTTTACACCTGTATCAAAAATGCTGAAAATGGGAAGCATTACTTTCCCCAACTTTAAACTGTACTACAAAGTAATAGTTATCAAAACAGTATGATATTGGAATAAAGACAGACCCTCAGATCAGTGGAATAGGCTCGAGTTCTCAGACAATGTTCCCCAGACATACAATCACCTAATTTTTGACAAAGGAACAAGAAATTCTAAGTGAAGCAGGGAAAACCTCTTTAACAAGTGGTGCTGGCAGAACCAGTTAGCCATGTGCAAAAAAGCAAACATAGACCCCCAGTTAACATCATGTACAAAGGTAAAATCTAAATGAATTAAAGACCTTGATATCAGACCTGATACCATAAGGTACATAGAACAACATGTAAGTAAAACATTCCATGACATTGAGAATAAAGGTATCTTCAAGGAGGAAACTTCACTTTCCAAACAAGTGGAAGCAGAGATAAACAGATGGGAAGACATTAAGCTGAGAAGCTTCTGCACCTCAAAAGAAATAGTGCCCAGGATACAAAAGCCACCCACCATGTGAGAGAAACTATTCACCCAATACTCATCAGATAAGGGGCTAATATCCAAAATATACAGGGCACTGACAGAACTTTACAAGAAAAAAACATCTCATCCCATCAAAAAATGGGGAGAAGAAATGAACAGACACTTTGATAAAAAAGAAATACAAATGGCCAAAAGGCACATGAAAAAATGCTCCACATCACTAATCATCAGGGAGATGCAAATCAAAACAATGATGAGATACCACAGAGATTGGCACACATCACAAAGAATGAGAACAATCAGTGCTGGCGGGGATGTGGAGAGAAAGGAATTCTTATTCACTGCTGGTGGGAATACCATCTAGTACAACCTTTATGGAAAGCGATATGGAGATTCCTCCAAAAACTGGAAATTGAGCTCCCATATGATCCAGCTATACCACTCCTAGGAATATACCCTAGGAACACAAAAATACAATACAAAAATTCCTTTCTTACACCTATATTCATTGCAGCACTATTTACCATAGCAAGACTCTGGAAACAACCAAGATGCCCTTCAACAGACGAATGGCTAAAGAAACTGGTACATATACACAACGGAATATTATGCAGCTGTCAGGAGAGATAAAGTCATGAAATTTTCCTATACATGGATGTACATGGCATCTATTATGCTGAGTGAAATAAGTCAGAGAGAGAGAGAGAGAGAGAGAGAGAGAAATGCAGGATGGTCTCACTCATCTATGGGTTTTAAGAAAAATGAAAGACATTCTTGCAATAATAATTTTCAGACACAAAAGAGAAAAGGGCTGGAAGTTACAGCCCACCTCATGAAGCTCACCACAGACAGGGATGGGTTTAGTTAGAGAAATAACCACATTTTGAACTATCCTAATAATGAGAACATATGAGGGTTATAGAAAGCCTGTCTAGAGTACAGGCGGGGGTTGGGTGGGGAGGAGGGAGATTTGGGACATTGGTGATGGGAATGTTGCACTGGTGATGGGTGGTGTTCTTTACACTACTGAAACCCAAACACAATCATGTATGTAATCAAGGTATTTAAATAAAGTATATAAAAATTATCTCATTTGTTTTTCTGAAGGAATATTTGGATTTTTCCAAGGTAGATTGTGAATAAATCCACACACCATAATCCTATGGGGAACAGGGAAGTGAGTCTGGAGAATGTCCACTGCAGGAAATAATCCAAACCAGAAATCGGTTCAGGGACCACTTCACGTGGGCAAGAGGAAGATGCCAGCTGGGACTGCAGTATTTATTGGGAAGATAAACCACCTCCCTGCATGGGGAAGGGGTTAAAGTAAAGAGCCTATCTAGAAAATTTTCCTTCCTGAGCGAGTCTTTGACATATTAAAGAGGAAGCCATCATCGGTAAGGGTAAAGTCTGATGCACCATTATAATTTAGGGTAAAGGCTAATCCAACAGTAGATGTTTTATTATTCCATTTTTAATCTTGACTGCAAATTAGACAGGCAAATGATACTGTAACTCTTTAAATAAGAAATTGGAATTGGAGAAAAAATAAGCAAAACTAACCTTTAAACTGAAGTTTTTTTAACCAATAGCATATATATAGATATATATATATATATCTATATATATATATATAATTTTTTCCCTGCTGCCTGTTAATGAACTTTAACAAAAATAAACATATAAAGTAGTTTATAATAGAATTATTTAAAAGAAAACAAAATAACTAATCTGGGTGAGTGGCTTTAAAAGTATGAATTTTCAACCATAAATCAACAACATTCTAGCTTATTTTGACTTCTAAAGCTTATTAGAAAGAAATCATCTAAGCCTTTGCTCCTCAGTGGAAAGCATTTAGAATAGATCATTTGAATCTCAGAATACTTTGTTTATTATTGAGCATTTCCCCCTTTCTGCCAGATGTGCAGTCAGCAGGGAATATGGTGTGGTGGCCATCCCCAGCCAATAAGACCAGGAGAACCTGTCAGACACTTTGCCTTCTTGTTAACAGTCATGGGTCATTTCTTATTGACAAGTAAAGTCAGACAGAAATGAAAGCCTAAATACACTCTGCAGAAGGAAACAGAAGAGAAATAAAGAAAGGGAGGCCTGCTGTGGGTATCCCCTTCCCCATCTTTCTGTTTACCTTACCTGGATGGTCAGACCCACCCCCACCTGGGAGGGGTCTGCAGTTTGGAATAAATAATATAAGATGCTGGCTGGAGGAGGCGAGAGAGAAAAGCAGCAAGGAACCTTGGAGAGTGGGTGAAAGGGAGACAAAAGTAGAGAGAGCTAGAGAAGGAGCAGACAAGAAGCTGCTTGGAAAAGGCTTAGCATGGAAGCCATGTAAGGAAATGCACATGGTGGTTAGGGCCGTGAAATATAGCTGGCTGACTCCTATGAAACTCTGACTGCCTGTAAATTCATTTCAGTGTTACTACCCTTCTCCAGACCTGCCAACTGAAGGGTCAAGGAAGGCCTCACTCCAACACTAGGACTCTAGGCTTTATATTTTATATTAAAACAACAGCCTGCCAGCTGGGTTCCATGAAGATGCTGCTGATGAAACCTTGTTAGCCTGGCTCTGCTACTTTTCTTTTTTGAGAGGTTGCTACCAAGGTATGCTCAGGCAGCATGGGAGAGTACCTCCTAGTTATTCTCAGCTAAACAGGCCCAAGAGTGATTTTGGTGCTTGTAGTGCCAGAGATTACCTGTGTCACACTCTTAATATTGGGCAGGGTGGAGGGGGTTTGTTCCAAACCCACATCTCGTCCAACAGACACCATCTCTCCAACTCCTATTCTGATATCATCTCTGCAATGTGCTGCTAATATTCCTTCGTGTTGGTGGAACAATAAGAACCAAAATTGACAAAGCCCGATACTATGCATGTGCAAACAGTTAATACAGTACAGTCATTGCTGATAGAATCCATCCATACAGTGGCTGCTCCTACCTACAGTTTTTATTCTTCTGGACAACAGGTTAGAACAAACCTCGTCTATCTGAAACAGGTTTCTTAATGAAGCTCTCCTGTCTCGAAGACAGACTTTCGGATCCTCAAAAAATAATCATCTGTGCAGTTTGTCTCTTCCACCAGGTCTCAGCCCTATGATTGCTGACAGTGTTCCTTTAAAATGCAGTGCGGCTGCAAGTTTACAGACTTCAGGACTCTGCAGCTTTATCGACCATCTGCCACTTTCACACAGTAGTTTTGCCCTTTTACTCAGATTTTATTTGTCCCAATTTACAAAGATCTCTTCTCATAAGTCCACTTCATCCGTTTTTTATTATGCACTCAACCGACCACTAAACTTTTAGTGACTGTCTTCATTGGTGCCTTGGCAGTTTTTGCCTCCCTTTGCCTGTCAATTGCTTCTTGATTAGTACAATTAGGGGTCTCAAACTCAATTTACCTGGGGGCCGCAGGAGGCAAAATCGGGGTGATCCTTGAGTGCAAAGTCAGTAGTAAGCCTTGAACATTGGGGGGTGTGACCCAAACAACTAAAACAAAACAAAACAAAAAAAGATTCCTTTAGGGCAGGGCCACAAAATGTCGTATGGAGGGCCGTTTGGGGCCCGTGGACCGAGAGTTTGAAACCTATTTAAAGAGCTAGAAGGAAAAAAAAAAAAAAGATTACAATTTTAGCAACCTAGAAAGGAAGCTGAACTGGCCTGGAAAAAATGAACATAATAGCACAGTGCTGTGGTGATTGTTTAATAGTATCTTTCCATCAGTCAGTTCCTGTTGAGAAATGTATTTCAGAGTTCTTGGGTTGCTTGTTCTTTTCAAATTTGTGGTTAGTGTCTCCTTTTGTTACCTATTGAGTCCAGGGATATAATTGTCTCACTAAGTTCCTCATTTTGTATCTACTTTAAAAGAAATTCATTGAGATACTCTTAAGTTAAATTCATGTCCCTTGCAATTGGATGCAGAAAATGCATTGTTCGAAATGAAATTAGAAACTTGGCATGCCAGTATTCTATCATATATTCTTAGATGTCCAACACAACACAACTTCATAAACCAAGAATCCTTT
The DNA here is from genome assembly GCF_024139225.1 of Suncus etruscus. Taxonomy (NCBI): domain Eukaryota; kingdom Metazoa; phylum Chordata; class Mammalia; order Eulipotyphla; family Soricidae; genus Suncus; species Suncus etruscus. The sequence continues at coordinate 28,349,386 of NC_064851.1, read as the reverse complement.
CTTCCTACTAATTTGTCTTTTTTGCTATGAATAAAACTCAGACTCTTTTACTAAAAAGGCCTTAGATATTTAAAATTATGCAATATCAAGTATTTAAAACTATCTAAAGGGAAAACTTCAAAAGCCCAAAGATGAACTTTTTGTTAATAAATTACTATTTTAGATGAGCTATGTACTATGATTATATAATTATAAAAAGATTTTTTAGTTGTGCATTATATCATAAAATAATCTTAATAAATAATGCAAGTACTTTTTATTGAATACGGTAAAATAAATGATCTAGATCCTTTAAACAATTAAATGTGTATTCTGGAAGGTGGTCCTAAATATTAGAAGTAACTATTGACTTTCTGAAGTAGAAAAAAAAAGCCTCACACCAAAGTCAAGTTAAGTTCTTTAAGGCCAGATTGCATTCTCAGCAAAGCAACACCTCCTCCACTTGATGGTGTTCTTGATGCTTAAACCCTGAGCAACAAACCATAGGAAACTAATGGTGTTTTAAATGGAAAACAGCAGTTAATTAGGATTGGTTAATAGATTCTTGGCAAAATTTCAACTTAATGGGTATGTAAGTGTATCTATGTGTGCTCAGTAAAGCTTGTCCCAAGCTTTCTAATGGTGTCAGTCAGTTCTATAAATTTACTTTGACAGCTAGTAAACAGAGAAGTGCATCCTGGGAGAAGGGGGTATGAAGCCTGTAGCAATTTCCAAAAGAGGCAGAGTACATAGAGCCAAGCACATATTAACACAGCAAACATTAAACTTTTCTGCTTATCCATTCTTTAATATGTTAGCAACATAGCAAAAGACTTTTCTTAAAACCTATAGCTTATTGACTCTAGTCAGGAATTTTGGATTAAAATATGAATTAATAAAATGTATGTTTCCAGAGAAATAACCAAAGGCTTAGCAGTCTTTCAAAGATAGTAGCTTTCTTCTGTGTCTAATCAATATTTCTGCTGGCTACAGCTGAGTTGGTAGACGGTTCATATAACAAGTAGACAACCATCTAATTTAATTCTACCAGCCATTGGAAACTGTATTAGGTAATGTTTGTATTTCATTGTTTGCTGAGAAAGCTTGACCTTACTAAGAAGATTCCTAGGCATTTTTTATGGCGTATATTTGAAATTGCTATGTATGTGAGAAACTGGTAGAGGTGTTATTCCATAGAGTGTAGTGTAGCTTTTTGTTCTTTCAGACAGCTGTAATAATACAGACCACCCCCAGAGAATGCTTTTTTCCAATGCTTGTAAAAGATGCATTTGGGGTGGGGGGAATCAGGTTTTATTGCCAATGCATGGTAAGTAGCTTGAACCTTGAGAATTTTTAGAGCAGAGAAAATGAAAGGAAGCCTTTATTTGTTAATTTTTAATTAGAGCATAAAGGGAATAAGGATGGTGAAAGACTATTTTGTTAAGTTGTAGTTTTAAAGAGTAAGCAGCTTTGCGTAGTGAAAAGAGCTGTATCTCGAGACAGAATGTAGCCCCAAATTCTAGTTTATGCATTTCATTATTTTGCTTCATATCACTTTCCAGCAAATGGAACAAGTAAGATATCACTGAAGGTGTTATATAACTGTTGGATATTCTTATGGCTTCTTAAATTATTAAATTTAGCTCATACTGTAAACCTTTCTCACTTTTATCTTTTTGTTAGTGATGTGGACATTTCTTTCAACCAAATATTTTACAATTAAAAATTTTAGGCATTGTGATTTACAAATTTCTTAATAATAGAGTGATTCATAAAGTTGTTAATAATAGTGTGTCAGGCTTACAGTGATCCAACTACAGTCCTACCACCAGTGTTTGAATCCCTCCCTAGAATGTCCCCACGGACCCTCCTGCCCCAATCTGACTCCTTAGGAGATACTTTTTTGGTTTAATTTTTGTGGTTTGGGCCCCAAGATTATAGTAGTGTTGACCTTAGTGGTTTTATATACAAACACTTCATCTCTACACCATCAGTACCTTGTTTATCTTCTATATTAGCCCCTTATCTGATGGGTTTTGGGTAAATAGTTTCTCCAATTCTGTGGGTGGCTTTTGTATCTTTGGCACTATTCCATCGAGGTGCAGAAGCTTCTCAGCTTAATATAGTCTAATTTATCTAGAGACTGTCTTTACTTCATCTTCTTTTTTGTTTGTTTGTTTGTTTTGATTTGGTTTTGGGCCACACCTAGTGATGCTCAGAGGTTATACCTGGCTACGTGCTCAGAAATTGCTCCTGGCTTGGGGGTGGGGGTGGATCAAACTGCGGTCTGTCCTAGGCCAGCACAGGCAAGGCAGACACCTTACCACTTGCTCCACCGATCCAGCCACATACTTCATGTTCTTATCCTAGTCATAAATTAGCTGACCTTTGATCTAGGTGCTTATTTTTGGGATCTAAGTTCTAAAACATTGGTCAGATAGTCTTTCCCTTTATCAGTGCCATGCTATTTTGATTACTACAGCTAAATACTATAGTTTCAAATCAAGTCAAATCCAAAATTCTTGAATTGTTACTATTTTTATAGTATCAATGGTTTAGAATATAATTATTTGCATAAAATGGTGCATATCTAAAAGTTAATGTAATTTTGATTCAATGCAATTTTCTTTTTTTGGAAGTGAGGGTAGAAGTTTAGGCCTCACCCTTCAATGCTCAGCGACTCTCCCTGACTTTGCTTATGAATGATACCTCAAGGGACTTGCATGATACCACAAGGTGGTGTTTTAAGGGGCTTTATGCAGTGCTGCATAAAAGGAAAATGCCTTACTTCCATACTATCTCTCCAATCCCTAAAATATTTGTTTTTATCACAATTTTTAAAACCAGGCTTTATTTCCAAGTTTTAAAACATATTTTTAGGTGAAAATTAGCTTGTCATAGACAACTGTGTTTTCATTTAAAAATTTTTTTTTATGGTTTTTGGGTTACATCCAGCTGTGCACAGGGGTTACTCCTGGCTCTATGCTCAGAAATCGCTACTGGTAGGCTCTGGGGAACATATGGGATGCCGGGATTTGAACCACTGTCCTTCTGCATGCAAGGCAAACGCTCTATCTCCATGCTATCTTTCTGGTCCCTGTGTTTTCACTTTTAGTAATGCAATTTGATAAAGGCCTACTAAAACCAGTATAGTGTGACTTAACTCTGGCATCTGGATGAAGGCATGAATAAGGCTTGCTGCTAGATCTTCAATGAGTTAGAGGTTTAGTTAGGATTCTTATGTTCCCTTAACTAGTCCTGATATGAAGCTTTGCATTTAGAGCTGCTGTGGCCATGCTAACATGGAAGCATCAGCTCATAGATACATTCAATCTTAATGGGCACCCACATTCCATCAAATTGTCTATAATTTACATCAAACTACTAGGGGTAACAAACCTATCCTTTGATTTAAACACACATACACACACAATTACCAATTATTTTGTCATTGTACTGTTACTGAATACTGGAGAGTGTAGGCAGTATTACTATATTGTACAATCACAACTTTATTCTTCTCTGTGTCCATAATAGCAAGCTGTTCTATGAAAGTCTTTGATAAATAGTCCACATGGCAAATGGCTCACCAGGGTTATTATTTCTGAAGAAATAAGTAGAGTTTTTCTAAAATCAGTTTTTGGAGAATAAAATGTTCACTTTCCTTTTTTCTACCCTCTCTCCCTCCCTTTCTGACCATATTTGTAATCTATAAGGTTTTGTAATTGGTATCAGAATTTGTATAATATATTTTAAAATAATGATATTGTGGGCCAGAGAGATAATATAGTGGATTTGGGTACTTGCATTGGGTTTGATTCCCAGCACCATATGTTACACCGAGTGATCTTTGAGCGCAGATGCAAGTGTATGCTCTGGCTACTATTGCATGTGGCTTCTAACTCTCCACCCCAAACACATTAAAAATAAGATATCAATGATAGTATTGAGGATTTTGCATGACAGGTCCCTCAATAACCTCTAGTCATCTACTATTTAACATTTATACAAATTCAGTGATTTTGTTTGTTTCCAACAAACAAATCTGTTTCTAACAGATTAAGATAAATTCTTGGGTTCTAAAGTCTAAAATTCAAGGCAGAGAGATGGTAAAGGTGTTAGTTATTTTTATTTTGTATGATACTGGTTGAAACTTTTAGTACCACAGGTAATCCCCCACCCCCAAGAACCAAAAGGAATGGTCCCTGAACACAGAACAAGAACTTAGCCATGAACACTACTAGGTGTGGTCTCCCTAAATAAAAAAATTAATGAAATAAAATCCAAGACATTAGCAAAGTCAAAGTATGCTCCTTCTGGGAGCTCTTACAGTTCCATATCTTTCTTGTTTCTGGTGGTGATTCAAAAAGCTTTGACATTCCCTGATCTGTTTTTTTACTCCAGACTTTACCTCTATCTTGACGTTCTCCTCCCTGCTGTTCTCTCATGTATTATTTTCTGATATAAAGAAATGCTCTCAGGGCCGGAGAGATAGCCTGGAGGTAAGGCATTTGCCTTCCATGCAGAAGGACGGTGGTTTGAATTCCGGCATCCCATATGGTACCCCATGCCTGCCAGGGGCGAATTTTTAGTGCAGAGCCAGGAGTAACACCTGAGAAAAAGCCAGGTGTGACCCCCCCCCCAAAAAAAAAGAAATGCTCTCATTGCATTTAGGATCCTCCCTAATCCAGTATAATTTTTTCTTAGTCATCTAAATTATATCTACAAAAACTATTTCCAAATTAGGTCACTGTCTGAGGCTCTGGATAAATGCAAATTTGCTAGGGCCCTTAATTCCATTTATGATAGAGTATTTGTGAGATAATTTTAGCTGAGGGCACTGAAGCTTATTAATAAGCAGATAATTTTTTTCTGCATAATAAACTTTCTCAAAACAAAACCAGGAAACACTGTTCATTTATCACCATATTATGATCTCCTGATTGGTTCTTTTGGATTAACTCTAATAGAGGTTTTTTTCCCTCCCTACCCACCAGTTTTCCTTTCTCTGATTATATTTTGATCTCTTTAAATAATAATGCCCCAGTAAAATTTATGAAACAAATAAACACTCATTGGCCCTTCAAATACTGTGTGCAATGTGGAAATCTCTAAAAGTAATAGCGTTAGAAAATTTCTCAGACAACTAGGGTACAATTGAATATAGTTCTGCAATGGTATCTGCATGAAGTCAGCAAAATGACCAATAGCACACACTACAGTGCAATGCTTCATTTTAAGTCCCTTTTTATTGAAAGAAAAATTAAAATGAGAGTATCAACTGAGCTCTCATGCATGAATTTCTTGCACATATGGCTAATGATCTACATTGATAGCTCTACTTACATCTTTTTTATATCAAATAAGGAGATCCTTTTCTCCCTCAAGTTTGTTCTGTTCTATCAAAATATAGTTTCTTCAAAAATGGTGGCAAATATAGCTAGAGAAATCGTATACAGTTTAAGATGCATTCTTTTTGTATGCATCTGGCTCTGGTTTGATCCTATGTACCCTATGGGTCTCTTGAGAATTGTTGGGTTTGTATCTGGAGATTCCCAAGCATAGTAGGGGACAGAATAACTTGGGTAATCTGGCCCTCATATAAAACTGCAGATTCACAGCTGTGAACCAATGGAAGGGGTACTAGGAAATTAGGAAGCCCCTCAAAATTGTGGGTATTTCTTTTTTTTTATTTAAACACCTTGATTACATACATGATTGTGTTTGGGTTTCAGTCATGTAAAGAACAAATTGTGGGTATTTCTTTAAGCGCAACACCCAAATCAGTTGTTCATATCAAACTCTCTTTGTGGATTAAAATGGTTTTGTAATATATAGCTATATTTTTTGACTAACAGTTTTCAGTTCCCTTGAAACAATTTAAATTAGAATCATTATGATATACACAGTTGAAAATTTGTTCCTGATTGAATTTCAGTCATACCATATTTGAACAGCCATTCTTTCATTATTGTAGATTTCCTGTCACTAATGTCCCCAGTTCTCTTCGTGCTACCCACCCCAGTCTATTTTGAACCTCTATTGCAGACATGTACTCTCTATCTCTCTCTCTCACTCACTCTCTCACTCTCTCTTTTTGTTTTTAGATATTTTGATTTATAGTACAGCACATAGTTTCTGCCATTGTCCCCAGTTTCTCTGCCACCCACTTTCCCCACCTCTGGGGCAGACATTTTATTTCCTCCTCTCTCGCTTTCTTTTCTTTTTTTGTAAGGTGGGTTTCACTATTTCTAATTAAGGGGTACCATGTATATCACTTTTTCCACTTCCAACACACGGTTCTTGTCTGGAGCGATCAATTCCAATCATCCCTGTCACTATGGACCATTCACTACCCTAACTGCATTCACTACTCTGTAGCAATCTTTCTACCATGGATTGGTCCTCCTGATCCTCATCTCTATATTATCTGCATATTATTAACATACTGTAATTTTTTTCTACTCCACAAATGAATGATATTATTCTATGTCTCTCCCTCTGACTTATTTCACCAGCATAGCAATTTTCATATTCATCATGTATCAACAAATTTCATAACTTCAATTTTCCTAACAACTGTGTAGTATTCCATTTTGTAGATGTACCAAATTTCTTTAGTCACTCATGAGAATAGATATCTTAGTGTTGGTTTTATAAGCCTTTTATGCATTTTATAAACATGTCCATATAATTAAGATGTGGTTATTATTAAGAAAATACTGTTTTAAATTTGCCACAAAGTATCAAGTGATTTAATGACTAAAACTATATATACCACAAACATTTTAAAATGCACTGACTCTACTCAAAATATTTAATAATAAGAAATTGATAAAGTTATATTGAAATATTAGGTAAGCTCCAGATTGGTATTTCTGTGGACAGAAAAATAGATGAGCTTTGTTATTTTTCTTTTTCTTTTAAACTTTGCTTCATGCCCAGCTGTACTTAGGGCTTACTTTTGGCTCTATACTCAGAGACCATTCCTGCTGAGCTTGAGGTAATTGGGAATTCAGGGATCAAACCTGTGTCAGCTGCATGCAAGACAAGTGCTCTATATGATATATTAAAGCTCTGGCCTGATAAATGAGTTTTGTGTTGATCTGTATTTATCTGAATTGAAAATCGCTAAATTTTTATTGGAATATTTAGCTTGCTTTAATCTAACAATTGAATTGTATTTTAATTATCTTGCTGTTCACTTCATTTGTACATCTATTTCGTGTTCCTTTTAAACTCTCCTTTCAAATGATTCTATTTTGTCTCTGCCAATGACTTAAAAGTCATACTTGTTTTATATTTTAGTGACTTTTCTAGGGTTTATCTATTTATCTTTAAAACTATTTATATCACTACATGTGATATAAAATTTTGAAGTATATGTTCATTCTTTTGCTCTGATTATTGTTACTCATCAAAATTCTTCTGTGTTATAAAACCTACACTACTGTTGCTTTAAGCAGTATAGTATTAATTATTAAAAATTAGGAAGATGGTTTTGTTTTTTATGATATTTCTGTTGCTCTTCATTCCATTGAGTAGATTCAACTCATTATTTAGTATAATAATCCTTTTATCATAGAGTTTCCTTAACAACAACATACATATCAATGTATTCAATGAATTCTCTGCCCTTGTACTGGTATGAATAAATTACTTGGTTCATCTTGACATTTGAAATATTTTACCCACTACATAGAGAATTTTTATATACACGACACTTTTCTTTCAGTAATTTAAAGATGTCATTCATGATCTTAAATTTCTGATAAAATGTCTACCATCATTCTCACTTTTAATCTCTATTTTATTTTAAAATATTTTCTTTTTTTTTTTTTTTTTTTTTGGTTTTGGTTTTTGGGTCACACCCACTGGGCTCAGAGGTTACTCCTGGCTCTATGCTCAGAAATTGCTTCTGGCAGGCTCAGGGGCACCATATAGGATGCCAGAAATCAAACTGGATCTGTCCTGGGTTGACCTTGTACTAGGCAAATGCCCTACTGATGCACATTCACTCGCCCTATTTTGGGATATTCTTAAAGTTTTATTTATTTTATGTTTGGAAATTTTTCATCAATTTGATTATGATGGTCCCTCGTGTGATTTTATTCTGTGTATTTAATCTGCTTGTGTTTTATTGCTTTCTTGGCTCTGTAGGTTTAATTTATCATTTTATTGGGAAAATTTCCATCTATTGTTTCTTCAACTACTTTTCTATCCTTGCCCCTCTTTTAGAGCTCAAGCTAAGTGTACACAAGACTACTTGATTTTATGATAGCACAATACTCCACACTCATAATTAGAGCCTTTTAAAACTCTAATTTCTTCCCTTTATGTGCTGAGTTGTTTCTGATGCATTCTCCCAGCTGTTCCTAGACACAACTCCAGGGCTTCATCTGGACAATGTGAAGTTTTCTTTCTCTTCCTGCAGAGATCATAGTCCCTAGGTTTTGAAAACAGCTTTATTTTTTAAATATATGATTTTACATCCTAATGAGAAAGTTAATTCTCACAGTAAACTCTCCATCATAGGCAGCAACATAGGTTGCCTCAATTTATTTGCTTAAAAAGTGTTTGAGGGACTAAACATAGTAAGTTATGTTCAGGAATTACTCTTTTATTGTTGTTGTTGTTGTTGTTTTTGGGTCACACCCGGTGACGCTCAGGGGCTTACTCCTGGCTATGCTGCAGAAATCGATCCTGTCTTGGGGGCCCATATGGAACGCCAGGGATCAAACTAAGGTCCGCTCTGGGTCAGCTGCGTGCAAGGCAAATGCCCTACCACTGCCCTATCGTGCTGGCCCAAATTCAGGGATTACTCTTGGTACTATGCTCAAGAATCACTCCTAGAGGAGCTCAGGGAACCATATATGGTACTGGGGGCTGAACCTGCACCAATTACTGCAAGCAAGGGCTTTAATTCCTGTTCTAGTTCTCCACCTCTCCCCCAATTTATTTATTTGGTTTTTGGGCCACACCTGGTGGCACTCAGGCCTTACTCCTGGCTCAGTGCTTAGAAATTACTCCTCAGCTCCAGGACCAAACAGATATGTGATCATTAATAGTAAGCCAGACAAAGAGGGGTCCTCCTACTCTTGCAGCCCGGGGGGTGATGGTGGGGTATATGGGTTGTAGAAAGGGAATTGGAATGGGGGGAGGACATAGTTGGTGATGGGTATTCCCCTGATTCAATGTTAATATGTACCTAAAATACTACTGTGAAAGATATGTAAGCCATTATGGAAAAAAATTGTGTTTTTAATCAGAATCTTTCTTTGACTTACATGTATTATTATTATATCAATTATATTATATGTTATATTATGTTACTATATTATGTTATGTTAGTTTACCTCATTATGTGAATCAATTTTGTCTCTTGAATAAATTCTTACAATAAAAAAAAGAAATTACTCCTCAAACCCGAGTTGGCCACATTCAAGGCAAATACCCTACCTACTGTGCTATCACTCCAGCCACACCAATTTAATTTTAACCAAATCATTAAAATTTAAAAAGTGATTATTATTTTTAAATAAAAACTTATGTTTCCTAAATCAATATTTACCTTTGGATTTAATCCTGTATCTGTTTCCTCATTTAGAGAACACCTCCCACCCATGGTTTGGCCTTTTCTTTCTTTGGTAGATGCCTCCTTTACTTAGTTTATACCTGCCAAGTTCTCCAGTGATTCTGGCTAAATCATTTCATTCCTTACAGAAGTAACTTCCTGGTATGCTTCCCTTGATCATTTCATGGATACCTCTTGCTCATCTTTTATATATAGGTTTCCGTGTCACTCAGAATGATTTTTTCTCTGTTCCCTAAGCATCCATGCACAAAAAAAATAACTGTTTCCTTGTTAAAATCTGTTATACTATCCTGGTGCTTTTTTTCCAGAGTACTGAACGTAATGTAGTTTTAATATGTGTGAGTATTTTAATCCCCATTTAAGTAGACTCTAATATCTGAGATTAACACAGGGAATCTCACTATTGAGGTACATTCTTATATTTTAGATTTGCTAAATAGGAGGCACTTACAGATATCTGATTGATGTGTAAGTTGAGTAATGGTGATTTTTATATCCTGCTGGCCATTGATAAGGAATAGATATTATTATTATTAGGAAATTACATAATTCTAAAAAGATACTTAAATATTACTCCACTTTATTGCATTCTTCACAGGATTGGTGTGAAGAAAAAACAAATGAAATATCACTTTATGGAATAAATATTCCTTGTTTATAATCATTATTTATTGTGGTATTTAAATTACTAAAGGATATCATAATTATAGGAAATTGTTTCCCATTGACATAGTATAGGTGAAAATCCTAAGCTATGGGGTCTTTTTATTAAGCAGTAACTCCTGCCTTCTTTCACCATCTTAATTTATACTTTTCCTCTTCCCTATGGTTGACTCTTAACAGGACCTCTTGTTACAATACTCTTTCCTTCCTTCTCAGCTTCCCATGTTACTATTCTCTCCACACTGATTAGTGATAACCAATTGCCATGATCTATTTTTATACATAACACCTAATTTCCTTCATTCTTGTAGTCGAGTCATTTTCTCTTGTGTTATATGCTTAATAGCATCTCACCTCTCTTCTTTATATTCCTTCCACACAATTGTAACTTATTTTAATTATATTATTATTTAATAATATTAATTATTTAATTATATTATTATAATTTATAGCATAATTACATGACTTTATCCTTATCAGACTAGTATGTGAGGCCTGAGGAACCAGGACTTTATATTATTTTATGTTAGCTCTGGTGTTTGATCAGAATACAGCTCTGCATAAGAGGGTGACTGAGTAAATAATTTCACTTGAAAGACTATTGGAAGGAACTTCTGGATAAGACCTGCTTCTCAGAGAGAAAAAAAGGCAACAGTTGAGAAGCTCAGACTTGTTCTTGACCAAATCATTAATTTATTAGAATCCAATTTGAGAAGGATTAAAAAGAGTAATACGGATCAAGGGCAATTGAGAAAAGCATAAACATTTTGATCATAGAATATTTTTGACAACACGTAGGGAGAAGAGCACTAATTTATTGATATATAATTCCAGATTTAATTTAATTTTTTTGTTTGGTGATACACCTGCCAGTGTTCAGAGGTTATTCTTGGTCTGTGCTCTGAGATCATCCTGGCAGGCCTTGGAACTTCAGATAAGATGCCAGGAATGAGGGCTGAACTCAGGTTGGATGCTTGCAAAGCAATAACCCTATCTGCAATATTATTGTTTTGCCCCTAAATATTTTAACTGAAAGAATGAGATTCCTGGACTTTATTTATCACATTAAAAATAGGAGTCATTAGGTATTCATCACAAGGGAACACTAAATGACTAGACATGGGAAGGAAAATAAGTCTGAATACATATGGAAGTAATCTAAGAAATGAAGAGATTAAACGTATGAGTTCATGTGGAGAATCCAAGACTATCCCTCCATAGTTGTTTGGTTTGTTTTATTCAGACAACAATATTCTCAGCATCAGTCTGAGTGGAAAATTTTCAGGTGTAAAAGGAATTCCTAATAAGATGTATCTTGAACTTGGGTCACTTTATTCTAGAGAACAAGCTCAAGAAAACATTGTATATATACAATTTATTGTGTCCACTGGTGGTCCTGACAGGCAGAAACTTCCCTGGCTACCCCTGCTTAGCTGGTGAAATGTCAATATACTAACGAGAATAACAATATTAGGACTGAAAAATTTACAGTTCAGTTGATTAACAATTATTTATGATGATATATGCTAGATACTAGAAATGCTGCGATAATATATACAGTTTTAAATATATAAGAGTTCAGTAGGTAACTAATGTTAAATTTTATAAAAACCTAGAGACTGAATGTATCATAAATACATAAATTGAAACCTGATTCCTACAGAGATGGTATTTTGAGTTGATTGGGGAGCTATTCAGGCCATGGGGAGAATCGTTCCTGGATAGCACTGAGCTGTGCAAGTAGCTGGATTCTCCCCCACCCCTTTACCATTTGAGAAGCTACGACTGCGCATGAGCCAGAAAACAGATGTGACTCTGGACACCTTGAACTTCCCAGCCTATAGAACTCTTAAGAAAACTGTTCTTCAAGAGGCACTCATTTTATAGTACAAGTAGCTGCAAAAATACATATAGTACAAAAGGCAATAAAGTGAAATGTTTTATGCATTTACCTGTACTGCAATTTTACAAATCAAAGGTTTGTTTCACTGCCATATTGAGCAAGACAGTTGGGCAGTTTCTACAATAGCTAACTGTACTTTAGCAATAAAATTCTTTACATTTTTAATAGAAACCATAAAAGTCTAATTAAAATTAATTTTATTTATTATAAGGATATCAACAGAAGTTTTATTATGTTCAATGTGTGGTCTGTTCAAGATTTAAGGATATAAATAATGACATAAGAGGAGATGATGACAAACTGACTAAATTATATAGTCATGGACATGATAATTACCTAAATAGTTTGTGTATTTAGACCAGATGGGAGATTTTAGAAAATGCTTTTCTGCTTATGCTCTGAATTATGGGGTCTTCCATTGCAAGAAGAGGAAGAAAGTTTACTTTAAATGTCAAATCTGATTTAAGAGCATAGTTGCCTAGAGTACTATGAGAGGATTCTGAGAGTTTTTCTAGGCTTAAGATACAACATTGTGATTGATATATCTTGTTTAAGTCCAGATGCACCCATGTCACAAATTTGCCTTTTTATTCTGTATCATGGTAGAAGTTACTGAAATAAATTATCTGTTTCTTCAACATATATATATATATATATAATCCTTAGTTGTATCTGTTGTACATTAGTTGTACCTGTACTTTTGTTGTTCCTTAGAGATGAATATAACAGACTTAAAGGATTTAAAGTCAAATAAAACAAAAATGAGAGTACTCCTGCATTTAAAAAATGCCATTTGCTGAAAGGATTTAAAGGATGCCTTTTAAAAAATGCCATGTGTGACAGTATTGTATAATGCTAAATTTACTTTCTCTTTTTCCATTATATCCTAGTGAATAAAATCTGTTCAGTTTAATTAAATGCTGAAGGCAGGCTGAAAATTGTTGCTCTTACTTCATTTTAAGTTCAACAAAAATTCTTTCAAAATTCACAAATCAAAGTGAATTGTCATCCAACAGAGAACATTATTATCCAAAGATATGGACTACAATGAACTTACAATTGTATTTTGGCACATAGTCTAAGTCTGCCATGGCAACAGCAGTAGAAAAATACATCATTGTGATGTGGCAGCTGTTCAGAATAAAGATGAAAAATATTCAGAAAAAGTACTGTCAAAGTGTTTTGTGCATATTTAATGATAACTCTACTTGTTATAATTTTTCCAACATTTCCCTCATTATTATTCCTTACATATCCCTCCCCAAGTCATATTGAAAAATCTTTTATTTTGTTATGGATTACAGTTCTGTGCACTTTGTATTTGAAGATAAGATTTTGTTCTGGGTCAGTGGTATGAAAGAGAAAACTCTCCTTCTATGTTTATGATCATGCCACCCTTTCTTATCTTAAATCACATACTATACAGCTTACGTTAATTCAACTATCACACTTTTTCTGCCTTAGGCCACTACCTGGACTGACGTATGACTATTATTTTGCTTCTTTTTTTTGATACATTTTTTATTTAAACAACTTTATTACATACATGATTGTGTTTGGGTTTCAGTCATGCAAAGAACATCACCCATCACCAGTGCAACATTCCCATCACCAATGTCCCAAATCTCCCTCCTCCCCACCTAACCCCCACCTGTACTCTAGACAGGCTTTCTATTTCCCTCGTACATTCTCATTATTAGGATAGTTCAAAATGTAGTTATTTCTCTAACTAAACTCATCCCTGTTTTTAGTGAGCTTCATGAGGTGAGCTGTAACTTTCAGCTCTTTTCTCTTTTGTGTCTGAAAGTTATTACTGCAAGAATGTCTTTCATTTTTCTTAAAACCCATAGATGAGTGAGACCATTCTGCATCTTTCTCTCTTCTCTCTCTCTGACTTATTTCACTCAGCATAATAGATTCCATGTACATCCATGTATAGGAAAATTTCATGACTCATCTCTCCTGAGTGCTGCATAATATTCCATTGTGTATATGTACCACAGTTTCTTTAGCCATTCGTCTGTTGAAGGGCATCTTGGTTGTTTCCAGAGTCTTGCTATGGTAAAAAGTGCTGCAATAAATAATAGGTGTAAGGAAGGGATTTTTGTATTGTAATTTTGTGTTCCTAGGGTATATTCCTAGGAGTGGTATAGCTGGGTCGTATGGGAGCTCGATTTCCAGTTTTTGGAGGAATCTCCATATTGCTTTCCATAAAGGTTGAACTAGACAGCGTTCCCACCAGCAGTGGATAAGAGTTGCTTTCTCTCCACATCCCCACCAACACTGCTTGTTCTCATTCTTTGTGATGTGTGCCAATCTCTGCGGTGTTAGGTGGTACCTCATAGTTGTTTTGATTTGCATCTCCCTGATGATTAGTGATATGGAGCATTTTTTCATGTGTCTTTTGGCCATTTGTATTTCTTCTTAGTCAAAGTGTCCATTTCTTCTCTCCATCTTTTGATGGGATTAGATGTTTTTTTCTTGTAAAGTTCTGTCAGTGCCTTTTACATTTTGGAGATTAGCCCCTTGTCTGATGGGTATTGGGTGAATAGTTTCTCCCACTCACTGGGAAGCTCTTATATCCTGGGCGCTATTTCTTTTGAGGTACAGAAGCTTCTCAGTTTAATATATTCCCATCTGTTAATCTCTGCTTTCACTTGCGTGGAGAGTGCAGTTTCCTCCTTGAAGATGCCTGTAATGTCCTGGAGTGTTTTGCCTACGTGTTGTTCTATATATCTTATGGTTCCAAGTCTGATATCAAGGTCTTTCATCTATTTGGATTTAACCTTCATACATGATGTTAGCTGGGGGGGTGTCTAAGTTCAATTTTTTGCAAGTGGCTAGACAGTTGTGCCAACACCACTTGTTGAAGAGGCTTTCCCTGCTTCATTTAGGATTTCCTGCTCCTTTATCAAAAATTAGGTGATTGTATGTCTGGGGAACATTTTCTGAGTATTCAAGCCTATTCCACTGATCTGAGGGCCTGTCTTTATTCAAATACCATGCTGCTTTGATAACTATTGCTTTGTAGTACAGTTTAAAGTTGGGGAAAGTAATTCCTCCCATATTCTTTTTCCCAATGATTGCTTTAGCTATTCAAGGGTGTTTATTGTTCCAAATGAATTTCAAAAATGCCTGATCCACTTCTTTGAAGAATGTCATGGGTATCTTTAGAGGGATCACATTAAATCTGTACAATGCTTTAGGAAGTATTCCCATTTTAATGATGATAATCTTGCCAATCTATGAGCAGGATATGTGCTTTCATTTCTGTGTGTTCTGTCTTATTTCTTGGAGCAGAGTTTTATAGTTTTCTTTGTACAGGTCCTTCACATTTTTAGTCAAGTTTTATTCCAGGATATTTGATGTTGTGTGGCACTATTGTGAATGGGGTTGTTTTCTTAATGTCCATTTCTTCTTTATTACTATTGGTGTATAGAAAGGCCATTGATTTTTGTGTGTTAATTTTGTAGCCTGCCACCTTGCTATATGAGTCTATTGTTTCTAGAAGCTTTTTTGTAGAGATTTTAGGGTTTTCTAAGTAGAGTATCATGTCATCTGTAAACAGCAAGAGCTTGACTTCTTCCTTTCCTATCTGGATTCCCTTGACATCTTTTTCTTACCTAATCGCTATAGCAAGTACTTCCAATGCTATGTTGAATAGGAGTGGTGAGAGAGGACAGCCTTGTCTTGTGCCAGAATTTAGAGGAAAGGCTTTCAGTTTTTCTCCATTGAGGACAATATTTGCCTCTGGCTTGTGGTAGATGGCCTTAACTATATTGAGAAAGGTTCCTTCCATTCCCATCTTGCTGAGAGTTTTTATCAAGAATGGGTGTTGGACCTTGTCAAATGCTTTCTCTGTGTCTATTGATATGATCAGGTGATTTTTATTTTTCTTGTTGCTGATGTTGTGTATTATGTTGATAGATTTAGGGATGTTAAACCATCCTTGCATTCCTGGGATAAAACCTACTTGATCATAGTGGGTGATCTTCTTAATGAGGCATTGAATCCCATTTGCCAGGATTTTCTTGAGGATCTTTGCATCTGTATTCATCAGCGATATTGGTCTGTAATTTTCTTTTTTGGTAGCATCTTTGTCTGGTTTAGGTATCAAGGTGATTTTGGCCTCATAAAAGCTATTTGGAAGTGTTCCTGTATTTTCAATTTTATGAAAGAGTCTTGCCAGATTGGTAGTAGTTCTTCTTGTAAGGTTTGAAAGAATTCATTAGTAAATCCATCTGGGCTGGGCTTTTGATTTTGGGCAGACATTTGATTACTGTCTTACTTTCCTCAATAGTAATGGGTGTGTTTACATATGCTACATCCTCTTCATTCAACGTGAAGATTATAAGAGTCCAAAAATTTATCCATTTCTTCCAGGTTTTCATTTTTAGTGCATAGAGTTTCTCAAAGTAGTTTCTGATTACCTTTTGAATCTCTACCATATCAGTAGTGATCTCTCCTTTTTCATTCCTAATACGAGTTATCAAGCTTCTCTCTCTCTCTTTGTTAGTTTTGCCAGTGGTCTATCAATCTTGTTTATTTTTTCAAAGAACCAACTTCTGCTTTCATTGATCTTTTGGATTTTTTTTTGGGTTTCCACCTCATTGATTTCTGCTCTCAGCTTTGTTATTTCCTTCTGTCTCCCTATTTTTGAGTCTTTTTGTTGAGTACTTTCTAATTCTATGATCTGCATCATTAAGCTATTCAGGCATGCCCCTTCTTCTTTCCTGATGTGTCCTTCAAAGCTATAAGTTTTCCTCTCAGTACTGCTTTTGCTGTGTCCCATAGGTTCTGATAGTTTGTGTCTCCATTGTCATTTGTTTTCAGGAAGGTTTTGATTTTCTTTTTGATTTCATCTCGGACCCACTGGTTATTCAGTATTAGGCTGTTTAACCTCCAGGTATTAAAGTTTTTCTTCTGTATCCCTTTGTAGTTCACATATAATTTCAGGGCCCTGTGGTCAGCTAAGGTAGCCTGCAAATTTTCTATCCTCTTGATATTATGGAGGTATGTTTTATGTGCTAGCATGTAGTCTATCCTGGAGAATGTCCCATGTACATTAGAGAGAATGTGTATCCAGGCTTCTGGGGTTGGAGTGTCCTGTATATATCTACTAGGCCTCTTTCTTCCATTTCTCTTTTCAGGTCTAGTATATTCTTGTTGGATTTCAGTCTGGTTGACCTATCCAGTGTTGACAATGCCGTGTTGAGGTCTCCCACAATTATTGTGTTGTTATTGATATTATTTTTCAGATTTGTCAACAATGTTATTAAATATTTTGCTGGACCCTCATTTGGTGCATATATGTTTAGGAGAGTTATTTCTTCCTGCTCTACATACCCCTTGATTAATATAAAATATCCATCTTTGTCCCTTACAACCTTCCTGAGTATAAAGTTTGCATTATCTGATATTAGTATGGCCAATCCAGCTTTTTTATGGATGTTGTTTGCTTGGATGATTTTCCTCCAGACTTTTATTTTGAGTCTATGATTGTTCTGACTATTCAGGTGTGTTTCTTGTAGGCAGCAGAAGGTTGGATTGAGTTTTTGAATTCATTTAGCCACTCTGTGTCTCTTAACTGGTGCATTTAGTCCATTGACATTGAGAGAAAGAATTGTCCTGGGAGTTAGTGCCATCTTTTTTTTTTTTTTTTTTTTTTTTTTTGGTTTTTGGGCCACACCCGGTGACGCTCAGGGGTTACTCCTGGCTATGCGCTCAGAAGTCGCTCCTGGCTTGGGGGACCATATGGGATGCCGGGGGATCGAACTGCGGTCCGTCTCCTAGGCTAGCGCAGGTAAGGCAGGCACCTTACCTCGAGCGCCACCGCCCGGCCCCAGTTAGTGCCATCTTTATATTGAAGTTTGGTGTGTCTGTTGGTCAGTCTTGTCTTAAATTAGGCCGTTCAGTTTTTCTCTTAAGACTGGTTTTTAGTCTGTAAAGTTTCTGAGCTGTTGTTTCTCTGTGAAATCATGTATTGTTCCCTCAAACCTGAAAGTGAGTTTTTCTGAGTGCAGTATTCTAGGTGAAGCATTTATTTCATTGAGTTTTGTCACTATGTCCCACCACTGCCTTCTGGCCTTGCGTGTCTCCGGTGACAGGTCTGCAGTAAATCTCAAGGATGTTCCCTTGAATGTAATTTCTCTTTTCGATCTTGCTGCTTTCAGAATTCTGTCCCTATCTGTGGGATTCATCATTGTGAGTAGGATGTGTCTTGGGGTGTTTTTTCTGGGGTCTCTTTCAGCTGATACTCTTCGAGCATGCAGAATTTGATCGCATGCATTCTTTAGCTCTGGTAATTTCTCTTTAATGATGTTCTTGACTGTTGATTCTTCCTGGAGATTTTCTTCCTGGGTCTCTGGGACTCCAATGATTCTTAAGTTGTTTCTGTTGAGCTTATCATAGACTTCTATTTTCATCGTTCCCATTCTTTGACTAATTTTTTCATTGTCTGTTCATTTGCTTTAAGGCTTTATTTCAATCTCTTCTGCTGTATGGAATTGTTATTCATCTCATCTTCCAGTGAACTAATTCTATCCTCAGCTGCTATTAACCTGTGGGAAAGCTCAACCATGTTTTTCTTTAATTCATCTACTGAGTTTTTCAGACCTGATATTTGACCTGAAATTTCAGTTTGCAGTTTTCTGATTTCTATCTTCATATTCTCTTGATTCTTATTAGTGTTCTCTTCTATACTTTGTTTGAGTTCTTTGAACATCTTCCATATTGCGATTCTAAACTCCTTATCTGACTGACTAATTGGTTGGTCATGTTCAAGTCATCAGAGTTGCCATTGTCATTCTCTATGTCTGGTGCTGGCCTTCGTTGTTTTCCCATTGTCACACTTGTATGGTGGGTTTTTCTACATGTTGTGGTTGTATTCATTGACTAAATGATGTGCACAGCTGCAAAGCGAAGAGAAGCTGCACTCCTCTGGCTCCTCCCTTTCTGGGCGTGTAATCTCACCTACAGGGAAGGCTCCAGGGAAGGTGAGCTGTCTGCAGATTAGCCACACACAGGATGAAATCAGGCCGAAAATGCAGCACAGCACAGAAGACAGGCAGATATGGGTGCTGGCATCTGAGTTCCAGCAGACTTCAGTGGCTTCCCCTTTCTGGGTGTGTAAACTCACCTCCAGGGAAGGCTCCAGGGAAGGCGAGCCATCTGCAGATGAGCCACACACAGGATGAAATCAGGCAAAAAAATGCAGCACAGCACAGAAGACAGGCAGATAAGGGTGCTGACATCTGAATTCCAGCAGAGTTCAGTGGCTTCCCTTTTCTGGGCGTGTAAACTCACCTCCAGGGTAGGCTCCAGGGCTAGAGTAACCCCCGAGTCCTGTGTGTCCCCCATAACCAACCAACCAAATACATAAAAAGACTGAAACTAATGATGCTTACTAAAATAGAATGAAGTGAGTTAGGATTGTTGGATGCTATTTATGTTATATGCACTCAAATCTCATGGATATAAGTAAAATTCTGATATGCTCTATGCTTCCATAATTCAGAATTATCTGCATTCAATGAACTTTTAATTAACATGTATTATACTTTAAACATTTTCCTCCTTCATCTCTGATTGTGGTGATACTTCAATGTGCTGCCACTGATTTGAGAGGATAAAATTCACAATCCAACCTGTAAGATGAAGATGACACCCAGCTATTAACCTAGAACAAAGTGTTCCCCCACCTGCCTTTTTTTTCTTAAAACCCTCCTTTTGATATGTAAAAACTCACCCGGATTACTCCACCTTCCCAGTGTATGGGAATTGATTCAATAAAGAAAAGACAGTTCTGGTTTAGTGCATGCAGAGATACTACAAGGTGAAAAGTCACAGATTCCATGATTCTTTCCTGACTGGCTTGGTTTATTAATCCTTTGCTGCTACCTTGCTTCTTCAGAACTGTCTGCCTGGATTAGAATTACGGTGTGTGGGGTGATCTCACAACTCTGGGGACTTATTTTATACCCACCAGACAGAAAAACTATTGGAAGGCAGAAGACAAGATCTTGCTATTTTTCTGATAGCCCCAGGCCCAGCAGCTGTTCATGAAATTTTAGTTGAAGGAAATTAATATATAAATACCTATTTTAAAATAGTAAATAAATTACAAGCACAATATCTATAGCTGGCTTTCTCAGGCATGGTATAGATATGAGAAACTTTGAAGACTGATTCTCTATGATGCTATTAGTTCCTGTATTTTATCCAATTTCTACATTTCATTTTCTTAATTCCATTGCCACACACTATTTTGACATTTATAGAGGCTGGCAGGAAAAGATTGCACTCTTTCTTATTTAATTGTAAGCATTTTCTGGATGGAGGAAAGGACTCAATCCTAAAGGCATGGATTTATTTAGAATGGCATTGCTTGAGATGATAGTATATGATTTTTTTTGTTTAATAAACCTTTGATATTCTGTAGGATACAGAGGAATTGGCTTTTTAAAAATTTTATAAACAAGCTTTAGAGATATAGCATAAGGTTTGAGTACAATTTTTGCATATGGGAAGAATGGATTCAATTTTTGGCTTTGTATGGTTCTTCAAATATTTTGGTAGCAATCTCAAGACACAAATGGCTTGAGTAATCTCTGATTACAATGCTGAGTGCAGCCCAAATTAAAAAAATTACAAATCAAAAGAGACAATACTGTATATTGAGAACTGTCCCTGACTTGTAGCTAGAGTAGCATCAGGGATGACATACACTTTTCTCTTACCTCCTATGTATGCCATCCATCACCTGGATGATTGTTTCTGCAAAGGAGTTGTGCTCTACGTTTGTCTCCTTTGATGCATATTTAAAAATACAGTCAATGCAAATGTGCATAAATTATCTAATGTCATTCTAAAACATATAGCATATTCTATGAATTCATATCATAGCATTCAATACAATAGCCTACAAGTGTATTTAAAAACGATCCACATTTGGGGTTGAGGGAAAATGGTACATATTTTATCTACTAGAATCAAGAACAAATTTATTGAGGAGAGGAGCAGGAAAACAGATTTTAAAAATTGAGGTGAATAATCCTGCATATATATGTATGTATATGAAGGCAGGTATGTCATAAAGTGGTAAAATCTCTCACAATCAAATAAGCAAATATTTGAAATAGTCCTATGCCAGAGTAGCCAGGGGGGTTATTATTAAGAAGTATTGTGAGAATACAGTCTGTATAATTGTCAGTGACCAATTATTGTATTGTTAGTTGGTAAATATTACCTTTATCCAAACACTGTTGGTATTGATTCCTGAGCACAGATCTAAGAATGTAGATGTATAATAAATTAATTTTCAGTTCTTTAAAGAATACTGTCACCTATTATGGGTTAATGACAATTACTTTGATAGTGATTAAGTCATTAATTAGATGAGCATAAAAGATTACTGGTGATACTCAATGGCTTCAGTTCTATCTTGGACTTCAGGTATTCAAGTGTATTATTACTGTAAGGATGCTTAGATGGGAACCCATCAGAGTATTTTATTTGCCAGCAATATAGTAGATCCATCTGCCCTCTCTTCCTGCTTCTTCAGCCACAGTGCTTATTGTTCAGCCTCTCAACATAGTTCACTCAGTCATGCTAGCCTCATTGTCAGTACTGTAGAGCTGCCAATATCCTTCCTTTATAAGCTTTTTGCCCATCCTGTGTTCTTTGCCAATACTGCCAACAGTCATGCCAACTTCTAAACTCTTCCCTTAAATTTCAGTTTAAGTAGTGCCCTCACCCCTTGTCCACCTCCATCAAAGTACCTATCATGTATTTGTCAGTAAATAATTATTGTTGTACTTACTTAAAGCCTATTATCCTTGGTAGTCAGGGATCTTTGGCCACTTAAGCCTCATTGCCTAGCAGAGTTATTTGAAATCCTGGAAGAGGTTGATAAATGCTTGTGAAATAAATGACTAAATTAAGGCTGGAAGGAAATAATTTAGAGTGGTGCCACACTCTGGTTCAAGTTCTCTGCCCCCTCAGAAAGGAGTTTATAGCCAGCCTTTTTTTTTCTCAGAAGATAGAGGTTTAGCATCACATTTGTCTTGAGCTTACACACTGCCAGGTTTTTGTAGCAGGGTCTGTGAAGCCAGGGTGAAGTGAGAAATGAAGTGAGATAGTATGACTTTTCATGTGTGTCCACCTAAACCTTTGGCAGTATTCTGAGGCATAGTAGCTCAGGTGCAGTTTGGGAAGGCCACAGCAACCAGAAGATTTCTGCTTTGGCAGGCAGGATCCAGCAGTGGCCTTTATAGCTGTCAGACATGTTGGAAATTCAGATAAATGACCACATGTGGCTTTGCACATTCTCTTTTTATTTTTGTATCCAAGTTAGAGAATTGAAGTTATGAGAGCAGGATCTCATCTTTGGAATTGGCAGGGGGTGATGCAGAACTTAAGAGCCAGAGCCAAACAGGTGGGATCAGGAAGGCTGACTGGGGCCTAGAAAAAATTACTAAAGTAGAAGCCTTACCTTTTTGATGGATCTAAACCAGTGGGTAAGCATAAATAGCTAAAGTTTCCATGTCAGGGACTTTTGGCACTTGGAAACTAGAGGATGGGCAAAAGTTAGAGTCATAGTGACAAATGCTCAGTCCTTGGGCTTTATTCTATTCAGATTTTTCCAATGAGTACATCTTGTGTAATGAAAAAGGAAGGATAATGCACTTCTATCTCAATACTTAATTGTGCTTTTATTTAAAACAATATTCACTGTTTTAAAAATAGGTTTTGTATGTTGTGGCAAAGTAGAAAATAGATCAGAGTAAGATTGAGCCAAATAAATCATCATATTCCAGCAACTACAGATACAAACTTTACCTTTGTTCCTTCCAAATCTAATTAGGCTCCCAAGTTGTCCTCAAGGGGCCTGGAAGCCCTACTAGCAGTTCTTTTGCTTAGGAGGCTTGTAGCTCAAGCAAAGGCTTGAGGATGTGAAGCTGTTGGGGAACATGGTCTGGGGACCTTCTCCAACTAAACTGAGGAGGGAGTTCTCTCCTAAGTGGTGCTCAGGTGATCACAGTGGTGCTATGGTTGTTGCTCAAGGGAAATCATATAGTGGCAGAGACTGAACTGGGTTCGAATGAACATTAGATAGTGCCTTCCTACCTCTACTATCTCTTCATTTGAAATTGGTAAAATTTTAAAATAAGAACGAGACTTTGCTTTAAGTGCTTTTGCTATCTGTATTTTTCAACTATAATTTACATTTTTCTAATTAAACCACTATTAATTAATCTAATATTTATTCTAGTTCAGATTTCCATAGCTGTCTCATGATATCTTTTCATTATTTTCTCCAAATTGGAATCTGGTTCAAAACCAGACTTTACACCTTGTGGTTATGATCCTTGAAGAAATATTTTGTTTCTTCAAATTAATACAGTCTGTTTATTTCCTAATTCTGGACCTGACCTCTGTTGTCTGGCTTGTTGTCCTAAAAAAATGTCACTCTTTTGAAATTGTATTGTTCTTTCCTAGAGGTATCATTTACATTGTTTCTTTATACCTTATATTTCTAATTAGATATACTTTGATTAAACAAATGAATGATGGATGTCTATTAAGCATTTTGAAACAAAATATGTCATGAGTATGCTTGAATCTGGGAATAGGGTTTGGTTCTTCTTTTTTACTTTTACAAATATATGTAATTGTTTATGCATAGGTATATGTGTATATCTACTATAATACACATATATACATTATCAATCAACACTTAAGTCAAGTTTTAGAGTTTTTTCATCACTTCCCCTCAACCCAAATTTTCCTCAAAGCTATTTACAGTTAATTCCCTTCACATATAATCAATTACTGACTTCAAAAATATTTGAAATATTCTAAAGCTTCAGGTCAGTGGACTTTCTGCAAAGTATATTCTTCCACGGGGCATAATATTTTGAGTTCCCTTTATGATGTCTGTAGCTATTTGTTTTCTGTACTGCTGGATCAATTGTTACTGTACAAATAGACCAGAATCTATGTAGTCACTTGCTGATGAGTGTTTGGGTTGTTTTCAAATTGGAGGGTCTTAAGAGATAAACTGCATCACTATCTCACAGAAGTGTTTTGTGGACATATTTTTTTTTACTTTATTTTAAAAAAATGTATCACATAGTTGACATAGTTGACCATAATACATTTGTTTCCAGATTAGTTAAAAGAAAAGTTTTTGGTTTAAAAAAAAAACATAAAAAAGGAAGAGAAGAAAGTTTAAAAAGAAAGAAAAAAAGTACAATATCAGGCACATTGTGAAAATTATTGTATTTTCAATGAAGTCATTAATACAATGGCAGAAAATTTAGTAAGCTCTTGTTAGCTGTCCATTCTGTTAAATTGATGTGTTCCTATAGGGATAACAGCATCAAACAAATGAACTTGTCCAGAAATTCAAAGTACTTTTACAGATATTGCGACTTTTAGGGGTGTGTACTTAGCCTCTTGGAAGAAGAAAAGTATAGTGGAAGGTGCCAGCACTCATTTCAAAATGCCCTGGTTATATCATCCCCAAAGCCAGTGTACCTGAAGTTTGGGCAGACTGATATACTCACAGAGAATTGTAGAGGGTTAGTGATAAGGCAGGTTCATAGGGAAAATGGTGATTGTGTGTGATGGAGGCAGCAGGTATGGCTTTAGCAGGTTGGAGGGTTGGCCTACTCTCAGATCCTGAGATGGCCTGTTTGCTGTGAGGGTCAGTGTATTTATGATCTTTCATGGTTCAGTTTACATCTTGTTCAAAAAAAAAAGAGTGAGTGCATGGAGTTGTCTCAGTTCAAAAATTGTGACTCCATTTGTGGGCATGGTTATAGCTTCTAGGCTTCCCAGAGAAAGGAAGATATGGAGAGAGAGAGTGTCTGCACTTGCTCCAAAAAGTCCTGGTGATATTAGCCTTAAAACTGGTATACCTGAATTTTGGTCAGATTGGTGTCTCTGAAGGGAATCATAGAGGGGTGATGAAGCAGGGCTACCTGGAAAATGGCATTGTGGGTGATAGAGGCAGCAGATATGTCTTCAGTAGGATGAGGGTTTGGACAGCCCTCTCCACCTGAGAGGTCCAGGTTTCTTCTCTGTGGGTGTTGTACCCATGATCTTTCATGGCTTGATTTACATGTCATTCAAGAAAAGAGTCGGGTTTTGTTCTTAATACAATTTCACACTGACTTAGCTAGAACTCATACCAGCTAGACTCATACCAGTTTCCAACCGAATTCTATTCCTTGTGACAAACCTCCAGCTCCAGTCTATTTTCTTGTTTATAAGCACCATTCAAGCAAATAAGACAGTGAATAAAGGCGATAAAAGCATAGCAATCAGAGAGAGAAAGAGAGAGAGAAATAATTCTCATTCATATTGACTCTACTGAAATAAAAAAAGTAGTGGGATTCAGGGAACTTTAGATGTCATCTTGTCAGATCTTTTAGAATAAGAAAAAAAAACCCTGATATCTTGTCTCTGCACACCATAAGATAGTCTCCATGAGATCTGAATGTTCTTTCAAACACATACAGAAAGCTGCCTCTGCCACTTTGTAAAGGTAATCATATGAATAAAAACAACTTTGATTTTTTAAATTTATTGACCAGAATATGTGGGTTATGACACAACTACATTTCCAAAACACAAAACCCAGGAAATAGGAATATCACCTAGGTCAGCTTAGGTTGTCCTGAGGATTCAACCCTGTCTGTAAGGCATCTATACTACAGTTGTGATTGAAATTACTGATCTCATCCTGAGTGCCCAACACTATTTCTGGAGAGGCCTAGTCCTACTGCTGAAGTATGCAGTAGTCACCAAGGTTTTATTTGTGAAATTTTAATTATTTGCATGAACCAAATACATTAAATCGAAATATTTTAGAAATAAGCAAGTTCACATTGCATCCATTTTGGGTATCATAATAAAATCTCACACTCTTTTTGCTCTAACCTTCTCCAGGTATAAAGAATCCCTTTCTCTGGTTTATACATGCTCTAAACTGTGCCCACCTGCTTATAACTTAGTAACATCTAAGTTATCAGACTGTTTTAATGCTTATGTTCAAGTAACTATGATTTAGCTAATAATGTTCTCAGTGAATAAGCAGATTGATTTTGGCAATTCACAATCTTTTCTATAGCTTCTAATGGTAAAATGGCAGTACATCCCAATTTCTTGGTCACTCCTTTCATTTTATTTGATCATGTAGGCATTTTATCATCTAATTTTATTTAAAAAAGACCAAAAATCTCTATTACAGTATAAGTAAGATATATTGAGATATAAGACCCATGTAAATTCTATTACAGTGCATTGTTTCAATTTTATTTTATATTAATCATATGGTTAACCTCTTCTGTGTCCAATTTGTAAATTTAACTTTAATATAGCATGTGTGGAGAAAAATCAGGTTCAATTCTTTCTACAACTTCAAGCATAGTCTTAGAATCTAGCTCCTGGAGATAAGAGCAAGCTATTTTATAGCATGGGTACTTGATGAAGATCAGCCTAATGATTACAAGACAGTATCCAGTCTCTGTCACTCTATGAGCTATATATAGTATTTCATTATAACATTTCACTTACTGTATAGCATTTCCTTACAACAGTATGGTCTTGGTCCCTTACAAAGTCATTGTGGTATGATCATATAAGCACAAGCCTCAAGTTTTCTTATTTTGAAGGATTTTGGGAATAATATAGACTGGTCTAGTCACAATAAGAAAGAAGCTAGTACCACATCTTTAAATTTTGTTCTGTCAGGCATTAAGCCAGCTCAAACATGCTAGGAATTTAATAAAGCAAGAGAGAAATTGCCATTATTATAACATTGGGGAAATATTATTTAGCTTTGCAAGTAGTAAGTCTGCAACCTAAGTGATCCAAATAAAACATATGAACGTGCGTATCATCCTAAGCAATGTAGTTCAGCTTTCTTATTTTTAAAGGTGATAAAGTGGATAATATCCTGAAAATTTTATGATTAATCTTTATGATACATTTGTGATACATTTTAATTACATATCAGAGTGATAAATGTTAGAGACTGTAGTTATTCCGGTTATGAGTAGACTCTGGAGCCAAAAAGACTATTCGAATTTTACTTCCTCACTTATTTGCTATGTGACTTGAAACAAAGATGAAACCCTGCGGCTTATACTGCTGATGGGAGCCTCAGCTTTTCAATTTGGAAAGAATATTATTGTGACTACAGTAAAAGTTTTTATATTAAATTAGATATTATAATTGAAATATGGCACCTGGTACATAGTAAGAATTCAGAAATTGCTTGCTATTTTAATTATTATTATATTTCCTAGGTGAAAATAGTACTTACTTTCCTGGAAACTTTTTTATCAGTTTTACTCTTTAATTATTTAGTACTTTTAGTCACGTTTCTGAGAAGCATTAATGTTTAAACTACATGTTGAAATTTTTGCTCAAAAAAATCTAAGATATTTTTTATAGTTTCATAATTGGGTTGGCAAATCTGACAAAGTTCAGGGAATGGATATTTATAAAGAGGTTATTTTACTTTATTTTACGTGTCTGTGAGTGTTACTCAAATCTTAAAGCCTTTACGTGTTAGCATTCTTCATTATGGAGTCTTTCTGGCATTCATACCATACTGCAAAATTGCTACAATTGTATAATCCAAACAGTATTGGCTACCATAATAAATATCCTGTGGGAGCTTTGTTAAAGCAAAAGGACACATAGAATGTGGTTAAGATAAGCATTAAAAATATTTTATTTTTGTGTAGTCTATCCTCAGTCCTCTGCATTTAATTAAATGTATGTAGAAAAAGGAGAGTGAATAGGAAGAAAGATGATAATGGAGGGGTAGGGATCAAGGGGATTCAGGGAAATCTGTGGTGGTAAGGAAGGACAAAGCTAAACACCAAAAGCATAGAGTCAACAACACTGGAATCATAAGACCAACATTTTAATAACCAAACTTAAAAAGGAGTTTGTTAAGATGATGGCTGGGAGGTAGAGATATGGGAAGGAACCTGGTAACACTGGTGGAGGGAAGAGGGAAGTTGACACTGATGGTGGAACTGATGCTGATGGTGGAACTGATGCTGATGGTGAAATATTACATGTCTAAAATTCAACTATAAATAACTTTGTAATTCACTGTCATTTAATAAAAATATATTTAATCCCAAAATTATGCAATATTTTTAGTTTTACAAAACTTATATGCCTTATAAGATCTAAGCAGTAACAGAATTAAAAATGAACTGAATACCTCTTTTTGGGTACTGAATTCTTCAAAACTATTCAATATTATCAACATTGTTTAAAGAATGGATGAAAATGGAAGAGCTTTGCTTCTTTTCCTCCAAATTTATAACCCTCATCATCTATATGTGAAATTTTTAGGTGCTTAATATTAATACTAATTTCAATGATTTTGGACAGTGTATATCCTACAAGTTTAAGGATATTTATAAGGATATATATAAGTTTAAGGATATTATATATAAGGATTTTATATGTAAGGATATATTATATAAGGATATATTATAAATAATTACATATTACATATGATATATAAGGATATTGCATAAGTATATATAATGTGTGTTTTAAAGGCTCCAGACAAGAAATTTTTTAAGATAAGAAGGGATAAGTACAGAGGTCCAGAATCATAAACTCCTACAAATAAAGTTTTGTTTTTTGTGCTTTTTCCTTAGAAAATCAGTCAGATGTATACTTAGACAAGAAATCTCACCATGGTAAGTCACAATATACGGAGTGATCACTGAGAATCCTTGACAATAGGTGATACTATTTACTTCTATACTAACCCATATTTGGTTGGTAATAATTAACTGCTGATGGAAATTTTGGGACACTCTTTAAGTTGGCTGATACTCCTTCGACCTTTTCCTCTATTTGTTGGCATACCCAGTAGTCTCAGGGATCACTCCTGGCAATGCTCATGGGATGTGTTCTTGCCAAGAATAGATCTGGGGTAATGGTGACTGCAAACAAGGCAAGTGTTTTAGTCCCTCATCTATCTCTTTGGCTATTTTCTTTCTCTTTAGAGTCATAAAAGAATCCTCAGGGATCCTACAGATGCTTTTTACCCCAGTTCATTTTACTTGCAATATTTTCTTTTTATTTTTTTATCTTGGCATAATACCTAGTTTTAAAATTCAAATCTCTATCTATATAAAGATCCATGTGTACAGTGTTTAAAAGAAAAAAAGAAGAGAAAGAGAGTGTGTATGATAGAGAGAGAAGAAAAATGTCACCATGGAGGCAGGGAGGGTAGGTAGTAGGGAAAGCAAGGACATTGGTGGCAGAAAATGTGAACTGATAAAGGGATAGGTGTTGGACACTGTATGACTAAAACTCAATTATAAACAACCTTTTTTTAACTGTGTTGGCAGGGTTCATACTTAAGACATACAGATGCATATCAAGTAATTTAGTGCTGAGCTATATCCCTATCCAGATCACCATTTTCTGTTTCATGCTTTTTTAATAACTCAGGCTTCAGTGATTCACCCCTGCCTAGTTGTTATAGCTGAGTCTTCCCACTCAAAATGTGTTGTGGCATGGCATAAATAAGAGCTGGGAATTTGTGGATATGCAGACTGTCTCACCCCCAGAGAGAGCCACTGAATCAGAATTTACATTTCTTACAGTATTAAAATTTCTTATAATTTGCCATGGGCTTGTGGTAAAGCACTTTGACTATACTGAGGAAGGTTCTTTCAGTTCCCATCGTGTTGAGAGTTTTTATCATGAATTTGCATGGTGTTTTGTCAAATGCTTACCCTGCATCTATTAATATGATTTATATTTTATATAAATTTTATATTTATATGATATATGATTCATATTTTTCTTTTATTGATATGGTATATTATATTGATAACTTGCATATGCTAAACCATCCTTGTTCATCCTTGCATCCCTGGGTTGAATCCTACTTGGTCATGGTACATGACCTTTTTGACGAATTGTTAGAATCTATTTGCTAATATATATGTATGTATAATATAATATGTATATTATGTATAATATGTATATATAATATATATATATATATTTGCTTTTTGGGCCACACCCTGTGACACTCAGGGGTTAATCCTGGCTATGTGCTCTGAAATCATGGCTCCTGGCTCAGGAGACCATATGGGATGCTGGGGGATCGAACCAAGGTCAATCCTAGATTGCCCCATGCAAGGCAAAAACCCTACGCTGTGCTATTGTCCTGGCCCTATTTGCTAGTATTTTGTTGAGGAAATTTTCATCTGTATTTTAGAATATTGATCTGTACTTCTCTTTTTTTGTTGCTTCTTCATCTCTTTTTGGTATCAGGGTGATTTTAGCTTCACAGAAACTATTCAGGAATATTTCAATTCAGTTTTCTGCAGGATCCTAAAAAGGATTGGAAGTAGATTCTCTTAACGGTTTGAAAGAATTTACTAATGAATTCATTATCCACTCTCTTCCATTTCTTCCTTCAAAATGAGTATATTCTTTGTGAGTTTTAGCTTGTTTAATTTATCAAAAGATGACCTAGTGCTGTTGAAGTATCCCGCTACTACTATTTTGATGTCTTTATTCAAGTCTCATATCAGTTATTTTAAGTATTTTGTTGGCACTTCAGTAGGTGCATATATATTTAGAATGATTTCCTCCTCATATACATAACTCAATTATTAAGCAATGACTCTATTTCATAACATTTTGAGCCTGAAGTCTATGTCATATGTTAGAAGGATTTTATTTTAACCTTTGACTCTGAGTCTGTGTTTTCTCTGACTACTCAAATGTGTTTCTTGCAGGCAGTAGACTGTTGTGTTCATTTTTCTGATCCATTTTGCCATTATGTACCTCTTAGTTGGTACATTCAGTCCATTGCAGTTGATAGAGATTATTATCACAGCATTGTCTGCCAATTTTTGGTAGACCTTTGGTGTATTTGTGGTGGGTTGTCTTACCTTAAAATACCCTCTTCAGTTCTTTTAAAGTTGGTCTTGAGTCTGTAAAGTTCCTGAGCTGTTGTTTATCTGTAAAACTGTGTATCCTTCCTTCAAACCTGAATGAGAGTCTAACTGGGTGATATTTTTTTGCTGAGGCATTCATTTTGTTGAGGGTTTTTTTTTTTAAACTATATTCTACCACTGCCTCAGACCTGGTGGATTGCTTCTGGTAAATCTGCTGTAACTCTTAAGGATGATCTCTTGTATGTAATTACCTTTTTGATATTCCTGATTTCAGTATTCTATTTCTATCTATGGTTTTCATCATTGTGACTAGAATATGTCTTGGGATATTTTATTCTGCAGTCTCTTTTATTGTATTATTTGGGTGTCCAGAAATGGGTGCATGCAATATTCATCTCTGGAAACCTCAACAATCATGTCTATGACTGTTGCTTATTCCTACGGATTTTCTTCCTGACATAATGGTACATAATATTGGGCACTAGAAAAATATCTTAAAGTCTCCAGTGACACCTTCATCATTTTCCAACTATCACCGTATTATTCTTTTTTATTAGATTAAATTACTTAAAGCAACAGGTGTCTCAGTGGTAGAAAGTAGTGACTTTTATATGTAAGGCCTCAGTGTGACCCTAAATGCCTCTGGGTACAATCTTGGCACTGTGACAACAGAAGCATCAATCTCCTTAAATTCATTTCTAGACACCAACTCCACTTTCTTCCTCTTCTTCACTCATGAATCTGCTCCAACTTCCATCATGTTTGTAATGCTTTATGAAAAACAGTAATATTTTGTATAAATATTAAAGATTTGATCTATCAGTTGTTTTATCTACATTATGGTTCATCAACAAAATTGTTTCACTGAATATCTCTGTGGTCATTATGCCCAGTCCAGTTTTCCCATAAAATATTAAAAGAAGATAGGATATTTTTTATCTATTTTTGTTCAATCAATATTGCCATAAGAATTTAGCTAGTGTTAGTTCTATGTTCTGTTAATTATTTTTCTAAAAATTAAATTTAGTCCAAGATCAATTTTTTTATTTTTCACAATTACTAGCCATGGGTAACTAACTCTTCAGCCAATTCTAAATAAAAATATTTATTTTATAAATTTTTATAAATTTATAAATTTATTTTATAAATAAAAATTTATAAAAATAAAAATATGTTGCTATACATAATTTATGTATTTAACACTTTTAATTTTGCATTAAATTTAGCATTGTTAATTTTATTTTGATATGCTAATTTCTGCCTAATTTTCTTTGTGTCAAAATGTGTTTTGTGCTAAATGTCCTTTGTGTCAAAATGCAAGGATTAAAATATTCTGCTGTAATATTAATTGCTTGTTATCTTTCAGGCATGAAATGAGTGTTAGATATAAACATAACAATCAAAATTTTCTACTAAAATAATAATTGACTCTCAATAGATATTTTAGAAAGCCTAGGGACATCTTAGTCTAGGAGAGAGAATAAATGTAAAGTTAAAGTGAAACTAAAATTTTTTTTCTGTAGGCAAAATATATTGAATAATTTTTACCCTGAGTATATTAGCTGAAAAAGGGCTCTTTCCTTACCCAAGAGACTTTGTTTCCTCTGGCAAGCCACTCTGACTTTCTCTGGATAGCATTGACTGCCTTTTTGACATACAATAATACAATGAACTATCCATCATCTAGGTGAACTAAAGCCACTAAAAGAAAGAACTGTTTAAATATATATAATCTCAGGTTAAAATACAGTAGTATATCAGTTAGGGCACTTGCCTTTTCTAAAGCAAATCCTTGTTCAATTCCTGGCACTAAATATATTCCTCTGAGCCCTAACAGGAGGGATTCCAGAGCATAGAGTTGGAAGAAATACAATAAAAAGGAATTGTAAAGACAGTACAGTGTATATGTTTATGTAGATGTATATGATCTTGGTTTGATTCCTGGGACAACATTTGGAGCACTGTAGGTGTGGTACCTCAGCATAGGCAAAAGTAAACCCTGAGCATGGAAAGAAAATGAAGGGGAAACCTGTATGACTGGGGGAAGGACAACATATAAGAAAAAAAGTTGGAACACTTTATGTTATTGAAAGAAAAAAATTCTAGCTTAGTTTTCGTAAGTTATAATATATTTACTACTACTATATCTGAAATAAGAAACCTATAAAGAAGAGTATTCCTCACTTATATGTTTATTTGAATTACATTCACTTAAAACATTTTAGTGTCTTATCCCAACTTTTTCTTATCTTTCCAACTACTCTACTGACAGACTCAGGTTACCTATTCATGCTTATATGTCGAAGCATGGTTTCCTGTTGTCAAGATGTTCAAGTGGACATGTGAATAAAATGTCTAAAATGACTTCTCCTAAAAATTATTTATTTATTTTGGGGTTTTGGGGGCCACACCTGGTGACTCCAGGGGTTATTTCTGGCTATGTGCTCAGAAATCACTCCTGGCTTGGGGGACCATAAGGGATGCAGGGGAATCAAACCATGGTCCGTCCTAGGTCAGCGTGTGCAAGGCAAATGCCCTACTGCTTGCGTCACTGCTCTGGTTCCTCTTGATGCAATTTAAAAATTTTATATAATTAATTATATTAGCATTATGATTATAAAATTGTTCATGGTTGAATTTTAAACATAGAATGTATGCCACCTTCCCCAGTGCACATTTCCTGCAACCAATATCATCAATATACTTCCTACCTACCCTCACTCACCTGCCCCTGGGGCAGGCATTTTACTTCTCTGTCTCTCTCTCTCTTTTTCTCTCTCTCTTTCTCATTCTATTTCCTTTTTTGACCCTCTGATTTGTACTATTTCTAATTAAGAAGTACTGTGTATATCACTTTATCCCATTTCAGCATCCATTTCTTATCCAGAATGATCAATTCCACATATCACTGTCACCATGGACCATTCATTACCCTAATTGCATTCTTTGTGGCAAGCCTCCTTTAACTGCTCCTCCTGTCCCTCATCTCTACTGGCTTTGAATATTATTACCATACTATTCTTTATTATTTGTATATCCCACAATGAGTGAGATTATTTTGTCTCTTTCTCTCCCTCTGAGTCATTTAACTCAGCATAATGATGCCCAAATTCATCCATGTATATGCAAATTTCATTACTTTTTCCTAAAAACTGCATAGTTGTATACACATTCCATTGTGTAGATGTACCACTATTATTACTTTAGCCAGTCATCTGTTGTCAGGCATTTAAGTTGTTTGCAGGTTTTGGCTATTGTAAATATTGCCACAACAAACATAAGGATGCAGAGAAGCTTTTCTGCATGGTGTTTTTGGGTTCCTAGAGTAGGTATATCCCTAGGGTGGTACTGATAGATAATATGGAAGCTTAATTTCTTGTTTGTTTGTTTTTTGTTTTGTTTTTTAGGAATATTCTTATTTTCCAAAAAGGCTGGGCCAGTCAACATTTTTACCAGCAGTGAATAAGAGTCCCTTTCTCACCTGCATCAAAACCAACACTGGTTGTTCTTATTCTTTGTTATGTGTGCTAGTTTCTGTGATCTAAGATGATATCTGAGATGTTGATTTTATTTGTATCTCTCTGATGATTAGTGATGTGGAGAATTATTTCATGTGCCTTTTGGCCATCTGTACTTATCTTTGCTTTAAGTATTTTGCTAGCACCTCATTGGGTGCATATATGTTTAGGAGTGGGATTTCTTTCTGGTGTATACATCCTTTGATTATAAAGAAATGCGGGGTTTTGCCCTCAATCCCACCCCCGATATCCCCACTCTAACTCTTCACCCTCAGTTCTTAATCCACTAGGCACCAAGAAAGACCTCCTACCACAACGAGCCAGTACCCACTACCCAAGTGAAGAGACACCCACTCAAGCTCTCACCTCGTTCCAGGCAAGAAAATATAACCAACACCCCGACAGACTCATGCAGTGTGGTCCTCCTAATCACCTCTCCCTAATGTGGACAGTGGCTTGACACCGGAACTAGCTCCAGAGGACCCCCACTGCAAGAAATCTACCCAAGACCCCACACCTCACAAGGAAATCTCAAAAGACAAGGGGGATTCCTATTCTTTCATTATAAGTATAGACCTATATAACACTACCTCTTATCCTGTTTCTCCCCAAATGTAAAGTGATCTCCTGTATCACTTTCTCCCCTTTTTCTTTGTTTTTTTTTTCTTTTCTTTTTTATTCTTGTTAGTTTCTTTTGTTTGTTTGTTTGTTTTGTCTTGTTTTAGTTTTTTTTATTTGATTTGATTTGTTTTCGCTTCTTTTGGGTCACTCCTGGCAGCGCTGGGAGGGTGCTCCTGGCTCTATGCTTGGAGAACGTCCCTGGTGGGCACGGGTGACCATATGGGATGCTGGGTTCTAAGCCACCCCACTTCTACAGGAAGGACAGATGCCTGATCTCCATGCTATCTCTCCTGACCCCACTTTATCCCTTTAATTACATCTTTTATTTAATCTTCTTTTTTTTTTAAAAGAAACTATTTTTCCTTTAGATATGTGTGAGCATATATATTCTTAGTTTTTGTCAGGAGTCTGGTTTCTTTACTCTCCACCCCCCAAATCCACCAGCAATATAATGTAGTACCACTTCCTCCTGCAAAGACATATTAAACAAAGGGGAAATTGTACATATAAAAACAAGCTTTTATCTACTAGGGATAAGAACTCATACTTGTTTACAACACAGGGACATCTCCCACCCTGAATGTATGTCATGTGAAAACAACTTAGGCTCCAGGGAACTAGACACTGACTGTTCAGCCGTAACTCCTGGATCCCATACATGGAACTAGACACTGACCATTCAGCCTTAACTCCTGGATCCCAGACATAGATACGACAGAGTTCTCCACAACAGCTCCAGGAACCAAATCCCCTCCAGGGCATTTACAATGCTGCTCTGACACCAACATGAGCCAGTTCTAAATTGATAACCTGACAATGAGGAAATGGGAACAACTTGATCTAAGAGCAAATTGTCCTTCCTCATCAGCTATCGATAAGACAAAATCAGAAAACATGTCATCCTTTGATCTGTGCAAAAGCCAAGATCGCTATATACAGACGACTGGTTGTTGCAACCAAGACTGGACTGTACGCATCCAGGGACCAACAACAACAACAGCAACAAAAAGCTCTAGCCTAGCTTTTGGTATGCGTTCTGTTCAACAAACAAGAGCTCCAATTCCAGAAATCTGACTGAGACAACCACAACTGAACAGGTCTTCTGGAAACATAACGAAAGACTTTATCCCAGGCTCCATTCTAGGAGCAATATAACGACCAAGAACACCAACTACAGAAGATGGGTTAAAACGACACTGAAGAAGCATAATTGCTAGAACCACAAAGAAAGACTTCATAAACTCCATCCCCTGAGCTGCACAGCCACCAAGATCTCTAGAAACAGAAGTCTGATTTTACCATCCAAGACAAAGCAGAAGTCTTCCACACACCACGAAAGCAGCAAGGGGAGAGTAAATGATCATGCAAGGAGTATACAGTTAATCCCATGACAGTATACTTCAGGGATGGAGAAACCCTGTATCTCCTAGGTCAAGGGAATTTCCTCTACAATATCCCCCAATAGTTACTGTGCCTATGCAGGGGGATAAAGAAAAGGAGAAAAAAAAAAGCACAAAACAATCATTTTCCCACATGTTTATTTATCGATTGATCGATTTTTTTTTGATGTCTTTATTTTGGTGTGGAGACTACGGTTGATGTCTACAATATTATTTTATTTTGTCTTGTCTTTCTCTTTCTTTTTGCACTCGAGCATGATTTGATTTCAGAACCGAGACTATTGTGTGGTGCCTGTCTTTATTGCTGTAGTGCTCACCGGTTATTTAATTCGATATTTTTTTCTGTATTGTGGTATCTCAATTACCTTTTTCACATCCTCTCTCAAACTGAGGTTGGAAGCCTCTAGAGGGACTCAGCCCATTTTCAGCGTATTTGACTTTTGACTTTTTTTTCCTTTTATTTTGTACCCCAATCTATTGCTTTTCTTGCCTTCAAACAAAACCACGTACCTCGATTTTTTTCTAGCTCTGCCTCTTAAATAGAGGGGGAAACAAGGGAAGGTTCCACAACCAAACAGATATGTGATCACTAATAGTAAGCCAGACAAAGAGGGGTCCACCTACTCTAGCAGCCCAGGGGGTGATGGTGGGGTATATGGGTTGGAGAAAGGAAACTGGAATGGGGGGGAGGACATAGTTGGTGATGGGTATTCCCCTGATTCAATGTTAATATATACCTAAAATACTACAGTGAAAAATATGTAAGCCATTATGGAAAAAAATTGTGTTTTTAATCAGAAACTTTCTTTGACTTACATGTATTATTATATCAATTATATTATATGTTATGTTATGTCACTATATTATGTTATGTTAGTTTACCTCATTATGTTAATCAATTTTGTCTCTTGAATAAATTCTTACAATAAAAAAAGCCAAAAAAAAATGCGGGGTTTTGACTCTAATTTTTTTTTAAGCTTAAAGTCTGTGCCATCTGCTATTTGTATGGCCATCCCAGCATTTTTAAGGGAATTTTTTGCTTGAAGGATTGTCTTGGAACTTTTGACTTTATGTCTTTGTTTGCTCTGACTATTAAGATATGCTTCTTGCAGGAAGAAAAACGTCGGATTCACATTTTTTGGGTCCATTTTTCCATTCTGTGTCTCTTAGTGTGTTTAGTCCATTGACATTGTAGAGATTATTGTCATGGAATTTTGTGTCATCTTTTTTAGGAGTTTGTATTTTTTTTTGTTTTTTTTTTTTTGGCCACACCCATTTGATGCTCAGGGGTTACTCCTGGCTAAGTGCTCAGAAATCGCCCCTGGCTTGGGGGGACCATATGGGACACCGAGGGATCGAACTGCAGTCCTTCCTTGGCTAGTGCTTGCAAGGCAGACACCTTACTTATAGCGCCACCTCACCGGCCCCAGGAGCTTGTATTTTTAGTGGGTCTGCCTTTCCTTAAAATAGATCCTTCCATTTCTTTTTTTTTATTTTGGTTTTGAGTTTGTAAAATTTCTGAGCTGTTGCTTATCCATGTTTTTGTGTATACTTTCTTTAAGTCCAAAAGAAAGTCTGGCTGGTTGAAATATTCTTGGTGAAGCATTTGTTTTGTTGAATATTTTCACTATATTGCATCACTGTCATCAGGCCTGGAGTGTTGCTTGTGATAAATCTTCTGCTAGTCTTATTTTTGCTGCTTTGTATATAATTTTCCTTTTTGATCTTGCTACATACAGTATTCTATCTCTATGTATGGTTTTCATCATTGTGACTAGGACGTCCCTTGAGGTGCTTTTATTTGAATCTCTTTTAGCTGGTGCTCTGTGGGTGTCTAGGATGTGGGCGAAAGCTTTCTTCAGCCTTGGGACTTTCTCAGTGATTACATCTTTGACTGTTGCTTCTTCATATGGGTTTTCTTCCTGGTGCTCTGAGTCCCCAATGATTCTTATGTTCACCCGTTAAGCTTCTTCTAAAGGTCTATTGTTGTCTGTTCACTTATTTTGACGATATTTTCCATCTTTGTTCATTTATTTGAAGACTTTTTTTTTTCATTTTTTTCTGGTAAATGGAGGTGTTATGCAGCTCAAATTTAATACAGTAATTCTGTACTCAGAGCTGTTACTTGGCTGATGAAGCTTTCCAAGGAGGTTTTCAGTTCATCTGTGATGTTTTTCAGTCTTTATATTTCTTTTTTTTTTTTTTTCTTTTTTTTTTTTTTGGTTTTTGAGCCACACCCGGCAGTGCTCAGGGGTCACTCCTGGCTATCTGCTCAGAAATAGCTTCTGGGAGGCACAGGGACCATATGGGATGCCGGGATTCGAACCAACCACCTTAGGTCTTGCGTCGGCTGCTTGCAAGGCAAACAACGTTGTCCTATCACTCCAGCCCCCAGTCTTTATATTTCTGCTTGAAGTTTTCTCAGTTTCTACTCTCAGATCCTCTTAAATTAATGGGCTGTCCATTCGATGGTTTCTTTGAGTTCTTTGAACAACCTTAACATCTCCTCTCTATAGTCCTGATCAGAGAGGTTATATAGGTGGCTGATAGCAATTGAGTCTTCAGAACTATCATTTTCAGTCACAACGTGTGGTGGGGTTCTTCATCGTTTTTCTATTTTGACCTTTGTAGTGTGATGCTGTTTTTGTATTGTTTGGGGGCTCCTTGACTAAAAGAAATGCTCGGCATCAGAGTAAAGCAGAGCAACTGAACTCTTGCCTGGGTTCACTCACATCAGTTTGATTCAAAATGACACTTTTATAGTCCAAACACCACCACAGTTGGTTGTGCTCTTCTGCTCAACAGTCCCCATCACCCCCCCTTTTTTTTCCAAGCCATGGTTTTGCCTGGGTTCACTCACTACAGTTCAATTTAAAATGTTAGTTTTTTCCTGTTTCTGTCCTTATAAAAAGGTGAGGTGATCTCTCATTGAAATTTTGATTTACACTTCCCTAATAATAAATATGAGACTTTTTCATATATATATT
Source organism: Suncus etruscus (assembly GCF_024139225.1). Classification (NCBI taxonomy): domain Eukaryota; kingdom Metazoa; phylum Chordata; class Mammalia; order Eulipotyphla; family Soricidae; genus Suncus; species Suncus etruscus. Next base: position 28,309,749 of record NC_064851.1, on the reverse strand, counting down.
TTAGCTATCTGAATGTCTTCCTTAGTGAATTGTCTGTTCAGCTTTTATCCCCGTTTTTGTTAAATTTTGAGAGCTCTTATCTTGGATATATGGTGTGAATATTTTTTCTCATTTAACAAGTCAGCTTTTTCATTTTATGGTTTCTTTTAATGTGTAGAAGCCTTTTAGCTTAATTTAACCCCATCATTTAATTTTACTTTTGTTTTATTTTCTACTGAATTTTAAACTCTAAAGATATCACTGAAATTTAAAATTATTTTGCATTTTGCCTATACATTCTCTTTATTTTATGGATTGAATTTTAACATATGAGTCTAATACATTTTGAGTTAGCTTTTTTTTCTGATTCTTTTTTTTTGTTGTTGTTTTGTTTTGTTTTTCGGGCCACACCCGTTTGATACTCAGGGGTTACTCCTGGATAAGCACTCAGAAATTGCCCCTGGCTTGGGGGGACCATATGGGATGCCAGGGGATCGAACCGCGGTCCTTCCTTGGCCAGCGCTTGCAAGGCAGACACCTTCCCTCTAGTGCCACCTCGCCGGCCCCTTGAGTTAGTTTTTTAAGGTGGTGTGAAATAGTGGTCAAGTTTCATTAATTTACATGTAACTCTCTATTAGTGTGTATCTACATAATTCAAGATCACTTCTCTTTTCTGTTTTACACTATTCACTCCTGTATGGTAAATTTGGTGACCACACACACACACACACACACACACACACACACACACATACATAAACACACACACACACACACACACACACACACACACACATATATATATATATACTGATTTCTGGACTTTTTATTTTATTATTTTGAGTTGTTTCTCTATATTCATTCAAGTAGTGCATTATTTTGTATCTTTGTAATGTAACTTGATCATAGAAAGTGTGATTATAGCATATGCTTAAAATTATTTTTATTATAGTTTAGGTCAGTGGTGGGCAACCTTTTTTTTTTAACTGAACCAAATCTCACCAAAACCACGATTGAAATTTATTTTGAGAGCCACATTTTTAAAACCAAAAATACATAGGATGGTACACTGTTTTTTAGTTTCAATCAGTTTTTATTGAGAATATTCTGCATGCAAGTATCCACATAGGTCGGGAGGATACAAATAACACAACTAATAAAATAAAAACTTTAGAATGATATTATTTATCGATAACGTTAAATTCCGTAAAATTTGCCTTACAATGTAGGGAAAATTACATCCTGACAATGACTGACAAAGTCACAAACACTAATGTGAACATTGGCCTTGGTTCTGATCAGAGATGTGTGGAGCCAGCCACCGGGGCTGCACACAGGGCGCGCACTGACAGAGGCTAGGAGCAGAGTACTACTCCTGGAGCGGCCACCCGGCACACAGAAGAGCGGCATTAAAAAGAGCCGCATGTGGCTTGAGAGCTGTGGCTTGCCGACCACTGGTTTAGGTAACATACTTACAATAATGATAATTTTTTTGTTTTTATATATGAATTTACTGTATTTTACTACTACTACTACTACTACTACTACTACTACTACTACTACTACTACTATTACTACTACTACCACCATCACCACCACCACCACCACTACCACCACTACCAAAATACCAAGACACTGAACCAAACCACTGATTTTATGTTCTTTCAGTCTGCCTCTTTATCCTCCTATCCTTACACTGCTTGTATATATGTATTGTAATACAGAAGCAAGGATTTTGCATTTTCCAAAAATGCTATATGTACTACAGAAAGTGATATCATCTGTACTGGTTTAGAAATAAATCCACATGCCATTATAGTTAGGCCATCATAGTTAAGGCTGATACACCATAACAGTTTAGGGTGAAGTCTGGTTACTCCAATACTTGTCCTCTTGTGACATATTTAGCTTGTCATAATCGCTTCATATTTTTTCAAATTGGAGTGAACAGTAAGATTTCATCTCTTCAGAGCTTTATTGTGGTCCATTGTGTATAAATACCGTATTTTATTTCTTACTGATATATTTTTATAGCCTGGCTATGCAATTGGCACTATGAATATAATATTAATATGATACTAATATGAATGTAAGAGTTCATATATTTTCTTTTTTTTGTCCCCCAATTCACAATACAGACCAGGCAAAGGGCCTGAGTTGAGGTGTATATGGGGTACATTTACTGTACCTCCTCTTTCTATACAGTCAGTATAAAGAACACAGCCTGTGGTAAGAGTTGGGAGGCCTTTTCTTTTCCTGTCTAGAGTACAGGCCTGTGTGGGGTGGGGAGGAAGAACACTTGGGATACTGGTCATGGAAATGTTTCACTGGTGAAGGATTTTATATATATATTATATTATATTATATATATTATATATTAATATATATTAAAAATAAAAAAGAATTCATATATTTTCTAAAAATAATGTTATTATGTTTGAGAGGGAGATTCCAAGAAGTGAAATTATTGAATCATATGGAAGCTCTTTTTTTTCTTTTTATTTATTTATTGATTTATTTATTAAATTGGTTTTTGGGTCACACCCGGCAGCGATCAGGGGTTACTCCTGGCTCTACACTCAGAAATCGCTCCTGGCAGGCTCAGGGGACCATATGGGATGCCGGGATTCGAACCACCATCCTCCATTCTAGGCAAATGCCTTACCTCCTTGCTATCTCTCCAGCCCAAGCTCTTTTTATTTTTAAATAACTTTTTTTGATGAATCACCATACAATTTAGTCCTAAAGCTAAACCAAATAACATTTCTGCAAATGGAAGGATCTTTTTTCACCACATCCCCACTAGAACAGTCATTTTAGATGACATTTCATTGTCACTTTAATTTGCTTTCACCTGATAAAAGTGACTATGAACCCTTTTTACTTTCCCACTGAACATCTATCTGTATGTCCTCCATTTAAAATTTTTATTTATTTTTTTAGCATAGAGCCATATCTGGCAATATTCAGTGTTTACTAATGGCTTTGTTTCAGGTATAATTCCTGGTGTTTATGGGGGTCCTTTTGGGATGCAGGGTCGAACCCAAGTTCAGGTTGTGTGCAAGGCAAGCATCCTACTATCACTGGCCTCACAATATGTTCTTTTAAAGGACAAATTCTCTCCTCTTATGGAGGACTTTATTTCATGGTACTGTTAAGGAATGTTGTGAGTGCTTAATGTATTTTGCATATTAGACCTTTACTTCATGTATGCTATGAAAATATTTTCTCCCATTTATGAGGTCTTTTGATTTTAACCTGACATTCTTGCCATGTAAAAACTTTTAAGTTTAAAATAGATACATTTTCTTATTTATTTATTTATTTATTTATTTATTTATTTATTTATTTATTTTTACTAGGGCCAAATTGCTGAAAATATCTCTGAGTTTCATATCTTGGAGTTTGGCCTATATTATTCTCAGCTTTATAGATTCTGCTCTATTCTTCAGATTTTGGAGACCTTGTTTCATAATAGTATTAATGATAGGGTTTCATACATATGATTTGCCACCATTATCTCTTTCACAAGAGTTCTCATACCCTTTCCCATGAACCTCCCTACTAACTGTAACCATGGTAAACTTAGTTCTGTAGACCAGTTTCATGCTCTGTTGTGTTTGCTCATTTGTTTTTCCCTATGTTTTTTATATCCCACCTATAAGAGAAATCATTTTGTTTGTCCCTCTTCTAATAACTTAATTTACTTATCATGTTACTCTCTATTTGATCTAATCTTGAGGTCTTGAATACATTTAGACTTAATGTGCATGTCATGAGATATGGATCTGATTTCTTTCTTCCTTTCTCCCTCTCTTCCTTTTACTCTTATCCTTTCCTTTCACTCTTCCTCCCTTCTTATATTCACCAATTGTCAGTCTTTTCTTGCTTCATTTCATGCACCTTGCTTCTTTGTCACAAATTTAGGTGCTCATAAATCTGAGAGCTTATCTCTGGATAAGCTCTTAATTTTTTTATTGGCCTGAAAGTCCATTTTTATTTCAGAGTCTTTTTATTGACCAGAGAGCTCATTTTTATTCCAGAATCACAATTTTGATTACTATAGATTTATAGTATAATTTATGTCCAGAAAAAAATGCAATACCCACTGTCTTATTTTCCCTCAAAGTTGATTGTATTATTTCAGGGAGTTTTATGGCTCCATGCAAGTTTTAGTAGATCTTTTTCCCCTGAAATCTTGAAGAATATTGGTAGGGGTTGCATTTAGTCTGTATAATGCTTTAGATAAGAAGGTAAATTTGAGTGTTAATTCTTCTCATCCATAACATGGACTATTTATTCAATCCCTGTTTTCTTTTTCTATTTCTTTAAAGTATTCATTTCTAGTTTTTAATATATAAGACATCTTTTGTTAAGTTATTTCCTAGATATTTGATAGTTTTGAACACTATTTTAAATTGAGTTATCTTTTTTTTTTGGGGGGGCACACCCAGCAGTGCTGAAGAGTTACTCCTGGCTCTGCACTCTGAAATTGCTCCTGGCAGGTTTGGGGGATATGGAATGCTGGTCAGTTGCATGCAAGGCAAATGCCTTGCCACTGTGCTATCACTTTAGATCATAAATGGAGTCTTTTTATCAATTTTTTATTCAATTTGTGTTTACATGTAAAAATACCTCAGAGTTTTGTGGATTGGTTTTATACCATGCTGCTTTGCTGTATTGGTTTATTGTTTCTAAGATATTTTAGTGGATTTTTAAAGACATCTTTATTGTGTAATTTTACATCATCTTCAGCTAGTGATACTTTTTTTTTTTTATATTTGTATGTGCCGGATTTTCTTTTTTTTTTTTTTTTTGCATGACTGCTGTGAATGAGGATTTTCATGACTCTATTGACTAATAGATCATTGACTAATAGAAGTGAATATCCTGCCTTTGCAATAGTAGATTCTCTCAATGAAACATTGGTATCTCAAGTTTAACATTGCATTGAAAATAATTTCACCTTCACGCTAGAGCCATTGCATAATAGGTAGGGCAGTTGCCTTGCATGTGGCTGACCCAGGTTTGATCCTTAGCATTCCACATGTCCCCTAAGCCCACCAGGAGTGATTCCTGAATGCAGAACCAGGAATAACCCTTGAGCACTGCTTAATGGGGCCCCCCAAAGAAAAACAAAACAACAAATAAATAAACAAAAATTCTACCATACTTCTCAGAAACTCCTAAAAGTTTTTTGCCTTTAAAAAAACCACAGAAATGATGCTACCTATATATATGTGTATGTATATATATTTCTCATATATATATATATATATATATATATGGCAATCGATTAGTGGTCAATTATATGCATTATAAGGAAGAAGCTAAGATTTTGAGCCTTAAACCAGAATTTCAGATAATATAGCTGGTGAATTGCCTTGCATTTGGCAGGTCCCAACCATATATCTGGCATCCCAAATGGTCCCCCAAGCCCACCAGAAATGATCCTTGTGTGAAGATCCCTGAGTAAGCTCTAAGCACTGCCAAGTGTGGATCCAAATCCAAATAAAAAAAAAAGAGAATGGTCACTGCCTCATATCTGAAGTCTGATTTCAACACCACTGCCTTTGTGATCCATGGAGTCACGATGGAAGAGTGAAGTCTTTGGTGTACGGTGTCTCAGTCAAGTGGGCAAGAACTTCTAGCAAATGTACATTATCTCAAATCACTGACACTGCCATCATCACAAAAACATGGGGGAATATTTCTGAAACACTTAGCAGATTGTTCTATATTGAAGTATAAGATTATGTCTCATTCATCTATGGGTTTTAAGAAAAATGAAAGACATTCTTGCATTAACAATTTTCAGACACAAAAGAGAAAAGAGCTAGAAGTTCCAGCTCACCTCAGGAAGCTCACCACAAAGAGTGATGAGTTTAGTTAGAGAAATAACTACATTTTGAACTGTCCTAATAATGAGAATGTATGAGGGAAATGGAGAGCCTGTTTAGAGTACAGGCTGGGGTCGGGTGGGGAGGAGGGAGACTTGGGACATTGGTGAATGGAATGTTGCACTGGTGATGGGTGGTGGTCTTTACATGACTGAAACTCAAACACAATCATGTATGTAATCAAGGTGTTTAAATAAAAAAAAAGAATGAATAACTCACTCTATTTTGATGCCTTCTATGAAATATTAAGACTAAAAGAGATGTATGTCTATGTGGAAAATTTCCACTAGACAATAACATTGTTGACAAAACTTAATGTATCTTTACATGGTGAGAAAAGTTCCTATCACATAGATTATTCTCTTGTGTTAGAGGATAATAGTGACATAGTATGGAGATATAGTAAAATGGATAATATTATCATAACTCCATATGCTTCAGGAATCAGATTTTCTGCTGGCAAAGAGTCATTTCTTAAAGCATATTTTAGAATAACAACATTTGGTTTTTGAGCATTCAACCTTTCTCTATTTTGTGTTCTGTATTTTGTGTGTATATCTATGTGTGGTGTGTGTGAAGATGAGAGCCAAAATCAATTTTATTGTGAGAAATTTAAAAATTCTAACTTAAAGTTGATTAAAAAAACATCATTCCCCAAAATTGAGGTTATGCCATTTTTAGGGTTTAAAGAAAATAAGGATATTTTGAGGTTGGAACATCATCAAATATGAAACAGATTAACTTGTAAAAAGATATAACAGCTTTAAAATAATAGCATCTATATTTCCTTTGTACATACAAGAGACCAGTCAGGCTGAGTGACTTGGCTATATAAATTCTATCATCTTAAGTAGTATGTTTAAAACAGAACCATTCTTGGAAGGAAAGAGGGAAGGTCTAAGTTAAGTAGTTTATTTGAATATACTAAGCAGATTTGAATTCTGCCTTCTACATAGAGAAAAGTTAGGATAAAGTCTTCCTGGTATAATGAGGAAGAACCCTTACTGGGAGTTTACTTTTCACTATAGTTTTCTCTGGTCCTAGAAGTTAGTTTTATTTATTTTTGCCAGTTTACTTTAGTTATTTATATTTCACAACTGAAAAGAACCATTTCTACTTGCTCTTTAGAGTTTCTACTATGAAAGCAGGCTTTTGGGTAGCAGTTTGTTCACCTACACTACACAAATCAGAACTCATCCATATTTACAGAACGAACAGTTTTTTAGGTTAGTGATTGTGATAAAAACTTTGACCTTATTGGTGAGGTGTTCTTGTTACAGGGAATACTTGGGGGATGGTTTGTATCCCCTGGCTGTTCTGTTAAATAATTGAATAAATAAAATTTCTTGGTTATATTGATATTTTACTCTAATAAAGACCCTAGTGATATGATACCAGCCTAATAAAGTATTACCTAGAAAATTGTTATTTGTTTAAACTTTTATAAATCTTTCTAAATACTCCTTTGCAAAAATGCAAACTAATGTATTTTTTAACCACTGGGAACATGATGTAAAAAATTAATGCAAAAACTTAGCTTTTCATATAATTAGTTTATTTAACTGTATTCTAAATATATAAAATATTAATGATGTTAGCATAAAATGTTAATTATCATTTAATTAAATCAATATGGCATGCATACTTGTCAAGCTTCTTAATTCATAACTATTTCCCTTGTGCTTTACATATTCACTGCATCTTTATTTTTATAACTTTTAGTACTTTTTTTTAGAATCTGAAAAGAAAGGTAACTCAAACTTATGTTTTTTATTCTATTCCTCTCTTCATATATTTAGTAAATATAGTATGAATCATGCATAATTAATGCATAATCACTATGCATGCACTATGTACTATATGAATAATTTCATACTTTATAGTATGAAATTAACTCATAAAAAGCTTTCCTAAGAATTATATAGAATCAGTGATTTTGAATATTTTTGATTTGCCTTTTCTTTATAGTCTGAATTTCAGGGTATTGCTTTTACACTTCTCTGTGTACAAGACTCATTGTACAAACCACCAAAAAGATCCTTTCTCTCATTGCTCTTTTTTTCCTTCATCTCCAGTCTCCAATAATCACCATAGTTTTTATTAATTCTAGGAGTAATTTGTTATTTGTTTTAGACAGTTTGCTTTAGTTATTTATATTCCACACCTGAGATGAACCATCTGGTCATTTTCTTTCACTTATTAGTGTTCTTATATTGCAAGGTCTATTCATTTGCATCAAAAGGAGTAAGTTTACTTTTCTAAATATCAAAATAGTATTCCAGTGAATACATACCACATCTTATCCAGTTATCTACCAGCGGGCATTTCAACTGACTTAATATTTTGTCTACTGTGAATAATGCCTCAAAATATTTAAAAAAATTTCAAAAGGATAATTACACCTGAGTTCATAGAGCATTATTCAGAGGTGATTCTTTTTTATTTCTTGAAATTATACTAGCAAAACAAGATTGTTGTTTACAATGAGCATGAGAATTAAAACTGAACCAGGTCCCAAGGAAAATAAGTACTTTTCATTGAGAATGATGTTGTGTCAGGTATTTTACACATTTTAAATATAAAACAATAACATTTATCAAGATAATTTTCCACTTGTATATATTATAAATTCATATCAAGATTAAGTGTAACTTTTTATACTGTATTATTAGTGTATAAGATTTGTATCCTTCCTTTGACTGAAATAGAAACATAAGAAAGCAAAAGTTTTTGTCTTGATAAAGATTATATATTTATTTGAAGACATGAGACTGGAGTTATGCTTGTTCAACTTCCTATTGTATCTTTCTTAAAAGCTCGAATTTTAAGCTTGTACAGTTATCTTTCAAATTGCATAAGAAAATGCTCATTTGCATTGCTTTGGGTTTGTGAAATTTCATGAATTTTAATGAGTTGGAAGCTTTTGTCACTTAAAAACCAAAAAATGTATTAGGAAATATTTCTCAGTTTTCTACTGATTTTAATATTTGTCTAAATGAACGGAAGTTGTGGATTCTTCTGGGTTGTATTATTTTGACATGGAAAAGAAGTCAGAAGCTCCTTTTTTGTTTGTTTGTTTGTTTTTGTTTTTGGGCTACACCCGGTGATGCTCAGGGGTTACTTCTGGCTATGCACTCAGAAATTGCTCCTGGCTTGGGGGACCATATCGGACCTTCGGGGATCGAACCACAGTCTGTCATAGGCTAGTGCGCACAAGGCAAACGCCTTACCTCTTAGTGCCACCGCTCCAGCCCCACAAACTCCTTTTTAACTGAGAATATGGAGCTGTCCTGAAATGCTGGATTCACAATGAGAATCTCAGAAATTTCTAGAGTTCCTAGAAAAGAGGAAAACCTGAGGGCAGGTTAGTTACAAGTGCAAAAGTTGTTGCAATGTAATCAATCATTCGATTTTGAATGCTGAGACTGATAGCGATGGGGCTGTAATCCAAATTATCTTTAGACTATATGTAATACCTGCTTGTGCCCCACTATGCTGGCCTTTTCATAAAGCTGTTCTGAAGGATATTGTCTCAGTAGGAGCTGTTTTCTTATAATACTTCTATGAACAGGGAAGTTATGGCTAAAGAAAACAGATCAAGTGTCAAGGGTCCTACAGATAAAAACTGTATATTATTTTAGACAGATTTTTATCCTCCAATACTTCTAATATTTCACTCATATAAAAAACAGTAATGGGGCCAGAGTGTTAGCACACTGGTAGGGCATTTTCCTTGAATGCAGGAGACCTGGGACAAGCCCAGGTTTGGTTCCTGGTATCCCATATGGTCCCCCCAGCCTGCCAGGACCGATTTCTGAGCACAAAGCCAGGAGTATTCTTTGTGGCTTGCTGGGTGTGACCCCCAAACAAACAAAAACAATAAAACCAGTATTGAAGAGAAAGGTGGTATGTTAATTTGTGAGCTTTTGGGCAAATTAAATGTGAAAGAAACAGCATTCTTCAGTTAAAAAAATACTACATTATTTTTTCTTTATAAATGTAAGTCTGTGAGACACCTGTCGTTGCTGCCTTGACAGTAGGATATAGCTCCTGACAAGTGAATCTGAAGCAATCCAAATGACTGAAAAGTACTAAGGAGGAATACCTATAGCTTGTCTTGAAACTTCACTTTCATTATCTTTCTGTAGAAAGTAAATTGGAAGTCTAGTGAATGGCTTTTAAAATGTGAAAGTATAAAGCTTCTTACATCAAAATTTTGATGTTTTCTGGCCATGTGTTGCATCTGTGAAACAATGAAAATCTTAATCATTTTCAATCAGTCTTGGTGAGTGAGTAAAGAATATCAACACAAGTAAATTGAAAAAGACAGTTCTTGAATATATTACATTATTATTACACAATAAATAATCAACAACAATGATGAAACAGAGGCACTTATTTGAGTGGAGGGATACACAATAATAAACCAAAGTTCCTTTTGTCTTTGAGATTAGATTCAAGTGCAGAAGAACTAAGCCAAAAAATATCTAAGGACTAATATAGAGTGTCTAATGCCAGTCAGATTGTCACCAGTAAAGACTGGTCATAGAGAATGAGACAAGCAAACATATAAGGAGACAAAAGCACACACAAACTGTTCAGGCTTTTACTGTTCAATACTACTCTCCTGTGCTTTCAGTGGTCTCATAAGCTGGCTATTTACAGTGCGATAGTACACCCCATTCTCACTTTAAAAGCCCCTGTTTAATTCAGTTCTATTTATTCCTGAGAATACATTTGAAAATCTTTTGTATTTGAGACCCAAACTGTTTTACTAGATGCATATATCTTCCCAGGAATTTTTTTTAATTAGTGGAAAGAGTTTCCACAGTAGAGCAAAACTATTACTGAGTTTTGAGTCAAAAAGTGACTTGGTATAGTGATCATATTTTTTTTTTGGTAGTTTGTTTTGTGTGGGGGGTTGTTTGTTTGTTGGCTTTTTTTTTTTTTGAGCCACAACTGGTGACACGCAGAGGTTACTCCTGGCTATGTGCTCAGAAATCGCTCCTGGCTTGGGGGACCATATGAGATACCGGGGATCGAACTCAGGTCCGTCATAGTCAGCCATGTGCAAGGCAAATGTCCTACCACTGCACCATCACTCTGGACCCTGGGTTTATTTTTTTATTGTAGAAGAGGGAAACACATAGCTGTGCTCAGAGTTTACTTGTCTGCATTCAGGTATCACTCCTGGTGTTGCTCAAGAGAACATATGTGGTGCCAGGTATTAAACTAAGGTTGACGGTGTACCAGGCAAGTGCCTACACCATTCAATCAATATAAGTTTTCTTTCAGCACACCAACTGGACTTTGTGAGACTGAACCATAGTTACTAAAGTAATCTGGGGACTTCGGTTTAATTTCTAATTACTAGAATTTTATTTTCTTTTATATCTTGAACATGAAAATTTATATAACTAATACCTAAGAAAGTGAAACCTATAAATAGCTATATGTATCTCAGAATAAGAAAAAGAACCCTCAAATCTTACATGACATTTATATATGAAGTTAATAAAATAAACTAAGTTATATTACTTAGAAATCAGAATAAAGTAGAAAATAAACAAGCTATTTTCTCAATATTTAGGACAATATTGGCAGTATATTTTATTTCTCCTCTTCCCCTATGTTTTCTTTTAAGAACATCACATTTAACATGTATTTAGCTTCTCAGTAGAGAATCAGTGTTTCAACAATTCTCTTCTTTTTTTTTTTTTTTTTTTTTTTTTTGGTTTTTGGGCCACACCCGGTGACGCTCAGGGGTTACTCCTGGCTATGTGCTCAGAAGTTGCTCCTGGCTTGGGGGACCATATGGGACACCGGGGGATCGAACCGCGGTCCGTCCAAGGCTAGCGCAGGTAAGGCAGGCACCTTACCTTTAGTGCCACCGCCTGGCCCAAATTCTCTTCTTATATTTACATTCTGATATGTTTCTTTTTATATTTCGTTAGGGCCATATTCATTGGGGTTCAGGATGACTCCTGGCTCTGAGCTGTCAGTTCTGACTTTGGGCGGAGCTCAGGGGACCCTGTGTGGTTCTGGGGATCAAACTCAAGATGGCCACATGCAAAGCAAGTGTTATACCTGCAATACTATTGATATGGCACCTTGTAGCCTTTTTGAATAATTTATTATTCTGAATTATTTACTTTTACTTTTTACCTTTCCATTTGCCTTTAGCTATTTTAAAATCATGTCAAATAATTTACTAATTTTCAGCTTTTGTTGGGGGCAGGAGCAGTGTATCAGTGTATTGCAAAATAATTTTTAAGAGCTCTAGTCATCTCTGAAAGCCTAGTGAATTTATTGAAAGGTAAAGGTGATACATGTCACAGGAATAGGGGTTGAGAGCTAGAATGCTGTCACAGCCTTGAGTGCTCTGGGTGCTAATTCTTGTTCCCTTTGATAATGAATAGACTGAATCATTGAATTAAGGGTAGGTTTTAGGTTATCTTTATCTGTAGAGCTTAAGACCTATACCTGGAAGTGGACTTCCATCCCTTCTTTATTCTTTTATAACTGACTCAGAACTATCGTGGTGATTTTCAGAAGGTGCTGGTTAGCGGAGAGTTCCAAGCCATAGGATATGAAGATCTGGGCCTATTGCTTCGTGAATGACAGAATTTGAGGCTTGCTCCTAGTCCTTGTGTGAGAGAGTAGTTCTGCTGGAGATCAGAAAGTCTAGAGCCTTTCACATGGGTCTCTGTATGCTGCTTTCATCCAAGCGGTTGTTTTCTGGCCCTGTCAGTTTTATTTGTTTTTCATTTAGTTTCAGTTTGTTCTTTTTTTCTGTTTGTTGGTTTGAGGGCCTTTCAGTAGACCTGAGGGCTTACTCCCGATTCTGTGTTCAGGGATCACTCCTGGCAGTATTCTGGGGAAGAGCAATGAGAAAATGACCTGGCACCTGTCAAGTGCATGACAAACACCTTCTCCTTTTCTTTCTCTCTGACCTTTGCTCCATTTTTTTTCATTCACTGCGATTTTTTTTGAATTTCAAACTTGTCTTTTGTTTCTAAAAAATAAAAAACAGAGTTGTAATAATCTGATTAATGTACAAACCTCATGACTGTTTATATCATATTTATAATCTAGTTCTTTAATGACATTTTGATGTTTCAGATGAGGTATGTTGTGTATCTCCTTTGGAAAATTATTTGTGGATTTATTAGAATGTACTTATTCAGAGATTTGTAGCTGCTGCTGTTTATTTTATCTATCAGCAGCTTTGTAGAAGTAGGAGTCAGATAGAATCCATTGGGATTATTTTACATATATAAAATATATTCTGCTAAGAAGGTGTGTCACTCAGTGATGTTTCTGTTCAGAATCAAGGTGAATTTCTTAAAAGTGAAGTAGGCTTCACTTTGAGGGCATAGTCTTTTGGACTCCCAACTCTAAGTGAGGGATGACTTCGTATTTGGCTTTCCAGAAGCAGCTTCTGTATTTTCTGTGTATTTTTTTTCTCCTAAGATTTTTAAAGTTGACAAATGTATGAGTCTATAGTAGTTTATGGAGAAGCCATTTCTCTGGGTTTCCATTTTCACTTATATTTTAGCTTGATAATACTTTGCAGTTTTATCAGAGTCCCTGTGCTTTTAAAATGTCAAGCTTCAACCCCATATATATGGACAGCTAATTTTTGATAAAGGAGCTGAGAACATGAAGTGGAGTAAAGATAGCCTCTTCAACAAATGTGCTTGGGAAACTGGATAACCATATAAGAAATTAAAGATGAATTCATGTTTTACCTTACACAAAAGTCAATTCAAAATGAACCAGCCTAAGGGATGCTAGTGGGGTCCTGAAAGAAAAACAAACAAATAAGCAAAAAAAAAAAAAGATCAAAGACCTTGATATCTGACTGTAATCTACAAAGTACATTGAAGAAAAAGTAGGCAGAATACTCTGTATGTGAACCTCAGAGACTTCTTCAAAGACCTAATACCACTGGCAAAGGCAACAGCTTTAAACATTAAAAAATAAGATTACATCAAACTCAAGAGTTTACGCATGGCAAAAGTAACATGGGTTAAAACTATATGACAGCTAACTGAATGGGAAAAATTTTTGTATTCAATGCATTAAACAAATATTTGATATTCAGTATATATAAAGTACTCACAAAACTCAGCAAAAAAATTTAAAAAACCCTATCAAAAATTGGGAAGAGTAAATGAACTGACACTTCTCAGAGGAAGAAAGTAACCAACTGACATATGAAAAAGTGTTCAGTATCACTTATGAATATAGAAATCCAAATCAAAACAACAATAACAATTAGAATACCTTTTACATGTTAATTACAGTATCCAGAATCTGGAAACAACACAGGTGCCTAACAACAGATGAGTGGCTAAAGAAACTGTGTTACATATTTACAATGGAATACTATGTAGCCATCAGGAAAAAAATGAAGTCATGAAATTTTCCTATACATGGGTGGATATAGAAACTATTATGCTGAGTGAAATAAGTCAGAGGGAGAGAGATAGACACAGAATAGTCTCTCTCATCTGTGGGATTTAAGAAAAATTGAAAATAGCCAGAGACAATAGAGATGAGGGGTGGAAGGACTAGTCTACAATATGAAGCTTATCACAAAGAGTGGTGAGTGCAGTTAGAGAAATAACTACACTAACAACTAGCATGACTATGGTAGTGAGTGAGAGAAATAGATTAGCATGGGATGTGGGAGGAAGGAGATGAGGGGGGAATGATGGTGGGAAGGTTGTACTGGTGAAAGGAGATGTTCGTTTTCATAACTGAAACCCAACTACAAACATGCTTATAACCATGGTGCTTAAATAAATATATTATTTTCACAAAGCAAAATCAAAACAACAATCAGATAACTCAAATGAGTGAGAAAGGCACATATAAAAATAGTAGAAACAATTGTTCTAGCAGAGATTTGTTGAGAAAAGAACGCTTACTAGTTAGAATGTTAATCCAGTTTATCCTCTGTGGAAAATGGTATGGAGAGTCCTCAGTAAACTTAGAATTGAGCTGCCATATTAGCTGCCACCTAATTTACTTTTGGAAATATACCCCCAGAACTTAAAAAAATTTATTCAAAGGACATATGCACACTAGTGTTCATAGCTGCACTTAGTACAGTAGCTAAGATATGGAGTAAAGCTAGGTGTCCAACAATAGATGAATGAGTTATAAAGATGTGGTATATATACACAATGGAAATCTTGGAAGCTGCAAGGAATGATGAAAACATGTGATTTGATACAATCTGGCTGGAACTGGAAGGTATCATATTGAGTTAAATATGCCAGAAGGAGAAAGACAAACACAGGATGATCTCATTTCTTTGTAGTAGGTAGAGTAACTGGATGAGGAAATGTAAGCTAGTAAAGGGGAGATGACTTGATCATCCTTGATTCCAATCTTAGGGAGAAGGACAAAGTAGGAAAGAAGTCAAGGTGAGAAAGAAGATGAGAAATGGAAGCAGTAAGCACAGGGGTCAGGTCTTCAGTTTTATTGTTGAGGTAGGAGAGTGATATAAGGTATAAATACAAACCACCAACTCAACAACACTGAAAATATGAGTTCTAAACTGCAACCACCAAACTGTAATGTGCCTGTTCAGGTGGCAGGCAGCAAAGAATAGAGGATGCTGAAGATGGGGGACCATAGGGTATAGGAATACTGATGATGGGAGTTGACACTGGTGCTATGATGTTGGAATATGCCTACAACAACCATCAATAACTTTGTAAACCATAGTTTTATGAATTATAAATGTTAAAGGTCAAACTTGATATCCATTATTTAAATTTTTAGGATATGGCCAGGGGCACACCCAACAGTGTTCAGGACTCATTTTTGGTTCTTCACTCAAGAATCACTCTGATAGGGGCTGAAGCGGTGGTGCAGTGGTAGGGAATTTGCCTTCATGCAGCTGACCTAGGACAGACTTTGGTTTGATCCCCCAGTGTCACATATGGTCCTCAAGCCAGGAGCGATTTCTGAGCACATAGCCAGGAGTAACCCCTGAGCATCACTGGGTGTGGCCCAAAAACCAAAAAAAAAAAAAAAAAAAAAAAAAAAGAATCACTCTGATAGTACTTGGAGAATCATATAGGGTGCTGGGGATTGCACCCAGGGTTGGCTGTGTTCAAGGCAAGTTCTCTACCTGCTGTACTATCACTCAGGCCAATATTTTAACTTTTTGTAGAGAGAAAGTGAGCAAAAAATGCTGAACCTTTTATTCTTTGGAATTGAAGCTAGCAGGAAAACTGTCTTACAGATTTATCTTAGATGTTTTGCACTGAACCCATTATGGCAGAATATGACGCAAATCCTTATTTTTAATTTTTATTATACTTAAGTATAATAAAAGGTGCCCATCCTTCCCTCCCTCCCTCCTTCCCTCCCTCCCTCTCTCCCTCCCTCCCTCTCTCCCTCCCTCCCTCCCTCCCTCCCTTCCTTCCTTCCTTCCTTCCTTCCTTCCTTCCTTCCTTCCTTCCTTCCTTCCTTCCTTCCTTTGCAATATGTAAAAGAAATAAGCCTAAAATTTTTTTGACAGTGAATTTACAATAAGTTTGGATTTTCTGTGGATAATCACAAATGGATAAACTTAGAGAGATAGGTCAATTTTTAGAGCATATACCTAATAGGTACAAAGTCATGAGTTTGATCACCCTCACCACAGGCATTCCTCTACCACAGGCACTGCTTTCACCTCCACTGTAACTCTGTGGCTCATTAGGTTTTCAACTCTGGCCCCATCCCACTCTCAGTACTTCAGATTGTGACTCCTATAGTTTTATAAAGATGGAACCTTTGCACTTTACATATTCAGCATAGAAATTAAAAGTGTAGATTTCATTAAATTTTTGTAGGGTTTCTCAGAAGTTCTTGGAGCCTCTCCTAGGTAAAATTGTCCCAGCAATGTGGCCTTATATGAAAGTTGTTGCTTCTCAAGCCAGGTGATGCTGAGCACCACTGCCAAAAATCAGACCCAAAGGTGCTGGACATCACAGGATGTGATCTAGCACTTTCAGCTAATTCTGAAATCAGTTCTGCTTACTCCTTGACTTAATTCAAGTAGACAGATTACCAAAAAAGGGGGAAAAAAAGCCCAGTATATATATTTCAAGTGATCATCGTATATATTCGAGTATAAGCTGAGTTTTTCAGGCATAAAATTTGTGCCGGAAAACCCGAACTCAGCTTATACTCAGGTCACACAGGTTTTTTTGATTTGGTGTGCTCACCAAATCAAATGCACGTAGTCTCCAGTCGTCTTGTGCTGTCTGTTGGAGGTGGCAGTGCTTTGACTCAGTCACCAGTCTCAGCTGAACTGAAAAGGTAGGCAGCTGAACTGAACTGGATGCCACTGAACTATTTAACCCACAATGTTCTGCACTTTGTATGAGACCAACAGCGGGGATGATGATATGTATGAACTCACTGATGATGACAATGTCTATGCTGATATCATCACATCAGATACAGCTGAAGCTCTATTTGGACATACAAATGATGAAGCAGAATTGAGTTCTTTTTTCTTTTTTAATTTTATTGTGGCACATAGTGACAATGAATGAGGGGCATTCCCACCACTAGTGTTGTCTTCTTTCCACCCCGTTCCCAACATGTATCCCATATATCTCTCCTTTACCCACCCATAGTTCTAGTGTAACTGTTCCCCAGTTGTAATTTGGGTATCGATTCTATGTCTTTGACTATGGGTTTGGTGTTCAAGTCTGATCATTTTTTATTTCCACTAAATGTTCATTAGACTGTCTGGTCTTGGTACCATCCATTTTTCCCCCTCAAATTGTGAGGCTGAACAAGATGATTCCAGTAATGTGGTTCGGTTGGAGATATACAAAAAGATAAGGGAGAAGAAATTAAAAACAAAAGCAAAAGGAGAAAAAGAAAAGAAAAGGAAAAGAGCTCTCTCCTAGCCTTCGTCCTATGACCTACACAAATAACAAGATCTCTAACTTCAGAGGCATGATTTCATCATCCAAAACTGACCGGAAAGTTCCCTGGTGCCATAAAAAGAACTTGGGGTGTGAAAATGAGCGAGTATGGAGTCTGTAGTTGTTCCCATGGCAGAATGCTTTAAGAGTGGAGAAACCATGTATCTCTTAGGCCAAGAGAATTCCCGTTCTAATTTCCCCAATATTTGCTGTGCCTTTGCAAAAAAAAAAAAATAGAAGTAGTAGAGGAGGGAGGAGGAGGAGGAGCAGAAGAAGAAGAGGAAGGAGGAAGAAGAAGAGGAGGAGGAGGAAGAGAAGCAGAAGAAGGAGAATGAGAAGAAAACAAACTTTAATTAAGTAGCTGGTTTGGGGTTGGGTTTTTTTTTTTACTGTTTTTGTTTTTTTATTTTATTTATTTACTTTGTTTTGTTTTTAGTTTGTTCTTTTTTGTTCATTTTGTACTTTTGTTCTTGCTGCCCTATTGTTTTTTGTTTTTATTGTTTGTTCTGCTTTGTTTTGTTACCCTTTTCTCCCCTTCTCCTTATAAAGGGAAATTTATAATACTAAGGTGGAATTCAGTTTTGAAGGATTTTAACCTTTGTGAATTAGTATGATTACCTGTTAAGCTACGGTTTTCTGCACTTTATTTAAAGTTTTAAAGTTATTGATATATTTTACCATTTTTCTTTAGCAATAAATATTGAAAAACATTTAACCTGTTGTGTATGTAAATATTTTAGGGGATTATTATGTTACTGACCCTAACCTGATTGGTGATTGTGCCCTACCCTAGGGTATGACCTGGCTTTCTGCCCCCACCCTAGGGTGGTACCTGATTCTGCTTCCACCATTGGGTGGTATCTGATCCCACCATTGGTTGGTACCTGATTCTGGGGGCTAAAAACAAGGGTCTGTGGAAGGCGAGGGGCTTTTGGCTGAAACTGAGGCTGAGACCTTGGACTTCAGTCTTACCCACCGAATAAAGCTAATCTTTCCACAAGCCTGACTGTCTGTGAGCTGTTTACCCGCCGTTTCACCTCAGAACCGTCGGCTGGATGGGGTGGCAGACGCGTGCTCCGAGCTGAAGGGGAAAGACCTCATCCTCCATCCCTCCATCAGTCAACCTCTTCAGGGGCTGACTTGCAACATAACCTACTGATTCTTCAATTATTATAATTGTTTTGGGCATATATATATATATTTGAAATTTACCAGTGGCTGCTGCATTTTTCACCTCTGCTTATACTCGAATTACTAAGTTTTCCCAGTTTTTAGGGTAAAATTGGGGGTGGGTGGGCATATACTCAAGTATATATGGGATAGTAGAATGCCTGTCTGGAAAACAGACAGGGGGTGTGGGTGGAGAGATATGGGGTGCATTGGTGGTGAGAATGTTGCTCTGGTGAAGGGGGATGTTCTTTTTGTAACTAAAACCCAACTACAGTCGTTTTTGTAATCACCATGTTTAAATAAAGATAAAAAAATAAAAAGATAGAATTTATCTCTCTCCTGTTCTCAGAATAAATATAAAAGCTAAGGGTTGTCCAAACAGCACATAGTTTATATGTAACCTTGTTGTCTAATTTTTCCTCACATTTTAGGTGATGAGTCTGCACCATTGATGATAGGTTTCCATCAACTTTCTTATAGTAGGAACATTAACATGATATAGATTATAAAGTGGATTTTATATGTTTCTGTTTTTAGATCACAATACAGAAATAATGCAGTATATATATATTTCTTCACTTTAACCCCAGAATGCTGTCAAGTGATTACTATTTTCCACTATCTTTTTTTTTTTTTTTTTTTTTTTGGTTTTTGGGTTACACCCGGCAGTGCTCAGGGGTTACTCCTGGCTGTCTGCTCAGAAATAGCTCCTGGCAGGCACGGGATTCGAACCAACCACCTTTGGTCCTGGATCGGCTGTTTGCATGGCAAACGCTACTGTGCTATCTCTCCGGGCCCTATTTTCCACTATCTTAAGTTGTGACAAAGCTCAGAATTGATTAGAAGTTTTATTTTATTCTTATCAATAGCCTATGGGTGATCTGAGGAAGCAGGAGAAATATTTTAAGCATCAAGAGGAATGGATACATTTCTTGCTATTTTTCTTTAATTCAATGGGAAACACATGTCACAGCTATAGATAATTTCCTTTTTTAAAAAATGAGGTTAATTTTTATGTTTATATCATGACAAAAACTGTAAATTTCCCGAACATGTTTTAATTGTGATATTGCCTGAACTTTGCAAATAGAAAGTCTGGATGAAGTCATGTATTTTTAGAGTAAATAAATGTGCTCTTCATTCCCTTTCTCTGATTATGAAATTTTTCTTACGTAGTTTTAGGATGTGGGGAAATAAGGCTTAACTTGATTATGAAATGCATAGGCTATAAAGCTAGGAGAAAATAAGAAATGGGTTCAATGTAATTAGAGTCTTTTTTTTTTTGAGTGCCTCATGTTCAGCAATAAAATACAAACATAGCTAGAAATACAAGAAAACCCAAGTGAACAACCTTCCGACTCAATTCATGATCTTGTTTGCTTCCAGACTCTCTTTTTGAATCAATATTGATTCAGAATTTTATTTATTCTGAGATGTGTGGTGATCCAATAACTCATTGCTGTTCTATAGCACAAATTCACTGCTTTTGTCACAGTAGTCAAGAAAAAAAAACATTTTTTTCAGAAGCACATATCCGATGCCCACAAAATGTGCCTTTTTATACACTGCCTATAAAAGAAGCCCATTAAGAAGTAACTTGAGTGAATTGTGCATTATGTATGTTTCTTTTGCCTCTTCCATAGAAATGGTGGAGTATTTTCTCCCCTATTTATGTCATTTTGCTATTCTAAAGTTGACTAATCGAACTGATGATTTATCCTTATATATGGCACGTCAAGTCAAAGGATAGTGAAAACTACTTAGAAACCTCCCATGTGATTATAAAAAAAAATCTTAAAACACAATATTTGAAATTCTGGTTTTAACAGGGTATTTTGTCATCAAACAGCTATTTAGATTAGGAGCAAAAATGCCACCATAATTTTTTAATGCTCTGGTACTGTTTTGATTTGAAACAATGCTAAGAGATTGTCATTTGTATTTTCATTAATCTTGCCATGTCCAGTGTGGGATCATGTTTTTAACCAAGATGCCTTTCTGTATTACACATAATTTTCTGCATGAGTTGTTGCTGTTGTTGGTGATGAAGCATGATACTGCATTCTTTTTTTCACTGCCATAAAATGTATTACTCTGTACTGCTCTGGAATGGCTTTAACCTCTTTCACTGAGATAGCCTCAGTCAAGTTTCTACCATCTATGTCTCGAATATAACATCAATCTTTCTTACAGGTTCCTTTACCATAACTTTTCTATTTCCTTTGACTTTCATAGAAAGAAACACATGAGAAGCATGCTACTTTTTCAGGATTGTGAGGTTTTGTATACTCTAATTTAGCTCTTGATAACTCTTGATATCTTCATTCTCTGACGATTTGCTATCTCTACTCCTGATATGGCATTTTGCTGAATTTTGTCTGGCTGTCCACATAACCCATCTTAAACCTATTGAGAACTCCTTTTTTTTTTCCAAAATATTATTCCATAAATTTCATGCCTTGTTTAATTAATGAAATCAGTGTTGTAAGTCAGGGTGGCATTTCAACTAATGTTGGGCTGCATTAATTTTTTCCTGGTCTATTTTGGTGATGATAGTAATTTACGTATACTATTTCCCAGCTGGATGGTTATTCTAAAGGTAAAAAATATTTTCTTCTCTTGAATTTTTAAAACATACTTGCTACTTCTTCTTATTATTTCAATGACAAAGTAAAAGTTTAGAGAGTAAAAGTATAACTATCCCAAGTTTATAAGCAATAAAGGTGACTTTTGATACTGTATGATTTAGTGCTCCATTTTTATTCCCACTACAGAATATTGTTTTCTTTACTTTAGTTAATTTTAACACTACTGACGAGATATTGCATTAGTATTGTTCATAGTAAAGAAAGAAAATTTTTGTTTTCAACCATACTCAGTGGTGCTCAGGGTTTATCCCAATTCTGTGCTCAGAAATCACTACTAATAAAGAGGCAAGGGACCATAGAGGTTCTAGGAAAATAAACCCAGATTGGCCACATGTAAGTCAAACTTCCTACTTTATCCTATACTTTATCTCTAGCCTGGGGTTTAATTTTTTTTTTTTTTTAGTTTTTGGGTCACACCCAGCAGTGCTCAGGGGCTACTCCTGGCTCTATGCTCAGAAATTGCTCCTGGCAGGCTCAGGGAATTATAAGGGATGCCGGGATTCAAACCATCATCCTTCTGCACACTACCTCCATGCTATCTCTCCAGCCCCGGGTTTAATTTTTTTTTTTTGGCCACACTCAGTAACTCTCAAGGGTTACCCCTGGCTATGCACTCAGAAATTGCTCCTGGATTGGGGGACCATATAGGATGGTGGGGGATCGAACCATGGGTCCATCTTAAGTTGTCCATATGCAAGCCAAATGCCCTACCACTTGTACCACTGCTCTAGCCCCAGAGGGATTAATTTTTTAAATCAGTGAAATTCAAGGATTCTGCTAACTTTCCTTTTATTCAAACTGAAATCTTAGGGAAAGTGATATA
This sequence comes from Suncus etruscus, assembly GCF_024139225.1. Lineage (NCBI taxonomy): Eukaryota > Metazoa > Chordata > Mammalia > Eulipotyphla > Soricidae > Suncus > Suncus etruscus. The sequence goes on along the minus strand of NC_064851.1, from coordinate 28,287,281 downwards.
ACAGTGGACAGTATGTTTACCTTATATTCAGCCAATCTGATGATGGTCACCTGAGCACTGCTAGGAGTTATCCATCAGCTTAGAGCCAGGAGTAAGTCCTGAGTATCATCAGGTTGTCCACCCTCCTTAAATGGAAATCTAAAATGATAAGTGTAATATGAGATAGTTCTATTTGTATTTTCATAATTCAATGATTTATGAACTGGAGATATATTACAATTGGTAAGGCTTTTGGCTTGGATGCATTGACTCATATTCAATTATTGACATCCCAGAGAGTCCCCTGAGCATTATAATGAGAAATCTTTTTTTTTGTTTGTTTGTTTTTGGGGGGGCACACCTGGCGTTGCTCAGTGGTTACTCCTGGCTGTCTTCTCAGAAATAGCTCCTGGCAGGCACGGGGGACCATATGGGACACCTGGATTCGAACCAACCACCTTTGGTCCTGGATCGGCTGCTTGCAAGGCAAACACTGCTGTGCTATCTCTCCGGGCCCCATGAGAAATCTTTGATCACAGAACCAGGAATAGCCCAAAGCACTACTTGATATGGCTTCCAAATCAGAAAATATAAAATAATAAAATATATGAATTATTTATTGCCCAAATTACATAGACATTTTTATTTTGGGGATTAGATACAATCCCTATAAAGACATTTTTTTAAAAAAATATACCAAACTCTCCTGAAATTTATATGGAATAATAGACCTCCATGAATAGTTGAAACAATCCTTGGGATAAAGAAAATAGGAGGCATCACTTTGCTCAACTTCAAAATGTATGCAGAGCAGTAGTTATTAAAACAGAATAAAGACAGAGCCACAGATCAATGGGATAATCTTGAATATTGTAAAACTTATCATCAAGTTTATGAGCAGAGGAGTTTCTATCTTTTGTTCATTTTTAAGACTCTTTTCCATATTATTCTGTTGTATGAACGTATTATGCAGCTCATATTCCAGCTCACTCATTCTGATTGTAGCAGTTGTTATTTTGTTGGTTAGGCCTTTCAAGTGAATGTTTCATTTCTCTTACTAAATTTTCAGTCCTGTTATTTATGTTTGAAGTTTTCTCATTTCTACTCTCAAATACTCTTGCCTCTTATTAGCTATCCCTTTCATGGTTTCTTTGAGTTCTTTAAACATCCTCAACATTTTCTCTCAAAAGTTCTTATCAGAGATATTATATAAGCGGCTGATAGTATTTGGGTCTTAAAAACAACCATCTTTGTTCACTATGTTTAGTGAGGCTCTGTGATGCTTTCCCATATGACCTTTGCAATATGGTGGTGTTATTTTCATCAGCTGTTGTGGGACTCCTTGACTAGAAGAAATGCATAGCAGTGAGCCAGGCAGAGTAGCCATTCTCTTTCCAAGTGCAGGAACTGATTTGGGTTAAAAGGGCCTCCCCTTACCCAAGAAGTACTGTCTACTGCTGGTGCTATCTTTTTGCATCATGGACATGCTCTAGTCAGGGTGCAGGAACTGACCTGAGTTAAAAAAGGACCCCTTTAGATTGAGAGGAGCACACTACCATTGGCACCGTCTTTTTGCATCTTAGTCATGGTCTTATCAGGACACGGGAACTGTCTTGTGCTTAAAAGAGCCTCTCTGAGTCTAAGAGGAATCTATTGTTACCAGCGCCATTTTTTTTCTGTTAAAGCCATGCTCTTTTTGGGGTATAGGTACTGACTTGGGTTTAAAAGGGCCCCTTTAAGTCTGTGAGAAACCCACCACCTCTGGTGCTGTCTTTTTTCTCACTGCTAAGTATTCCTTAGCCATTAACCAAAGAACAAAGAGGGAAAATCACAATGGCATTTATGAAAAATAAATACTTTGGGAAAGGAGCTTTAGCATTACTGGCTTGCTAGAAGATTGAATTAGTGAAGGATGATTGAAATGAGTCTATTAGATAAACACTATTCTTATTAGTCTCACTATTACACATCAACGAAAGTCATGTGTGCTGTGAATAAAATTAGGGAAGAACATCTTTCTCTAAGAAACAGTGGAAGAATATGGTTCCTTAATCTCTATGGACTTAAAAATCCCTCTTAACTTGGAAGAAATCTCTTTATACTTGTTTTAAATACCTAGCACAGACATACCATAATAAGTGTTTGAAAAATAAATTAAAAATATTAATAACACTTCTTGGGGTCAGAGCAGTGGTGCAAGGGGTAAGGCATCTGCCTTGCCCATGCTAGCCCAGGATGGACCACGGGGCTCCATCCCCCGGCGTCCCATACAGTCCCTCAAGACAAGAGCGATTTTGAGTGCATAGCCAGGAGTAACCCCTGAGCATTTCTGGGTGTGACCCAAAAATATTAATAACATTTCTCCATTGCCTGTTTTTGAATATTAAAACAAGAATTAATTTTGCACAATCCATTTTCCCATGTTTGTTAGAAAGTTCTTTTTACCTTGTTCACAATAGTTCTGCCTTAAGTTATAGAATATTTGATTTTCCCACATCAGATCCCCTTTTGTTCTCTAAAAAACAAGAGATTCTCTGAATGAATCAGAATAAACCTCAGGGAATAAAAGTAAATGATTTAGGGTTTTGAATTTTAAATGGATCACTGCTGGTTATGTTGTCTTTTTCCTTGAAAAATAGATTTGTCTTAGGAAAATAAGATAAATATGACTTACTGCTTTATCTTGTCATTTGTATTCAATAAAATCATGTGAAATCTGTACCCATCAATTGAATTAATTACCTGGATTATTTTATTTAATATTTAATATTTACAAATTATTTCTAATAAGAAATTGCATTGTATAAACACAATGCAATCTATTAACTATAATAATTAATGTGTTGCTATTGTTATAGATATTTTATTCCACTGTTATAATTTTGATAATCCAAGAGTCACATGCACTTAGAAGCTTTTAAAATTATTATCTAATTTAGGTTTTATTTATTTTTTTACTCAGAAAAATGAGAATTGTGTTCTAGTAACTAGGCCATATAATAGTGAAGCATTTTGGTTCTTTTCATTGAGCTGGACTCTCAATCTATTTATTCCAGAGATGTAATTAGAGTGTTTGAGAGCATCCATAAAAAGAGATGCCCTGTATTGATTTTAGGAAATAAAAAATTTGCATGACAATACAAATTCTGCCAGCACATGGCAGGCTGAAGTCATCACTTTCCAGCTGTCATTACTATTTGGAATCAGCTAAATCTTATCATTTGACTGTGGTTTCAGTATATTTTCAACTGAATTATAAGGCAGCTAGAATTTACAATCAGGAAATGGCAGCTTTTTAGACAGATTTGACAATAGCTTTTTCATTTTCACTGCTGTCTGCTTTTTTCTCTTTGTGCAGTACAAATCACAAGAAAATTGGTAGCCAGCCTAGATAATTATAGATCATTATTTGCCATTTTTAATGTAAAAAATGAATATTTATTATGTATATAGTCATTGCTAATCCTTTAAATCTGCCCAATTTTTTTTTTTTTTTGGTTTTTCGGGTCACACCCGTTTGATGCTCAGGGGTTACTAATGGCTAAGCTCTCAGAAATTGCTCGTGGCTTGGGGGGACCATATGGGATGCCGGGGGATCAAACCACGGTCCTGATCCTTGGCTAGTGCTTGCAAGGCAGACACCTTACCTCTAGTGCCACCTCATTGGCCCCTGCTCCATCTTCTTACTCATCACTGAAATTTTTCTAAGGTCACTAATTAGCTACCATATAATGCAATACAGGCTTTGGGGTCAACTTGTCTTTCAGTTCACCTCTATCTCTTTAAAGGGTCACAGTATCTTAACTGACCCTACTGTACCTCACCTGATAGTAGTCTAAGATAGAGAAACTATGAGAAAGCGAAGCTAGTAATGAATCAAGGCAGTTGGCATAAGTATAGACAGACTACCTCAACAGGAAACACTTGACATGCTTCCCCTGAAGTAGATGCCCATGATAGTATTGCAGGATATGACAAGCAACATCTGTTCTATTGTAGTAAGACTAAACACAGTGTACATTTCAGATAGGTCACTTATCAACTGAGTGGTTTGGGTCTTATTTGAGAGCTATCATTATTCTTATATTCTCTTGGTCTTTGTTAGGTGAATCCTTATGATGAAGTTTTCAGTTTATCTACATCATGAGGATTTTGTGTCAAAAGCAAACAAATATTTTGGAATGAAGCAGTATGTTGATCTAGTCACACCAGTTGTAAGGTCTCCAAGACAGGAACCATATTTTATGTTATATCTTCTGTGTTCTTTCAGAGCTCTCAGCAGTTAATAAGTATTTGATGAATGAATAGCCACCAACTGAATCTTGGATTTTTGTTGCTAGAATGACCCTTGCTTTCTTGTGTTTCTCACTTTGTTTGTGATTACACTAAAGATGCGTCTGAGTTATCAGACTTAATTTCTTTGCTGATTACTAGAAGATGGGTGTGACACCGAAATCTTTTGGCCACTCTTTAAAATATTGTTTAGTACAAGATGAAGCTTTCTTTTTTTTTTTTTTTTTTTGGTTTTTGGGCCACACCCGGCGATGCTCAGGGGTTACTCCTGGCTGTCTGCTCAGAAATAGCTCCTGGCAGGCACGGGGGACCATATGGGACACCGGGATTCGAACCAACCACCTTTGGTCCTGGATCGGCTGCTTGCAAGGCAAACGCCGCTGTGCTATCTCTCTGGGCCCAAGATGAAGCTTTCTTACAAGGAAAATCTTAGAGAATGGGAGTGAGCTTTAAATTGTGGGGAAAAGGTAGTAGGATTGGGGTTTGTAAAAAGCAGTCCTTTGAAAACTATAAGTAATGAGTTAATAGAACTTACTACTGGAACTAACACTATAGTTTGTGGATAGAAAAACTGGGGAAGGAAACCAACCAGGCAAAGTTAGATGTGAATGATATGATTGTGGTGCTACTATGAATGACAAGGACATCTTCCTAGATCATGCGAAATCTTCTATTATATATTAAAAATAATATTTATGTGATGAAATAATGACTTGTTTATGTCATATAGAAAACAGCAACTAGAAGTCCCAACTCATAGAAAAACCTAACGAACTATTAAGACAGAAGAAACTAGAATATGTAGACTTCCTTATTATATCATGTACCTACTCCATAAACACTCAGCAATATGTGTTGATGTCTAATGCTAGATTGTAAGATTTTTTAAGACTTGAAGTGCTTCAGATTTGCTACTCTGAATATAATCTATAATGCTGTTACTCAGAATAGTGAGTAGTTACATATGGTTCTTAAAAATCTTTTCAGCCTTCCTTTTCTAGCTTGAGAGGGGAAAAAATTGAAAGCTATCATCAAAACAAAACTATTATTGTACTTGAACCCAAGAATGAAGCTATATAACCCAAATGCAATTTATCCTTATTAATATTTTATGATTGCCATTTCCTTGGCTTGCACTTTTTAAAAGGTCTTTGTTTTGAATGCAGGTAAAAGAAAAAAACTTGATAAGAATTTCACAGGGCCTGTTGAAAAGAGGTAAGCAATTATTTTCTTGTAGATATGTATTTTAACAAATACTGAAAGCTTATTTCCTGGTTATGAAAACTATGTCTGTTATTGGAGAGAATAAAAAAGAATGACTTATTTAAAGCCTGGTTGTTACTTTATTTACAAAAGGAAAAATACATAGAATAAATCTTTCTTTAAGTCATGAATATCCTCCACCTACTTAGTAAATAAGCTGTCTTAAGTTATTATACTAAAAAGTTTGCATACTTCAAAAAGAGATGCCAACAAATGCTTTAGCAGATATAACCACTTTCTGAAGAATCATAGACATTTAAGTAGTTTTATAGCCCTATTTAATGTTCCAAATGTAGATTTGTTATGCCAATTTCTTCCATCTCAATTATTTTTATTATTCAGTTTCCAAAAGCTTAGGGCACTCTCAGAGACATCTATTCCCTGATGCCACATGTATACTTGAGAATGGTTTGAAATTATCCAGGAAAATATGAAATTGTCTTAACTGATAATTCTCTAAGTTGTATGGCATTTTAAAATTATCCAATAATTCATAAGTCTCATTATTTTTCTTTCATTGTAAGGCTTGCTGCTAATGAAAATGGGCATAAAATGGCTAAAAATTAAGCAATGAATATGTTATTGGTAACTTTTTCACTTAGATTTGACTTTGATATCTGTCAGTTGTGTATAAGAATGTGAATAAGAATGTGATATAATGAACAGCATGCTAATTTGCTTTTGCCAAACTTTAACATGTAAGTTATCATTTGATGTTATGTTTCTGTAATATCTCAGGTTTCAACAAATATGGGTTTGATTTATTATATTTTTGTAAAAAGCCAAGTCATTTGTTTGAGGTTTCTCATTCTTAGGTGTACCAATGCTTTCTTTAGAATAAATATGTAATCCCTCTCATTTTCTCCTTAGTTCATCATAAACACATTTTGCAACTTAAACAACCCATTCAATAGAAAGGTTACTGCCAGTCACTTTGTGTGAAGTAATTTATGAGAATTGAAGCTAGCTTATTGACCTGAAGGGATCTATACGTATGTGTGCTCTAAATTCAACAGTATATAAATGACAGTAGCAGCAGCAACAGCATTAATAACAATTCTAGTATCTGTTACAGTTAGACAGGCAAAATACAGATTATAGTGTACTTTTTCTAGCCTAAAGGAAAATATAAGATACATCTGATGGTTCTAGGTTTGAGGCAGTGAGAGTTTTGTCTTCAGTTATTTAGGTGAGCCAGTTATTCCAGGTAAAAATCTAAACAACAGTAATAATCATTGTGAGGAAAGTCATTTATTTTTTTTTAAGAGGCACCTTTTGTGATGCCCTAAGAACCATAAAGGACTTCAAAGGTGAACCAGTGATTATGTGGGACTAGCTCCCCACATCTTCAATCCACGAACAGAGACAAGCATAAAACCTTAAAGGACATAAAACCTCAAAGGACAACACAATTGGCCATTCTATAACTCCCCAAGCTTCTTCTATAATTCCTTTCATTCCTGGGTAAATAATTGGGCCATTTAAGGAGAAACCCTGAGTTTAATTACTTCAAAATTACTGCAAGCAGCATGGTCAGCTTTGAAAAAAAATGTGTTGCTTCCATAATGTCTCTTTTCTTTGAAAAATAGAAAGTTTTATTGCATATTCAAGCATTGGTCAGCACATTTCTAGAGGATAAGGTTAATTCACATGAACTTGTAGAGTTCAGAGACCACCTACTGCAGTTGTTTACACAAGAAGTGAAGCAATATAACAGTGCCACATGAGAGGTTAATGCAGGTTCTAGATTTTTCACATCTACTAGCAATTGGATGCTTGTGAAATTTTGCCTCATTTCATTGACCAAAAAAGTAAATTTGGTTGTTTAAGAGTTATCCCAATCTCTTTTGGAGAAGTTGTTATCCAGTGCCCATAGTTTGTCCCTATTTTCAATAGTTTCTAAATTGAATTTATTAGAATTAAATTAAAACGTTAGGTTTATAAAAGTCTTAAGAGTCTACCCACTATTTATTCCCTCATAGTGTAGGGCCAAATTAATTCATATGAGAAATTATTTTTATAATTCAGAACAAATACTAAGTTTCACTTAATAAAGTATATAATTTCTTCTATTATATAAGTAGAGTTGTGAAATTCACTTATTCTCCTTTTGTGCTAATTTACAGAAAACTCACAATAAATGTAATGCAGCAACTACATTCAACTTTATACCAGGAATTTCTTTTCCAGGGCTTTGAATTCCCATTTTAATAACTCTGTTTCATCCAGGCACTTCAAAAATTTCATTTAAGCTCCTTTACAGAAAGAAACAGTATATAGGTAGACTGATAAGCAGAAGCAGACATATGTGTATCTTATAATTGCTTGTTTCCCCCATCTTTATACATAAAAAGATGAAGGACATATGATTTATACTAATCAACTTGCTAGGTCTCACAATACTGGAGGTATCAATTATAGAAAGTAGGAAGTATGTCTGAAATATATAAGATAAATTTACTTTTATTTGAAGCTATCTGGGGAGTTTTCTTTATCATGAAGGATTTTAAGGAGGGAATGAAGAGTTATTTATTAAATACATTGTAAAAGGGATTCATATATAAGTGGAAGGAAAATAAATCAGTCATTTTCAATCTGGAAATGCAGTAATCTAATTCCACTCTTAATGACAAAACACAGAGAGTTAAGCTTCTGCTTGAAGTGATATACATATAAAGTACTTTGCTGGTGCTGTGAACTCTGAAGTGCTATTATCAAGGAGACATCTCAAATTATTTTGATAATGCAATGCTGTCTCCGAAATTTATGCAGGTCTCATATTTGCTTCTTGTTGACACATTGATTTGTTTCCTGCTACTGTAGAGGGAAACTAAATATCTAGAGGTGGGTCTCATTATCATAGAGAAGTATGAAGAAATGGTTCTAGTAAAAAAGATACACATACTACACTAAATTTTAGAGAAAAATGTGAAATTAGGTCATACCTTTGTACAACTATTTGAACTTGATCATTTAGCTCTTTTCTGTCATTGTTCTGAGGTTTTTATGATAACCAAAATACTCTCTACCACATCATTTAATCACATTTTTCAATAGTGTTTTTCACTTTTGAAACTGCTTTATTAATTTACTAATTTGCTTAACTAGTTAATGCCAAAATTAGGATATTAGGCTCATGAGATCTTTTGTTTTGTCCATTATTTAAAATTCTGGATTTAGAAAAGTCCCTGAAATATAAAATGTATAATTTTTATGCTTAAATTATATATATATATAAATTTTACACTTAATCCTAGTATCAAAACAGAGGTTCTTTTACAAAAAGACAGAAGAAGTCAAAAGGAAAATTGGATGCCACTTAGATTATTTCGGTAATTTGGTTGAAAAGATAATTAAAATATATTTAAGACAATTGTTCTGATAAATAATAAATCTAAGAGGCAAAAATCTACATGTTTTTCAGATTGATTATAAGTTGAGTAGATATCAGATTTAGCATAACTATACCTACTAAGATGAGTTGTGATTGCATTCCCCAAAGTAGCAAACAAAGAGTTGGGATAGATTTAAAGGGTAGAGGAAAATATGTTTAGCTTTTAAGATGTTGAGTTTGTGAATGCTTGTGGCACTTCCATTAAGAATATTTAGAAGAAAGTCAGAAAGATGATTCTGAAGATCTTTAAAATATTGGTATATTAATTTTAAACAAAAGATAGAAAGGGGAAATCTTTTCAGAATACTAAAGTACAACTAAATATAAGTACAGTGGGTAAGGTACTTGCTTTACATGTGGATAACCTGTGTTCCATCCCTGATATTCCATATGGTCCTTCAAGCACTACCCGAAATAATTCCTGAGTGTAGAGCCAAGACAGAATACCAGGTGTGACCTATAAACAAAACCAAAAATATAAATAGGAAAGAATACTAATGATTTAAAAATGTTTTCTCTTTAAAATTCTCTCTATTATATGATAATTAAACTATGCCTTCTTTAGTGCTCCCAAGTATTTTATCTACCTATAAGACTATGCTATAATTATGTGGTGTTTGACTCATTCCTCAACCCATGAGTTCTGCTAAGTAGATCTGCTTATAGGAGACCTATAAGTAACAGTCATAAGGTTATCTTTCCTCCTATTTAAATTTTACCAGTGAGTTTCCAATGTTGAAAAATTAACTCTCAGTGTCTTCATGTGGTATTCAGAGCTCTCAACAAACTTATATTAGTATGTCTGCTTAATGTCTCTCCATCTTTTTCTTTCTGAACTCTTTGTTAAACCAAACCCACTTCTATGAGCTCTGAAAATTGGTTTTGTTAGTTTTAGAATTTCTCCAACTAAGAGACAATGACTGACACTAACAATGTTCAAAGGAGACTTTGAATGCCAATGTAGTAATATACATTGAGAAATTTAAATTCTGAGAAGGCTTTGTATTTGTGACTATTATATTGCTCTTTTTAGGCAAAATACATGACATGTATTTATCAAAATGTTACTTTATGAGTGTATAGTCAGAACATAGAAGTTATGTGTGTTGAAATTACTAATGAGATCCAGTCCTGCTGACATGCTGTATTGATCAGCGCAGCAGGGTCCTCACATTGGAGTCATGTACATTTGACTTGTCCTAATTTCAAGGGGGTGCTTGCATAGGCAAAGTTAATAAAAATTTATATTTCTTTTTAGATAGGTTAATAAATTTAGAAGGTGTATTTTTAGAACTGAAGATTGCTAAAAGAATGGGCAGAGTGGTAGTGCAAGCAGTAGGGCATCTGCCTTGCATGTACTAACCTAGGATGGACTGTGGTTCTATCCCCTGGTATCCCATATAGTTCCCCAAGCCAGGAGTGATTTCTGAGCACTTAGCCAGGAGTATCCCCTGAGTTTCACCGGGTGTGCCCCCCCAAAAAAGCTGAAGATTGTTATACTGGGAAAAATAGTATTTCTGAGGTAACCTTGTACATCTCTGCTTTAATTGCATGTTGATTTTGTAGTTCAACTCTAGAAATGGAGTAACATTCCAGTAACGTTATTCCTTTAATTTCTTGATTCATAATCACACACCAGATTCTATATTTATGACCCTGACCTCACAGTGCTTGTATGCTACTGAAATACACTATAGCTTTTGTTGTTAATGGTACAGAGCACAAGCTACTTACAACAGTGATGAATGTCTGCCTTACCTTCTAGTTTATTATTGTATTCATGTATTGTCTTACCATCTAGTTTATAATTCCCTTGGAAAATGAAGTCCTACCTTCAAAGGTGTATGAATAATTCATGATGAGGACATTTTCTCTCTCAACATACTCTGAGTCGGAGTGTCTATTTCTTAGAATGTATTCTGCTTATAAAGATTGATTCCAGAGATAAGTTACTTGCCTTGCATGTGGCAAACCCTGGTTTGATCCCAAGCACCCTCATATGGTCTTCTAAGTCCACCTCATTCAATTCCTGAACCCAAAGACAATATTATGGCCTGAGCAGTGCTGAGTGTGGCCCCAAAAACAAAAACAGCAACAAAAAGGACTTTATTTTTTCACTATGACTGTGTTAAAAGCATCAAGATCCTTTTGATTTGTGTCCTCTTTCATTTTCATATAAAAAAACATTTCATCTTTGTGCCCTACGAACATAATATGTGGCCTTTATTAAAAGATGCCAGTTGCAGTGATTTGGATTTATTTTTCCCACCTGGTAGTAGTGGTCAAGCAAGTTGTTTTAGCTATATTTTGACCTTTGCTTTGTATAAAAATGACATTAGTTTGTTTATTGAAGATCAACATAATAAGCTAAAATTTTGCCTTTGGATCTGTAATTCCTTGACCTATCTTGATAAAGTATGCTTTGATATATCTGTGCCTGGTATCATGTCCTCTGTTGACACATTATAAAAAATTGAATTAAAACGCAATTTGAGGTTTATTTTACAAAATTTGTAATGCAAAAAGCTCAGGTAACTTATGATGCTTCTTTTCTGTCAATGTGAACATAACATCTAGAACATGAACTCTCCATACCATGTTAATGTCACTGTAAAATGCCATATAGTTTGGATAATAGTCTCAGCATGAGCTTTGTAAACTATTTTAAAGTCAAGTTCAAATCTATTATGGTAGCTATTAGTTTCTTTTCAAGATCATCTTTATGTCTGTTGTTTTTGCTATGATACTGTTTCATTCCCTTTCCTTGTTTTCCTTATTCTTGAATAAAATGCATACAGTGGATGATACAATCAATTAGGATATGCTATTAGTAGTAATGCAAAAATGGGATGTTCTTGTCCTCAAGGAATTAACTATAATAAAAGAGACAGATTCCTGAAAAGACTTTCTCTTTCAATGTAGGGAATATAGCCTTGGGAACAAAGTACAAAAGATCTGGCTCTCAGTGGTGGATGTCTTATGTGACTGCAATTATAAAGAACCATGTTCACTTAGTTTCATACAACAAATAATTATTGATCATCTTATGTACCCAATCTCCCCTAGACATTAGAGATATGTGAAAACAGCTTGGTACTGTTGAGAGCTCAGGTGCTAGAGAGTAGGTTGATAGAAACACTGAAAAAAATCTCATTATTAATAAGTAAGTGTGATGTAAAAAGGCTTTTGAAGTATTTTACTAGTAGAGTGAGTTAATTTAATGATTACTTAAAAATCATTCTGATGGCTATGTGGGGAATAACTTTTAAAAATTTAAAAGTAAGAGCAGAAGGATCAATAGGAAGCTTTTGTAGTTATATGAATGAAAGGGTCAGTGACTTAGGAGGATAGTAGAAGGGAAAGAGATGATGACATATTCAAGGTAGGTTCTGGGGGAGTAAAGGTAGCAGTATTTAAAAGAAAAGAGGCAAAAATAACTGTTAAGATTTGTAATTTGAACAATGGCATGGGTGTTGATACTAAAAATAGAAAGATTAGGGGAAGAGCAGATTTGTGGCACAGGAATCAACATATGTTTCAAAATATAGGATGTCATTTCTCTTTTAGTGACAGCACACAAACAAAGCTGGAGTTCAGTAAGGACAAATGAGAGAACTAGAGATTGAATTGGACTCATCGGCATATAAGCAATATTTAATGCCAGATGTCTAAATGAGATCACTTAGAAGGGTGGAGACAGAGGAGTGGTTGTTTGTAAAGAAACCGGTACATCTATACAATGTAATAATACATAGCTATTGGAAAAAATGAAGTCACAAAATTTGCCTATACATGGATGGATTTGGAGACTATTATGTTGAGTGGAATAAATCAGAGGGAGAAAGATAAGTACAGAATAGTTTCACTTCAACTGTGGAATTTTAAGAAAAAAAAAAAAGACAGTATAATAATAAATACCCAGAGACATAGAGATGAGGGCTGGAAGGACCAGCCAATTATATGAAGCTTACTACAAAGAGTGGTAAGTGCAGGTTAGAGAAATAACTAAACTACCATGGACAATGATAGAGAAATAGAACGTAGTGATCTTGAAGACAGGCAGGGGGATGTGGGAGGAGGGAAATGGGGGACATTGGTGGCAGAAGGTTTGCATTGGTGAAGGGACTGAAACCCAATTATGAACATGTTATGTAACCATGGTGCTTAAATAAAAAATTATTAAAAATAAAAAGGGAGATTGGATCCAGAGGAAAAAAAACCAGACTTCGTAACATTTTCGGCAAGGCAAAGTGGCAGTCAGCAAAGGAGAACACTCTATATGGACAAAAAAGAGAGAATATGATATTGTTGAAATTAAATAAAGGGTTAGAAATAAAGTTTCTTTTTACTTTTTGTGTATCTTTCTTTCCTTTTTGTTTTCTTTCCTTCCTTCCTTCCTTTCTTCCTTCCTTCCTCCCTCCCTCCTTCCTTCCTTCTTTCCTTCCTTCCTTCCTTCTTTCCTTCTTTCCTTCCTTCCTTCCTTCCTTTCTTTCTTTCTTTTCTTCTTTCTTTCTCTTTTTTCTTCTCTTTCTTTCTTTCTTTTCTTTCTTCTTTCTTTCTTTCTTTTCTTTCTTTCTTTCTTTCTTTCTTTCTTTCTTTCTTTCTTTCTTCTCTTTCTTCTTTCTTTCTTTCTTTCTTCTTTCTTTCTTTTCCTTTCTTTATTTCTTTCTTTCTTTTTCTCTTTCTTTCTTTCTTTTTTTCTTTCTTTCTTTCTTTCTTTCTTTCTTTCTTTCTTTCTTTCTTTCTTTCTTCTTTCTTTCTCCTCTTTCTTTCTTTCTTCTTTCTTTCTTTTCCTTTCTTTATTTCTTTCTTTCTTTTTCTCTTTCTTTCTTTCTTTCTTTTCTTTCTTTCTTTCTTTCTTTTCTTTCTTTCTTCTTTCTTTCTTCTTTCTTTCTTTTTCTTTCTTTCTTTCTTCTTTTTTTCTTCTTCCTTCTTTCTTCTTTTCTTTCCTTCCTTCTTCCTTCCTTCTTCCTTCCTTCCTTCTTTCCTTTCTTTCTTTCTTCTTCCTTTCTTTCTTTTCTTCCTTCCTTTCTTTCTTTCTTTTTTCTTCTTTCTTTCTTTCTTCTTCTTTTTCTTTCTTTCTTTCTTTCTTTCTTCTTTCTTTCTTTCTTCTTTCTTTCTTTTTTCTTTCTTTTCTTTCTTTCTTTCTTTCTTTCTTTCTTTCTTTCTTTTCTTTCTTTCTTCTTTCTTTCTTTTCTTTCTTTCTTTCTTTCCTTTCTTCCTTCCTTCCTTCCTTTCCTTCCTTCTTCCTTCCTTCCTTCCTTCCTTCTTTCTTTCTCTTTCTTTCTTTCTTTCTTTCTTTTCTTTCTTTCTTTCTTTCTTTCTTTCTTTCTTTCTCTCTTTCTTTCTTTCTTCTTCTTCTTTCTTTCTTTCTTTCTTTCTTTCTTTCTTCTTTCTTTCTTTCTTTCTTTTCCTTCTTTCTTCCTTCTTTCTTTCTTCCTTCCTTCTTTCCTTCCTTCTTCTCTTCTTTCTTTCTTTCTTTCTTTCTTTCTTTCTTTCTTTTTCTTTCTTTTCTCTTTCTTTTCTTTCTTTCTTCTTTCTTTCTTTTTTTTTTTTCTTTCTCTCTTCTTTCTTTCTTCTTCTTTCTTCTTTTCTTCCTTCCTTCTTTCCTTTCTTCTTCCTTCCTTCCTTCCTTCCTCTTTCTTTCTTTCTTTCTTTCTTTCTTTTCTTTCTTTTTCTTCTTTCTTTCTTTCTTTTTCTTTCTTTCTTTCTTTCTTTCTTTCTTTTCTCTTTCTTTCTTCTTTCTTCTTTCTTTCTTTCTTTTCTTTCTTTCTTTCTTTCTTTCTTTCTTCTCTTTCTTTCTTCTTTCTTTCTTTCTTTCTTTCTTTCTTTCCTCCTTTCATTCTTTTTCCCTCCTTTCTTTCTTCCTTCCCTCCTTTCTTCCTTCCTTCCCTCCTTTCTTCTTCCTTCCCTCCTTTCTTCCTTCCTCCCTTCCTTCTTATTTTCTTTCTTTTTTTTTTCTTTTTCTTTTCCTTTTTCTGTTTTTTTTTTTTTCTTGGCAAGGCACAACTGACTGACTGAATTTCTCCTAACTTGGAGATCAAGTGTAGTGTGCAGCAGTACTTAGGGGATCATCCACTACTGGGCATTGAACCCAGGATCTCACATATGGAAGGCATTTTTTCTATGACCAGGTCATATATATGGCCCACATCTTTGTATTATAAATTATAGTGTTAGTTTCTTTGGTAATGCAAACAAGATAATAACTGAAAATCAACCATTAATTGAATGGGGAAGCATGAAAGTCATTAATAATCAAACACAATCGCATTGCTGTAGAAAGCTCTAAATATCACTGGAAGAGTCAGAGAATCTGGATTGTAATTGCGCCTAGAGCTAGCTATTAGAGACATCTCTCTTAAAACATTGCATTATATTGTATGTTTATGTGTATGTAATTAAATATCAACTTGTATTTTTATTGTTATAAAAATCAACTACAATATTCTGACCCCTAAAAGTCCAAGTCTATCCTTCACCATACAGTTGATACTTTTAACTAATTTATCCATCTCACGAATTCATACCCTCAAAGTTTATTTTTGTTTTACTTACGTTTATTCATTTTTTTCTCTATATACCACATAAGAATGTTACTCACATGATGTTTATCTTTCTCCATCCATTTTTACTAAGATAATATCTTCTATGTCTGTTCAGGTTGTAGCAAAGGATATGCTTTCATATTCTTTAAGCCTGAGTAACATTCCATTGTGTTTATATACCATATATACACATATATAAATATATAAATTTTGTTTGGACACACATCCAGAAGTGTTCAGGGGCTATTTCTAACTCTGCTTTTAGGGAAAACTCCTGAGGGGCTCAGGAACCATTTAGGCTATCAGGGATCGAGCCTTATTTGGCTACATGCAAAACAAGTGCCTTACTTATTGAACTATCTCTCTGGCCCCAGTATGCCATATATTCTTTAACTACTCAGCCATTAGTTAGCACTTAGGTTGTTTTTGATTCTTAGCTATTTTGCATATATATTTGAAAAAGGGCAAATCCTTGATTGGAACCTTATGACACATCTCTCTGTAAATCATAGCAAATGAATGAAGGGTGTGCTTTTATCATGTTGCAAGTGGCTGGGACAGACCACGGCAAAAGATACCTTCATAATGAAGCTGAATAGTTCAGTCCAAAATTATGTAAAGGTTTGAAAGGTATGATGAATGTTCAAGACTTTCTTTTCTAAAGAGATTTGTAAAGGGAATTAAGTGAGTTTAAGTAATCATATAATTCTCTGCTTTATGAGACAAATCCAGCTAGTGAACCTAGTACTGCACAGTTGCTTAGGAGTTGCTGTAGAACACAACTGCTTGATGAACTTTTGGTAGGGAGGGATAATAGATCATATATTGTGCCCATTTCATTAATAAATCTTTTTTTATTTTTTTGGGTTTTTTTTGGGGGAGGGGCACATTCAGTGATGCTCAGGGATTACTCCTGGCTATGCTCTCAGAAATCCTGCCAGGCACGGGGGACCATATGGGATACTGGGGGATAGAACCACGGTTCGTCCTAGGTTAGTGCATGCAAGGCAAATGCCCTACCACTTGCTCTACTGCTCCGGCCCCCATTTCATTAAGAACTCTTTTTTTTTAATGAAATAATTTCTTTATTTAAACACCATGATTACAAACATAATTGTAGTTGGGTTTCAGTCATAACAAGAACATCCTGCCTAGTCTTAGAAGAAAGCATACCTGTTAGTTCCTTAAACACAGATGTCTGACCCTTTACCTTGGATATATATATATACATACATATAAAACAAAAAATTTTAATAGATATATGATCCTTTTGAGAGGAAGATAATACTTTTGTTTCCAGATTACTTATATTAGACAAACACAAATATCTTTGTCAGAATATAGTATCATAAGGGCTAGAGTGATAGCATAGCAGTAGAGCGTTTGACTTGCATGAGGCTGATTTGGAACAGACCTGGTTTCAATCTCTGGCATCCCATATGGTCTCCTGAGCCTGCCAGAAGTGATTTCTAAGTGCAGAGCCAGTCTAACCCCTGAGCGCCACCGGGTGTGACTCAAAACTTAAAAAATAAAAATAATATAGTGCCATCTATATTTTCTGATAGTATTTGTGCTTAAGCTGTTATTTTTGCTCTCATTTGTCATCTTTATATACAAATGTAGACTTAATGATTTTTTTTAAAATGTTCCCAAAATTCTGTTTAAAAATAAGAAAGAATTTTGTCCAGATGGAGTACGAAACCAGTGAATGGGCACAGTTGGGAAGCCAGCAATGGGACAAGGCAGCAGGAAGCTTCCAAGGTCTTGGGCCCTGGGCTATGATGCAATATCCCATTAAGAGATTTCTGAGTCATTAGAAATGCAGTGATGTGGAACCAGTTACAAGGTCTAAATAGAACAGCCAAGGATATGAGAGTACAAGAATATATCAAGAAACAGAAACACAAGACTTGTAAAAAAAAAAACTTTCTTCACTTACTAATTTGCCACTTTAATTGCCAGACTATTACTGTGCAAATTTTGATACCTTCGTGATTTTTGTACCTAGACCAGTGAGGTAAAATTAGCAACATAATATATCATTTCATCTGGATAATTTTGTTTGATTTATTTTTTTCCAAATTATGTAATTTTTAAATATTATTTAAAGTAATATCTGGTTATATAAGGAATTATTATTTTAAAAGGACATTCAGGGGACAGCTAGAACATTTCTGTGCTGACCTCATCAACAAACAAGAGTCAGCTTCCTTCCACTCAGTGCATCCTGATCGAGGACATTCCCTCACTGTGGATGACCAGGAGAAATCAGGTCCTTGGCTGATTACCAGAGATCCTTTATTCCATTCTATTAATGCTTATATAGGACAACAACTAGGATATGTGCAGGGTGGCAGAGCCCAGGGACTTGAGGAGAAGTCAGATGGAAACAAATGAGGGTTAGGCATATTTGGGAGCAACACAATGAATCATAAAAGGAATCTTCTCTCTAGACCAGAGCTCTCTGTGAAAGAGGAGGGATGGTCAGAGTCAAGCCTGTGAGTGACCTCTGATTATGGGGAATGGCACCCCTCTTTGTGCCGTGCATTCCCGTCTCTGGAGCAGTCTCTGAGACTCCTGTCTCAAGGAGAATTCCAGGAGCAGTGACTCTACTGGGGAGGGTGTGTGTGACAGTTTTTCTACCAAAGGAGAGGTTCCATCTGTAGGAGACTACACAGCATCACAGAGGGGATCCAACACTTTCTATTTTAAAAGTGAAGCCAATATTATGACACAACTTTCATATTATATGAATTGGGCCAAGCTTCATATTGAGTTGTCTTAGAGAACAGAAATGGCTTTTTAGGACTGCCTCCTAAACCCAACTGGATAAATTGACAGCAGAGCTACCCTTCAACTGTACATTTTGGAAGACACTTATAAACTATCTGATGATGCTGTTCTGTTCAGGCCAGGCATTGGGGAGTGGGGGTCACAGTGCAGGAAATCAAACTCAAGATCTATACACTCTAGCCTGTCTAAACTATCACGTTTCTCTGTACATTTATAAGCCCTGGACTTTGCAGCATATATTATATACTCTTTTTGATTTTAGTTATCTGCTAAGACTATCTGCTAAGAATAAAATATTCATTTTGCTTCATGATTTATAAGTATAAGCTTTTAATGACCTGAACTTAAAGCTAGAAGGATTTAAAGCTAGATGTCTCCCAATGTTGTGTTGAATATCTTCAAGAACCAATTTCTCTATGATTGCAGATGTGTGACCATGCAAATTATTTTCATTTTATTTCTTTTTTGTAATTCATTGTTCTTCATAGGAAGTATTTTGTGAAACTAGTAAGAAGATTAAAATAAGAAGATTAAAATGAAAATGTAAAGAAAAGTATTCTTTGCTCAAATTTAAAGTTAAAAAATTCAAATTAAGATTCATGACTTCTA
Organism: Suncus etruscus; assembly: GCF_024139225.1. Lineage (NCBI taxonomy): Eukaryota > Metazoa > Chordata > Mammalia > Eulipotyphla > Soricidae > Suncus > Suncus etruscus. Next base: position 28,268,402 of record NC_064851.1, on the reverse strand, counting down.
GGTGCCTTCCTAGTTTTCCCTCTTTCCCTCCCTTCCTCTCTCCCACCCTCCTTCCCTTCTTTTATTTTTCCTTCCTCCTTCCTTCCTTCCTTCCTTCCTTCCTTCCTTCCTTCCTTCCTTCCTTCCTTCCTTCCTTCCTTCCTTCCTTCCTTCCTTCCTTCCTTCCTTCCTTCCTTCCTTCCTTCCTTCCTTCCTTCCTTCCTTCCTTCCTTCCTTCCTTCCTTCCTTCCTTCCTTCCTTCCTTCCTTCCTTCTTCCTTTTGCTCATCTCAAAATTGGTGCTAAGGAGATCGGAGGCCCCTCTGGTGATTCTTAGCCAGCCAGACTGGTGTTTCAATTCAGGGGCTGGAGAAAATGAGGCTGCTTTGCCCCTACAGTGAAGTGCCAGCCCAGGACCCTCCAGGGTCATACCCAGAAGTGATCTATCTCTCTGTCTCCCTGGTGTCTTTTTTTTCTTTTTTCTTTTTTTAGTTTTTGGGCCACATCTTCTGATGCTCAGGGGTTACTCTTTGCTATTAGCTCAGAAATCACTCTTGGCTCAAGGGACCATATGGGATGCAGGGGGATCGAAACGCGATCCATCCTAGGTTAACCCGTGCAAGGCAAATGCCCTACCACTGTGCCACCGCTCCAGACCCCCTCCCTAGTTTCTTTATGTTTCCTTTCTGAAATTATCTATCATAAAGTAAATTTATAGTTTTTGCATTTCTTCTTTGCATATGAGGGCAAATTTATCCCAGCAGTAAGTAGGGAAAGTAGTTACTTTACAACTTTATTTTGTAACAAATAACTTTGTTCTGTACCATTTAATATCACAATTTGATTTTAGGAAACTAAAATAACTATCACATAAGGTACTTTCTTCATAACATGTCCATAATTAAAATATCTTTTATTTAATAATATATTTTATTTAAAGGATCCCATTTATTTAATTCATAAATTTTACTTCATAAAACCTTCTTGATTTTTTGAAGATTTTTGTTTCCTACCTAACCATCATCCTTCTTCTTTTGTTTGGGCATCTGTAATAAACTTATTGGCTTAGTAATAAACTATGTAAAAGTTTATGTAATCAATAAATAGAGCTTATGTAATAAACTATCTTTAGGTTGGTTTTTTGTTTTGTTTTTGTTTTTGTTTTTGGTTTTTGGGCTGGCTTATTATCATTTTGATGTTAATTTGAGTATCTTTTCTATTAGTAGAACACGTTTACTTCTCTAACCTTCCTTGCTATCTGTATTATTTTAGCTCAAGTGAGGAGTTAAAACTATCACAAATAAAACTTTTAGAATGATGAAGTGCCAACCCATAGAAATGACTTTATGATAAAAAAGATTTCCTGTAGAAGCAAGAGTTCTTTTCTATATTATAGATCAGATTTAAAGTAGGACAGAGCTTTTGAACTAAGCCTGGAATAAAGGTGTAAGATGAGTAAATAAGAAAAGGACAAAGTTTAAAATAAAAAAAATCAAGAGCAAAGGAAAGTGTCTTTCCTCAGCAGGTGGAATACATCTTCAGAACAGTGTTTCATCTTGAATAGGTTTTCTGAACGTGAATGTGCATCTATATATATGTGTGTATATTAAATCTAGTTTCTATTAGATCTGGGCCCAACTATTGATAGCAATATGTCAGGGACATATGATATCAGTACAGACGCAACAGTCATAAACATTTGAAGATAAATACACCTAATTTAAATATGTTTCTAATTATGGTGAGGAAGAAAAAAATAAATCACCTGGAAATGCATATATACATTTTCTCCTTTGTAACTTTTATGAGAAAAATTCCATGATCCTCTCCATTTGTTATTATTACAAATGGTTGATATAAAGGCTGATGAGGTCAAAATAAATCTGCAGACTCTGTCCTGGAGTAATTACCCATTGATGTGTTTGTATATCCTTAAGTCAGCTTCATAATGTATGCATACATTTATGTAGTGCTGACAGTGATGCTTCATGCCCTGCTTCAAAATTATTGATGTTTGGCTTATCCAAGCAAAGACTTCTTTAATAGCATCATGAATTTTGCTGCCATGATGTAAAAATATAGCACTATGCTTTCATTTGTCTATGTTCTCTGCTCATATCATCCTCCTTTTCTTGAAACAGTCAAAACTTCTGGAAACAACCAAGATGCCCTTCAACAGATGAATGGCTAAAGAAACTGTGGTACATATACACAATGGAATATTATGCAGCTGTCAGGAGAGATGAAGTCATGAAATTTTCCTATACATGGATGTACATGGAATCTATTATGCTGAGTGAAATAAGTCAGAGAGAGAGAGAAAAACGCAGAATGGTCTCACTCATCTATGGGTTTTAAGAAAAATGAAAGACACCCTTGTAATAATAATTTTCAGACACAAAAGAGAAAAGAGCTGGAAGTTCCAGCTCACCTCAGGAAGCTCACCACAAAGAGTGATGAGTTTAGTTAGAGAAATAACTACATTTTGAACTGTCCTAATATTGAGAATGTATGAGGGAAATGTAGAGCCTGTTTAGGGTACAGGCGGGGGTTGGGTGGGGAGGAGGGTGATTTGGGACTTGGGTGATGGGAATGTTGCACTGGTGATGGGTGGTGTTCCTTTTATGACTGAAACCCAAACACAATCATGTATGTAATCAAGGTGTTTAAATAAAAAAAAATTTAAAAAAAAAAAAAAAAAAAAAAGAATAAGAGATGATGATTACCTTTCTAGTTGGGGATAAAATTGTCAAAACCCCCACAAAAAAAAAAAAAAAAAAGAAACAGTCAAAACTTTCAGTTTTATTTTAGAACTGCAGATAGTTGGGAGTATTATTTTTATTTGTTCACATTACAGAGTTTGTGGATCTGGTTTAACTATCTTTAACTAGACCAGGAACACTTTTGCTCACTTTGTTTTGAAGATAATTTAAGATTCATTTTTAAATCGCCTCATTACCTTTTTTCAAAAATGCAATTCTCTTCTAACAACTATTCAGGAAATACAAAGTATTTGAAATATGTTATAAAAAAAATAGATGTTTGCTATTTAGAGTACTGCAGTTGATTGTCATTTCTTTTTCTAGCCAAAAACTGTTTGTAGCCAATAAATAAACTTACTGGTTCGATGTAAGATAAGCCTTCACTGCTAGTGTTAGAAATTATACTTTTCTTCTATTTATTTTGCACAGTAGGAAATAGTGATATAGGAAAATGTAAGTAAATTTTATTCATAACAATAGAGAAATAGACAATGGAAATAGAGTCTGTAGTTGCTTGCTTTGAAATACTATCATGTTAAATGAATTCAGTGGTCATTTGTTTTGTCCCCAGCAACACTCACTTTAAATTCTATTGCAGAGTTTTTTTTTTTAATAGAGTAGCACACTGAGGGGTAAAAACAAAACCTATCAATGCAAAGGATAGGCGAGAAAAAGAGTTGATACTAATTTGTTAAGGGGAAGAACTTTTGGAGAACTAAATTGTCCATAGGGAATACTTTTTTTGTTTTCAAGCCACACTCAGTGGTGTTCAGTGCTTACTCCTGGCTCAATGCTCCTGAATGTGCTCAGGTGATCATATGGGGTTCTGTGGATAAAACCCAGGTTGGTCATGTGCAAGGCAAATGCCATACCTGCTGTATTATCAATCCAGTCTCTAACTAGAAAATATTCTATATTCTTGACTATATGGGATTGCTATATGCATTTTTGTCTCCCCCATAAACTGCAACTACAGTAAATATTTATTTTTCAGTTTTAGTTTAAAGTTGGATCTGTTGGCAGGCATAATGAAAATGCTGAGAATAAATTCTGAGTGAATGGAATCAAGATCCCTGACTGTCACTATCACTTGGAAGACTATCATTTGTATTTGTGCAATTATTTGTATTATTATAATTCATACATATTACAAGTATTTTCACTAAACTTTAATCTCAGAGTGAGCATAGGTCTGTCTTGTCTTATTCGTTGAATCAGTCTGAGCCCATTACTTGACCTATAGTATATATGCAATAAAATTGTTGGAATATGTTTAAACTCTAGTATGACTATTTGTATAATGTATATATCAGACATTTGGTCCTCAACAGTTCAGTCTCATGAAAAATATGCTGTGTTTATCTCTAATTCTCATATATATATATATATATATATATATATATATATATATATATATATATATATATATATATATTAGAAGCTGAGCCTTTTTGTTTTTTTGTCTGGAGGCCATACCCAATGAATCTCAGGTTCTCATTCATGGCTTTTCATCCAGGAATATTCCTAGTAGTTGTGCTTATGGTACCATTTGGGGTGCTGGAATTGAATTTGAATAGGGCATTTGCTATTCAAAGACACATAACTTTTTAATATATTTCAGTTTATTAAGATGTTATTCTCTGCACAACTGGACTAATTAAGAAAGTTAGTGATGACAAAATACTTGTTTCAATAAATTAAAATCCAGTGTCTACTAGTAGATCTTAAAACTTACATTATTTACTTATTGGGAACCAGAGACAGTACCAGAGGTGGGGTACTTGACTTGCATGTGACCAATTGTGGGGTTGGTCCCCAATACAACACATCATCTCCCAGGGCTACAAGAGCAGAGCCAGAAGTAAGCTTTGAGCACTACTGGGTATGGCCAAAATAACTAAAATTAAAATTATATTATTTAGTTTTTATTTTAATTTCTTCCTTCCCTTTTTAAAATAACCTTTTTAGTGGAGAATTATAATTTGCGACTGTGGTATGAGGTATATAATATTGTCTGTTGCTATCTATTTTTCCCTGAGTTATTCCAACTTTCAAATTAGTATTTTTAGAAAAATTATAATGTATTAATTCTTAAGATAAATAGAAAAAAATTATCTTATAAAGAATAAGGCAGTTATATTTGTTAGAGACAAATGTCTATAGATGAGGGCAAGTTACCTTTGTTAAATTGAGATGACTGTACTCATGGAACTTTCTGAGAAATTAATGCTTTCTTTACTATCATAAACATACATATTGAAACAAACATAAAATCATACAATATCATATTATAGTATACTAGATTATAACTTGCACTGTCCTATATATTCATAATATTTACTTTATATCTTACAGTAGCAACTCAATGATAAACATGCTCCTTTATTATCCCAGACTGATTTTCTAAAATAAGATCATGTATATTGTGCTTCTCAGACCTTTTTACCAGAGGCTTATAATAAGGCATTTGTGATTTAAATCTTAGAGTGCTTTTGAAAAGTTTTTTCGGTAATTGGACAAAATGACACTTGACTACAAGGTCACCTAATCAAAATGATTACTTAGGTCATATATCTCTCTAATATTAAACATTTAGGGACACTCCACATATAATTAAATGGGCTGCAAAATTTAATGAATATCTTTGTCATTCAAAATATTGCTTCCATTAGAGAAAGGTGACAACTATTCACCCTTTGGACTATAAAACGAAGATGACCTTATATCCTTTAGCACACAGAATACATTTGGCCTCCTTCAACATACAAGAAAAAAGTATATATATATATATATATATAATCAGAGTTTTCTTTCACTAAACTTTTTGAAGCATAAAATCTGGATATTTCCATACAAATTAATCTAGTTTTAATCAATATCTAAAGACTATAAGGTTTTGATATTTTCTACATGCATACAACTGATAAAAATAATGCTTTTAAAACATCATTTCTAGGTTTTGTTTTTAGAAGTTTAAATATCTAAAGTTGCCCAAACAACGGATAGATTGTAATAGGATACAAGGACATGTGACACAATTTAACTACTATTTCTTCTCAAGCAAAATCTTTCTCTTCTTTAAATTTAATTTTTTTATTTGAAGAGCAATATCTAAATAAATTCAATTTTACATAGTTGGCATAATACATTTGTTTCCAGGGAGACAATTATTAAAAAGAAAAAATAAAGAAAAATAAAACAAATAAAGCAAGCAAATTTGTGAAAATTATTATATCACCAATGAGGTCATTAAGTCATTGTCAGAAGGATTAGTAAACTCTTGTTGTTAGTTGACCATTCTGTTACTTCTTTTGTATTTAAACATTACATGACTTAAGATACACATTTGCATTTAAATTGCTTTGTTCCTATGGGAATAAAAGTATTAAAAAAAAATGGGTTGACTCAGGGCTGCAAATGCAGCCTCACAGTCCAGGAATTCAAATCGTTATTGCTTGAAATTTTAGTCAGATTGGTGTCTGCAGAGAGCCCTTGAGGAGTGGTAGAGGGCTATGTGCGAAGTGGTGATTATAAGTGATGGATGTAACAGGCCAAGCTTTGGCAGGACAGGGACTTGGCCCTCTCTCTCCTGTGATCTCCATCTTTTAGCTGTGCTGTCAGTGTACCTGTCATTTTTCATTGTAAAATCAAAATCTTGAAAAAAATTAAAAGTGTAGGCATCGTGATCGTGATTTACAATACTATTAATGATAGATATTTAATACATACAACTTTAAAACAATATACCCTCCCCTAGAGCCTCCAATGCCCCATCATCCCCTTTCTCCTAATACCCCACCATGAGAAGCTCAGTTCTCTTGACCAGTTTCAAGAGACTGTTGACTTTGGCCATTTGTTATACCCTTATTATGCAGCTTCATTTTCCTTATATATGAGAGATTATTTTGTATTTTCCCTGTCTCTCTGACTGACTTCACTCAGCATGTCACTTTCCAGATCCATCCACCATTCCTAGGTTTTATATGAAATAATCTCAAGATTTTTTTTGTTAATTTTATGAATTTCTTTGATCATATGGATTTTTAAAGGCAACTATAGCTTGATGGTATCCTTTATTGTTTTCTCAAAGGTCTATTTCTTCCTAAGGTTAATAGTAGGTATCTTTCACTAAATTAAAATACAAGCACCTATATAAACACTATTCCTCTTGAGCCTCAGATGCCTTATCTTCTTTTCTTTCCAGTACAGATGAGTTACATATACTGTATTTTCTTATTTTTTTAAATGATCCCTTCTTTCCACTAGAATATAAAACTATTTAAAAGAATCAGAGCAGGGCCTGGAGAGATAGCACAGTGGCAAGCAGCCGATCCAGGACCTAAGGTGGTTGGTTTGAATCCCGGTGTCCCATATGGTCCCCCGTGCCTGCCAGGAGCTATTTCTGAGCAGACAGCCAGGAGTAACCCCTGAGCTCTGCCGGGTGTGGCCCAAAAACCAAAAAAAAAAAAAAAGAATCAGAGCAAAATGGTCCAAGAAAAAGATGATTAAATAAAACTTTAACCTATTTTTTTAAGCACTTAAAGTTATTTAAAGATAAAGTATATTTAATTTAATTTAAAGTTATTTATGTTATGTTTCTTTCTCTCTTATTTTGAGGGGAGGGGCCACATCTGAATCTACTTAAAGCTTACTCCTGACTACATCAGGGTTCACTCTTGGTAGGCTCTTGGGATTATAGTAGGTGCTAGGACTGAAACCCAGGTCAGGCACATGTAAGGCAAGCACATTATATGCTATACTAGCTCTCTAGCCCATATTTATTTTGTTTTGTTAAAGTCTTTTTTTTTATTCTGTTCTACATTATTATTTTGGAAGGCTTTCAAGGGGTTTCTGATGCTATGTCATCATATCCACATCATACTCACATCATTCTATCCACTTGATCCAGGCAAATCTCTGAAGGCTAGACAGTCCATACTGAACCTGACATTAACTTTAAACAAAAATCCCTTTGTCTTTCTTCTGTTAGGTACATGAGATGGGGATACTTCCATAGATTTACCCATCCAGAGAGTCACAGAAAAATATTTAGTAAAATAAAGGACAAATCATGAATCTGAAGTATTTTTTCTTTTAGAAGAATTGCTGATATAAATGAAATGATAATTTAAATATTTTATTAAATCTAAGATTTAATTTAAATTAATAATCTCATCTTTTTAGGATCAACTCAGCTATAATTTGAGAGGAATTTTTGTAATTCATGCTACAATAAATCTAGACAAAAAAGCTTTATTACAATTTTTTAGAACATCATGAACCTGGGATTATGTTTATAAATTTTTCTATCATCTGAGTTACTTTAGTAACACAAATGCTATTTTTGTATGCTACTCTTATATTAAGAGAGGTTTATTTTTTCATATATTTGGGTATATTGGAGAAGGGAAGATTATATTTCTCTTTTGTACAAATACTATTATATCCCAAAGCCTACGGAAGTCTCTATAGAATCATAATGTGCTAAAAAAATTTTAACACAATGCACTGTTTACCAGCTTAGAATCTAAATGTCAGCTTGGTTAGAGCTTTGTGGAGGCTTCTTATTTGATAGTCTTGATATATTTTTGTCAGCTAATCACATATCCCTGAAAATTTGCATGTAGAAAGAGTTTGAAAATATGGAGGAGGAAATGTGTCCTCGAGGGTAAGATTTGAACTGGATATTTGGAATGAAGAATGTGAAGTTAATATTAAATACTGAAGTTCAGAAAAAAGCAGGACTTTACCCTTTTACTTTATTTTCATGCTTCCTTCATATAAAATAGTTGCCAACTAGACCAATGAGACCAGAAAACAGTGTAGTAACAAAGAGTGATGCTAGCCAAAAGCTCTGGGCTGAAAATGAAGCTTACTATAGAATAATCAAGAGCTAGCCAAGAGTAATGTTTCTACAATCCAAGCCAGAGGACAATGAGTTAACCTTGCATTTGTTTCTGACATTCTTTTATCTCTTCCATGAGACTCAAGGTCAGAGAGCCTGAATCTTAGTCTTATGTACGTATCATTGAACTCTAATGTAATTTATTTATCTGGACTTTGGATCAAAGAAATGAAAGCTTACTTAAAATTAAACATCTGCTCATAGAAGTCAAAAGTTTAAGTGCGTATTTCTTACTTCAAATGTTTAGTGTAAAAATGCACCTTACTAGTAGCATGACATCTCCAACTATATTTTGAAGAGGTTTCACTATATGCAAAAATAGATTGAAGGCCCAAAGTGAAATAGATTCTATTCTGACAGAGCATTCTGAGGAATGCTACTTATTCCCAAATTGATGACTGAATACTTGTGTTCCCTCAAACATTTTATGCCAGTTATATGTGAAGATGGAACATTTGGATAAAAAAAGAGACTCAGCAGTAATTTTGAATATGGGGGGTCCCCATAATAGGATTAGTACCCCTATAAGAAGAAAATAGTTTCTTTATCTTTTCTTTATCTCTCTTCCCACTCTATAACCCAAAATAACTTGAGGATATAACATGAAAATAGTCACCTACGTACCAGGAGAGAACTCTTCGTAGAACCTGATTATGAGATCTTATGACCCAAACTTCCCTCCAGAATCACAAGTAACAAAATGCTTATTGTTTTAGATACCTCATTTATGGTATTTTGTTAAAGCATTTCAAACGGATTTAGACAACTGGTTACTCACTTGCTTTAACTGCATAATGCTTTTAACAATACATATATCATCCTAATTTAAAAATCCATCTTTATCAACAAGCATTGCTGGAATAACCCAGGTAGCCACTGAGCATCGACAGTTCAAGCATTGCCTCATTTTCTACTGCTTTGAGGTCCAAGCTCAATCTTCAGACTCAGACTACTGAGTAAAATTTATTGCTCTCCAGACTGAGAGGACCTTATAAAACTTTAAATTTTTTTACTTGCCCCATCCCCACCCACTCAAAACTTTAATCTTTTTTTTTTGTTTGTTTTTTGGGTCACACCCAGTGATGTTCAGGAGTTACTCCTGGCTATGCGTTCAGAAATTGCTCCTGGCTTGGGGGACCATATGGGACGCTGGGGAATTGAACCATGGTCAGTCCTAGGTCAGCCACATGCAAGACAAACACCCTACCACTGCATTATCACTCTGGCCCCAAAACTTAAAAAAAGTTTTGTATAAAGAGGGATTATGATAATCACAGAAACTCATTCAGAATAATAATAATAATTCCTACTGGCACTATATTGTGCCTGCCTCCCCAGACCACTCCAGACATTTTTTTTCTATAGGTTTGGAGAAGGAGGCTCATAGTGATGGGGCTCTTACAATAAAGAGATTGGATTTCCCACAAAAACAAAAGCCAGTATAATTAGGAATTTATAGCTTAGAAATTTGCTATGTATAATTTTCTAATTAATTATACCAGTTTTAGCAAATCATCCTCTTTCTGTATCTGAATTCTGTTGTGGTTCTTTCTTCTGTGGTTTTCACTGATTTGCTGGATTCTGCACCTCTTTTTCCATATTTGACCCAGCACAAGCTGTGTATACACATGCCTGTGATTAAAGAACATTGTAAAAGCTGGAGCATTCACACCTTTTATAATCTAAAATTATATGTTTTGAATATTCTAAGTTCTAAGATTATAGATATATATTAAGTCCAGTCTTTAAAATACAGACTCTATTGCTTCTATTTCTTTTTTTAAAATGTATTTAAAGAAAATGCATCACATAATTGTCATAACTGATCCTAATACAATTGTTTCAAGATGACATAAAGCAAAGTTATTAAAAAATAGAAAGAAAACAGAAAGAAAAACTAAAAAATGAAAGAAAAAAGAAAGAAGAAAAAGTTCAGTAGCAAGTATATTTGTGAAAATTATTGTATCTCCAATGAACTCATTAAAACAATAAAAAAGGTTTAGTAAGCTCTTTTTAAAGATAAGAGATAAAAATACAGTAAAAAGTGTATTGCTTCAATTTCTATTGCATTTTTAACTTAATCACTAATTCCACTAATCTGTAAATGCCAGAAGTGCAGCCTTTATTTTATATTTCCAAAATAAATATGCTTACTAACATATTTGCTATTGGGACTGCAGTGATAGTACATGCCTTGCATACAGCGAACCCAGATTTGATCCCTGGCTCTATATAGTCTTCTGAGCCCCACCAAAATTGATCCCTCATGTGAGCACAAAGCCAGAAGTAAGCCCTGAATAGTATCAGGTTGGCAAAAATAATCAAAATTAATGCAAAAAGTCTGCTATAGCAAGTCTCCTATGCATTTTACAATGCTGTGGAATATCTTTCATGCATTTTAAACGAGGGGCTTAATTGATTCCCATGGATTTTGGTGGATAAAAAATTCTGATTATTTCCATAAAAAATCTTAGAATGGCATAGGAATCATTTACTTCTGCCAGCTGAATTGTATCCTGTGTTTTGCATCCTGTGGGTGGCATAGTATAGAACTACTGTGACCATTATTTAGTATAAAGTATTTATTTAGTAGAAAGTATTATATATTAAATCATCTTAATTTAATGCTTAGCCAAAAGAAATGTTATGCTTTCCTTTGTATAACAAGCTGTAAGGGAGTCTTTTCTACAAATATGTATATAAAGATAATTAAAAAACTTGATCTCTCCTCATTTTTTAGATTATAATGTAAGGGCGAGTATAAACACATATTTAAACAAAGTGGTAAGACAGGGGTATGAACAAAGTCATGAGTGTAGAGTCTTACCAATAGTTGCTTCCCAGAGGAGATAGCATTTAAGCTGGGTCTTGAAATTTTGACAGGTAGAAAGGGTGAAAGGGCATTTATGGCAGAAAGAAACATTTTAATTTGAGCTATGTACCATTTTTCAGTTAAACAGTTTAAAATATGAGCAGTTTCATATAGTTCAACTAAATACTCAGATTTTTGAAAGCATAATTTATCTCTGAGAGTGGAAGAAAGATAGAAAGTAATTTTGAGAAACTCAGTAAAGGCCAGGCTAAGAAGTTTAGATTTTATTTTGTAAGCAATTGAGGCTATTAGAAGAATTTAAATGTCAAGTTCTGTATTTTATAAACTGTGGATGAGAAGTCAGAGAGAACAAGCGGCAATTACCTGGAAGCAGTGGTACATAAACTGACAGTGACAGTGAGATTAGAGAGGAAGAAACAACCTTGTGGGGTGGAGAATTAGTAGAACTTGTCAATCAACTTGATGAGGAGGGTGAGAAAGGAGTGAAGAATGACAGAATTTTTTAGGATGGCTCAAAGGAGTGAATAGTAAATGGAACTAGGCGAGGAAAAGTGGAAAATGTTTGGACCTGAGAGAAATTTTAATATTGACACATATTTGATATTTGAGTTTTAAAATAACGAACCCAAAAATTCTCAGAAAGTTTAAAGCCTGAAAACCACTTTAAAAAATTTATATTATCTTTAAGCACCATGGTGACATTTGTGTAGTTGGGACTTACTCATAAAAAGTACACCCTCCTTCACCAGTGTAACACTCCCTCCACCAATGTCTCTCCCCCCCCCCATCTCCTCCCATATCCCCTACTTGTATTCCAGGCAGGCATTCTATTTCTCTCACTCTACCATTGTCATGCTAATTGTTAGTGTAGTTATTTCTCTAAGTGCACTCACCTCACTCACCTACTTTGTGGTAAGCTTCATATTGTGGGCTGCTCCTTCCAGCCCTCATCTCTATTATCTTTGGGTATTATTGTCATACTGTCTTATTTTTCTTAAATCCCACAGATGAGTGAGACTACTCTGTGTCTATCTCTCTTCTTCTGACTTATTTCACTCAGTATAATAGTTTCTATATCCATCCATGTATTTTTGAAACTGACAGTAATTAAGTTCTAGAACATTAATAAACATTTGAAGGTTATCAGCAAGACCTTAACACTAAGACCTTGAACTTTACTCTAGTATACAATCTTTATTACTTTCTTGTTAGGAGTCACGTAACATGAAAATAGAGACTTAAAATTTATGGCCATATGACAATTTTTCCCACCTCATCTCCTTTCATCAATTTATAAAATATAATGTTTACAAATGGGAATTTTTTTCCTTTGCCTTACTTAGATTTTCTGAAACCCAAGAAGATTTCAGCACCCTCCTTTATTTATATCCCACATTTATTTTCCTTTTTCCCCTCATAGATCTTTCTCTTCATTTTTTCGATCATCTTTCTATGATTTCTTCTCATTTTTCCCTTTTACAAATATCTCAACTTTACTCTCGATCCTTCTGATTTTCTTTAGTAGCTTAGACTCTGATATTTTTCTCTAAAATTTATTCCAGGGTGCTTTTTTTGGTCTTGTCTCACCATAAGTTGTCATTTTCTCCAAATACTTTCTATTTAATTTGTTTTTGCATATTTAAATGCAACTGAGAAGAGCTGGAAACATACCTTAGTAACTTGTTATATGTGTTGTTAATAATTGACAGTCTACATCCAGGAGCATTCAGTGACAGTTTTCCCAGTGTGGCCTTTGGGAATTAGAACCAACAATAGAGCAACTCATATGTTCTTTACAAAAAGGACATTTGTCAGCTAACCATTTGCACAGAAGAAAACTGTAAGATAAGAAAAAAGGACCTTTGATCTCTAAAAGCTCAGAGAAAAATAAATGGTATCCATAAAGTAAAAATGTGTTTTGAAGATTGAAGGAGAGGTCAAATAATGGTTGACCATTCCTTTCCCCACCGTGTTTAAAACCACTAAAGAGAAATCTGTACACATTCATTCTAGTTCATGAGGCTTCTCTGTGGAGCTATAAACTCTACATTTATGTAGTATTTATCTTCACAATATCCTTGTGATCCAAGGAAACAGATATACATGGCAGGCTGGTGAAACCAATAAGGTTGCACTGTGATCCAAGTTTTATCTAGTTCAGTCCTCATTTCCCTAATTACTCTGCATTCACTACTTTGAACAAACTTTAGCACTAGAACAGACAACTTTAGCACTACCCCAGTGCTAAATTATTGCTTTGACATATTGTTTTTCTTTTCAAGGGCATTCAGGAGAAAATGAAACTGAATTTATAGTCAGGAGTTATTATATTTGCAAAATGATGTGATAGTAATAGCATGTATAAATTTTACAGAGTTGTAGTGATCCAAATGAGATAATGCATGCCAGCATACACAACATAAAATGTTGTAACTGAGAGTCCCTGATAGACACATTCAAACTGAGGGTTGTATAGTCATCCCATTGCAGCAGTACAATGTTATACCAATAGTTCTTTACTGTTAGATTATATAGGTTTTTTCTGGACTTTTTTCTGAAGATGATAGGAAAGAGAGTAGCGAGTAGGAACAGTAGTTATTTTAGAATAACTGATATTCGGGGCTGGAGAGATAGCATGGAGGTAAGGCATTTGCCTTTTATGCAGAAGGTCATTGGTTCGAATCCCGGTGTCCCATATGGTCCCCCATGCCTGCCAGGAGCAATTTCTGAGCATGGAGTCAGGAGTAACCCCTGAGCACTGCCGGGTGTGACCCAAAAACCACAAAAAAAAAAAAAAAAAAAAAAGAAGAACTGATATTCAATGTATTTACTAGAGATTGACTTAAATTACAAACTCCTTTCCATTGAACATGAATATCATGAATTATTTAATCAATTCCATGTAAATTCCAAAATTAACAGATATAAGATCCAACTCACTATTTTCTGTTATTGATAATATGCTCTAGTATTTTCTGGGAAATTAATCTCAATTTAACTTGGATTCTGTGTGAAAATAGATAATATTCAATTTTCTATGTTTTTACAAAATTCATTTAATATTTAATTGATAGTGATAATAGCTACAAAGAAAACATTTTGGGAGTAAATGGGAAGTTACTTTAATAGGAGGATCATCTTGTTTTATAATTGCTTAAATAAATCTTGCTAGTAACTCTAAAATATTCTGTGATTTATCACCCTCAGTTCGCTTCAAACAGGCATGACCATGAGATACAGCTTTACCAGTGAAGTAAAGGGGAAATGGTGCCAGTGGAACTCCCTTTTTTAATAGCCAAAGCTTTATTAAGAGATCCAGGTACCTTGAATGCAGTTTCTCAATTTGTGACATGAAGTACAAGCATGAAGATAAATGTCTACAAGCTTAAGGATAGAGAGTGGCAGCAAGGAATGAGTCAAAACTTTAATAGCATTACTGTATGATGGATATACCACACCAGCACAGAATTGCTAACCATAGCACTTTTTTCTACATGAAACAAGTTCTTTGACATTTAAACCACAGTTTCTAATATATTTTTGATATATTTAATTTCATAATTCTGGTACTGCAGCTATGCATATTGATTTAGGTTAGAAACATCGTCCTACATGGAGACTATATTGAAAAATTTAAATCAATAATTATAAATTTTAAGTAGCTATAAAAGTAGTAACATTGTTGAAATAACTGAAATAGGATAAAAGAAATGATACAGTAGGTAAGGTGCTAGTCTTGCATAAGAGCCCACCCAGGTTAAATCCTCAGAACCCATAGTTCTATTGGGAGTGATGACTGAGCACAGAACTACAGAAACCCTCAGGACTACCAGGTACTCAAACAAACAAACCGAAAGAAGTAATTGAAATAACATTGACCCTTCTTATTAGAAAAGCGACATCATATTATAGTACAAAAAGCAGCATATAAAGTTAACTTGCACTGGGAAATATTTACTGAAATGAAAAAGTGATTTATCTATTACTTGTGGCTTCAATATAGACTAATAGGTTTTTCTATTTTCCTGAACAATTGGAGAACAATGGAACATCAAATTCTGTACTCCATTTTTATGTTAATTTGCTTTGGGGAACCTACTTGTAGTTCTTGGGGAATATGATATTCTGGGTTGGGAGTCACTCTTGGCAATGATAAGGTAACTGTGTATTTATAGAAATGAAACATTGCATATAAAACATGCAGTCTAAACTTTGGAGTCATTGCCACCAATCATCATAAAATGTTTACAAGATGCTAATATTTTGTATTCAGGTAACACTTGCACTCATGTACTCAGTAGATATGTTAATTGCCTATTCTCTTTTATAATGAACAAATCCTTAAAAAATTCACTAATACCCACTAATATACTTATTATAAAATATATGTAGTAAGTCAATCAACTATTAAGTATTTTTTAAGTCTATTAATTAATAGACTTGAAAGATGGTGTATATTTCTATAACCAGTCAGATCCCTTTCTTCACAGTAAAAATTTAACAACAGGATACTAGTACAATGCTTGATATAACATAGCCAAATATATTCCTCAAGCCAATCAGAACATAGCCAAATATATAATTGAATTTTTGTTTTAATGGAAATAATTGCCAAAAAAAACAAAACACACTTATGATAGCTATACCTTTATATTGATATATAACTTAAATAATCATCAAACTCAGTCTTTTAATTAAGAAATAATCTGGGCCGGAGCAGTGGCTCAAGAGAGTAGGGTATTTGCCTTGCAAGCGATAACCTAGGATGGACCGAGGTGTCCCATATGATCCCCCAAGCCAGGAGTAAACCCTGAGCGTCACTTCGGGTGTGGCTCAAAAAAACAAAAAACAAAAAAATAGATGGGGCCGGAGAGGTGGCGCTAGAGGTAAGGTGTCTGCCTTGCAAGCGCTAGCCAAGGAAGGACTGCAGTTAAATCCCCCACCCCCCCGCATCCCATATGGTCTCCCCAAGCCAGTGGCGATTTCTGAGCGCTTAGCCAGGAGTAACCCCTGAGCATCAAATGGGTGTGGCCCAAAAACAAACAAACAAAAAAAAGAAAAATTAAGTAGATTGATAATAATAAAGAAAAGTACCAATAAGGATTTTCCTTAGTTTATTTCTAATAATTATATATCAATATAGTAAAGTTTCTTTTTTACTCTTGAGTTAACTACTGTTTAAAGTTCCTTGTATAATATTGCACAAAATTATTTTAAATTTAATTCTGTATCTAAATACAGGATTTTAAACAATACTTTTTAAACAATACTTTAAATAATACTTCTACATTTTATATAAATATAAAAATATTTTATGACTAAGGTGTTTTGTAATTGTTAAATTGATTTCAAAATCTATTTTTGCAGTGCCAAACTACATTTATTTACAACAAAGCATTATATCCTATATTAAAAAATAGCATAGAGTACATGTTGAAGTTGTACTTTGCAGATATTGTGATAGTGTCCTTTATAATGCTCCTCATTTCATCCTGTGTTCAAAAATTAAAAATTTTTTTGTGATTTTTGGGTCACACCCGGAAGTGCTCAGGGATTACTCCTGGCTCCATGCTCAGAAATTGCTCCTGGCAGGCACAGGCACAGGCATATGGGACGCCGGGATTTGAACTGATGACCTTCTGCATGAAAAGCAAACGCCTTACATCCATGCTATCTCTCCGGCTCCCCAAAATTAAATTTTTGTTGCATTTTGAAAGCATTAAACTTTGAAAGATCAATCTGGAGATAATAAACATTCTAAATAGAGCAAGATTCTGTGATTATCAGTGAATATTATTTAAAGGAAAATAACATATATGCTATTATTGATTTTGCTAAATATATGTAATAAAAATTAAAGTTTAGTTAAAACATAATATCATTTATGCCATGCTTTAAACAAGCATTTAAGGTTCGATTTCTTTAAAATCAATTTCTAGTAATGTTCATCATTAGTAGATAAAGATGTCATTTGTAAGATATTCTAGTGAGACATTTACGAACTTATTTTTCAATTCTATCACTTAAGAATGTTTGCAAAATAAAAAAGATCAATCAGAAAACAATCTCTTGGCTTTTCACAAAAATCAGTTACTCTTTGTTTAAAGACTACCAAAATGTGTTTTGAATTTCAGCATGTAATGATATTTTTAGAAGTCATAAAAGCAGATAAGTTTTTTTTTTTTACTTATTTTAGGGGATCAAAATAAATTAGTGTAAATCAAATAACTTGTCAGTCTATTTGTAGCTGTCAGATTCAGTACATATTTTCCTCTAATATAGATACAGTTGTTTTTACTATTGGAGTTTTAGAAAACCGGAAAAATCAAAAGAAGGCCAAAAATCACATGTAACTATATACCTAGATATTTATTAATGAGCTTTAATCTTTTTGTATAGTCTTTTAATTTAGTCATTTGCATACATGCATGAACAAATGAATTAAAGGTACATATAGCAAGTTCTCAAATATTTAGACTTAGGGGTAATATGGGGATCCAATCCCAGATTGTACAAGGCAAGAGTCCTACTAACTGTATTATCTCCACTATCTAATATACTTTTTACTTTTACTATTATATCACAAATACATTTTTAACAGATTTATCTCTAAAACTGTTTCTGACTTTTCTGCATTATAAACCATAAGTGTATTCTTGTTATATATTTCCACAGTATAAATTACTCTAAAAGAAAAGATCAGGCAATTATTTTTATTTTTGGGTGACAGTTTTTGTATGCTAAAAATATTAACCATTCATCTTATTAACATTATTTTTAATAGCTAAATGTCAGTATAGCTGTCTTAGATATGAGGATTTTCAGAGTTTTAATGATTTAAACATTCTTATCACCTACTCTCTGTATAGACAGGTTCTAAACTAATTCAAGAAGATTAATGAGCATTCTAAATTAATATGGATTTTCTGTATACTTGGTTTCTAATATTGAAGTAATTTTCTGACTGTTCTAAACAGGCTCTCCTAATCTGTCTCCTTGTGTGGCACTTTGGTCCATGTTGCTAACTGTCATATGGGCAATAACTATCATCCAGCTCTCACTTTATTAGCAATTTACAAAATGGTTTCCAGCCTCTGGTAGAATCTCAAATATTAAGCGACTTTTGCATAATGATGAATAACATAACAAGAACAATTTTGTCTGGCTGTGTTTTATTTGAAACAAAAGGATATTTATATAAGCATCACTTTATATAAAATAGTAAACTATATTTCCCCTTACAAATAGAGAATATAAATCACAACCAGTTAAAGCTACTCTTTCAAGGTGATGAAAACTCTAACGCAAATAAGACTAAAGAAAAAATAAACCATAAAGGGTAAAGAAGTGTTTAAGATTCATATATTCAGAATAAAATAAGATAGGTATTAAATGCATATCAACTTTTATGTTGCAATAAATTTGAAAGGCATTATAAATATAATTCTATAATTTCTTAGGGTAGTGTGTTATTTAGTATATTTTATTTTTCAGTAGCAGTTCAAAAAGTGTTCTAAAAATTTATAATCTTACTAAACTAACACATCTTTCTCAATAATAAGTGGATTCCAGAATAATCTTCTAAGGTAAACTTAGAATATTTAAATATTTTTTAAAATATTTTAAATATTTTATCTTTTAAATATTTTTTAAAACTTGCATTAAGACATGGGCCCAGAGAGATAGCACAGCGGTGTTTGCCTTACAAGCAGCCGATCCAGGACCTAAGGTGGTTGGTTCGAATCCCGGTGTCCCATATGGTCCCCTGTGCCTGCCAGGAGCTATAAGATAAAAACTTGCATTTAAACAGAACATTGAAAAACAAGTTTAGATAATGAAATGGCTGTTTAGGTGTTCCTATTGAATTGCTATTTCCAATAGCAGAGAAATTACTATTTTGCTGTTGTTTTCTGTGGGAGAATGACAACTCACAGCAATGCTTGGATAGTGCCAAGATCAAAGCTGGCTTCTTATATATAATGTGTGTACTCAGCACATTAAGCTAATCTCAGTCCTAGGAGAGGAACTTTTTTAGGCAATAATTATTCTCTTACTATACTTCTATAACTACCGATTATAACTTGCTTATTTCTAACACATCAGCTTTCGCACACTTAAACTGGTATATGACATAATATAAAATGGTGGGAATAGACTAATGACTTTTAGTTAAAAGTAGGAGATAGATGAAAAGGAGAAAAGGTTAGTAAAGTTAAACTTTCTAATAGACTGTTAGAGAATGCTTCTCTCAGAAAACCAGCAGAAATGAAGTGTGAAGGAAGAAATTGATAGAGGACTTTATCCTACTCATCAGATTAATTAGTAGCAAGTCAGTTGTTTCATTCAGTTCAAGACACAATTGAGTTTGTGAAGTATAACTTGGGGAACTTAGCAAGATGACTCTAAAGTACACTGACTTCTATTAAATTCTCTGAGAAGTTAAGTCATTATTTTATTTCCCTGGAGCAGACTTCAGTGGAAAAATATGAGAAATACCAATGACTTACTGGCTTCAGACAAGTGAAACAAAAACAGAATGGTAAGTACTTTTAGAATGTGTCTTATAAAGCAGCCATGTTGTCAACAGCCTACCAGGTGACAACAGAAACTTGTAAATGAGAGGTGAACATCCAGCTGTTTCACAGGTAATGATGGTCCCTAAGCTGACTCATTAGGCATGAATGGATGCACTGTCAGAGTAATGACATCTCATACTTGATATTAATGACTTTTCAGGATAGTTGATATCATTAGAATCTCATCTATCACAAAATAGATGGAATTCTGATTGATGAAAACAGTGAATGGAGGTCCCTGAAAATTGTTATTGGAGAATAAGAATTAACAAAACTAAAATCTGAATTTATTTATTATTTATTATTTAATTTTATAAATTATTTAATCTTATTGCTCCCTAATAGAGCTACTTATTTGTTACAGATTTATAATTTTGTAAAACTTCATTCTTCTCCTTCTATTTTTCATTCTTATGATTAATGACAATATTGCTGCTGGGATTCATCTGGGATGTATGGATTGCTGCCCAGAATGAAACTCATGCTTCCCAGGTCTGGGAAGACCCTTTTGGGAATGGTTCTTCATGTGTCATATGCTTTATTAGTAACATCAGTATTTCTGTGGTAGCCTTAAATTTGAGACAAAAAATGAATCCCCTTGGTCCTCCAAGCTGCCAGTAGTGATTTCTAATTGCAGAGCCAGTAGTAACCCCTCGTGCCACCAGGTGTGACTCAAAAACAAAACAAAATAACAACAAAAATAATCCCTATGTCAAGAAATTTACCATCTAGCAACCACTTCAAAAACCCTGAAATCCCTACACTGTCTTTTATTTTCTTTATATCCAGAGACAATAAAGATGAGGATTAAGAGATTGTGCTTGGGAGACTATATGTGATACTAGGGATTGAACTAGGTTGGCTTGTGATACCTAGCCAACTAGGTTGGCTATGGTATCTTAAGGCCTATTCTTTTTTTTTCTTTTTTTTTTTGGGGGGGGGTCACACCCTCCAGTGCTTAGGGGTTACTCCTGGCTCTGTGTTCCTGGCAGGCTCAGGGGATCATATGGGATGCTGGGATTTGAACCAAGGTCCATCCTGTGTTGGCCGCATGCAAGGCAAATGCCTTACCACTGTGCTATCACTTCTGTCCCCAAGGCCTATTTATTTTTACTGTATTTATTTTCTGTAGGGAGATGGGACCACACTTGGTAGTGTTCGGGGGCTATTTCTATATTCCAGGCTCTGTGCTCAGAGATAACTCCTGTAGGGCACAGTGGACTATATCTGGTGCTGGTCAAAACATGGTCAGGGCCCTGACACTTATTATTCCCCAACTTAAAAAAATATTATAACTTAAAAAGTAACCACTATTCTTAGTTTTTAAGGTATATAGAAACAGACATCAGGCTAGATTTTATCTAGCCATTACTTGCGATCGACCTGGTCTAGATTATCTTACGTGGAATATAATTGTCTTAAAGATGCTCAGACAAAATTCTAGTAAGTGTAGAATGAGAGTGAGCTCTTCTGGTTGAAAATTTTATGATATTGTATTTTAATATTGGAATTTGTATTTTAAAGTTAAAATTGTGTAATTTTAAATTAAATTACAAATAAAGATTAATTATTGAAACTAACTTATTTGAAAACGAATCTTAAACTCACATATAATGAAAATTTAGATCCAAATGATATATGAAATTGAACAGCCACATTCTTATTTTCTCTTGCTTGCTTACTTCATTTTTATTGTAGTTTAGATAACAGTCATTTTGGTGTTACTACTTTCGGTTTGATGTACAAAATTACTATAGCTTCACTACCACCAAAGCCCTAGAGCCTCGATCACTTTTTTTTTTCCTTTGTTTTCTAAACTGTGATGCCATTGTGTCCTGTCCCATCACCAGTGTTTCAAGATCCATCTACCATTATCCTCTTTCCTTGTTACCTTCCCTAGTCTCCTCAGAGCACAATTCTATTGAACGTTTAGGGCATTGCCCATCGGAGATTATCTAATCCCTTGTTAATTCACAATACTCTGTATAAATATATGCATTCTTTGAACATTGTACCCCAGAAATGATTATAACCCTTCTTTTTCTATATAATTTTGGGTGGTAAGCACACCCAAACTTAGAATACTCTCAACAAATATTTAAGTGACTAGAATATTATGGCCAAAAATAGGCATAATACTTTAGCATCTATAAGGATGAATTCTAAGGATAAAATATATTCTAAGGATAAAGAACTCATAAACTTTTCTTACAAAAAATATAGTAGATTATTATCATATATGGAATATACATTATAAGATGGACCTAACAAAAATAAAATTTAAAAAATGGATTATTACAGTAGAACTGTGTTTACTCTAGGGAATGTATCAGTTGAATATAAAAGATAAACTAAGAAAAAGGGAAAATTAAAACAAACTTTCAATATTTTAAGTCAAGGTCACTATATATTTTTTATTATTCTGCTATAAAACACTATAATTTTTTGTGGATTTCAAACAAGAGATAAGGAAAAAATGTATGAACAGATATAATTTCTATCCCATTCTTATTTTAATAAAAATAAATGTTAAGAAGCAATTACTCTGTAGTTTAAGCTTTTGAATATACTTTTGTTCCACAGAGCTCAATCTGAATAAATATTTAGTAGCTTTCTGATCAATGTATGAGTCGCTAGTTTTTAAATTTTGTTCTTTTGTAAAAGTTAAAAGTATGTAGTAGCTTCCTGAAAAATATACTAGTAGCTTCGTTTTTTTTACTTTGTTTTGGAAAAGTTAAATTTGGGATTGGGAGAGAAACTAACAAAGAGAATCGGGCATCGCTCTTCTATTTTCTTTCTGGGATGGAATGGAATATGCAACTAATTCATTCATACTACAGCGACTTTTTATTCTTGTTCAAAAATGTGAGAAAAACCTGGAGGAAAGATACAATTGTGACAGGTTTTCGGCTGAGAATGATTCAGGATGTTTTCAACCATAGTCTCAACAGCACCATTACAATACTATCTTGAGTCATAAAAGTTTAGCCAAATTAAATCACTGGGTTTTTTATTTCATTTTTCACATAATACTTAGATTATGGTAGAAGTCCAAAGATTAAAGGAGCAATAGTAATGCAATTTAACTTTTAGATTATTTTATTAAATCATTGGATGTGTTAGTGATTCACAAATAAGCATCTAATCTATATTTTTATTTAATCCTTTGTTCAAAATTTAAATTTACAATGATTTTCTTTTTTTTCTTTCTATTTTGTGCTTTTGGCAAACACCCAGAAGCTCAAAATCGCTCTGGCAGGCTGGGGGGGCCATATGGATTCTGGGGATTGAACACAGTCAGTCATGTGCCAATGTAAATGCACCCAGCCCCATCCAATTTTGTCTAAGTACTATTATTTTTCTAGTTAAATTTATAGCTGAAGGAAAAGTGAATTAAATGTAATAATTGTAAAAAAAAAGGCAAATAGTAATAATTAATTGAATGTGAAACACATTTAACATTCTTATTTTTAAAAACTGAAATCAATAAGAAACAAATGTTTCCTCCAGAATTTTTTCTTTCTTTTGAGATTTCTGAGAATCTTCAATTGACAGTTATGTTTTTGTTAAATATTCCTGTGTTTAAATAAAATAAAAACTAACAATCAGTGCCATGCTGGCAGGTGTGATATTTCTCTAAAGCAGTGAACTTGATTGTATTTCCCCCTGTGTCCAGATAAAGTGCATCTAGTACTATAAGTGTAAATTGTTGAGAAATATTACCCCACAAGTGAGACACTACCAGGGGGATATTTATGTGGTCAAGAAATATACCCTGGTGTTATGTGTCCTTGGCATCCATAGAAAAAGAATTAATAAAATCCCATTTGAAACCAACTAATGCCATTAATAAATGTCAGTAGCTAAGACGCGCGCGCGCGCGCGCGTGTGTGTGTGTGTGTGTGTGTGTGTGTGTGTGTGTGTTTTGTTTTAGTTTGGTTTGGTTTGGTTTTGGTTTTGGGGTCACACCCGGCAGCGCTCAGGGTTACTTCTGGCTCTATGCTCAGAAATCGCTCCTGCCAGGCTCGGGGACCATATGGGATGCCGGGACTCGAACCACCATCCTTCTGCATGGAAGGCGAACGCACTACCTCCATGCTATCTCTCCAGTCCCAGATGTGTGTGTTTTAATTTAATTTTTTTCTTTTGGAGAGAAGAACAAATACAGAATGATCTCACTCATATGGAATTACAAATGGCTAAAGGCAATTGAATGTGAGAGCTTGTCTATAAAACATGGTGAGGAACAAGGTATACTGAATCTTTAGAAAGGGGCCTTGTTACATTAGTAGAAGGAAGTAAACACTCTGGTGTAGAGTGTGGTACTGGAACATTATATGTACCTTGCTATCATTAATAGTATCATAAAAAGCATAATTCAATAATATTTAGGAAAATTTTTAAATGATCATAAGTGCTACAAAATATTAATTTTAATAATAATAATAATTTAATGTATAAAAATAGTGGTTATTTATAATAAACTATTTTTTCAGAGTAAATTTTAACCACTCTCAAGCCAAAGAAAAATAATTCTCTTTTGGGTTTTGTTTCTTTCCTTGTTACCCTGTCCCTTTAAAATTGGTAAATTTTTTTCTCTCATCATGATGTTTACTATTTAGATATTACAGATGTGTAACATAATAATACTATGGAACATTATTTAATTATGGATATACATTATAATGCTTTTACATATCACATAATAGAGATACAAGCATGTTATAGATAGATATAAGATGCTGGTAAAACTAATACTGCTTCTCATAATATTCCTTTCTTCCTTTTCTTGGTAATTGTGATTATATGCAAGGACTTTTAACAACTTGAAGATTTCTAATTAAGGCACATCATTATTCTAGTTTTCTATCATTTAATTCCCTGCCTGGAGGCATTTCTTAATAGGTATTCTTGCTATTCAATAACTATTTAACAGGGTGAGCTGTCTAGCGTTGGATGGATCAGAATGCAAGAGAATCAAATACTCTCCTCAAACTTGGAATTTTTTTTGCTTTCAGTGATTATTAATGCTAAAATGTCAGAAAAACAGATATCTGAATTTTTATTATTTTCATAATTTTTAGATTTATAAATAATAGAAAATTAATGGATTTGAATTGGATTAAAATGTAAAATAGTTTGTGTTGTGATTGACCTTCTCTGTGAAAAATCCATTTTCTATGATTAGGCAGGGTAATAAGGATGTGTTAGAAGTTATAAATATAATTTGAGTCATTACAAAAATTACTATGTTAACATAGCTACTAAATGAAAAAGGTTAGGCATTGGGGACCTAGATATTCGCCTACTTCTGTAATTACTTTTCTCTCAGGGATCTTTGTCTACTCCTCTCAAACCGCGACAGCAACTTGGAGACACGTTATCTATGTGAAAGCAATAAATCACTGAAGATAGAACCTAACTTTAACTAGATTATGATAAAAGTTTAGAACATATACCCTCAAGAGTAAGAAGTTTTTGCTCATGTGTTATTTGAATTCTATCAAATAAGTTGATCTCACTTTTGATTAACATATCTTCATATTGTTTCAAATTAAGAATGACTATATTGGTTCTATTTATAAGATTTAGGCTTTGATCTTCCAAATCATGTACAAGGATAATAAGATTTACTTCTAGGAAAAGAAAATACAGTTGAAAACAGTGAGTCAAACTGGGCCTTGGCTTGACTGACTTGTGATGTTTTTCCAAATCACTAATTATCTGAAAGCCAGTTTTTCTCTAAGTTTAATTTGTTGGCATCTCTTTGAAGGATAACTGGAAATATTAAAGTTTTGAGTAATTTCATTTTTAAAATGTTGTATATGCTGTTGTTTTTGAACTGGACTTGGACTCCCATAGAAATTTACATAGTATATTTTAAAATTTATTATAGTACCCTCAAAATTTTATGTAAAGAATAAAGGACAGATTGCAGTTACTCTATTTTTACTGTGTTTGAAGATAGAATGGAGAGGAAAAATGTAAAAATAAAATAGTTTTAATTATGTTTTCAAGTATAAAATAATGTTAAAATAACCTAATTTTTTATATATAATTTTCATTTTGACCATATTGGCTTACATACATTCTAATTTTAAGGACATTATACAAGTAAACAAGGAAAAATAAATGCAAAGGATACAAAAGATTTAGTGGAGATTTCTTTAATCATGTTACCATGACCATTCATTATTACGGAAAATATTATTTGCAAAATACATTTGATATACATTTTATAATTATTGGACATAAAATACTATGCACCTAATATTTAATTATTATATTTTACTTTTTTCATTTATCTTGTGCATTCAATAAGAAGTTAATCTTTTTTTTCTTTTTGTTTTTAGGTGTTGTACAGATATTCTATGCTGTATACTCTTCATACTGTTCATTAATGGCTACATTCTTTTAGGACTTGTGGGTGAGTAAATACAGGTATAAGAAGATATTAAACATTTGCTAATGGCAGTATTGTATTTGAAACACTAATCACTTTCTTCTAAAGGCCTTCATATTATTATTGTATTTTCTATGGGGGATGGGTCTCACCAGGTTTCACAGGGTCAAAGACAAAATAAGAATAGTCACAGAACCAGAGATAATACAGCTGACTCACTTGCATACAAAGCAGGTTCAATCTGTATCAACCCTTTAGTTCTTTTGAGCACCACCATAAGTGATCCCTGAGTGCAGTCAGGATTAAGCTCTGAAAACAGCTGGATGTGGCTCAGAAACCAGAACAAAACTCAAAAAACACAGGAACACAAAATAACTTATAAAAGCCCAAATAACTTTGTAAATACAGAGGGAAGATAAACACCTTAAAATGTATTTTAAATAATTTCACTTTTTGGGCCCCGAGAGATAGCACAGCGGCCTTTGCCTTGCAAGCAGCTGATCCAGGACCAAAGGTGGTTAGTTCAAATCCCGGAGTCCCATAGGGTCCCCCGCGCCTGCCAGGAGCTATTTCTGAGCAGACAGCCAGGAGTAAACCATGAGCACCACCGGGGGTGGCCCCAAAACAAAACAAAACAAAAATAATAATTTCACTTTTGAGCTTCTAGTAAGTAGTTATGTATGTTCATGTTGTTGTTTACTGAACTAGAACAGATTTAGTTTAGTTTAAGTAATGGCTGAACTTTTTTTCATAAACGAAAGAAAAATAAGGGACAATAACTAAAAGTTTTTCCAGCAAATTAAATAATATATAAAAAGTACTATTGTATTTGCCTACCAAAAAGAGATTATCAAATGCTTTAGAGTAGGGTTAAAGACATTAATTTGAAAATGTTTAAGAGGACCGGAGAGAGAGCACAGCGGAGTTTGCCTTGCAAGCAGCGGACCCAGGACCTAAGGTGGTTGGTTTGAACCCCGTGTCCCATATGGTCTCCCGTGCCTGCCAGGGGCTATTTCTGAGCAGATAACCAGGAGTAACCCTTGAGCACCGCTGGGTGTGGCTCAAAAAAAAAAAAGCTAAATGAAAATGTTTATGAGAGGACAAATATATTCCTTATCTTGCTATGAAAAATATATCAAAGGAATTAATATCAATGTTTTCTGTAAAACAGTTTCACAAATTGGAAACTATTTGGCTTTGTAGGGAAGGAGGAGTAGAAAGGAATCTTCTAATAGGCTTGGAGTGTTCTGTAAACTCCATGCTATTTCTTTGGCCCCTCCCCAGGAACTTAAATAGCATCCCTTAAATACTGACTTAGAAAAATTGCATATATTATTTTTGTTTTTTTAGATAGTTTTTGGTTTGTTTTTCTGTTCTTGGGCCACAACCAGTGACGCTCAGGGGATACTCCTGGCTATGCGCTCAGAAATCGCACCTGGCTTGGGGGACCATATGGAATGTCTGGGATCGAACCGAGGTCTGTCCTGGGTCAGCCACGTGCAAGGCGCATGCGCTACCACTGCACTATTGCTCTGGCCCGTAGGAAAATTGCATATATTATTTTTAGAGTAAAGATTGTAAAAGCCAAATAGCTTCTAAATGATTTCTTGAAGTTAATGTGGAAAGACTTTCTACTGTATCAATAGTAAAAAGGAGCTGTGCCTACCTAGGGTAACAATGAAAAATTCTCATTCTCGTTCTTGGCTAGAGTTTGAAAGAGATTTTATCTTCAAGAGAAAATCTTTGAGAATAGCTATTGAAAGTATTTTACAGTTTGCTGCAACTTGGATAGAATTGGATGACATCATCCTGAGTGAAGTGAGTCCAAAGTAAAAATGAAATACTCAATGAGCTTGTTCATATGTGGAGTAGAAAGAAACAGGAAGGGATCAAAAAATCCCTAACGGACAAAAACCTTAAGATGTGATTGGCTTAAAGAGAGGGAAAATAGGAAAATGAAAAGAGGGACTTGAAACTCTGGTGGAGGAGTTATTACTCTATAACTATAAAACAATTACTCAGTAGTATTATAAGAAAGGACACTATAATTTCAAAAAGTTAAAAAGGAACTAATAAAAAAATAACACCCCTTCCCTCGTTCTCTCAGCAGTACTATGCAAAAAACTACACAGAACTAGGGAATAAAAAATAAGCCAATAAATTAAAAAGAGAGAGAAGAACACAAGTTGCCACAACTAAATTGTGTAGTCTAAGGAACTTAGAATTTTCCTTTGGTATTTTCTCAAAATATTTTGTTTGTTTGTTTTTGTTTTTTGGGTCACACCCGGCAGTGCTCAGGGGTTACTCCTGGCTCCATGCTCAGAAATCGCTCCTGGCAGGCTAGGGGATCATAAGGTATGCCAGGATTAGAACCACCGAACTTCTGCATGCAAGGCAAACACCTTACCTCCATGCTATCTCTCTGGCCCTGGTATTTTCTCAAAGTATTTTAATTTCAGAAGTAACTTCAGAAGTAACATAGTGTAAAATATTTAAATGGAATGTTAATTGACTTCGTATTTTATAAATAGTAAGACTTTTGCTTTTCTGACTTTGACACACAACTTTGTGTTTATATAATTTTATTTTATTTCTTGATATAGAATTGAAATTTGTTGCATATGAGAACAAATATTTGGCATCAAATAGCTCCAGCATTTCCTCATCTTACTTGGTGGACTTGGGGTGGTTTTCAGTCCCTGTTTTCTTATATGTAAGATATGCAAACATTGCTCACTTTCAGGGATATTGTAAAGACTAAATGAAATAATATCCGACCAAACCTACAATGCCACAAAATAGCTTTGGGCAGTATTTTGTTACTGTTATGCAATCTAGTTAGTTCTGAATTTTAATAATTTGCTTTTACATATAAAAGCAATTACTTGGTGGAGGGTAAGACGGAGGGGCCAGCCCCACAAAGCAATTCTTAAGTATAATGTACTGCCTTGTATTACAACCTATAATCTTGGTTATTAAAGTTTAAGTGCACACAAGAATTTCATTATGATCTCATATTGTGCCTGGAAGCTTTATTGCATGATGGAGAAAAAGTCTCTCCTCCCTTGTCTCAAGTCATTGTAATCCAAAAAGATACACTTCCTGTGTTTTATGTAAAAGCCACTACCATTCTCTTTTCTGTTGACACAATAAAGGGGAAAGATACAAGTATACACCACCATTCCATCTGAAACAAGAGAAGAAATTTGTCTTTTTATTCAAGACATCCAGATTCAGTTCGTAAAGACAGCATTTCACATAAGAAAATAAAAGGATAAATGTTGCTTTAATGAAAGTTTAGTGATTTTACCCAAATGAATCATGATGACAAATAGTTAAAATGAGTGAATCAAAACTATATTATGCCTATGCCATATCTATGCTATTTTATGCTATGGAAATACTTATTCCTGCACTACAGCTTTACTAGCCTGTTTCTAAAATAAGCATAACTCTAGTTATATTCAGTGTTGGAATAAAGAAAGAGAAAGAATGAAAGAAAGAGATTGCAGAGATTACTAGGAAAATAAAGACTCTTATAACGAAGGAATGTGTGTGTTCCTGCGGCTGAGGGTAGGTAATGTTAATTCAGTGTCACTAATGTAAATAGTTGGCTTCTTTCATCATCTTTGTTAGATCAGGACCTTGGTAGTTTTATGTCGCATTTTAATATGAAGTATTGCCATGGAAGAGCCATGTTTGTCACAGATTTTGCTAAGAAGAAACTGTTTTTGCCTTTTTGTTGGAATACCACTAGCAAGGATACAATAAAGGCACTTGATAGTCAACTGATGAAAAGCTGAGCTTCTATTTAAGTACAAGTAGAGTCTGGGTAGAAATTTCAAATTTCTTTCAAATTTCCTTGAACGAGCAACCTAATATTTATGGTTATAGTCCTCTTTATTCCTACTTCACTAATGATTGCCATTCATTTATTGTATTAACTAGAAAAAAAATATTTAGATGCATATGATTCTTTATAGTTCTTATGCTAACATTAGATATATAATACCATCTGATAAACTTTTGTTTCCTTTCTTTTCAAAAGGGTTTCTAGTTGAGAAAGTTAGTTAATTGTTGTATTTACCTAACCAGTACCAGAATTGTGGCTCAAAGTTTTTATTTCCGGTTTTGATCAAGAACTATTAGGTGTTATTTGGGATGATAGGAAAATAGCAAAAAAGGTGGATCAGTGCAAATATATCCAGAACTCTCACCATGATCTGAGAAGTTGCATGTAAGCATGCTGGTCAATAAGCTTAGCTGAACTTTCAGAGGAAAACAGTGTCTCTTGTCACTCAACTAGGTTTTCAAAGATTGAAAGTCCCAGTCAAGATCTGATTGTTTGAGAAATTCCAAAAGACCCAGCTCAATAAAGTGGTTGTACTAAGTCTCTTATTAGGGTAGATGATTGGACTACAAGGCTAAAAACTCTGGTTTTCTTTTTCCTTGTGAAATGGCTTGGTCTAAGTCTTCCTGAACTGAACCCACTACCAAAATAAACCAGCAACCCTGCTCATCACTGACATCTTCCAGGAAGAAAGCCTGGAAAGCTCCATCAATCTCTACAAGAAAATAATGGCCGCTACTTCCCAAGTAGCCTGTTCTGATAACTCTGTGGCATTTTCAAATGAGAGTGAGGGAAGATTCTTCTTTATACATGAACTACTGTAGCCAAATGCCACCCCTATACCCTCTGACAGAAACAGCGTAATTCCATGACTTAACCTTATCAAAGTTCCAAGCCACCAAATTTGTTTTAGATCTAGATCACCTGGCCAGACCTCAGTAACTTATAATAGTGTCAGTCCAGTATAATTTCACAGGAAATCTGATAGGAACATTACATAGTGATCTACCAACCTCAGTGAGCCTAAACAGTTACACAGAAGTTCACTGGCACCAACCACAGAATAGTAAATCCTTAGACACTGACTATAGTATCACCACGGAGAGAATATAAAAGTCATTTCTAATTGGCCTGCATTTATCTAAGTCTTGATAAATCAATTCCCTTTGTGATTGCAACAAGTAATATGACATAAATTTGTGCCTGCCTAGGGCAGTTATGGTGGTGGGGTAAAGATTGGGGGACACAGATGAGATTGGTATTGAAGTAATATTATGAACAACTTGGTAAATCATGTGCTATAATAAAAATTAGAAAATTATTAGGGGAGATGCAAAATAGATAAGCAGATAAAATTTAATACCTGGAAATAGGCATGCTATAGTCCAAAAAATTAAACTCTGTGCATTGATTTTGGAATCAGGGGAGTGTTCAAAATCTAATGGGTTGGAATAGATTGTTGGTGCAAGTTTGAAGAAACATGAAGAAAATGGAATTGGAAGGAACAGTGTAGGGAGGAAGATGATAAACTGAGAGTAGAGAAGGCCTGATAAATTCAGTGATCAGAATGTCATTCTTAGGAGAAGAACCAGCCTAAAAAGCCTTTGCCCCTTGTTATGACTATAGTGATAAGATCCAAATCTTCAACTAGCTTGACCTTGTAACTGGATGAGGTTTCTGGTGGTCTTATGGATAGTATATGTGCTTACAATTGTATAGGGATTCTAAAATTATGTGTGAAGAGAGCTGATTGATGGCAGATTTACATATTGCTACAAATTCAAAAGTTCAGTATTACTGGGTGCTTAAGGAGTGAGCAGAGGGCTCCTCTGGCACCACTCCTGGAAATACCTGGCTAGACTCTGTTGGCCTCTCACTGCAGAGCTTCATCTATAGTGCCATGCTACTAAGGTTCAGCAAAGTTGGGGATCATTGAAACTGTACCCACTTTCTTGGGAGTCTATGTGGATATCCAGGATCCAGCACTCAATTTGTACTGAAACACTTCAACACTTTTAACTTTCTTCCCAACTCCTGATTACAGATTCTTTAAATTTTTTTCCCCTATAGAGGCGAGCTATTCATTTCTTTCTCTGGAATCTGGTGAACTTGAAATTACTTACTCAGTAGAGATATGGACCTAGCCAAAGATCTGTAATGGGTCTTGGTGTACAAGGTAATTTAAAGATTCGTGCAAAGGTTTTAAAGGTCATCATGATTGACTGGAAACAGGACATACTACTACATATAGACCAAAAAAAGAGATATCCTAATCCAGTCTTAGATTCTTCACATGTATAAGTAGTGAAAAAAATGTACTAAATATTCTCTTGTGCTTCAGCTTGACTCCAGAATTGCTTAATTAAAAGTCTGCCCTGAGACAAGAGAGATAGCAGGTTGCAGATAAGGCTCTTGCCTCACACATAGCTGACCTTCCTTCAACCTTGGACATTACCTAAAGTTCCTTGAACTCTGCCATGAGAGATCTCTGAGCACAAAATCAAAAAGAAGAAAGCCCTGAGCACTTCTAAGTTTCACCCAATAGCACAAAAAATATTAATGATTTTGGGGTAATAATATAGTCATATGTCTATTTATTACATGTTTTATTGTGTAAACCCATTATATCATTCTCTTTTCTGACCAAAACATGTCCTCAAATGCCAAAAATGCATTCTTGTTTTCAGTTTTATGATGGAGACTATATAGAAACTAGAACTTGGATAACTTGCTTGGTGCTATTTATTGCTTTAGTTTCTTAGTGGAGTCCATAAGAACACATATGGATATTTACACTACTGTAATGATTTGCGATAGTGGGACCCAAGTCTCTTATAGAGTCTTTTTAATTATTTATATAATATATGCTCAGAGCTTTCTACCAGCTATTTTCGAGCCTCACAAGAAAGAAATTGATATCCTTTTACTGTAGTATCTCATCATCTAACAATTAAAGTTTATATTAGTACAAATATTGTTTAGGTTCATTATGTTTAGTTATATTTTATGTTGAGAACACTTACATTCATCCTGTTTTCAGTTTCAGCACAGTATTTAATAAATTATATAACATGTTCAACACTTTATTATAAAATAGGTGTAGTGTTAGTGTGATTTGCTCGACTCTAACTTAAGAATGAAACCTAAATACATTCAGGAGACATTTTAAAAAAATATATTGATCTAGTGAATTTCTTTGTAAAATATATTACATTTATAACCAGAACCACTAATAAGATGTCCTTTTGCAGGACTGGAGAGATAGTGTAGCAGGTAAAGTTCCTTGTTTGTGTCTGACCTAGCTTCGATTCCTAGCATCCTATATGGTCCCCTTCAGCCCTTTAGGAGAGTTTCCTGTGTGCAAAACCGGAGTAATCCCTTAGCACTACTAGGTATTGTTCCTACAAAACAAACAATTAAACAAAAATGTATTTTTGTGTTCTTTAAAATATATATATGAACATTTGAGAATTAGGCCATATAATTACATTTCCTTTAGTTATGGAAATGTTCACTTTAAAAATAGTATTGAGTATTACTGGACAAATTTTCTTTTCTGATGAGTAAATTTTTTTAATGTAGGTTGAATTTTTCTGAATGCACACATTCCAGATGAATTATCTAGAATACAGTTAGCAAAAGAGGAACTGGTTTGTGCTCAAGGACATGGTCCTAAACTCACTGTTGGGTGGAAGAGGCCACCTGTGCAGTGATAAATAACATTTTTCTTAAACAGGCAACTGGATACAGGTCTGCTTCCAAAACTGTTTCTACAGCAGTAGTTTCATCAACACAGATTTTCAAATTCAGTATCATGTGTCCTATTATCTGCTTCATTGCATTTGTAAATTGCTTGTGTTAAAAAGCCATAAGCACAATTTGGCAGGCCTGTTCCTCACATATTAAAACAGTTAAAATGTACCTTTAAGGGATATAAAATAATGATCTGAAAGCCAACATTCCCAACAAGCAAGTGTTTAGGGAATGCCTTTGCTGCCCCAAACAGATTTGCAGTTAATTTTTAAGTGTCAGTGCAAGCAGTTGGTCTAATCACATTTTCTCCTTGACAGAGGGCTTTATAATGGCTCCAACTTCTTACTCAACCCTGGAGCATAATAGGAACATGCTTTGCAAATGTTGGAAAATGAAAGATTATGTTAGATAATAATACTTGCTCTTGATACTTTAGCAACACATACCTTCTTGATATTTATAAAAGTATAGTTTGCCTGAATAAAGTTTTCAACGTCCTCTACCAAATTTTGATTATTACAAATCTCCCCTCCACAAACGCACATGCAACAGATTTGCTTAAATTGTTTTTAGATTTATATATAAAACAGAAAAATTAAGGAAAAAAGATTGACCCGGATGTGTATTATTTTATATGCAGCTTGGTCATTTGGCTTTATTCAATTAACATAAATTGTTTAATTCTAGAGATTATGCTCTTAATCACAGTGCTATGCCATTTCCTATTTAGTAAAGAGAATAAATGAGAGTTCTTTAAAAAAATGTCATATGAACATGTAGTGTAAATAAAAAATGGCCAGAGTGGAACACTAAACAGAATAGTTAACCAATCTATAACAAGCTGTAAGGCGGCGACCATTTGCAGTAGGATTCTGGGGTGTAAAGGAGGGAGATGTGGGAGACATGCTGGGAACAAGAGTGGAGGGAGGATAACATTGGTGGTGGGAATGCCCTTCATTCATTGTAACTATGTATCGTAAATAATTCTATGTAAATGAACTTCAGTCACAATAAAATTTTTTTTTTAAAAATGAATGTTACTGAAAGAGCAGTCAGAACAAATGCCCCCCAACATAGCAGAAATTCTTCGCAAGTAAAACATGAATAATCTGGTAGCTAAAATCTTACCTTTCTGAGATTGTATGTTGAGTATATAGAGTCACTTTGCTGCTGTGTTTACTTTCTGTGATTGTTTACAAAGTTAGTCTTTTGTGTATGGACTTTAGAGAGGACAAATATTCATAGTTCAAACCTCTTCAAATATTCAAAGTATATTCATTCGTTCAAACCTCTTAATAGAGGCTTCCTATTTTCTTTCAGTTTGTGCTTATACTATAAGGTTATATCAATGCCATTCTTTATGCCCTTTTTTTGCCAATAATATGTCAAAGGATTTAGGTGTATATTAATTAATAGAGGTGTGGAATGCAAGAGGTGCGCTGAGTACTAAGCATTTACTTTGTAAGGAAAGGAAACATTTAATAGATCAGCTTTTTGGTATGTATAGGTTTCGTTGTCTCAAGTACTGACCATTATGTTAGTGAGGTCTATCTATATAGGTGTTTACCCTTTTCAGTTTTGTCCACAGCACCCTATATGTCTGCATTCCTTTCCTATAGAGTAGGTAACCATGTGGTTTTTATTGGACATAGTTTGAGTTGATGATAGTGAGGACGAGAAGGTGGGAGAAGAGGGAGAAAGAAGAGAGAATAGGAAAAACAAGACCAAACAAAACAAACCAACAATCAAAACCCAAAAGCAACAAAAGTACAAAGTAATGAGATGAGAGGCTATAAGATCAAGGCATGTTAGTTTGGTTAGCTTACCTCATTATGCTAATCAATTTTGTCTCTTGAATAAATTCTTACAATAGAAAAAAATATGTCAAAGGATTTCAGAATTGTTTTTTACATGAAAGTGGACTCCAAACAGTGCTGCTCAAACACCAACTTTATTTGTATTGATTAGTTTAGCTCTAAGGGGTGGTTCTAATACCTGGCCTTGGCAATACAGTACTGGTAGTAACTAGAGCAACCCTGGCAGTGTTTGGGTTATTCTGTACTGTCTGTAATCAAACATGGGGTCTCAGCATTCAGAGCTAAGGAGCTACCTCTGAAAAGAAGAGGATATTTGTGAAATGAATGTAGGTTTTTGTGAAATGAACTGTTTCCTGGTTTTCTAATAGGATTTGCTATGGACCTCATATGTCATTCTGTTCTCTATTCTAATTTGAGGCCTGTATAATAGCCTGAAAATTATAAATTTAAAATAGCAAACATTTCTTATCTCACACAGCTTCTATGGTTAGGAAACAAAAACAATACAGCTGTGGGTAGTTCTTCATGAATATCTATTAAGATATAAGCCAAAGGTTGGACCAGAAAGATATCTCAACAGGTGAACAAGTACTTCTAACCCACAGATATATGGGTTAAAGTACTTGTTTTGCAAGTTTTACAAATATAGGTTTATAACACATATATAATTTTTTAACCCATATATATATGGATTAGAGTACTTGTTTCGCAAGTTTTACAAAACTATAAGGCCTGTGAACACATTACTAATATCTAAAGAAGCTATCCTTTCAAAAGAGTATTTATTTAAATGAAGAGACCTGAACTGAAGATTTATTAGTTTACATTAAATTCAGCTGTATCAAAGAGGTGAAATGACCAATGACATACTCAGCTGTTGAGGACGTCTTTACTCCCACAGTGGATGGAATCTGTCTTCTCCTTGGTCCTAAAGCCTCCCCCCTTTTTTTAAGTAAAAGAAATTTATTTATGGAAATATAGGAAAAGAGGGAGATGTACTCAAGGGATATCATAGATTTCTCCTGGATGGAAAAAATACCCAAGCAAAAATATACTGGTACATTACCAGGAGATGTAGAACGTTTCTGCAGAATGGGGACATGAGCCCCTATAGTAAGAAAATAAACTTCACAGGCATATCTGAGCCCAAAGAAGCCTTTCAGTCTTAAGTCTTGACTTTCCCCATGACCTAAAATCTGGAGTCTTCATATCAAGATTTTACCCTTGAATTTCATTTCCTGAGTGCAGAGCCCTAAGCAATGGCAGGTGTGGCCCCAAAACCAAAACAACAACAAAGTTAGTGAAATGCTTACTTTTTCTCTTATTATTGGTTTGTAATATGCACCTTTAGCATGACTCAGTTCAAATGTGGGCACATTGTGTCCAATAAATAAATATAGCTAATGTTTATCTTATTAGTATTAAAAGCTGCAGAGGTTCATGAATATAGAAACTCCAAGAAAGGAAGTGAAATGTGAAAACTTTACTATTTTCTATGTATGTTACCATAGATCTCCTTATTTTTCTCTTTTATTTGTCCTACCAAATTACTTCCCAATAGAAGGTATAGAGATGAGCACATATTTTGCATGCAGCAGGCACTGGTTCAACCCCTGGCGCCAATAATCCCCTGAACATTGGGTATGACCCTTCCTTAAAATGTAAGACATTGTCAACTATTTGAGCAGTATAATCAACTTAATGGTTGACTATGGTGGAGGATCAGCCTTCAAGATGTTTTCCTCACAAAATTAAGTAGTATCTGTTGATAATCATGTGGCTTTTCTTTAGGACCACCTGATTATTCTCATGACATATTGTATTTCTTCCCTCAGAGCTCTGATCTGAAAGAGAGATCAAAGAGGAAACTGCAATGATTTTTGTGGCCTTCTCTTGGGAATAATTCAATATATGATTTCTGCCACAATCTAGTAAAATTGAGTCACTAATCTAATATCTTACTTCATTGTATGAGAAATCCAGCGTCACCTAATGGACAGGTTTGTGAAATAAATATTAAAATGGTTTTAGACTTCCGTGGTCACTCTAATGTTAGCCAAGGAAGAATAGTAGGAGGGATTTTTGTGATACATAGGAAGTTAGACTGGTAATAAACATTGATCTTAAATAATTGTGATTAGGGCCTTAGCAATAGTATGAGCACGTAGGACATTTACCTAGTAAACAGTCAACCTGAGTTTTGTCTCCAGCATCCCACATGATCCCTAAGATCTGCCAGGAGTAATGCCTGAATACAGCCAGATATGACCCAAAATCCGATATATATGCATATATATACAAATTATTTATATGTATGTTTAAAGTCATCTTGTCTTTTGTTCTAGTGAGAGGCCTCTATAATAGCCTGGATTATCTGAAAATTATAAATGTAAAATAGCAAACATTTCTTATCTCACACAGCTTCTATGGTTAGGAACAAAAAACAACACTGTTGTGTGTAGTTCTTCATTAATATCTATTAAGATGTAAGCCAAAGGTTGGACCAGGAAGATAGCTCAATAGGTGAGTAAGTATTTTAACCAATATATATATGTTATATGTGGGTTTATGTTATATGGGTTAAAGTAATTGTTTTACAAGTTTTACAAAAATATAAGGCCTGTTAACATATTACTTATATCTAAAGAAGCTATCTTTCCAAAAAAATATTTATTTAAATGAGGAGACCTGAATTGAAGATTTATTCGCTTACATTAAATTCAGCTCTACCAAAGAGGTGAAATGACCAACCACATGCTCAGCTGTGAGGACTTCTTTTCTTTCACAAGTAGATGAGATCTTTCTACTCCTTGGTCTTAAAACCTCCCCCCTTTTTTAAGTAAAATAAATTTATTTTGGCAATATAGGAAAAGAGAAAGATGTGCTCAGAGCTATCATAGATTTCTCCAGGATGAAAAAAAAATACCCAAGCAAAATATACTGGTACATCCCAGGAGATGTAGAACGTTTCTGCAGAATGGGGACATGAGCCCTATAGTAAGAAAATAAACTTCACAGGCATATCTGAGCCCAAAGAAGCCTTTCAGTCCTAAAGTCTTGACTTTCCCCATGACCTAAAATCTGGAGTCTTCATATCAAGATTTACCCTTGAATTTCATTTCCTGAGTGCAGAGCCAGGAATAAGCCCTAAGCAATGCCAGGTGTGGCCCAAAAAACAAAACAACAACAGACTTAATGAAATGCTTACTTTTTTTTTTATTTTAAGAATTTATTCAAGAGACAAAATTGATTAACATAATGAGGTAAACTAACATAACATAATATAGTGACATAACATAACATATAATATAATTGATATAATAATACATGTAAGTCAAAGAAAGTTTCTGATTAAAAACATATTTTTTTCCATAATGGCTTACATATATTTCACAGTAGTATTTTAGGT
Organism: Suncus etruscus; assembly: GCF_024139225.1. NCBI lineage: Eukaryota > Metazoa > Chordata > Mammalia > Eulipotyphla > Soricidae > Suncus > Suncus etruscus. Next base: position 28,229,116 of record NC_064851.1, on the reverse strand, counting down.
ACATATTAACATTGAGTCAGGGGAATACCCATCACCAACTATGTCCTCCCCCCCATTTCAGTTCCCTTTCTACAACCCATATACCCCACCATCACCCCCCGAGCTGCTAGAGTAGATGGACCCCTCTTTGTCTGGCTTACTATTAGTGGTCACATATCTGTTTGGTCCTGGAACCCTTATTTCCCCTTCTATTTAAGAGGCAGAGCTAGAAAAATCGAGGTATGGGGTTTTGTTTGAAGGCAAGAAAAGCAATAGAATGGGGGTACAAAATAAGAGGAAAAAAAAGAAGTCAAAAGTCAAATACGCTGAAAATGGGCTGAGTCTCTCTAGAGGCTTCCAGCCTCAGTTTGAGAAGAGGATATGAAAAAGGTAATTGAAATACCACAACAATACAGAAAAAATTATCGAATTAAATAACTGGTGAGCACTACAGCAATAAACATAGGCACCACACAATAGTCTCGGTTCTGAAATTAACTCATGCTCGAGTGCAAAAAGAAGGAGAAAGACAAGACAAAATAAAATAAAATAATATTGGAGACATCAACCGTAATCTCCACACCAAAGTAATAGACGTCAAAAAAAATCGATCAATCGATAAATAAACATGTGGAAAAATGATTGTTTTGTGCTTTTTTTTTTTCTCCTTTTCTTTATCCCCCCTGCATAGGCACAGTAACTATTGGGGTTATTGTAGAGGGAAATGCTTACTTTTTTCTCTTAAGATTGGTTTGTAATATGTACCTGTAGCATGACTCGGTTCAAATGTGGCTCATTAAGTGTCCAATTAATAAATATGACTAATGTCTATCGTATTAGTATTAAAAGCTGCCAAAGTTCATGAATATAGAAATTCCAAGGAAGGAAGTTAAATGTGAAAACTTTACTATTTTCTATGTTATGCTACCATAGATCTCCTTATCTTCCTCTTTTATTTGTTCTACCAAATACTTCCAATAGAGGTGTGGAGATGATATTTGGGGGTGATCAAATTAGATATCCTTAACAAGGTGACTTGTTTGCACAGGCCCTTGCAGCTTTTAACTCAAAAAACTTGATGTTCCAGTTCAGACAATGACTAGCTGCAACCCAACTCTGCCAGAGGCTATGTGGAAAGAGTAGTTGCATCTCAGTGAATATAGCCACCTGCCACATTCCCAGCTACAGACTTCCCTGATATTTCTAGTTTTTATCTCCTTTGTCCCCTGACAATAGATTCTTTCTCATCAGATTATTCTTGTTCCCTATAAGTACAAAGTTCTTTTTTCCCAAATGACATTAGCAAGTGTCATCTTTTTTAGTAATATGTCTAATGTCCAGCTGATCCTCTACTTTAGCTTATTTCTTATTATTGCCAAGTTTATTCTTAATCTATCATTGAAAGGCAGTGTTCTAACAACTATAAGTGCAGAAGTTAAGGCATAAACTCTGGTAAGCAATACACTGAATTTAAACCCTGTTTACATAAAAGGTAAAATGTGAGTTGAGGGGTTGGAGAGATAGCACAGTGGCATTTGCCCTTGCAAGCAGCTGATTCCAGGATCTAAGGTGGTTGGTTCGAATCCTGGTGACCCCATATGGTCCCCCCTGCCAGGAGCTATTTCTGAGCAGATAGCCAGGAGTTAACCCCTGAGCGCCGCCGGGTGTGGCCCCCCCCTTCAAAAAAATGTGAGTGGGAAATTTTTTTAAGTCATAGATGCAAATAATATATACCAATAAATCCATTGAGATCTATGTGGCAACAAAGGCAATGCATTCAGCTTAATATGCAGCACAATTGTAAGCAATTAAAAAATGAAGCTTTTAGTATCATCCAATTCTTTGCATTTATTTTGATTCCCTATTTCTGGTTACCATCCAAAAATTTAGGTATTTTTACTACTCAAATTATACCTCTTACTCATTTACTAACAATATATCAATAACACATAGTGGTTATGTGGTAAGTTCTCTGATTATTTACTAGTGATGAGAGCATACAAACCATGCAGCTGCTACTGATGTCTTCTGTTTGCTTATCATTGTGACCAGTGATTAGCATGTTGTACATAATTCCTCAGGTTTCCAACAGGGCAAGGTTCTGCTGCCCACACAGTATTTCACTTTTTAATATTTTATTGGCTTAACATTTTTACATTTTATTGGCTTAGATACATTCCCTTTCTTACTTTTATCACCCTCATTAAAGTTCCCTAGAATTACCTCCAAAATTAATTCTCTTCAACAAAGTCTCAATTTGGCTTTAGGGAAGCCCAAATAATACAGAAACTAACATTATCATGTCAAGGGGGGTGCCAACCATATGTTGGTTTTCATTATCTCATTTCATAGTCTCAACAATCTTATTAGACTGGGTATTATGCCCATCTTGTAATAACATATTAGAAAGGTCAGACTCAAAACAATTGTCATGTTGAAAATAATAATTAATATATTAAGTAGCAATCATAGCTATCAAAATGTTCATTTAAATATCTAATCCTTCACTAATTTTACAAAACAGGAATAAAACATTTCAGGATTGGGGTAAGAGAAACACTATAGAAAATAGTCAGGTAAAATTTGATTTGCTTTTTAAGGTTTAGCAAAAATTTGATAAATTAAAACATCAAAAATAGTGTTACATAAGTTATAGGGCATTGTACACTGAGTTTGGGATTAACTTAAAATGCCTTGTTATGGTCCTCATCATTCTGAAAAAAAAATAATGGGAACATATGGTAGCAGAGTCACCTAGATGAGGCAGATTTTTCTAAAAATATGAGAAGATGAAGTTGACCTGGCCTCTATGATATTAGAGAAAGAAAGACCTTTCTGGGAACCTAGACATTAAAAGAAAGGTCATAAATATATGGGGAAATGATTAAAAGTTTTTCTCTCCTTCATTAAAATTCTTACTCAAAATTGATTTTTTTTTTATCTTCCTAAGACACACAGGCCATGTACATAAGGGCTGATGGGATTATAGTTTGAAGTGTCAAATCAAATCCAATAAATGTAGGTAAAGAGATAACTAGACAAAGGTTAAAATAAGCAAAGGACAAAAGATATGTTCTTCATATGCAGACATAAGCATTTCATGCCCAATGAAATGCTTAGATTTTTAGGGATGATTTTAATAAAATTGAAAAGTAAAAAAATGAGACAGAATTATGGTATTACTCAATTTAAGTAACGTGTGTAACTGTGGTTCTAAAGTATAATTGTCAGTTCAGATATATAATTCTTTGAAAAAACAGGTTACAGATTTCTAAATGGTAAAACTCCTCGTCTCCTAAGATACCTGCCTGATAGGTCTTTGATTTTCATGAAGTATGATAAAACTTTTAATTCCACTAATATTTTAGGTTATTTGGTAAAATGTATAATAAATCTTTGTGATGAGTTGTCTATAAGATTTCTTTTTTAATTTTAGAATGTCACATGAATTTATGAAGAACTAGCCAGTTTGAATTGGGGTATAATAGTTTTAGTCCTTTAAAATCTAACAGCATTCGTTTATGTGTAACCCAAAAGAATAAAGTCATAAAATTTAGTGCATATTTGTTAGTTTTACCATGAAGTCATTTATTTTAGATCTTTAGAAGGTGACTTCTAGCCAACCAAGCTTTTGTAATGTGCCCTCTAATTCAGATTTTAATAAATGTCATTTTCTAAGTGCATTACCTCATGCTTTGGCTACAATCCAGATGAATCCTGAGAGAACAAGAGAAATGTGCTTTCTGACTGATTCATCCATATTTTATTTCACTTTTCATTAAGAAATTACTCTTTGAAGAAAAATCAATAATCCTCTGTGACTAAGAGGAGGAGGTTAGTGTGTTGCAGTGGTGCATTCTAATTTCTCAAATCAGGACAGCCGTTAGCCAGCTATTACTGATTAGAACTTTTGGTCCATTCTTATTTCTGCAGCCTGGGTACATGGCGACCCCCAGGAGAGCTGGCCTATCCTACAGACAGCGAGGGTCATTTTTGTGGCCTAAAGGATACACCGTATGAGTGAGTATGCCCCATCTTTGTGTCATCTGATTTTTGTGTCTAAGCTTGAACCTTAGAAATCACTTTTACATTTATTCATTCTAGATTTTATAAGGGAGATTGAAATTTATAAAGGAAGTCTTCCCTCTACCTTTACCTGAAAACAGGTTATAAAAAAAATGGGAAGCTTCATGCAATCAGACTTAACACAAGATGTCACTGCTATACAGCATTCTATTAGATAGCATGGTGATGCTGTTTACTAAAAAGAAATATAATTATCATGGGATGAATTGAAAGAGTTTTTTTTTTTTAGAAACCATATTTTAAATGTCTTTATGAAATGGATTGTTGGAAAGATGGCTTCTAAGTAGCTGATCAAATTACATCTGGCAATGCAGTTGCTAGAATTACTTAAGCCACAAAACCTACACCCAGAAAATCTTCAGTATATGGTAAGCTTTTCTTGGGAGCTTGCTTATTGCAGACAATGACCCTGTCTGGCTAAAACAAACAAGGAAGAATGTTTCATCAAATTCCTTTCCAATTTCCATTTCTAAAAACAAATTCACTGTTTCTTTAGCTTAAAAATATACAAATTCACATTTTTAGAAAAATATTATGTTATTTTTGAGCCACCTATTACATATAGTTAATTCACTTATTGAATTCTGTGCTGTTCCAAGTGAATGTCTTTAACCTCTTGATCAGAATAAACCCAAACCCAAGACACAAAAACATATTGTAACTAAAACATCAGGAGCCCAAATATTCTAAGAGCAGCAAATGCAAAGGGGGAAAAAAAAGTGTCCATCAAGGACTCCATATGATGTGCAGCAGAAGTCTCTAAGAAAACCCTAAAATTTTAATGTTGCATTTTAAGAATCGTTCATATCTGTGTTATGGGAAAACTTGGGAGGAGTTGTTTTTTGTTTTGTTTTGTTTTTGTTTTCCTTAAGTAAAAATTGTTTTTATTTAGAAATTAGGAGGAAGGGGAGGGAGAGAGAAAGAGAAATGGTAACACACACTCTAAAGAATGCAGCCTCTCCAAAGACAAAGAGAACCCATTGTGGCGAGTTTTGATTCCTTATATCCCAGTTTGTACCTAATTGGGGCGCCCATGTTTTGGTTTGAGCTTAGTTTGGAGATCCTAAACAAAGTCTTTATTTTATAAAAATGTTTTTAATTTCTTATATTAAATATATAGTGATTAAACATTTTAAAGGAAATGACTTTAAATGCTTTGGAATTTTTATTTACTTATTTGTATGCTTGTTTATTTTTAAAGCATCTTAAGCTGTGCTTAGGAGTCAGGGGTTACTCCCATCAAGTTAGATGGACAGGCTAAAGCTAGGGCCTCCTGGTCAAGCTCAAAGTTCTTGCATCTCTAAGACAAATATGTCTTTGACACTTGACCTGTCGCCCTGGAACCTTAGAATATGTAATAGTAAGTAAAAATATTTATAGAAGCAATTGGGCCAGAGTGATAGTACAATGGATAGGGCACTTGCCTTGCTTGCGGCGACCTGAGTTTGGTCCCCAGTCCCCCATATGGTCCCCACCATCACCACTAAGATTAATTCTTGAATACAGAGCCAGAAATAAACCCTGAGCAATCACTGGGTATGGCCCCAAACCAGAAAAATCAAGTATCAATTATTAACGCAATGTGGGACACTCTAGAACTAAGGCAACAAAAAATAAGTATACTATGTGATATTTATATTTAAATATAATCATATTCAAGTATGATAAAGATGAGATTTCAAGTTAGTAGCAAAATATGTTTAAATAAATAGTATGATTTGGTTGAATGCTAGTTTTTAAATGCAAATAAAATTAGAGATTTATTTCATACTTGCATCAAATATTGAATACTGAACAAGATTAGGCATTTTCTGTTATGTCTATATTTTATATATCCAAAAGTCTAACAAATTCAGGGAAATGTTTAAATAACTACGGGGTAAAAATTAATCTCTTTCTAAAATGACTCTAAAAAAAGAAAGTATAATAAAAATTTAAAAATGTATTACCACTTAAAGCAAATTCACCTTAACTCATTATATACGCAATTAAAAACTAAAAGATACCTTCAGTAAAAGGGTGAAGCAATTGATTTTTACATTTTAAAAGACCATTCTTGCTACTTGTTTATATCTTTGTGGGTATTTTTTCTTTATTTAAGCAACATAATTATAAACATGTTTGTAGTTGGATTTCAGTTATAAAAAATGAATACCTTTCACTTTCACCAAGTGCAACCTTTCCACCACCAGTGTCCCCAACTCCCACCCCTTGCCTGTGTTTGAGACAGGCATACTACTTCTCTCACTCACTACCATAGTTGTTAGTATAGTTATTTCTCTAACTGAGCTCATCACTTTTTGTGGTAAGTTTCATATCGTGGGCCAGTCCTTCCAGCCCTCATCTCTATTATCTTTGGGTATTATTACTATAATGTCTTTTATTTTTCTTGAACCCATAGAGACTATTCTGTGCCTTTCTCTCTCTCTCTGACTTATCTTGTAAACCACTTTAATTGCTCACAAAAAACAAGAGTACAATTTTGTCATACCACACCCATCACTAGAGGCCCAGCATTCCCTCACCATTTTATTTCCCCATCCATTTCCTTCCCCTTAGGGAACACTGTTCTGTAGACCAATTTTCAGGGTCTGTTTCATTTGCAGTATAATTCCCTACTGTTTCTTTGGGGTGGGGAGGTTGGCCACAACGGGTGCTGATCAGAGGTTACTCCTGACTCTGTGCTCAGAAATCACTCCTGGCAGGCTTGGATGCTGGGGATTGAGTTCAGGTCCGTCTTACCCGCTACCGCTGTGCTATAATTCCAGCCCCCTTCCTTACTGTTTCTTTATACTCTTTATATGTGAGATAAATTTGCATTTTCCTTCTTTTAACTCAATTCAGCATGATACCCTTCAGTTTCATCCAAGTTGTAGCAAAGGCAAGGGCTATCCCGAGATCTGTGTTTTGGTATCAGTGTACTTTGTGGGACCATTGGAGGATTAGTGTTTGTATTCAACAGAGAACTTTTGCATGTGCTCAGCCATTGAGCTATCTCTTCAGCTCCTCTTCTCTTCATAGAGCTGAGAAACATTCCATTGTATAATTATACTACAGCGTATTTTATCATCTCATCTATTCTTCGCCTCTTGGTTTGATCCATATTTTAGATATTATGAATAGTATTGCAATGAAATAAGAACATGCTCTTGGGATAAATGACAGGAAGTAGAATTACTGGGTCATTTGGAAGCTCAATTCGTTTTTGATTGGCTATTTTATTCATTTTAGTTTTGGGGGGAGAAAAGGGCATACTTGTTGGTGTTCAGAGGTTATTTTTGGCTCTGCACTAAGAAATTACTTCTAGAAGGCTTGGGGATCACATGGGATTGCCTAGGATTGAAACTAGATTGGCTATTTGCAAGACAAATGAATGCCCTACCTGCTGTGTTATTGATCCAGTTCCCTTTTTATATTTTTTATTTAAACCATTATAAAGTTATTCATAGCTGGGGTTTAGACATATAATGTTTTTTGGACCAATACCAACACCAGTGTTAGCCTTCTTCCACCAATGTACCCAGAGTACATCCCTTGCCATCACCACAGCCCCAGGCCTGCCAGCATAACAAGCACATTTTTAAGTTTGGTTGTTAAAGTTTTGGTTTCATGATTTCATTGTTGTTGACTATAGCTTGGACAGTTAGTTCTGTCTTAACACCACCAATATTCTGAGACCCCTTGGCCCTGTTCCGCATTCTTTCATATTTGGCTTTCTCCTCTCCTCCACTCAATTTCTTTTCTTCACACTATACTCTGGGGCCCAGAGTGTTTTGGACAACTCCCACTTACATCATTGCATTTCTTCATTCAGTTATTCTAAATACCACAGATAAGTGATATCCTCCTGTATCTATCCTTCTTATGACTCTCTTTACTTAGCATAATATCTTCCAATTACTTCCATGTTGCTGCAAATTGCATGATGCCATCATTCCTTACAGTATGTAGTATTCCACATCTTCATGATCCACTCGTCCGTTGTTGTACATTTAGGTTGATTCCAAGTTTTAGCTATTGTACTGAGTGCTACAATGAATAGTAGTGTGCATATATCTCTTTGAATGAGTGTTTTTCTGGACTCAGTAGATACCCAAAAGCAGATAACTGGGTCATATGGCAGTTTGATTCTGAGTTTACTGAGAACTAACTCTACTGTTTTTCCATAGGGGTTGGACCAGACAGCATTATCACCAGCAGTAGGTTAGAGTTCCTTTTTCACCACATTTCTGTCAATACAAATTGTTCTCATTATTTTGGATATGTGCCATACATACTGGTCTAAAACAATATCTGTTTTTTGTCTTGATTTTGATTTCCCTAATGATATAGGTAAGCAGTGTTGAACATTTTTTTTATGTGACTGTTGGCCATTTGTTGGTCTGCTTCTAAGAGGTATCTTTATTTATTCTCCTAATTTTTGATGTTTTTATTTTTGGTTTTGTGGGGTTAACTTTTGTGAGTACTTTGTATATTCTACATATCAACTTTTTATTTGATGTGTTGATTGAAAACATTTTCTCCCACTCAGTTAGATGTCTTTTAGTTTTAGCCGCGTTTCTTTTCCATGCAGAAATTTTTGCTCTAGTCTCCACTGCCCTTTTTTTTGAGAAGTTGCCATACTGTTGTCCATAGAAGCAGTACCATATATTTCCATAAACAGTGAATAAGGCTTCTGTTTCACTGGTTTTTCCAGTCTTTTTGATGAGTGCCATTCTCACTAATGTGATATAATATATTCTTGTTTTGATTTGCATTTCCGTGATGATAGCTATGAAAAGCATTTATTTTCATTTACTCTATAACAGTGTCTGTTCAGCACTTTTCCTTTTTAGTATTTTTAATGTAATTGGATTTTGTGTAAGTTCTATGAATACTTTACAAATTTTGATAATAAACTTTTATTATGTGTAGCAAGCAAGTATTTCTCTTATTCCATAGGATATTTTGTTTATTTGTTTTTTGTTTTTGGTCACACCAGGCAGTGCTCACAAGTTACTCCTGGTTCTATGATCAGAAATTGCTCCTGGCAGGCTCAGGGGACCAAATGGGATGCCGAGGAATGTGGGAATCGAACTAGTGTCTGCCCAGGTTTGTCCATGTGCTGGGCAAATGCCCTATTGACATGCTATTGCTCCAGGCCCTTGGTAGGATAATTTTTCATTCTACTATCATTTTTTCACAGTGAGGACTTTTTATTTTAATACAATCCATTTATTTATTTTTATTTCTGTTGTTTTTGCTAATGCCATTAAATTGCAAAATATAGTGCTTTTATTCCTTTATTTTAAGAATTAATGATAGATATTCAATAGAATAATAAATTTTGTTTTTATTTATATGCTAATATATACCCAGTTTTCTAAGTAATTTAATGCTTTTATAATTACTCCCCAAGTAGTCCCAAAATAAAATATTTTAAAAGAAAATTACGTCAGCTGGATCAATGAATGACCTTGCTTATCAATGTTTTTAGATACAGATAAGGTTATCTCAATCTTCAAGAGTAGAATTAAGAAATCCTAGTTTTCAGATAGTTCTGGGCCAATATGGAAACGTAAAAAACTCAAACTCATTTTCTCTCATAAGCACATTAAATTTTATAATTATGTTAAAAACGATTCCCTTTCAAAGAAATATAAAACCTAGATAAGTGAAGCCTATACATTAAATTAAAGAAAAATAACCCCATTAAAACAAATGAGGAATGCCAACACAATCTCCCTAAAAACACTACTTTTAGCACAGTACCATACAGTTGGAAGGGAACCACTGTATCTCTTCTATTCTTGGAATACTGAAATGTTTGAGTAGCATAACCTGTATCCCCTCAAATGTTTTTAAATTAAATTTTGGATTTATGGGGCCGGAGAGATTGCATGGAAGTAAGGCATTTGCCTTGCATGCAGAGGCAGTTGTTCGAATCCCAGCATCCCATATGGTCCCCTGAGCCTGCCAGTGCGATTTCTGAGTGTAGAGCCAGTAGCAACCCTAAAAATGTCTGCTGGGTTTGATCCCAAAAAGTAAATAAATAAATAAATAAATTTTGTATTTATATATGGGGTTATTTATATAGTTGCTTACAATAGGTTTTCAGGCTTACAATGCTTTACCTGCAACCCCAGTAGTTTGGATCCTATGCTTGCAGTAGCTTTGGAACTAGCGGTGTAGATATTAGCAGATACTTCATTTCTCCACCAAAGAAGAGTCTAAGGCTCCTGACCCTTGCCCCCTAAGTTACTTCCAAACCTCCTCTTCTTGCCAGCCCCTCTATTTCTCTCCTTCCATGGCATTTTTGTTTCTGTAATCTAGGGTCAGTTTTTGCTCAACGTTGCTACCTACCATTCCCTAAATGTATTATTCTATATGCCACAAATTAGTGAGAGCACCCAGTCTTTGTCCTTGCCCTTCCGATTTTCTTCACTGAAACATGAGCCTCAAGGGAATAAAAAAAAAATCCTCCTGGGGGGGGTGGTGAAGCATTAGCATTAGGGTGTTTTCTTTACACACAGATGGCCTTGGTTTAATCCCCAGCCCCCCATTCAATTCCCCCAAAAAACACCAGTAGTAATTTCTGAGTAAAGAGCCAGTATTAACCCCTGAGTACCTGCAAGGGTGTGCCCCTCTAAAAAAAGAACCCCCCAAAAAAAATCCTCCAGTTCTAGTGAATTGCATGAGTTCATCATTTCTTGTGACTGCACAGTTTTTTTATTGTGTATATACATTAGAGACAGCCCATCACCAGCTCTATAGTCATATAGCCAACATAGTGTGAATCCATGAGACCCTGTATACAAATAGTTCTTAAAAGGCTTGTGAGTACTCACTGTGGTTATTTTCCCAAGCCAAGCGTATTTTCCTATGCTTAGGGGGTCAGTAATGTCACTTTCCCATCCTTTCCATTTTGCTATATGCTAAATGAGGGTAATATTTCTAATTTAGTTCTTATCTAGGGTTGATGGTAATTTTTTCCAGAGACCTAGGGAAGGCAAAGGTGTCAATCTCTGTATTTTTCCTGGCATGCCTCAGATTATTGCTAGCTACCTAAAAGGATCTTGTATACCCACCTAGCATCCAAACATTTTAAAATGCAGTACAGGTACATTCTTTAACCTTTTGTCATTGACGGTGAGTGGGGAGTTGTTTTTACCAGTTCCATTCACCAGAGATATAGTAAGTAAATCTTTTAGCTATGTAACTCCTAAGCAGTGTTCAGGACTGGGGGTAATGATTGGCCAGACACTTTTGCAAATAATACTTATGCCTGGTGATATGGTAAAGCTCAGGCCTATCAATTCTAGTACCCACCTTGGTAGTTCCCAGGGCAACTAGAAGTGCAGAGTTTCAAACTCAAGTTTTTGAACATGTAACATGTGGCCCTTGACTACTGAACATTCTCTTTGGCTCAAACAATTATTTTTTCTGCGTTTATCTTTGTCTGTTTGGGACCACACCCAGTGGTGCTCAGGACTACTCTGGCCTTGTATTTGGGACCATATATGATGCTGTGTTCAAACGAGGTCAATCACATGTCAGGCGAGTGCTCTACACCCTGTATTATCTCTGGCCCAAAGTAAACATTTCTTTTTCTTTTTTTAATCTTTTTTTAAAAGCCATATTTTTTATTGAAGTCCTTGGATTTTCAATACTTTTAATTTTATTTTTCACTAACTATTCTAACAATGATCATCAGAGTGCCCAGTTCCTTCCTCAAGTGTCATAAGAACCTCTCCTAACCCGTCATCCTAAATATAAGCGCAGTTCTGTAAACAAAATTTTCAACTATGATAACTTCGACCATTTGTTTTTTCCTTACAATGTTTAGTTTGTATACATAGATCTACTCCGCACTCAGTACAGAGAGGGAAAGGCAGAGGTGACCATCTCCTACTCTCTAGAAATGACCTAGTTTAGAAATTACTATCAGAAGGAGGGTGTGATTTCCAATCTTACAGCATCTAGCTGCAGACAGATGCTCCACCTGAGCTTCTCAACAGGTCTTGTCATATCCCCAGCGATTAGGAGCTATTAAAACAGAAAAGGTGTCTTGTCCAAACACAGTTTTGAAAGATAACTTGAGCTAAGTAATAAGATTTCATCTTCTATTACCCATGCTGTCAAAACTGGGGAAAGCAAGCTGTTAAGAAGACCTGAAATAAGCAGTTGGCATGATACCCCAAGGGACTAGGAAAAGAAATGCAAACAAAGCCGAAATTTAATAGAAGGGAGGAAATAAATAGAGATCAAAAGAGAACTCTGTGAAACAGAGACTAAAAAGACAATAGAAAAGATTAAAGAGACTGAATATTAATTTTTAAAAGATAAACAAAGCTGATATACCTATAATTAGACTTGTCAAGAAAAAGAGAGGAGAAAAAAAGGATTACTTAAAATTTTAAATGAAAGAGGCTATCTTACAAACTAGACCACAAATGACTCATAAGTGATTGCTTCAGAATTCTTTTTGTTTATTTTTTTTTCTGTGGGGAGATTGATCTCAGAGATCACTTCTGGCAGAGAGCCTGGAATCACATGGTGATGATGACGAAACCTGGGTTGACTGCAATGCAAACCAAGTGCCTTTCTTGCTCCTCTATCTCTTCAATCCACAAGAAATTACTACGAATCATTATACACTGGAAAATTGAACAAATGAGCTTAAGTTATATATTAGAAATGGTATAATCATATTTGGGTTATAGAATTTGACCATTTTGTATTTCTCATCCATGACTAACTAAAAGAATCATAGGAGAAATTGGAGTTTTCCAAAATGTTGAAACATAAGACACCAAAGTGAAATGATATGCTTTGTGGATATGTATAACTTTCTCTGCTTTTTGAGTTTCAGGGAATAAGTTCAAGACACTTAGGTTTGATCATTTTCTTGAAATTCCACCAAAAAGGCAAGAACTTGGTTGATTTGGTGCCACCTTCTGGCTATTCGAAAGATGTCAGCTTAAAGATTGATATCAAATTAGACTAAAAAAACTATTCCACGGGATGTGTCAGATGGGGTAGGGCTGTGGGGAAAGGGGGAAGATCCAGATAGGAAATGGAATAAAAACATAAAAGGGTAAAATCCTAATTTTCCAGCAAGTGGTATCAATATGAAGTAGTTGTCTCTCTTTTTTTTTTTATTTACTGAAGAATCTTTCATAAGAATAGCAAGTTTGAACACAGTACAAGTCTCAGTTTTCTACTTGGTTTAGTTTTCAGTATATTTATCAACTTATGTAATAGCTAACTGATTGCAAGGAAGTACTTATAGTAAAAGCAGTGATTCCTTGCCCCCAATTTTATTCCACTAAGATAATCTCTTATCTTTTTGTTTGTCTTAGATCAGGAGGCTATAATAGAATCACAGAATCGGGTTTTGTAAACAACAGAAATGTATTGTGTTGTCTGGTTCTTTGGGCTGAAAGTTTAGTACCAGCATAGTCAGGTTGTTGTGAGAGCCAGTTTGCAGTCTAGCAGACCAATGTCTTTCTGAGGAATGCTCAAATGCGGGAGAGTGAAGAGCTCTCTGGAGTCTTGTATGTGATCACCAGTTCCATTCATTAAAAACTAACTATAGACATACATAATCATTTCCCAGGGCCCCTCTCTCCACATATGATTATATTGGAAGTTTAGTATTGCAGCATGAGAATTTTTGGAGAAATAAAATATTCTGTTTATAACACCCACTTTATTATTATATTACTTTAAAGACTGTACTTATTCCTTTACTTCATAATTTATTAATGTTGAATAGAATCCAATAAGGGTATGAAGATGTAAGGGTGAAGGTGCTTATCATATACCTTTTTCAATCCACAGACTAAATATGGTGCCCTGAGCACCATCAAGAGTAATCCTGAACACAGGACCTTGAGGACCACCAAATGTGGCTCGAAACCTCAAAATATAAATATATTTTATTATGTTAAATCCATTTAAATCCTTTTATAAAAATGAAATGTTAATTCATTTTTATCTCTTTTCCTAAGTTGTCTCCTCCTACTTTTTGGTTTGGTTTTGGTTTTGGGTCCCAGCCGGTGTTCAAGAGTTACTCCTGGCTCTACACTAAGGAATCTCTCCTGGCGGGCTTGGGACCATATAGGATGTTGGGGACCAAATCCAGGTCAGACATATGCAAGGAGAACACCCTTCCCACTGTGCTATCACTCTGACCCTCTCTCCTTCTATATTTTGTAGTAATTTTTATATAATATATATTAGTTTTGGGGTTACACCTGCAGTGCTCAGGGGTTACTCCTGGCTATGAGCTCAGATATTGCTCCTGACTTGGGGGACCATATAGGACATGAAGGATCAAACCCAGATCCATCCTGGGTCTGCCATGTGAAAGGCAAATGCTTGACTACTGCGCTATCACTCCAGCCCCTAGATTTAGATTTTTATAGTTGTTTTTGTCATGTTAAATCATATAGTAATATCTCTATTTTCTTTATTTTAGAGAGAAATGATATCTCTCCTTTCCATTCTCTTTTTCTTATGATGTTTAGTTCCCAATTTCAGCAGACCTTTTTCTAAGCTGTTGGTTAGGAATGCTAAAAACAAAAAACTGAATTTGTTATATCTCTGGTAGCTTTACTCACTCCACACTGTTACGATGAATTTGTCTTATGCTATCCAAAGCCAAGACTTACATTTTAGTAGCAGCGTAACATTATCTCAAATGTTAGTTTTCTTCAGATGGAGTGAATGTTGACATTCTAATGTTTTGTTTCCTTGAACAATCTTCCTCAGGAGGGCAGTCACTAATTTTTAGAGTCCCATTTGGTCAGATACCTAGATTACAGAACTTTTGTTCTTTTGTTTCAGGTATGACCTGGATACATGTAAGCATTCTTCACAGCTTTAATTGTGACATTAATTCTCTGCATTATTAGATTAGAAACAACCAGGAGTTGCTAGACTTTGTAAATAGAAACACAAACTTGTATAGGGGTTTTCATTGAGTATCATATTTTGTTTATTTTTTATCATGTACTAATTCCTCTTAACATTACTAATGCTACTTGATTATCCATTTTTACTAAAGAAAGAACAGGGTCCTTCTGTAAATGTGTAGTGCCACTATTGGCATAGTGTTAGTAGTTTGCTTTTCAAGGAAGCTTCTGTTATTTGGTATAATGGGGCTATATGGACTATCAGATTGCACTATAGGTAGACTGGTGGAAAACAGGCTGTTGGGCCTGGGTTTTTAAAGCATCAAAATATGAGCAGTTTGAGAGTAGGATACCAAAGTCTACAAATCTCCTTTATTTTTCTCAAAAGGTTCACTCAACCAAAAAGGCCTCATTTTTCCCCTTTTTTATGCTAGAAATAAAATATAGGATATGGCAGAAGCACAGAAGTGTTGATTTGAATTATGGGATATATATTAAACCTATCTTAATATTGTTTTCAGCCACATTTTCCACTCATTTCCACTGAGTTTAGTATGTGCTTTTATCATTACTAACAGGTAAATCATGTCCCACCCGTTTTGTAACTCCTCTTTGGTTCATTCATCGCTCCACACATATGGTTTCCCTCTTCTAGGAATTGCTGAACTCCATTGTGCAATTGTGAACAAATTATATTAATATCCAAATTCCATTTCTTTAGCTGATGTGGTGAGGTTGATTCATTATTGAACTTTAATTTTGTTATTTGAGTGACTTTAGGAGGAAGCAGAACAAGCTTAAGTGTCTAGTATTTTGAGGCATTTTTTCTCTTACTATTTCTTCATGGAAATATTCTTTGAGTTAAGTCATGAGTTTTTCCTCAAATTCTATCCCCTAAAAATGCTAAGTTGCAACTACCACCATCCATCTTGTACCAAAGAAATCTAAGGCCCACTGAAGTTTAAGGATATCAGACAGATTGAATGACTACTAATTTTTACTCAAAAGAGCAGAAAGGATTGTAAGGGTGCATTTTGGAATTAACCTAATTTATTCTGTAACATTTGCTTATATCACAGATGTTC
Source organism: Suncus etruscus (assembly GCF_024139225.1). Taxonomy (NCBI): domain Eukaryota; kingdom Metazoa; phylum Chordata; class Mammalia; order Eulipotyphla; family Soricidae; genus Suncus; species Suncus etruscus. The sequence continues at coordinate 28,213,068 of NC_064851.1, read as the reverse complement.
TACATATGAAAATGAAAGTTGGCACTGTGTGGTTACAAAGATGAGTAAGGTATATCCTTTACTCTGAAAAATAGGATATTCTGGCAAACCCCTTGAGTTTGTATAGCATTTTACAGTTTATAAAACAATTTTACATATGGGAACTCTTGACACTTACTGATTTATCATTAACCACTTCAAAAGAGCCATGTTTATTAATATAAAAATTTTAAGTAGCCTTGTGAATATTATAATTAATTTATAAGCATATTTACTTGTTAGTATTGTCTTGGGTCTATATCTAGCCATGCATAGCATTTTATTCTAGCCCGGTGCTCAGAGAATCAATCTTGGCAGTACTTGAAGGATCAGGTGTAGAGCCACGGTTCAAATCCGGCTTGACTCAAGTTTCTTACCCACTTTATTTATCTCTGGCTCCATAAGTAGACGTTTGAGCCATTTTATGAAACTATAATAATGAAATAGGTTTGCTTTTCTCCATCATTCATTTTCAAACTATACGACGCTAACTCTTCTTAACACCTTTTTGTCTTAATTTAAAAAAAATTCACAAAACTTTGTTGTTAAATAGTTAATTAAGGGCCTGGAGAGGTAGCACAGCGGTGTTTGCCTTGCAAGCAGCCGATCCAGGACCAAAGGTGGTTGGTTTGAATCCTGGTGTCCCATATGGTCCCCCGTGCCTGCCAGGAGCTATTTCTGAGCAGACAGCCAGGAGTAATCCCTGAGCACCGCCGGGTGTGCCCCCCCCCCAAAAAAAAAGAAAGTTAATTAAATGTATCCCAACTAAAAATTTTAATGTGATTTCTTGCATCCTGATGTAATATTGTTATCAGGTATGATTATGTGACAATCTTAGAGTGAGTAAGAGAGCATCTGTACTTATATTTTCCACCCCCCACTCCAATTCTCATTCTAGTTCTTATGTTGTGATGGATATCTGTTATTTTCCTGGCGCCATGACCTTATTCCAAGTTACTGTTTCTGCCACCATCACACTGACTGGTCAGTTTTCCTTTTTCCAAGTGACTTCTATTACAAAGGGATTCCTTTTGTAGTTACAGGGGGAGATGCTCCCTCAATAGTTACCTAAGTTGAAATGTTGATTTTTTATTTATCTTGCTCCAATCTCTTTGACTTCCTCTGCTTCATCCCTGATATCTTACTGCCAAATGATGCACCATTGGGAGGCACAGGCCCATTTACTTGAGCTCATTTCCTACCATCACATCATCTTCTTGTGCTTTGTTATTATTCTCTTTGCTCCCATTGATTTTTTCCATTCTCTTATGGCCACTTTGGATCTCATTTTTCACTGCTAAAATAGTCCTAATGAGCTGACTAGTAGAAAAGCCACTTAATAGATATTAAGTTTGGAAATAGATACTGGTCTTCCTACAGGTATCCACCAGTCTTTGAGATTTTGAGAGTCCTCTGTAGTTTGAGAAGAACTTATCCACACTCTAAAAGAGAAGGGAAGGGAAGAGAAAGGAAGATCCAACTCCCTCCCCTTACTCTTTGGTTATGTACATAGAAGTAAGTAGAATGAAGTAAGAAGTGAACCCACATTATTGTATAGAAGACTTTTTTCACACTAAGATTTGGATTAGACATGATTTTTGGGTCAATAGGATAAATATTACTAAAAAAGTCTAGCATATATTTTAATGCTATATGATTTTTCCAGTTTGTAAATGTTTTAAACTATGTTTTCAAATTTACTACATAAACTACCTATATCTGAATCTACAGTATAGCATGGGAAAAATAGGTGAATTTTTAGTTTTAGGTCTTATATTTATATTTCTCAGCTCTCAGATGTGAAAAGGAGCAAGGAATCTTTATTCTATAACACTCCAAGTTTTAATAATTTTACAAAATTGGACAACTATTTTTTATGCTCACTACACATCTTATTGACACAGTGAAATAGGCAGGTTTGGTATTTTCATTTTACTGACAGGAAAATTGAGATTCATAAAAGAACCATAGCTTTTCCTAATGGCAGGCTGATATTCTACTCTGTGAATATAGATAAATAATATAGATAATGTTTTCGATGTCATTGATGACAGTTTCAAAGAGATAAAATAAATCACTCAAATGGTCTTCTTTAGAATTAGCAATTTTTTTAATTTTAGTAAATCCATAAATGAACAAAAATATCTAAAATATAATTCCATAATATATATTAGTTTTTCACATAACTCATTTTACTTATTTTTGTAAAAAATTATCATACTGTAATTAGTAGCTTGCCTTTGAAAATTAACCCACTAAACATTTTTGTTACCATTGTTTTCAGTGGTAACAGAATTTTCCAGTTTAAAGATGTTCAATTCTTTGGTCAATACCATTTAGAGGGATAAATTTATCATTAATTTTTTATATTTCATAAGGTGCTTTAAGTTTTAAATACCTTAAAGAGAAATTGGGAAATTTATTAAGGACATTTTGAGAAATTGAAGCCAGTTTATAAAGGTCATCCAGGGCTTTGAATTTATATTACATTTCCACAGTTACAAAATCTTTCTGAAACTTAAGTATTTAGAGCTTACTCCTGGCCCTATACTTAGGAATCATTGCTGGGCAAAAACTGAGCTTTGTCACCATATAGAGAACAAGCACCCTTCCTCTGTACTGTATCTTTATCCCATGAAAAAAAAACATTTTTAACTTAAAAGCAACGTTAAATTAAATATCTATATGTTTTGGTAGTACAATGTCAAACCCCTTCAAAATATATGTACCATAGCATACCCCCATTAAAGTAGCAAAAATTTTCTACCATAGCCCATTGGACTCACTTAATCCAGTTTCTTTACCTTCAATTCTGGTATCTCAGTTCAGAGGTCAATTTAAGTGTTCGTTTTTATTTGACTTTTTTTTTTTTTTTACTTCCTTTGCTTCTTTATATACTAGATGAGTAAGATTATCAGCTATTTTTCTTGACTTATTTCTTTTAGCATGACCTTTCTAGTTCTACACATGTTATTTCATAGAGAAAATTTTCACCTTTTCTTAAACATGAGACTAGTATTTGACAGTGTGTATACACCAAATTTTCCTTATCTGCATACCCACTATTGGGCACTGGGATTTATATCTTGACTATTATAAAGAATGCTACAATAATATAAGTGTCCATGTATCTTTTCAGATTATAATTTTCAGATATGTATTTATGAATATCTATCCTCCCAAGCAGTGCACAAGGCACCAATGATTACCACTGATGATGCTCTTTCATGTTATTTTTCAAACCAAGCTGTATTTTGCAATGCTCAGGCAGAAGAGCAGTAGTATACTTGGGCCCAATGTGCTGGGACCAACAGTCATACCTACTGGTCCTTACAGGAGTCATGTTATACAAAGGATCAAACTTGGTTGCCTGCACATTTGGCTGCACCACAACCACCAAGATATCATCCATTCTCTGTTTTTAATATTTTAGAATTATTTTAATATTTTAGAAATCTTCAAAAGATTTCTATATAAAGTAGATCAATTTATATTCCTAACAAAAGTGCGTAACAATTCCTTAAATCCACACTGTTCAAGCACTTGGTACATATTATAGTGAATTATTCACAAGAATAAGATAAAACCTCATTATTGATTTTATCTTCCTTTTCCTGATGATAAATGATCATGAGATTTTTTGGTTTGTTTGTTTTGGAGGCCACACCCATTTGATGCTCAGGGGTTACTCCTGGCTAAGTGTCAGAAATTGCCCCTGGCTTGGGGTGACTATATGGGACGTCAGGGAATCGAACTGCGGTCCTTCCTTGGCTAGTGCTTCAAGGCAGACACCTTACCTCTAGCGCCACCTCACCGGCCCCGATCATAAGATTTTTTTATGTACTTCTTCACTATATCTTCTTTGATGAAGTATCTATTCAGTAATTCTCCTCATTTGGGGGGCGGGGGGAGAAATAGGCAGGGAAATACATCCAGTGCTGCTCAAGGCTCATTCCTGGCTCTGCAGGGATCACTCCTGGCAGGCAAGGAGAATATAAAGTGCTGGGCATGAACCCAGGTCAGACATACGCAAGGCAAATGCTTTCTTTACTCACTGCACTATCTTTCAGGCACTATCTTCTTCCATTTTTTGATGGAGTTGGTTCTTTTTTCTTATTGTTGAGTTTTGTGATTTTTTTTTTTTTTGGTTTTTGGGTCACACCCTGCAGCACTCAGGGGTGACTCCTGGCACTATGCTCAGAAATCACTCCTGGCAGGTTCAGGGGACCATATGGGATGCCGGGATTTGAACCACCGACCTTCAGCATGCAAGGCAAATGCTTTACCTCCATACTATCTCTCCGGCCCCAAGTTTTGTGAATTTTTAAATATATTTTAGATATCCCTTTGTTAGCTGCATGTTGTGTAAACATTTTTCTCTCATTTGGTAAATGTCTTTTTGTTTTAATGATAATGAGGTTTTTATTTGATGTAATCCTGATTATCTTTGCTTTTGTTTTCCTAGCCATTGAAGTTGAATTCCCAGTATATCACTGAAGTCAGTATTGTGTAGTGTATTGCCTATGTGTTCTTTGTATTTTATGATTCTAAGTCTAACATCCAAGTCTTTAATCTATTTTGATTTAAATTTTGATTTAAATTTTGTAGATGACTTAAGATAATTCTCCGGTTTTATAATTTTATGAGTCATTATAGTCATTATCCAGTTTTCACAACTATTCAAGACTTTCTTTTTTTTATTTTATGTTCTTGACCTCTTTATCAATAATCACTGTGCATATATGTCCATATGGATTTAATTCTGGGCTCTCACATCTTTTCCATTTATCTCGCCGTCTATTTTAATTCCAACATGCTGTTGTGATTACTATTGCTTTGTGTAGTATATTTTGAAATTATATAGCCTGATACCTCCATCTTCTTTTTTCTCTGAGTGACTTTGGCTATCCGATATCTCTTGTGATGCAATATAAATTTAGTAACTCTTATTACATTTCTTTAAAGACTATCATTGTTATTATGATGAGTATTTTTGCATTTAGTCCAGTTTATAAACATATCTATCTTCTTGTGCCTTCTAGTTCTTTTAACAGTGACATTGTTTTCCTCCTAGAAGAATACACAGGGGAAAAGATTACACAAGGAAAAGAATTACACATTCTTATACATGCTGGATTTGTTATAAGGCCTGGGTTTGATCCTCAGCACCACAGGGTCCCTTGATAATCACAAGGAGAGCAACTACTGAGCAGGAGTAGCCCTTGGGATTCCCTCAATGTGTGCCCACCAAAGGGGGTACATGTATATAGTTTTAGTATCATAGAATATCTTTTACTAAATTATTTTTATGGACTTGAAATTTCCTGATAATCTGCATGTTTTTAAATAATTTCCCTTGTTCTCAGAAATAGATAAAAATTAAATTTTGATGTCCTGCATGCATACCACTTAAAGGACTGTACTGTAGTGGAATCTGGGATTTTTTCCTGGCACCTCAACATACCCCAGCACCATTGGAATAAGCTACACCTGCGCACAAAACTGAAGTCTTCCCAAACACAGTCAGTTGTAGGTCAAAACAAAAATACACAAATAATTATTGACTGTTAAACATAAATTTCAAGTAAATATATATTTTATATATTTACAATAAAATTTACATAAATATATTTTTGAATATACATTAAATATATAATATATAACATTGATTAAAATGGAAATATGAATATATAAAATATAAATATATCATATTTTATAAATATATTTTATATTTACACTATAAGATCATTTTATATATTACTATTTGAATAAATATAAAATATAATATGTGTTTTTTCAAGTCCAAATCCAATGACAACAGACTTGATACCCAATCTACAACAAGCTAGACACAGAGGGGACCACTTATACTAGCAGCCTGGGGGGGCAAAAAAGAGGGGACATGGGGTACATGCTGGGAATAGGGGTGGAGGGAGAACAACATTGATGGTGGGAATGCCCCTGATTCGATGTACCTAAAATATTACTGTGAAAGGTTTATAATCCACTTTGGTCAAGATAAAAATTACTTCAAAATATATAATATGTGTTTCTGTGCAGAATCTTAAAGCAAAAATTTAAAAATGATACAAGTTTTTAGCTTGTTAGCTCCTTTGTTAAGCTATTTATTGGGTACTTAGTTCTTTATAAACGTCATTATTGAAAAATGTTCGCTCTACTAGTTTGTTGCTTGCATCTAGAAATAAAGTAGATATTTTCTGTTGATTGTGTTTCGTGACACATATGTTGCTCCATTGTTTCAGCTTAGTCTTCCAAAGGATTTCTGCTTATAAACTTATCTGGAAATAATGACCATCTGACTACTTCTTTAAATGATTATTTTATATTGTTTACTTTCTTAACAGGAACAAGTCTATTTTGTTTTACTTTAACCTCTTCAGCTGTACCAGTCCCTCTGTGCTAAAAAACCTACAGTGCCCTACGACACAGGTAAGAAAAAAAAATGCCTTTCAAATCAATGGTTTTAGTAATTTTGGATGAAAAGAATTAAGAAATTCAATTTTAGTTGGTGGGTTTTCCCTCTCTTTTCTTTCTCTTTTCTCTCTTTCTCTTCTATCCTCTGTCCTCCACTTCAGAAATGCACTTTGTGAAAAAGGAACCTGGAAGAGTCATTTACTGACCACAAGTACCGCCTTGCACCACATGCCGCTCTTTTAAATCCTCCAACATCCAACACATGCATCCAACATTCAGAAGAAAACAGATCATAAGTGATGCATCCCTGCTTTTTGTGTTTTTGTTTTTGTTTTTGGTCACACCCAGCGGCACTCAGGGGTTATTCCTGGGTCTGTGCTCAGAAATTACTCCTGGCAGGTTCGGGTAAACATATGGGATGCCGGGATTCAAACCACCATCTATCCTGGATCAGCTGCGTGCAAGACAAACACCCCACCGCTGTACTATTTCTCTGGCTCCCAGCTCTTTTAAACTATTTATAAGAAGTAAGACATAGCATGGAAGTAAAGCATGTGCCTTGCGTGCAGAAGATTCAAATCCCATATGGTCCCCTGAGCCTGCCAGGAGCGATTTCTGAGCATAGAGCCAGGAGTAACCCCTGAGCGCTGCCGGGTGTGACCCAAAAACCAAAAAAAAAAAAAAAATAAATAATAAGGAAAGATTCAGATAATGTAGCTGTGGACTAAGCAAAGTCTTCTGTGTGGGGAATAAATGGAACAAAAGGGCACAAGTCTCAGTAGACTTAGTTGTTCTCTGGTGTTTGGAAATACCCATTTACATAGCTCAGAATCCTATTTCAGTACTGTTTTTTAACCAGGGGCTAAGATTTTAATTCAGGAGGTATGATTGATACATATTTACGCCATTAGGTCTTGTCTTTGAGTGTACTGTAAGGAATGAGGCTAGGAAAGTGAAAATACAATCTCCCATTCAGAGGAGAAGCTAACTCTAGTGCAGGACACTGAGGTTATTTTACTTGATCTCCATGGTGTCCTCTGCAAAGAACTCAGCCATTATTTTTCTGTTGCTCTTTGCTCAACCACCTGGAAGTATTTCCCCCTCTCTTCTAGTTTCAGGCCATAATGATGCTGAGTAGAGCAAATCATGCCTTTTGAGAATCCTAAAACCTTTAGGTTCTCTTCCTTATATCTAGGGTAATCCCAAAATTAGGAGTAAATCCTTACTACTACTGGGTGTGTCCTCCCCAAACAAACAAACAAACATCAAACCCAATAACAACAAAGATCAAAAAACCAACCAAAGAAACCCCCAAACCAAAAAAGAAAAAAACGAAAACCGAAAAACTGCTGCTTCTGAGTCTTTTTTGGGGGGAAGGGGCACACAGTGTGATGCTCAGGAGCTACTGCTGGCTATGCACTCAGAAATCGCTCCTGGCTTCGGGGACCATATGGGACACTGGGGGATCAGTCCTAGATCGGCCACGTTTAAGGCAAATGCCATCCTGCTGTGCTATCGCTCCAGCCCCTGCTTCCGAGTCTTACACATTGTTAGTCTTCTGTCTGGTGTACTTTTTCTTCAAATAACTGTGCTTGATCACAATTATTCTTTGTCTATTTTCAAATGTTACTTCTACAGAAAGTCTCTTTTTAACTCTCTGTTCAAAAATTAGAATCCAGCCAGCCATATTTCATCCTTTAGCTCCCTTTCTAGGTTTATTTTTCTCTCTGACATTTATTACTAAATATGTAATAAGGAGTTTTCCCTGTCATCATCAATCTCTTCGTTTTATAAGGTAATTGCTTGAAGAAAAGTACATTAATTTGTTGCTCAATCTGGTATGCTAGTACATCTGGCTCCCAAAAAGTTTATCAGTAAATATGCATGGAATAAGTGAATAAATATTTTTCTACTCCGTGGTCTATACCTTCCTTATTGTACTATACAAAGCCATTATTCCCAGGATAAAACAAAGTAGTTCTGCTTTTATTTATATTTTCCAAAAAGGTTAACTAGAATAGTTATTTATTCAAAGCCAATGTTGCTTTTGTTATTAATATCCTTATTCCCAAAGTATTTTCAGGGAGTCCTGGGGCCATCCTGGCAATTCTCATCTACTGATTGTGAAAGTTGAACATGATGAATCAACGGTGCCACACCAAGAGGTGATCAGGACTTCCTGGGTTCCACCCATAAGTGTGTAGGAGGCCTTTGGTATCAGGAATGGAATTCCTGTACTATTTCTACAGCCCACATAATATAGTATTTTTGATCTGCAGTGTACCTCCTTGTTATACTCATAAAACCCTATTTAGTATTAAAAAAACTAAGTCTATATGAATTAAAAATGTCAACACAATGAGGAACAACATTTATATTACCCCTTTAGCTGAATCAGAATTTATTTTAGCAGCCAATGGGAGTTTCAGTCTGCCAGGCTAAATAGTACACCTACTGATATAAAGCTGAAATTTTATGCATTATGTTTTTGTTAACTGTCTGCAGAGTCCAGACTTGCATAATAAGCACTTGAAAGACAGATTGTTATCAGTTAGGATATCCAACCTCAATGTGACCTTCATTTCTGGATAATTATACGTTGATTGCTATTAATCAGCAGCCTATTTTCAATGAATAAATTGGTCTAATAGAGAGAATAGTTCAGTTGCTATATTGTTTTTTAATGACTCATTTGTGTCTGGAATGAAATTTGATGTGATTCTTTTTGACAAATCATTATTTTACATTTTTTAATTACTTTCCTGTATATCTTGCATGCACATTTATATGTGTGGCATACAATGTTTATGCTTATATATGACATACATTGTCATAGTCTCAAGTCAGTAACTTATGGCAACATTTAGGTCTTTGCATTTACTTTTATAATTCACATGCATAAATTTAAATGTTGTCAGTGGGATAGCTACTCTGGTTATCTTCTAAAATTACATAAATAAACTGTCAAATTTAAATATCTGAATTATCTCCTAGTATATTAATGGTCTATTCAGTTAAACTCCAGAATGAATTTGTGACATTTCTTTAATAATAATCATAGACTTACAAAAATTCTGAGCAGAATGAATGCTGTGAATTTCCCTAAATAGCTCTAAAGCTTTTTATAAAGATGTCTGTGTAATATTTCCTAGAGATAAACATAGATGACTGAATGTGTGATAAATACATATGTGTGTGTAAGACTGTGAAAGAGAAAATTCAGAGGTTCCTGTGGAGATAAGCTGTTTAACTTGTCAAGTTAGCCTTAGAAGTTATACTGCTGCCACTACAAGAAGATTTAAACTGTGAGGTTTAAGATGCCCATTCAGTTACCCAGATAACTGAGCAATAGCAAAGGGCCTCATGTATAACAGAAACATGAAGATGGGGAAGGGACATCAGTCCAATAGAGTTTTTGCTTCATTTGTCAGTGAGGTTGTTAGTCTGACTAGTGAAAGCATATGCCAAATATAGTCATTAGAAAATGTAAGTCTGAATTAAGAATATTTTCTCAAAGTAAAACAGGAAGGGGAGCAGGGTGCAAGGATGGATTCAACGGTATGCTTAATATCATATTATTTCTTTATTTTTTTTTAAAGTAAAGCCACTAGAGTTCATTTTTCCTGATTTTGCTTTCTCTCTATAGATTCTAATCAGGATTGTTTTTATTGAATTTCAATCATCCCTTGGTAACTCAGTGGACTAACAAATGCTTGTCTAGTATTGATAGACTTGAAACTTCAGTAACGTCTAATAATTATATGGGTGACCTCTCTACCACAATGTATTGGTGTTAGTAATTAAGACTACAAAAATGATTTTTTTTACAAATAGCTCTAATTTTATTTCTAATGCTAATAAAATCTAATTATGTCCTACGAATTGTTGTTGAGAATTAATTGACACCAGTGGTTACTGCAGGTATAATTCAATGTGCAGAGTAATTTAATCTCCATTTTATTCAGACATAGTAAAAGAAGCAACATTAACTAGAGGAATGTATAACCACATAGAACAAACTAATCTCTAATTGTATTCTCATTTGCCAACTCAGAAAGTTTATAAGAAATTATTTTAGTGGGGCTAGAGAGACAAAACAGCATTTAAGACACTTGCCTTGCATGTAGCTGACCAACTTTGATCCCTACCTTTATCTTCTAAGCCTTATTGGGCAAAAAGAGTCTTCTCCAAACTTACTCCAGTATTACTTCAATCTCAGTAATTCTGGGTGTGGCCCTCATACAAAACAAAACAAAAAATAGAAAATTATTTTATTAAAAGTTTATCATTGTCCTCTGGTGATGGCACATAAATTCATACATGTGATAAATTGGATAGAATTTTATGTGAATACATGTATACCTATGAGTGCATATAAAATTGGAAAAATCTGAAAATTTAGTTTATAATAATAGCAATTTCCTAAGTAAAATATTATACTACACTTTTATCATTGGAAAAAACTGTGTAACTATACCATGATTTTATCATTGGGCAAAGTTGTTTGATTTATTACTTCTTGCAGCAACAGGTAAATTTATCTATTTTATATTTATATAAATGTATTTATATATCATATTTATATAAATTTATATTATCTTCAAAATCAGAAATAAAAATTTAAGTCTGTAATTGACTATATATAGTATCTTATTGATTTAGCAATGCTATAATATCAGTGAAAAAGGTAAGATTTGACTAGTGTAGAAAACGTTTTTTACACTAAGATTAGAAAATTGTTTTAATTTTTCTTAGATAAAAATGTCGACTGCTTTTATTGTGGTGAATAATTTAGAAAACTAACTTTATAGATGCTTCTTAGTTTGTATGACTGGATCAGTTCCTACCATTGTTTTTCTTCTCTTTAAAGATATGTGTCTCCAAATGTCCAGAAAAATTTTATACATATGCAGAAATGCAATATGAATATTTAAGAGGTAAAAAGTACTGGAACTATTACAGACAATTCTGCAAATCTAATTTATCTGAGCCTTCAAAGGTAGGATTGTTGTGTTTTTTTTTTAATTGTGGGCAAAGTGAATTACAATCTTTCACAGTATTATTTAAGGCACATAGTAGTAATGAATGAGGGACATTCCCACCACCAGTGTTGTCCTCCCTCCACTCCTGCTTGTTGTGGTTTTTATTGTCTGAAACTAGGAGCTAAGGTCATTTACACTTACCATTTCATTACTGTGCCAAGGAAGCTCCAATAGTACTTAGTAAACAATAGAATTTACTTCTGGAATCACTTTGAAAATTACTCACAGATTTAGGTTTAAAATATTTACAGAAATGATAAAATGTTATTAAGTTGTAGCAGATCTTCTAAATTAGAGAAGAAATTGATTTTTAGGAGATAAAAATCAAGGGTCATACTTAAAATGTGACTTAGACAAGATTTATAACTTCAAAGGTTCCATAACTTCAAATCAATTTCAGTGAGTCTGATTTTATTGTTGATGCAAATTGATTTGCATTTAAGAGTATTTCTCAAACAAAACATGATATTTTATAATAATAATAATTATGGATCTAACTTTAAGTTATCATATTACAACGAATTTAAATTTTATGACAAAATGTTTATAATGAAAGTGAACAAATTGCCGTCATACAAATTTTGATGCATAGTAAAACATATTCTTCCTATTTTAGACTCTTTCACAAATCATAGTGGATGATGATTGTCCGACAGCAATTTTTCCAAGTAAACCTTGTAAGTAGTTTTACTTTAATTTTGAAACTCAGAATAAATCAGTAATTTATTTAAGTTACTTTATTTCTCAATTGATGAAATGAAGCTGAGAAAATTTCTCGATGTGGTCCTAGGCCCCCAGTATCAAAGAAAGACAAAAAGCCCATTTTCCTGATTCCTTTTCACTGGAACTCTCTGTTTCTAGGTTTTGCTACATAAACTTCACACACACAAAGACTGAATTTAGATTTTCCAAAAGCCTATTAGATGAATTATTTAATTGACATATAAATATTAATGCAAACACATATTTAAACACTTAACCTTGAATTTAGCCAAAAAGGTTTTATAAATTGAGTGGGGTTCACATTTCAATATAATTTGAAAATTGAAGTACGTATAAGCCTCCTAATAAATCAATATGTTGTTTCTTCATAGTATACCATGCTATTTAAGGGGATACTGTGTTAGACATAAAGGGGAAGTTGCCCACTTTTTTAACTTTATAATATTAATGACAGGCCAAAAAGAAAAAAGAAAACAGTACATAAAAGAATCCATGGTACTGTAAGAACCAAAAGAGGAGAAAGCATTTAAGGGTAGGAGGGAGACTTGGACATTGGTGATGGGAATGTTGCACTGGTGATGGGTGGTGTTCTTTACATGACTGAAACCCAAAAACAATCATGTATGTAATCAAGGTGTTTAAATAAAAAAAAAATATTCAAAAAAAATACTGAAATAAATTTTGATTGATGTGTTAAATAAACTATTTTATAAGATGAACTGTAAGTGTTGTATACTTAATATCTGTTAATTAAATGAAAATGTTTATGTATTATAATTACTAGCATATATAAATAAAAGAACTGTTCAGAGACAAATGTTGGAAAGAATATGAGAAAAACTAGTATGTTTGGAAGGTGATATGTTTATGAGCATTTTTCTCTCTTTTTCTGTTTTATACTTCAAATATATATATGTATATATGTATTTTTTTAAATAGAAGAAAGGCAATAGTCATTCATTTGGATAGAAGGTTGAGTAGCTCCAAAATAGCTACTACAAAACAAAAGTTGTTTTTTTTTTTGCCCCAATCTCTTTTCCCTGGGACATTATGAAGACTCTTCAGTAAAGGTTTAGGTTTTTAATAATAGAATTTAATCAGAAATCCCTGAGCAACAAATATCTATGACCAAAAGCAAAGTTGTAAATGTTTTAATAAAAAGCTTGAAAGTGAATCATTAATCACTAAAGGTGAAATAGGAATAAAAATCTAAGAAACAATTCCTGTTCTTATAGATACAGTTAGTTAAGTCATACAGTATGAAATATGCACTTAGAATATGAAAAAGATCAATACAAAGTTAACTGTAAGTCAATACTAAAATAACTAGAAGACACAACAAGAGATCCAGAAAGATAATACAGTGGATAAGTGGATAAAGCATTTTTCTTGGCTGTGGCTACCTGGCTCCAATCACCAACACCCCATAAGGTCCTCTAAACCCACCAGGAATGATCCTTGAATGCTTCTTTCAAAAAAAGACAAAAAAGAATGTAATCACGCTATGTCATGTTTCTTATCTCAAGACCGTGGTGGGTTTTTTTTTGTGTTTTTTTTTGTTTTGTTTTTGTGGTGCTTATCGTTATTGTTGGAGTCCTCACTGGATATTGGACACTTCTTTTTGTACTGGTGGAGTGTTTCATCTTCTTTTTCTCCTTCACCTCTCAAATCGATGATGAGAGCCTCTAGAAGGATTCCGCCCACTTTCGGAGTATTAGACTTTTACCCCAGTTTATTACTTTTCTCTTCTTCAAACAAAACTACGCAAATTGAACTAGCTAGTCCTGCCTCCCAATTAGAGGGGGAAATAAGGGAGGAACCTAGACCAAACAGGTGCATGACTACTATGTAGTAGGATAGGTACATAGGGGACCACATATTCTAGCAGCCCTGGGGGTGAGGGAAGAGGATATGGGAGATAGGACAAAAACAAAGGTGTAGGGAGGACAATTTGGTGATGGAAATCTCCTTTGATTTTATGTAAATATTTACCTAAAATAATATTGTCAACAATATGTAAGCCACTATGATCAAAATAAAAATTATATTAAAAAAAAGAAATGAGGATTGCAGTTAGGTCAGAGAAGGGACAACTATGAAAATGATAGTTGGAAATGATTCCTCTAGACAAGAACTGGGTGCTGAAAGAAGATAAAATGACATGCATGACACCCATCCAGTAACAATATTGCAAACCACCATGTCTAAAAGGAAAAAAGGAAGAGAGAAAGAGAAGAAGAGGCAGGTAGGGGAGAGTGGCAGAGGGTAGGGAAATTGGAGATATTGGTTTCAAGAAATGTGCACTGGTGAAAGATATTGTACATTGTATGACTGACTCAATCATGAACAACTTTATATCTTTATCTCATGGATACTCAATTAAAGAAGTTATTTACAAAAAAAAGAATGTAATCACATCCATAATTCTTGTATTATATTTAATTTTGTCAACATGGCCGTTATTCACAGAGCACTATACACTATACTATACCTAAAATATTTAATGATAATTTTGAGATATATAAATCAAATGTTGTTCAGTTTTACATGGACTAAAAACCTCCCTGAATAAAACAAACCTAGATAAAAAGATAAGAAGCTTTTCTTTTCCCAACTTTAAATTATACTGTAATGCTATAATAATTAAAACATAGGGTACTGGAATAAAGACAAAATTTTGGACCAGTGTAATAAAATTGAGAGCCTACATACATACACTCAAATATATGGTGTTGGACAAAGAAATAAGAATATGAAGTGGAGCAAGGATAGCCTCTTAAGTAACACTGCAATGAATATAGGTGTGAGGAAGGTATTTTTGTATTGCATTTTTGTGTTCCTAGGATATATTCCTAGGAGTGGTATAGCTGGATCATATGGGAGCTCAATTTCCAGATTTTGGAGGAATCTCCATATTGCTTTCCATAAAGGCTGAACTAGATGGCATTCTCAATAGCAGTGAATAAACGTTCCTTTCTTTCCACATCTCCGCCATCACTGCTTGCTCTCATTCTTTGTGATATGTGCCAATCTCAGTGGCGTGAGATGGTACCTCATAGTTATTTTGATTTGCATCTCCCTGATGATTAGTAATGTGGAGCATTTTTTCATGTACCTTTTGGCCATTTGTATTTCTTCTTTGACAAGGTGTCTGTTAATTTCTTCTCCCCATTTTTCCATGGGATGGTACCCCTTCATTAACAATAGTGTAAACCACAAGTCAAAAACAATAGATGGATAGATAGATAGATAGATAGATAGATAGATAGATAGATAGATAGATAGATAGATAGAAGGAAAATGCTTGCCCCAGAGGCAAGGAAATGTGCACTGTACTGCAAATCAAAGTGTCTAAAAGGAAAGAAAAAGGAAGAGAAACAAAAGGATAGAGAGATGGAAGGAAAATGTATGTCCCAGAGACAGGAAGGAGAAAGGACATTGGGGAGGGTGAGAGGGAAAATGAGAAAATAGGTGTAGGAAATGTGCACTGGTGAAGTTTGTTGTATACTGTATGACTGCAACTCAACTATAAATAACTTTATCTGTGAAAAAATAAAAACCCAACTGTATTATGAAAAAGAAAATTTATATGAGATGTTTGAGAACCATTTCAATAAAGGAAGACAAAACAAAACAAAAGATAGCCTCTTAAACAAATGATGCTAGGAAAACTGGTCATACACATGTGAAAAGGTGAATTCTGACCGCTTTCTCACCATATACACAAAAGTAAATTCAAAGTAAATCAAAGGTCTTCATTATCATATCTCAATCTATAAATCAGATTGAGAAAGCATAGGTAAACCCTGCATGACAAAGGATCTAGATGGATCTTCAATGACTCAGTACTATTGGCCAAGCAAAAAAGAAGCAAAAAATAAACAAGTGTGACTACATGAAATCAAGAGGCTTCTAAACCACAAAGGAAATAGGAACAAAATTAAGAGGACATCAAACAAACTGTGTGAAAATATTGAGTGGAAGGGGTCCTTGGGACATTGGTGGAAGGAAGTGGATTCTGGTGGCACATGTGATATTAGAACAATACATGCATGGAACTGTCATTAACTGTATTGTGAATCATGTTACCTCAAGATAAGTGGACTAAATAAAAATAAATTAGCACAATATAATTCTTTATAGTTTGAAGATAGAGACATTAAGGTATACATTGTATTCTCTAATTATCTAATATAGATCTTTAAAAGTACATAACTATAAAATTATTCATTTTAAATTAAAATTAAATTAAAACTGAATAAAGGGAATAATACTTAAACAAAATTTACTGCTTATATTGTATGGTTATAACATTCTTTCAAATAGCCAAATTTTCTAACAGATTTTTATTCACATTCATTTATTCATTTGAATCAGCTATTACCTTATAAAAAGAAATTTCTTTATAACATTTAAAAGAAATTTACCAAAATGTTAATGTATCTTGTTATGGGAAAAGGGCTATATGCAGTTTTTATATATAGTTTTGTATCTTCATATAAAACTGTTTATATTTTATCATATCTTTCAAAATATAGATGAATGTAGTTGGTAGCTAAAATTCACAGATAGTATTTCCCAGAAAGAGTATGAAGACTATGGATAAAGACTCTAGGTGGGAACAGTAATATTTAAATAGTGAAAAGGTAAAGAGAATACAGAAATGCAGAAGGGATCACAGGAGAGAATCTGGACATGAATGTTAAAGGAAGAGTTTCAAATGGTAGCACTTGCCTAATATGTCAGAGATGCAGAAAAGTTAATCAGCTACAGTTATTTACAGAATAATTAATGTGTTTATTTACACAAGTTCAAATTTATTTATTATTTATTTTGTTGTTTGTTTATTTATGGTTAATTGATTATTTGCAATTGTTTACCTGGTAAATAATTTGGTAAATAAGATTGGTAATACCATGCTCTATGTGAGAAAATGGGTATTCCTCAAGGATGAAGACTAAAATTTATATGGAATTTTTGGTATTTAGGAGTCACTGGGATCACTGAGAGGATAACTTCCATAGAGTGCAGGGGAAAATAACCAGATCACTAAATAAAGGTGGATGCTACAACCTTGTGGTCTGGTGTGATATCACAGAAGTTAGGGCCTGTTGGCTAGGGCATAAATAAAGCAGATATTTACTGGAACCTATCTGTGGACTATTTCCTTGCTGTTATCCTGAAGCTGCTGCCCCTACAGCTGGGGGAGGTGGATACGCGTAGTCCTGGACTGGAGGAGAAAGGCCTCCATCACCATCCACTACCATCCAAGTCCATCCAAAGGGCTTTAATGCAACAGTTGGCACCCAGACTTTGACTTGAATCCTGGACCCAAGAGAACAGTGATCATGGTGAGATTTCTGTTTTCAGTTTGATTTTGGCTCTTTTCAGCTGCAGTGAGCCCAAAACTTTGGGCCACCACATAGAGTCATTTTCAAAGATGGCCGAGACCCCTTCTGGGGGCAGAAGGGCCAGTGAAACATGGGTGGTGAAAACTTGGATCACCCCTATCCGAGGCCCAGGACTGAGACTTCGTTGCAAAAAATCCTTTTTCCCAAAACCTCAGCCTTCTCAGAGACTGATGGAAGGCTTTTATTGGAAAAGAAGGAGAAAAAAGTCTGTATTAAAAGCGGACTGATTTTCTGTTCATGACTTTTAGCCTGAACTTGGATTTTGACTTTAGAAATTTCAGACTTTGGACACAGATGACTCTAAGTTGCTTTAGCTCCCAGGAGGAGGCTGCAGTGACAGAGAGCTTCAGCAGCGGCTGCAGCGGCAGTGAGCATCACTGTCTCTGAGAAGCAGCACCAGAGCAGAGAGCTAACAGGCCGCAACTGAGAAGCCCCCCACCAGGTGAATGCGGCCTAGAAGGCTCCAACCCAGACCCGTCTGCGGGGCCTGGGAACTCCATGGAAGTAAAGCCACATGGGAGAAGCCCAGCGTCTGGACAAATGGTTTTAGGTGAAGGGATAAAATGGGAAGCCCACAGATTTTACACATCTGGACAAGTTGGTGATGGGATAAAAGTCCACAGTGTATTCACGTTTGAACAATTAGGTGGTGGTACCAAAAAAAGGTCGGGGGAGGTAACAATAAAGCCCAACTGAAAAGTTTTATTTAAAACCGCCTGCATCTAACTTTGCTTCATGTGTATCTCTTAATCTAAGTCATTTTCTTGCTGATTTAAATGTACTTTGTAGTTTTCTATAGTTAATGCTTTCAAGTACATAATGTTTTATTGTTTTAATGTCGTAGCCTGTTTTCAAAATGTATGTTCTGTATAAATAATCTTGTGATTGTGTGTAGGGAAAGATTAAATAGGAACATGAAAGTTTCAGGACAGTGCTTGGGTAAATAAGCATTAAGAAAATTTTAAGTTATAGGTGTATTTTGCAGAAAAGTTATGTTTATGGAAAAGGCTGATATGTTAATTTTCACTTTAAATTTTGTTGCTATGGGAATATTACCCCCCTTTGGCTAAAGGTGGAGTCAGGAATACAAATGCTTACTATCCTTCTTTATATTCAGGGAAGGGGAAATTGTTACTCCCCCCCCCCATTCTTCCTATGTAACCTTACCTACAAGAAAGACCTGCCCTTTTCTGGGTGGGGTCTTTAGTAGGTAACAAAAAGGTTTGGCCTAAGGGGCAAGGGGGATTTGCATGGATGGAGGATGGAGAAGGAAACAGGAGGAGATGGCTAAGGGACAAGGTACAATGCAGGGTTGAATAGGAATCCAGCGTAAAAGGTTATGAGAGAAGCCACACATGTTGGCTAGGACATGAATAAAGCTTATATTTCCTGGAACCTGTCTGTAGATGATTTCTTGCTGCTATCCTGAAGCTGCTGCCCCCACACGTGGTCCTGGGCTGGAGAAGAAAGGCCTCCATCACCATCCCTCACCATCCAAGCCCATCCAAAGGGCTTTAATGCAACAGGGCCTTTGCTTTGCATGCAGCCAACACACGTTTGATCTGAGCCACCCCATATGGTCCCCCAAGCCTGCTAGGATTGATTTCTGAGCACAGAGCCAAGAGTAACCCCTGAGTGTGGCCACACATTGCCCCCCCAAATAGACAAAAATATCCCCCCAAAAAGCAGTTTGACATACTGTAGAAGATGGAGATGGATAGACAAGAGATCATTCATGTTAAAGGCATCTTTCTTCCCTTATATACTTCTTTAATATTTTCAAGTTTAAACTCTGAGTCCATACAAATCTTGTGGTACTTCTTATAAAAATAAAATAATTGCCTTATTATTTTCCTTTCCACTTTATTTAAGTTGGGATTTTAAAAATACTTTTAGTGGTATGGATTTATAATGCAGCAGGGATATTATTTAGTGAAAATAAGCAAATAGATTAGAAAGTGAATTATGGTAACTTCAGAGACTATGTTATGCCTACATAGTCTAAATGATTAAATGATTTTTGAATGCATTAATATTTCCATTTATAATTTCTCCCTTCCCACATCCAGAGTAACTGTGAGTAAACCTAGAAAGAATATGCTTTGGGGGTCACACCTGGCAGCACTCAGGAGTTACTCCTGGTTCTACACTCAGAAATCGCTCCTGGCAGGCTCAGGGGACCATATGGGATGCTGGGATTCGAGCCACCATCCTTCTGCATGCAAGGCAAATGCCCTACCTCCATGCTATCTCTCCAGCCCCTAGAAAGAATATTTTTAACACTTACAAATAAGAGTTGCTAACCAAAAGTTTCTCATTTTTTAAGGAATCATTTTCTAATCCTCCTTTTCAAAGCTTTATTCTAGGAGCAGAGAAGATGGGGTTTTTTTGTTTGTTTTGTTTTTATTTTGTTTTGGCAGGAGAGTAGGGTGGGTTAAGGGTTAGTTGGGACCCATCCAATTCTACTCAAGAGTTACTCCTGGCTTTGTGCTCAAGGATCACTCCTGCCAGGACTCAGGGTGAAGCATGATCCTGGAGATTTAATCAGGTTGGCTCCATGCAAGATAAGTGTTTCACCTACTATATCATCTCTCTGTTCCAGATAGCGTTTTAAAAAAAACAAATCCAGGGTCAGAGAGTTGAATGAGCTTGAGTGCATGCTTTGGCAAGAGCAATCTTTGAGACCAAGTCTGGAGTAACCCTTGAACACCACTGGTTTTGGTACCAAAACAAAACACAAATATAAAACAATTCATCATAAAAATAAATGTCTATTAAAGTATGCTTACTCTGAAAGTTATGTCATCAGTATTCTTTTAACTTGTGTGTTTGCTTATTTATAGATCTTGATGAATATACTGTATATAAAATAATCAGCAAGGTTAGATTGTATCTTAAGTTGTTATGATATTTGATTTCTTTGTCAGTTTAGAACCATCAGAAAAAATGTTCTGGGTGTTAAGTAATGTGAAATTAGTTATCTATATTGAGCAATGGGGGGGGGCAAACTTTTGATGATAATTAGCAAGACACTTAAGAAAGGTAAGAAAACGTACAGAGAAGTAGAAAAGTGGTTACCATAATTTAAATTTATTTTCACAGTTCTCCAGAGATGTTTCCCTGATTTCTCTAATGACAATGGGACTTTAACAGTAGGAAATAAAACTAGGTTTCAAGATGGAAATGGAACTCAAAGGAATGCTTTAGAATTAAGGACAGCTGCAAAGTATGTATGTTTACCTTCCCATTTTCAGTTTTGATGCATCCCATTATTATACTTAAGTGGACATTCTATTACATTAAAAGTTAGAGGAAGATTGTAAACAATGACTGAATTGAAGAGGTTGAGCAAAACTGGTACTACTCAATACTCCCCCCCCCAATCCCCTATAAATTATGAAATCATTACTACAAAATTTGGGACTGTGGTTCTTTTGAGGGGAAGAAGGAGGTATTATCATAGAAACACCTAAGGCAGAAGGGATAATGATGTAGTCACATAAATGTGTTTGATAATTCATCAAAATGTACACTGATACTTCGTACTCTTTTCTGTGTGTGCTCCATAAGCTGAGTTAAAGATGATGTTAAAACTCTTGGCTTTGTAAGTTAGAAGCTGATCTTATCATTTAAATGTCTTTCCTTTTGTTTGTTGTTTTTTGGCTTTTGCTGATCTTTACTCTTTTTTTCCATTTAATTTTATTTCTTATAGTGAAGCTGCACTATTGAGGGCACATAGCATGCACTAAGAAAGGATCTACTGGCTATTTTGAAAGTCATGTCTTCCTCTGCATAGCTATAGTCAGCTTTTCTAGTTTTACTGAAGTGACATCTCATGGATTGTAGCTAGGAAAAATCATTACTGATAAATGCTTCTAATGTTTTAAATAGCAAAATGCAAATGTCTTTTTTTAATAGCATTTCTATTTAGAAGTAGTCAAAATGATTTGATCTTTTTCTTCTTTGAATTCAGTCACATCAATAAAATCCTTAATTCAAGAGACATTGCAGTTAAAATATTTGAAGATTTTGCAGTAATTTGGCATTGGATTCTCATGTAAGTGAAAATTTGTGTTTCATCTCCATCTCAATTCTGATTTTATCTTTGTAAAATTTTTTTCAAATTCTCTTTATATTGGTGAATAAACTTCAATAAGTTATCAGTCCTTTCCATTATTTTTTTCAGATAGGGTGAGGATAGAGCAAAGATATTTAGAAATATACTCAGATTCATAGAAAGCTAAAGTAATATGTTTTAATTTTACTCCTTATATTTAAAATAAGAGTATTTTAATAAATATGTACTTCAAGACACAGGATAGCACTATATAGCACATTTGCTTCTCATCACATGTTCCCATGGATAAAATGTTATTTAATTGGTTCTTTTTTTCTATTTTTTGGTGGGAGTATGACTTAGACCTAACTCTGCTTAGGGATCACTCCTGGACTCCGAAGATGATATAGAATCAAATCCTGATTGGCTGCATACAAGCAAGCACCTAACCCACTGTACTATCTCTCTGGCCCACACTGGTTCTATTTTCTTATCTGTCCTACCTTTGACAATCAAGGGATCATTAACATTTTTAACACCTCTCTTCTACATAAAGAATGCTATCCTCATTATGAAAGTTCATAGTCAGGGGGCCTGAGGGATAGCACAGCAGTGGGGTGTTTGCCTTGCACCTGGCTGACCCAGGACAGACCTAGGATTTTTTTTTTTATTAATTAGGTGAGTTTTTTATTATATCTTTATTTAAACACCTTGATTACAAATATGATTGTAGTTGGGTTTCAGTCATGTAAAGAACATTCCCCTTCACCAGTGCAACATTCCCATCACCAATGTCCCAAATCTCCCTCCTTCCCATCCCACCCCACCTGTACTCTCTAGACAGGCTTTCTATTCCCCTCATTCATTCACATTGTTATGATAGTTCTCACTGTAGTTATTTCTCTAACTGCACTCACCATTCTTTGTGGTGAGCTTCATGTCGTGAGCTGGACCTTCCAGCCCTCCTCTCTTTTGTCTCTGAAATTACTGCAAAAATGTCTTTTATTTTTCTTAAAACCCATAAATGAGTGAGACTATTCTATGTCTGTCTCTCTCCCTCTGACTTATTTCACTCAGCATAATAGATTCCATTTACATCCATGTATAGGAAAATTTCATGACTTCATCCCTCCTGACCGCTGCATAATATTCCATTGTGTATATGTACCACAGTTTTTAGCCTCATCTGTTGAAGGGCATCTTGGTTGTTTCCAGAGTCTGGCTATTGTAAATAGTGCTGAAATGAATATAGGTGTGAGGAAAGGTTTTTGTATTGTATTTTTGTGTTCCTAGGGTATATCCCTAGGAGTGATATGGGAGCTCAATTTCCCGTTTTTGGAGGAATCTCCATATCGATTTTCATAAAGATTAGACTAGATGACATTCCTACCAGCAGTAAAGGTATCTTTAAGGAGGAAACAGCACTCTACAAAAAAAGTGGATGCAGAGATAAACAGATAGGAATATATTAAGCTGAGAAGATTCTGCACCTCAAAAGAAATAGTGCACAGGATCCAAGAGCCACCCACTGAGTGGGAGAAATTGTTCACCCAATACCCATCAGATAAGGGGCTTATATTCAAAATATAAAAGGCACTGACAGAACTTTACAAGGGAAAACATCTAATCTCATCAAAAAATGGGGAGAAGAATTGAACAGACACTTTGCCAAAGAAGAAATACAAATGGCCAAAAGGAACATGAAAAAAAAAAAGTTCCACATCAATTGGCCAAAAGGAACATGAAAAAAAAAAAGTTCCACATCAATAATCATCAGGGAGATGCAAATCAAAACAACTATGTGGTACAGATTTGGCTACAGATTTGGCGCACATCACTGTAGAATCAAATAATTAACAATGGAGCTGGATGGAGGTGGATGGCATCCCAGGCCACGTAGCTCCGCAACCCCCATCCAGCCGGCGGGTCCCAGGCCCAGGTGAACGGCGGAATCAGACTCATCCAGAGACAGGCATCAGGAAATATCAGCTTTACTCATCCCTAACCACCACATGTGTGGTTTCTATCATAACCTTTCAAGCACAGCCATTCTTTGCTAGCCCTGCCTCTTAACTCCTTTCAGCCATCTTCCCTTTGGGCTCCATGCTGGTCAAAGACCAGAACGCCAAGACCCAAAAGCCCGAGAGCCCAGCAGAGCAGCCAGCAGCCCTAATCCCCTAGCTCAAAGGTTTATCTACCTATTCCAAGACCCCGCCCAGGAATGGGCGGGGTCTTGCAGGTAAGGTCACACCTAATATCTGGTTCCCAAGACCCCTCCCAGAAATGGGTGGGTCTCAGGTAGCTACACCTAAATCCAGGGTCTCAGATAGGTACACCTACACATCACAAAGAATGAGAACAAGCAGTGCTGGTGGGCATGTGGAGAGAAAGACCTAGGTTTGATATCCGGCATCCTGTATGGTCCTGGGAGCCAGGTGCAATTTCTGAGTACATTGCAAAGAGTAACTCCTGAGTGTCACCAGGTGTGGCCAGTCTCCCCCCCAATAAATAGAAATGAAAATTTACTGTTTTCAGTCATTTTGGGTGGCTTAAAATGTATTCAAATAGAGGAGACTTTAAAATTTTACTCATAAAATTTGCATCCTTAGAAAAGTAAGGGAAAATAATACAGTCACCTTACTGGGGTGGGTAAATGTGATATATCAGATACCCTAAAAGCATATATAATGCTTAGGGATCAAAGAATAATGTAAAACTTTTTTCAGTTACTTAAAATGCCCTTTTTAAACTAGCCCAATTCAGTTTCCAAGATTCATTTCCACCCAATTTTCAATTGACTCTATATTATTTTAGTTTGTTTTGGGTCACATCTAGTAGTGTTTGGGATTTACTTCTGATTCTGTTTCTGGATTATTCTTGGAAAGGCACAGCAGAACATATATGGTGCTGAGATCAAACTTAGGTCAGCTGCATGTAAAGCACACAGCCTAACTGCTATACTATCTCTCTGACCCTATAGCACGTGTCTTTTAAATTTCCATGTTCTTGTGCACTGTGTTGTCTTTCACAGACAACAGACAACACAGAAACTCCCTATTTTTCTTTCCTTCTCTCTGTCTCTTCCTTCCCTCCCACCTTCCTTCCTTCCCTTCCTTCCTCCCTTTCTTCCTTCTTCCTTTCTCCCTTCCCTCCTTCCTTCATTCCCTCCTTCCTTCCTCCCTACCTCTGTCTCTTCCTTCCCTCCCTCCCTCCTTCTTCCCTTCCCTTCTTTCATTTCCTCCTTCCTTCATTCCCTCCTTCCTCCCTTCCCTCCTTCCTACCTCCCTCCTTCCTTCCCTCCCTTTCCTCCCTCCCTCTTTTCTTCCTTCGCTCCATCCTTACTTCCCTCCCTCTCTCCCTCCTTTCCTTTCTTCCTCCTTCCTCCCCTCCCTCCTTCCTTTCTTCCCTACTTTCTCCTTCCCTCCTTCCTTTTTCCCCTCCCTTCTTCCTTCCTTCTCTCCTTCCCTCTTTCCTTCCCTCCTTCTTTCCCCCTCCTTCCTTCCCTCCTTTTTTCTCCCCTTCCCTCCATCTCTCCTTCCCTCCTTCCCCCTCCTTTTCTCCTTCCTTCCCTCCTTTTTATTATAGATCTATTTTATTTTATATTTCTTTCTAATGGGCTCTTTCAATTTTGATGCAAATAGCAAATTTTGTCTCATTTATAGCTGAATAGTATTCCATTGTGTAAATTCATCTCATTCTGCAAAATCATTTTTCTAGTGATTCATGAATTCTTTCTTGATTTCCCGAGGCATAATTAATTTGACTCCTTCTGGGTACCATGTCACCACTATATATGCCCATTTCTCTATTCTCACACAGATGACTGTCTTTGTTAGATCACCCATCATTTTATTTTTTATTTACCTGACTTGTTCTCTCTGATATACTGTCAACTGTTTACTATGGTAACTATGTTTAGTTCACCTTGATTTTCTGATTTCCTGGTTATGGTTTTTTGAATGTAGAAGCTGCATTAAAATATAAAATGAGGGGCCAGAGCAGTGGAACAGGGGTAGGGTGTTTGCCTTGCATGCATCTGACCTAGCACGGACCACAGTTAGATCTCCCTGCGTCCCATACGATTCCCTGAGCCAGGAATGATTTCTGACTCCAGAGCCAGGAGTAACCCCTGAATGTCACCAGGTGTGGTCCAAAAACCAAAAGAAAGGGTGGGGGACAACAAAACAAAAATATATAGAATGAGAATCAAGGAAACAATATAAGTATGTTAATTATTAGGAAATTAAAACATTTTTATATGTAAGGTTTTTTGTTTGTTTGGTTTATGATGAGGATTTTCTTAAAGTCAAAGTTGTATAGGACACTTTGCAGCCAGAGAGCATGCACTATTGAAATTGTGAGACTTAGCTTCAATCACTTGTACTATATGCCCCTTCTACCATTGTCTATTCTGGCATTGGTGGTCTTCAAGCTGGTCCATAGGCACTGCTTAGCAAGCCCCCCAAATTTGCATTTACATAAAATTCTAGTGCCTATTTTATATCTACAAAACTAGATCCCTTTGGAGATTTTTACTCAGACTTGCTCTTTATCTTAAAGTATTCTAATTCTTTTCAGTACATAGCTAAAATGGTAGGCTATGTTTAGCCATAATTAAGCTGGTCTCCTTTGTTGCCAAACCCATATGTTTCTAGGTTATTTCCATATTTATTTCTGACTTTTTAGTTTTTTACTCTGAATTAAAAATGTACAATATATGCATATATATAAATTTTATATTATTATGGATTCTCTGGACCACCTTATTCCCAATATATACATGAAAACTTACTTCACCCCATATTACTCATACAAAACACACATATTTCCTTTAAAATAAACTCTACTAACTTAATAGAGAGCCAAAAACTAATATATTAGTACTAGTTCTAGTTAAACTCAATGCAGAAATTTAAAACATAAAGAATAAATAGCCATATTTATTATTGTAGTATCTACCATTTTATAATCTTCAATATGGACTATGCCAAAAAATAATATTTCAGGGGTCAGAGAGAGAGAGAGAGAGAGAGCGAGAGAGAGAGAGAGTTCAGGATGCAGAGCTCTTCTTTGCTTGTGTCCCACTTGGTCTCAATCTTTAGCATGCCATATAGTTCACTAAGTGATCCCTGAGCACAGCACCAGCAGAAATAATTGAGCATAGCCTTGGGTATAGCCTAAAAATCTTAAAATCTTGTAAAAATGTTTCAACCATGTATCATGTAAAGCATTAAAGTATTTGTTACTTGAAAAGAGAATGGCTTCTGATCTGAAAAGTATATACTATGATCTAAGAAGATAATTTGATATTTTACCATATAGGTACCTTACATACTTTATAATATGTCATTTGCCTGGTGATAGTAGTTAAGATTTTATTTATCATTAGAAAACAATACAATGAACAAATGTACAAGGTTCTACATATTGCTATATGTATAATATTGCAGATAGGATGAGAGGTAAAAGTTCTTTAATCAGTCAAATTTCTATATTATTTTGTACTCTTTGATGAGATTATCTAGAAATTCAACATAAATTTAGCCTACTTATAGGAGGAAAGGCAAGAAGTATTTTTCATAAATAAAACTTTTGGACAATATTAAGACAGACGAAAAAGGAACTCTTATTCACTGCTAGTGGGAATACCATCTAGTCCAATCTTTATGGAAAGTGATATGGAGATTCCTACAAAAACTGGAAATTGAGCTCCTATACAATCCAGCTATACCACTCCTAGGGATATAACCTCAGAACACAAAAATGCAATACAAAAATTCACTCCTCACACCTATATTCATTGCAGTGCTATTTACAATAGCCAGACTCTGGAAACAACCAAGATGCCCTTCGACAGATGAATGGTTAAAGAAATTGGTACATATACACAAAATGGAATATTATGTAACCATCAGGAGAGAGATGAAGTCATGAAATTTTCCTATACATGAATGTACATGGAATCTATTATGCTGAGTGAAATAAGCCAGAGGGAGAAATATAGACACAGAATAGTCTCACTCACCTATCGGTTTTAAGAAAAATAAAAAACATTCTTGCAATAATTCTCAGAGACAAAAGAGAGGAGGGCTGGAAGGTCCAGCTCATGACATGAAGCTCACCACAGAGTGATGAGTGCAGTTAGAGAAATAACTACAGTGAGAACTATCATAACAAAGTGAATGAATGGGGGAAGTAGAAAACCTGTCTAGATTACAGGCAGGGGTAGGATGGGGAGGAGGGAGATTTGAGGACATTGGTGATGGGAATGTTGCACTGGTGAAGGGGGTGTTCTTTACATGACTGAAACCCAATTACAATCATATTTTAATCAAGGTGTTAAATCTTTATTATTATTATTATTAATAATAATAATAATAATAAAAAGACAGACAAAAATAGTGACCATTGGTCACTTCAAAAATTTACATGACCTAATAGATATAAAAGCCTTCTCATTATTCTGAACATTGACCCAGAGATTACTGGAGACCTAAAATAGATATCTTATAAAGTCATGTGTCACAAACTGACAAGAGGTAATAAGATCATAGCAATAAAAATACACAATTATGGAGTTAGGGACTTTTTCAATTAGCTGATTTTTCTGGTACATCTTAGTAAGATTATTCCTTCTTCCAGATAGTGTCCAGTATTTCTCAAAGTGGAGAATACTTTCTTCTGGAATAATCTAGGAACTCAGTAGTACTTCTTATATTATTGGGGGTATCACCTTATGTTTGGTGGCTTAAAGATGGTAGAACCTCTGAGTAACACAGTGATTTCTGTAAAGAAGACAGTAGGACTAATAAGTTTTGAAACTATAATGGTTCTAGTTTTATTGCAAAATACTCTTAGTAGTCTTCAAGTAAAACTGTACAAATGCGGTGTATTTTACAAGGACTCACTCAGTACATAGGTTTGAAGAGGAAAAAAATCAACACTGAAACTGTTACAGATAGGCCAAGATTATCTGTTAAAAAATGGCTTTTATTTCACCAATATTGCATGCTGGTTTCCAGTTCACCTCTGTATCCATATGTGTGTGATTTATTTGTAAAGACTTTGATCTTCTTTCTTATGCAAGTCTTAATTGAA
Organism: Suncus etruscus; assembly: GCF_024139225.1. Classification (NCBI taxonomy): domain Eukaryota; kingdom Metazoa; phylum Chordata; class Mammalia; order Eulipotyphla; family Soricidae; genus Suncus; species Suncus etruscus. Next base: position 28,184,284 of record NC_064851.1, on the reverse strand, counting down.
ATCATTTACATATTTTAATGCTCTGTTGCTATAGCTCGATGTAAAATTAGAGTATAAAAATTATTTGAATACAACTGCCTTAATGTTTTTATTATGCTGTGTTTAGCACACTTGACCTCTCTATTTGTTATGTGTTTTTTTTTCCCTCAGTGGCTTTATTATTGCCTTTATCCTCAGTTGGTTGTTTGTGATACTTCTAAGGTACACAGCAGGATTTCTGTTCTGGTTCTTCATTTTGGGTGTGATTGGAGTTTTAAGTTATGGTAAGTATCACCTTTTTTATAACTACAAAATATCAAAGTAATCATTTTGGTTGCTATTGTCAATAATTACAAAGTATTTTACTTATAGTATGTTTATGTTTTCCAAAAGTGTTAACCAGAGCATTTTGCTTAATCATGCATAGATAAAATTGAAGTATTTTCTTCTTTATTTTGGGGGAAAGCACATTTTTATATTCTTTTTTATCCTACCAGCTTTTGGCCTCACACTTTACTGGTAGTAAAGAGGTAAAAAAAATACTTCTGGTTCAATGAAACACATGTTAGACAACTTATTTTATAGCCTTTTTATCTGATCAAAGAGAAGTCTGCATAGTTACAAAGTTGTGATCCACCATTCTCTCGATTTATTACACTTAATCCATCTATTTTCCTCCATAGTGAAGCATTCCCCTCTGACAGGTATCCTGAAATATACTCATTGGTTGGAAATTACTGTATTACAGTTTTGAATTATTAAAAGTTGTTTAAAAGCAGACAAATGCTTTGTATCTTAACCATATATTTATATATAAACACTAATCATTTAAACCAACTTAAATCATACCCAAAGAATAATATAGCACATATGGTAGCATTATTTCTGCTTTTAATAAGCATATAACCCAATACTTTACTGAGAGGCTTTGTTTGATTGTTTGGGCTTTTGTTTATGTTTTCAGGGCCCACATCCAGTGATGTTCTAGGGTCCTAACTATGTACTCAGAAATTATTCCTGACAGTGCTTGGATTCTGGGGTTCAAACCTGGGTCAAGCCCTGAAAAGTTTCTTTTTAAAGGAATAATTCCTGGGGTGAGTGGTATAGCTCAATATCCTAGTGTGCATACTTGGCATATGGGGAGACTTAGATTCAGTCCCATAACCTCAGAGTCACTCAAGCATTAAGGCAGGAAAAATAGTTGAAAACAACTGGCCAAGCTCCCTTTCACACACCAAAAAAATAAGAAAAGTAAAATAATTATTTGCCTTATATTATTTGTATTGACAGTACAATTTTATTATAGTATATACTAAAATATAATTTCTTTTTTATCAATAAAATAAGTGCTTCACAGATATCAATATAGGAATTTAATTAGATCTTTGGTCTACTAATTAGTCTGAGCTCTAATTCTAGTTCTGTTATGTATAATTGGGTAACTCTGGACACTTTTTATTTGAAAAAACTTTGTACTAAGGCACTGTGATTTGTGAAATTATCCATGACTGAGTTTCAGTCATATACCAATTCCATTACCAGTGTCTACTTTTCCCACCAATGTCCCAAATGTTCTTTCTACCTCCCAGCCTGTCTCTTTGATAAACTCCCTCCCAATTTTAGGTTCTTTCTTATATGTTATTGTTACTGTGCGGTTTTATGCTTAATATATCCCAGCATCATACCTTTCATCCACGTCCACACCCACCAGTGTTGCTGTTAAATACTTGTTTTAAAGATTAGAAAATGCAGTTTTAAAAAATCAGTACAGTAGTATCACTATTGTACAAGTTTATGAGGATTAAATGATACAGTTGAAAATATAACTCTTATAATACCTCTTAATGTGTTAAGCATTCAATATGTGTTTACTTATATTATTAATTCTATTCATGTTTTCAGTGAGTTTCTAGATTCATGTTTATTTGGATTTTCTTTACCTTTTCTTATTGGAGGACTTGGGTCTATCTTATTGAGGATCATAAAAATTTCTGACCTGATTATGAACTCCCATGAATCTTTTATAGATAAAATATGAATTTAATTTTTGTTATAATATAGGAAATATAGTAATGGTTCTGTTTAATTTTTATTATTTGTGTACAAAATTACTGCACAAACAAGGTGAGATGATCCTGAAACACAGTCTGAAAGTTCTCTGTTTATAAGTCCATCTGTTTCTGTTTGGAGCTCAAAATATATTCTTCTACACTTGGCCATTTTAAGTTTGAGCATGTGATTCAGTTGTTCTTTCATTGCCATCAAAAAGGAAAGGGTAGATTTTGAATTGAACCATGAGACCAGGCAAGTGTGTCGCTGGGAGAAAGAAAAAGAAATAACTGTTGACAGTAGCAGCAGGCTGTGGGTAGTACATGGGCTAAAAAGCACCACTCTGAATTTAACTGAGGTCTATGAGCCCAAAATAAAGTATGACCAGGAAGAGAAACAGAACTGTTAACCATCAGCATTAGGAGTGACTGTGGGCTTTGGGCAGTGTTTGGACTAAAAGGGAACCATTTTGAACTGAATAGAAGTGAGTGAGTTCATGCAAGATCATGCCACTCTGTTTTACTCTGTGGCCACATATTTAGTCAAGGAGTCCAAGCACTACACATAAAAACAGCACCATACTGTTTTCTCATAGAGATCCAAAGATCTCTTTAGGAAATATTAAAGATGTTTAAAGAACTCAAAGAAATCATGATGGGTATCCCATAAGACTTATATCAAGAGGATATAAGAGTAGAAATGAGAAAATTTCAAACAAAATATCAGTACTTAAAATCATGGTAGGTGAAATGAAAACCTCACTGGAAAGCCTCACCAGCAGAGTAACATCTTTTGAGGACAGAATCAGCTGGAACATGAACTGAAAAACAACTCCATTCAGCAGAAGAAATTGGGAAATAATCTTGAAAAAAAAAAAGAACAAATATGTAAAATATCCTTAAAAAAAGTGAACAGAAAACAACATTTGGGATAAATTTAACAGGAACAACATGAGAATCATTGAAGATTTAAGAGATACAGGAAGAAAAACTCTTTAAAGAAGGAAGAGTCAAAGATATCATTAATGGGACGTTGCCAGAGCTGAAGAATGCATGTACCCACATCCTAAATGCCCAAAGAGTACCGGCTAAAGGGTGATTCAAATAAAAGCACATCAAGTCACATCCTAGTCACAATGATGAAAATCATAGAGATAGAATACCTAAAGAAGCAAGATCAAAAAGAGAAATTATATACAAAAGAGCAAAGTTAGGATTTACACCAGATTTATCACAAGCAACATCCAGGCCCCAAGGCAGTGGTGCGATAAAGTTAAACAACTCAATGAAATGAATACTTTACAAAGAATACTTCATACAACTAGATGTTAATTTAGGGTTGAAGGAAGGATAAATCACTGCACAGATAAACAATAGTTCATAAAGTTTACAGAATCAAAACTAACATTAGAATAATAACTGAAGGGTTTACTTTAAGGTAAGGCTGACTACACAAACACAACAAACTCCTATAAAAGTTGACACAACAGTCCATGAAAATAATCTCTCTCAATGTCAATGAACTAAGTGCACCAATTAGAAAGAGTGGCAAAAAGGATCAGAAAATTGAATCCAGCATTATTCTGCCTGCAAAATATACATCTGAATAGTCAGTATACACAAACTCAAAGTGAAAGGTTGAAGGACAATCTTTCAAACAGACAACTCCCTAAAAACCGGTGATGGCCATATTAGTAACAGATGACACAAAACTTAGGCTTAAAAAACTTTAGGCTTAAAAAGGTATAAGACAGAGATGAAATTTCTTAATAATCAAGGTATGTTTATATCAGGTAGAAATCACACCTAAACATATGTACCCAAGAATGGGCTTGCAGAATATTTAAAGCAACTAATAAACTTGAAGAAAGGCATCAATAGCATCACAATAATAGTGGGGAAACTTCAACATCACCCTGTTACCACTTGAAAGATAAAACAAGATAAACATAAATGTAAGATAAACATAAAACAACAACATGTAGTGACTTTGAAGGAAGAAATATGAGAATGGCATATATATATACATATATATATATACACACACACACACATACATCCTTTATCAATGCATATGGAACATTCTCCAAGATAGAACATAGTCTGGACCATAAAACATACCTTAATAAAATCAAGATGATAGAAATTGCATCATCTTTCTTCTCAGATCATGGTGCACCATATAGAAATGAATTACAAACAAACACATAAAAGAAGTTATTTAAAGTCTTGAACTTAAACAGCTCACTTCTGAACAACCAATGGGTCAGAGATGAAATCAAAGAAGAAAATAAAATATTCTTGGGAAAAATGAGAATGAAGACACTATATTATTATATTATTAGAATTTATGGAAAATAGCAAAGCGGTATTAAGAGAAAAATTAAGAAGAATACTTTGTAAGCATTCATCAGGAGAAAGGGCCTGCATAAATAACTTAATGTCATAGCTTAAAATATCAGAAAATGAGAAACAAAATGAACCAAAATTTGGCAGGCAGAAGGAAATAATAAAACTTAGAGCCGTGAGGACATTTCTTTTTTTTTTTTTTGGTTTTTGGGCCACACCCGTTTGATGCTCAGGGGTTACTCCTGGCTATGCACTCAGAAGTCGCTCCTGGCTTGGGGGGACCATATGGGACGCCGGGGGATCGAACCACGGTCCATCCTACGCTAGCGCTTGCAAGGCAGACACCTTACCTGTAGCGCCACCTTCCCGGCCCCAGAGGACATTTCTTGATATGTGACTAATGAGAGCCATTTTTCAGACTCCACAAGACCATGTAGCAGGCTGAAGCTGTACTCTAGATTTTATCCCTCACACCCCCCCCCCCCGACTATTTCAAAAGACTTAAAGGGAGATACATATTTCCTTCAAATATTTATTTAGATGTATTTCCTTAATAGGTATAATTCTTATTGTCTATCTTCTTATGTAGTGGCAGTTTTCCCCATTCCTTTTTTTTTTGGATCTACCGTATTTTTTCCTCTATAAGATTCACCTAACCATCAGATGCACATAGTTTTTAGACAAGGAAAACAAGAAAAAATATACTATAAAATAAAATCAAGAAATTTTCTTATGCATGAGTAGATATGGAGAGTATTATGCTAAGTGATATGCATCAGAGGGAAAGGGATAAAAAATAATCTCACTCATTTGTGGGATATAAGAAAAATAAAAGATAGTGTGTTAATAATACTTAGAGTCAATAGAGATATGAAGATCAGGCAGAACAGCCCATGGTAGGAAGCTTGCCACATAGAATAATGACAATGACATTTGGAACTGATCACTCTGGGCAATGGTGTACTAAAATATTTAATAAACTATAACATAATAATCTAATTGCTCAAAGTATGTGGTATGTCTGTACAGTAAAGGGAGTAACACTGTGGATGTCAAGTGGTTAATATATGCTCTCCTCTTCTGCACTCAGTCTTCAGCTCCAGGTGGCATTTGCTCTATAAGATGCACAGACATTTCCCCAGTCTTTTTTGGTGGAAAGTGAACCTTATGGTATACAAAATATGGTATTTAGTAGTAAGTTCTAGTAGAATCAGGATATTGGGTTTGTTTGGTTTGTTATGTTTACCCCATATGCACCAGCAGTGTCATGTGACATTGTTCTTTTTTGCATAGGCACATTAGAATGTGGAAACAAGTTCTTACCTAATAATAATAGGAACATAAAAATTTTATATTGTAGTGGGGCCTTCCACCCTGAACACTTGTCATAATGACTAGGCTTAGGCTCCAGAAAATTAGACATTGGCCATTCACCCCTATACCTTGGATCTCGTCTATGGTTTTTTACACCCACACCAGGAATCAGTCTTCTACCAGGGTCAGCTCTAATGCTGCCCTGGCATCAGCTTGCTCCAGAATGGGTTCATATGACACCCTGACGACTTGGTAACAGCAACAACTTGCTTTCAGAGCAGGGCTCTCTGCATTGCCACATAATGGTGGCACCCCGATTTTGTCATAGGATCTATACAAGAAAAACCAAGATCCCTAATTACAGAAACCTCACCACAACAAGTGTGATTGTGAAGAACTTTTATTGGGACCACAGAAAAGGCCCTCTGCATTTCTATGTTCATCACAGTACTGTTTACAATAGCATCTGAAAACAATAGCTAGCATCAGAAAACAACCGAGGCCCAAGAACAGATAAGTGGCTAAAGAAACTTTGGAACAACTACACAATGGAATACTACAAAACTGTTCGAAAAAGTGAAGCCAAGAAATTTTCTTATGCCTGGATGGATATGGGCTGTATATAAGTGACATGCATCAGAGGAAGAGGGATAGCTATAGCATAATCTCATTTGTGGTACATAAGAAAAATAAAATATAGTATGTTAATAATAACTAGAATTAATAAAGAGATGAGGGTCAGGAGACCACTCCATGGTAGAAAGCTTGCCACATAGAATGGTGACAGTGACAGCTAAAATTGATCATTCTGGACAAGAACTGAAAGGGGTACTGAAAGCAGATGAGTTGATATGCATCATACCTCTTAACAGTAGTGCAAACAACAGTGTAAAAACACAGAGAGACAGAGACAGGTAAAAATGGCTTGTCTGCAGTGAGGGTAGGTGGAAGGGAAACTTGGAATATTAGTGGTGGAAGTATGGTGTACATTCTATAACTGAAACTCAACCATGAACAATTTTGTAACCACAGTGCTCAAATAAAATAATTACATATAAGAAAATCCACAAAGAAAGGAAAGGACAGTAAAATATGCTATTAATTTCATCTCAAAGAGCAAGAAATATTTGTAATTGGCTATAATACAGTTCTGACAATAGCCAAAAAGAAAATGATGATTATTATCTAAGAAGTACAGATAAAACAAGTAGTATCAGCATTTGATTAACACCTTATTCAGTACTGTCCAGAAACTAATGTTGTTGTAAATAAACTTTAAATTATTCAGTGGAGAAAATGATTAGGAAAAATGCCCAAGACTATGTAACTGACTTCTGCTACTACTAGCGTAGAGCCAACATTTTTATCCCTGGGAAAGAAGTCATTTTATCCTGATAGATGCCTACTTAATAGTGCAGAGAGCAGTGTGTATGTGTCTTACCAAGCAAAGAAAATGCCAGGCTGTTGATGGCCAAAAATTGTAAGCAGCTTAGAACATATTTTTTGATCTGGAACAAGATTAGAGAATAACATTGCAGACCAGACATATAGCACTATGATTTCAAACATGGGTGTAAATACTGAAAAAGATATTATCTGTTTTACCACATATTTATTAGCTATGACTCTCTGCAAGTATATGGTCTCTCTAATTCAGCATTTCTTTAGTCATATAGTAGCAAATATAAGTATTAAGTAATGTAATATACATAGTCCGTAACAACTATAAGTAGCCACTAATACTTTTGTTATGTAAAATATGATTGATAAAAAAGGACTTGAAGACCAGGAGTCATATCTAAAGGAAAAAGTATTGAAAACACCAGATATTTTTACATCTACCTATATGAAAAAAGAAAAGCATGTGAAAGTCAATTTATTATAAAATGATAGCAAAATATAGTATTACTTTTATTGTTTTTATGTAAGTTTTTATTAATTAATAGGAAATAAAGAATATTTATTTCTTAAAATTTAAAATTTGAGGGGGAATCACATACTTTTCATTGCTCAGGATTTATTTCTGGCTCTGTGCTCAGAGGTCACTCCTGGAAGGGTACAAGGGACCATACATAGTGTGAAGGATTGAAACTGAATCAACTGCATGTAAGGCAAGTAGCTTACTTGCTGCACTATCTCTCCATCCCAATAAAAATAAAAAGTTAAACCAACATTTTACATTTAACAGAACTTGAATCATGTAGATGAAATGCTAATTGGTTCAATAGTCTGGCAACTCAAGTTAAACTGGCAGTGTAAGGATTAGACTGAGATTCTTGAAAACATCAAAGTAACCTCAGTTTGGTCATATTTTAGGTTACCACAAACAAATTTAAATCCTCTTTAGTCAAAATAAAAACTTTAATTTAGGACAGTAGATTTTCAGATGTTGAGATGAACAGAATATCTGACTCCCAATCAAAGATTATCTGACATGCAAGCAGTCTTTTCATTAGGAACAACAGAAAATACAAACATCAGATAGGTTTCCATATGGTCCACTGAGCCTGCCAAAAATAATCCCTGAGATCAAAGCCACAAATAAACCCTGAATATTGTCGGATGTTACCTCGAAATTATATATATATAAATATATATATATATAGTTAACCTAGAAAATAGTATATTTTATGGCATTAGCTCCATGGAACCGCCCAAAATTTCCTTAAAAAGTCCCTAAGGACTGTACTCTGAGATTGTTGAACATTAGGAGTTCTGGAGAAGTTAAAATAACTAGCAAAGCTAACCAAAAATTAAAATAAGTGTTTTTGAAAAGAAAGATGAGGTACTGGCTGGAACAATAGTAAAGCAAGTAAAACACTTGCCTACCACATAGCTAATCCACATTAATCTCTGGCATACCAGTTTGTCCTCCAAGCCCACCAGGTGTGACAAAAAAAATGAGGTGCTAGAAGTAGTGAATAAAAGAAATTGAGATTCTCTATCAAATGATTTTGATCAAAATTATGAGAATTGATAAGTGGCCTTCAAGTTGGAAATGGGCTGTGATATGAGTAAAATAATATTTTTAGTAAAATGTTACTAATATTATAGATAATTGATATAGATTATATTGGAGAACTCTGTGACAGTATGAAATAAGAAGCTGGGGAGGGCTAGGAGAGAGAGTGTAGTATGTTGTCTGCTTGCCCTGTGTACACCTGGACCATGTTCAATCTCCAGAACCCCATCTCCTCTCCCCAGCTCTGAATGCAGAGCCAGGAGTAAACCTACTTGGTGTGATCCCCCAAAAAAGTTGGAGAGGGAAAAATAAAGAAATCTGTTTTCTTCTTGGGAGGGGGGGAGGAGATAATTGGGAAGTAGTTGGGTTATAGTTAGTTGTGCTCAGGGCTTAGTCCGGATTCTGTTCGCAGGAATCACTACTGGTGTACTAAAAGGATTATAGATGTGCTAAGTATCAAATCAGGGTTAGCAACATGACAGTCAAACATTTATGTACTTTTTATTCAGACTTGTTTTGTTCTTCAATATTGGAAAAAATGCAATACTGTATATAATTCTTATTACAAAATTTATAGCATATTTTACAACACTTTGAAACTTCTTTTCTTTTTTCTTTAAAGTATCTAGAGATCATTTTATATTACTTAGCTTTATTTCCATAAGAAGAAAATGTAACAGTTTAGTATAAATATATATCATTATTTATTAAACCAGTTATTCTTGGTTTATTAATTAATTTATTTTTTATTACTTATTGAGTTATTTCTTTTTTTGTTTTTTGTTTTTGTTTTTTTGTTTTGTTTTTGGGGCACACCCAGCGTTGCTCAGGGGTTACTCCTGGCTGTCTGCTCAGAAATAGCTCCTGGCAGGCATGGGGGACCATATGGGACACCGGGATTCGAATCAACCACCTTTGGTCCTGGATCGGCTGCTTGCAAGGCAAACGCCGCTGTGCTATCTCTCCGGGCCCTATTATTGGGTTATTTCTAAGGGTAGTTATAACCTGATTTTGCCAATACCACCTTGACAATTAATAAAACATTAATATTCATAAAATATTTTCTATGTAAATATAAATCTTTCTTTGTAAAAATGACGATTACAGTTACAGAAAGCACTTTTTTATTAGCCTGTTCTTTCCCTTCTAGGAATATGGCACTGTTACCATGAATACAGCTCTCTTCCGGAAAAGCCAGGCTCTCAATTAACTATATATAACATTGGGATTCAGACTGATATAAGCATGTACTTTCATCTGAAACAGATGTGGTTCGCACTTAGTGAGTAGATTTTAAGAACTGATTTATTAAAATTGTTAAGTATGAATCTTGTATAAAAACAGGGTTTTACCACCTGTTTAATATATTACTAATGCCAATAAATTAACACTGCCATCAGAATAGCTACAGAAATGCAAAAGTCAATGAGAGAAATTTTTCATATATACATTACTTTGCAATTATTTCAAGCCTTCAATTTAAGATCATCTGGGTGAGGATTCAATACTAGTATGACTCACATCCCAAGTTGAGTTGTATCATTTCTCTTTCTTTGCTTTATAGCTCCCTTTCTCTATTATTCTCACACTTAACTAAATCAGGCTACTTTTACTTTATATAAACACAGAGCTGGTTTTGATTTGGATGTTCATAGTCTTGTATCCAAGGAAGGTGCTTTAAAAAAATAATACTGATTAGGACAGTAACACAATGTTTAAATCAAGATGATTCCGAAATAGTTTTGAATTCTATGTTCTTGGAATTGTTTTATTATACTGTTCTTTCAACTTCACAAGGTTTTAATTGTTACTCAAAATTAAAAAAAATGATCTCTACATTTTGTTTATAAATTTTATTTTATATTCATTTATATATTTTGTAAGACTATGACAGAGGGGAATCAAATTTACCAAATATTTTTTGACAGAGATCCTCAGTCTATTTGTTTTATTTTTGGGCCATACTAGCAGTACTCAGGTCTTACTTGACATTGTATACAGAGTTCTCTCTTGGGGACCATATGCCATGGTAGGGATCAGACTAGGACACATGGTATTGTGTCCAACCTGTATCATTTCTTCAGGCCACAAACCCTCATTTCTATGAGACTGTTTTCTTCATAGTCCATATCAAATTTGATGACTTAGCATTGCTGCTCTGAAGTCCCCGTTAGATACATTGATCTGTTAAACTTCAGGTTTCTCTTTTCCTTGAATAGTGCTGAATCAAAATGTTCTTTAACTTTACAAACCTAGCCCTCATGCAAACCAATCGCCTTCATATAATAATTTTAAAAATAAGTAGCATAAGAGTTGTCTCATTTATACTAACCTAGCAGGGGAGATACTCAACTGAATAATTTGTGGTAGTGGGAGACTGTGTTTGTGCTCTCCCCTAAGAGAAAGAAATAAAAGAGTTGTTTCATTTATAGCCATATATTTTTAGCTGTTCTTGAAAGTTTTTTAAGAGAATATCGAAGACTGTTGTTTTATTTTGGAATTATTAATGTCAAGATTAATCATGGGGGCTGGAGCAGTGGTGCAAGTGGTAAGGCATCTGCCTTGCCCACGCTAGCCTAGCACAGACAGTGGTTCGATCCTCTGTCGTCCCATATGGTCCCCCAAGCCAGGAGCAGTTTCTGAGCACATAACCAGGAGTAACCCCCGAGCATCACCTGGAGTGGCCCAAAAAACAAACAAACAAACAAACAAAAAATATCAATCATGAAGCTCAGTACTAACTTTTGCTAAAAGGTTTGTATTTTTTGATTGATTTATATTACATATAATCTTTTTTTTTCCTATTTAAAGTGATTATACTCTGCATCATTGAATTTTTGGTCATCATCTTGCTGGTTTTCCTCAGGAAAAGAATCTGCATCGCCATTGCCCTGCTGAAGGAAGGAAGCAAGTAAGGCTTTGATGGATAAACTCATATACATGTACCAGTCAGTCAGAGGAGTCACTGCCTATAGTGTAGATAGTTCAAACATTTTCCTTAGTAACACTTGTCAAAGAAATCTTATTAATGTTCAAGACTTGCTCAAGTTGAGACAAGGCCAGACTAACAATTTGTCAATATCACTAATTTCTGATGATCTAAGAATAATATGAAGTTAAAACCAGTCTAGTCTATATATTAACACTTAATACCAAATGTATGTTATGAAAATAGCATATGTGAAAGAAGTATTGATGTGCTACATATAAGTTATTACATATTATATTTTCCCATACTAATTCATGTGTTAATATGATTAGTGAAACCATTTGCAGAACTTTAAATCACTATCACTTTATCAATTCAATTTGTGTGCTTTTCCACACACAATTTGTGTTTGAGTGAAAAAAAAGCTATTTGACAGAAAATTTTATCCTAGTTACATCAGACTATACAGTTTATGTATACAACTCTTTTTTTTTTTTTTTTTTTTTTTTGGTTTTTGGGCCACACCCAGCGATGCTCAGGGGTGACTCTTGGCTGTCTGCTCAGAAATAGCTCCTGGCAGGCACGAGGGACCATAAGGGACACCGGGATTCGAACCAACCACCTTTGGTCCTGGATCGGCTGCTTGCAAGGCAAACGCCGCTGTGCTATCTCTCCGGGCCCATATACAACTCTTAATTCAGAAATATTTTAGCCAAATCTAATTTTATTTAAAAATGCAATAAAACAGATATTTAGTTTTACATAAAATTTGTGCTGGAAAGTAGTAATGTCTAAAGTTTCCCAGATATTCCAAAGGGTCACTTAATGCTATAAACTTTCGAAGATTGCATGAAACAAATAAGGAAAGCATTATTATAAAACCACAGCACATGTTTTCTATTTAGAATAATTGAAATTAAATTAATAGTGGCCAAGTACAAAAAATTGTTTTAAATAGTCTTTAAGATTATTTTAAATAATGCTGAAGGATGGTGGTTCGAATCCCGGTGTCCCAAATGGTCTCCCGAGCTTGCCAGGAGCGATTTCTGAGTGTAGAACCAGGAGTAAACCCTGAGAATTTCCAGGTGTGACCCAAAAACAAAACAAAACAAAAAGATTATTTTAATAAAATCATAATAGTGCTACCTTGAAGCTGGTGGCTAAAATCTTTGACAAGCATTTTGTTAATTAAACTCTTTCCTTCCCACAATAACTGAAACCCTATCATTAGCCACTGAAAACTACTGGTTTCTGGATTTACTTATGAAATAATACTGTATTTTGCAATTCACTGTAACTTGCCCTACTATTAGAACTCTAAGTGTGTGTATATGTGTATAAAGGGATTTTGACAGGTTGGTATCTTGCTCAAAGGAAAATAAAAACTGGAAAGGATGTGAAACATAGTGAATATAGGAATGTTTAATGATTTGCTTAATAATAGAAACCAGTGAGAAGAGCAAAGATTAGGTAGAATAGGCAGCAAATGACAAGAGAATCTAATATTTGTCCATATACTAGGAATGGAAGCAGTTTCATTCATAGTTTTCAGGGCCAATATCTAGGAGTTTTGAGTTTAACCAATTTTCCTATTAGATTATTCTGAGAATCACAAATTGAAAATATATTATGATGATTATCCAATTTTTATAAGTCAGAGGCATTAGTTTGGGAAAATTTTGGCAATAATCAAATAGTATCACTGAAACAAAGCCTCTAAATAATAAGAAAATAATAGATTAATTTAATAAGTAATTATAAGTGTATTATTAATAAGTTATACTTATTAAAATATAAAGTTTAAAATCAGTAATGCCAGATTGATCAGCAAGACAACAACCAATGATTACTATTGTTCTTATAACTAATTCCAAGACATTTCTAATTCTTTCAGATAAAAGCTTAATTGAGAACTAAGGAGAATAATTATAATTTGGGGTCATTTTGAGTTTCAACTATGTTTTATTTCAGAGCCATTGGGAGTATCCCTTCTACACTACTTTATCCAGTTTACACTTTTATTGTCCTCTCAATCTGCATTTGCTACTGGGTCGTGATAGCAATGTATCCTTTAGGAACTGACCTTGGTCTGTGTAATCTATTGAGTTTCCCCTTAAGTAGTATAGCAGATATTTTTTCCCCACATATTTGGTAATCTTCTTAGAAATAACCTGAGAAAGATCCTATCCTGTGTGCTTTACTGTCTTTGTTTCCTATTTTTGGCTATGGGCTACATCTAATGGTTCTCTGGAGCTACTTTTAGTTTAGTGCTCACTGGCTACTAACAATGGTGCTCAGAGGATCCTGCAGTGCTGGGACATGAACCCAAGGCTTCACACATACAAGTGCTATACATTGAACTATATATCTGGTTGCCATTTTATTTTTGTAAGAATTCTTTAGCTATTGCTCAACTCCATTAAATTATTCTTGATTTGAAAAATAGAATTGCTAAAGTGTTAGTATTTTTGTTTTATTTTGGGTGTGTTTGGTTTGGGGACAATATTTTGATGACATCAGGAGTTACTCTTGGCTCTGGACTCTACTCAGCAGTAACTCTTGAGTGCTTGGAAGGTCATTATGTATTGGGAATTAAACCGGGGCCTCCTACATTCAGAGCGTATATTTAGCCCATTGAGTTCAAATCCAAGGTTTTTTAAATTAATTTTGAGCACAATTTTAAGTTCATTGTTATTTTTGTTTACCTGTAATATGTCAATACAAAATTTATCCTTAATAAAATTTACTTAGTTATTTGATTACATCAGGTTTACCTGTATATAAAGTCATATCCCCAAGAGGGTTATGTAAATATGAAAATACTACCTGTGACCCAGAGGTAAGTTCTTTTTTAAAAGATTACTTTTTACTTATTTCAATGCAGAGCTGGACTACATTGTCTATAGCAGTTTTAGGAATCATCCTGACATTCTTGGGTTTAGATAAATGGTGGGTCAGGTATGCTCAAGTGCAATGAAAATGAGTAGAATAGAAAGCATGATTTTCTAATCTCATTTGTCCTGTCATATATAAGTATATATGATACACAATAAAATTAATAAACAGTGGTTCTAGAATGATGAACATGAATGGTATGACCATTATATACTTTTCCAATGCTTATTTACAAAATGTATAAAGTGATCTGATATAAAATATGAATAGCAGAAACTAATGGTGGGGGAATTGGGACATAAAATTGGGGGCTACACAAAAGGAGAAGACAGAACTATTTTCTATGAATGCTATTTAAGATTCTATTATCTGTTATTATATGTTTTATGGTTTTTGCTTTCTTTTCTGAGTGCAGATTTTTAATACAACCGAAATTTCCAAAGCTTGTCCTGGGTCTCGTTGTAACTTTGCTTACTATGATGGAAAGACACTATACCATCAATACATCACTTTCTTCCATATATTCAATACATTTGTCTTTATCTGGCTCATAAACTTTGTAACTGCATTGGGTCAGTGTACTCTTGCTGGTGCCTTTGCTACTTATTACTGGGCCTTAAAAAAACCTGATGACATCCCATCATATCCAGTTTTTACTTCTTTTGGACGAGCTGTGCGGTAAGTTCCATATTGATTCCTAACTCTAGCTTCTCAGCTGTAGTTAATGTTCTTATACTTCAATGTTATGCGTATAATTTACCTGGCCTAGAAATAATGTCAAATGTATGGATCAAGATTCTTGAAAGTCCATTTTTAGTCTTGTTTCATAACCACAGTTTTATAATCCAGATCGGGTAAATATCTAAATTCATGGTACAAAGAGGAGATGATCAAGAGATGCCACTAAATGAAAGGTTAAGAATGAACTTGACTGTCCCTCTGCAATATCCCTATCTCATTTTGTAGATAAAGGGTAGAGAAAATCATATATGGCTTAAAGTGTTAATGGGGAGACCTTTACAATATGAATGAAAATGTAAGAACTATTCTTAGGACTACAGATTCCTTTACTTGTAAAATTCCTATTGTTATTTGGTTTGGGATCAAACCTCATATGAGTTACTCCTGGCTCTATACTCAGGGATCACTTCTGGAAATGCTTGGGGAACAATTTAATACCAATTACTGAAACTGTGAAACCTTCATGGAAGTCTTGTGCTCAGCCCCTTGAGCTATCTCTCAAGCCTTTGTTAAAATTATTAAACATTTATCTAGATAATAGTAAAAATTAACATATTCTTAATTTATTTTTGCTCAGATATCACACAGGGTCCCTGGCATTTGGATCTTTAATTCTTGCATCAGTTCAGTTTTTTAAAGTTACATTAGAATATTTGGACACTCAACTTAAAGGTAAAAATTCAGAATTTATATTTCCTCAAATGTCCTGACTTCCATAAAAAGAATAAATTGTGGGGGGGACTAGGTGAGACAATGACTAAACAATGACTAGGGCAGCTAAGATGGAGATGATCAAGTAGTAAGTATTTTAAAGAACAAAAATGATAGAATTTGCTGAGAGGAGTGGGTTGGATATGGGAGAGGGAATCAGGAGGAACACCAGTGAAAATAAAATGTGCGATGGTATCTACTAAGATTTAGAAACTGGGATAAAAATATTTCAAAGAAGAGTTTTAAGGTTGTGTTTTTGATTTACTAATATTGAGAATACTCAGGTAGCTCAAAGTCTAGGGTTAAGTGTAGGTTAGACTTAAAAATATAAGCATGGGTGTCTTTAGCACAAATTTCACACAAACGTATATAGGGAGAGTTTGCAGATATATAAACCCATTTTAATTTAAAATTTGTATTTTGGGGTTATATGAAGAGTGTTCGCAACTAAACTAAAATATCCAATTTTACAGGATAAGAAATATTTGTAATCATATATTTTCAACTTTGAGGTGTAATCGACAAATAATATTAATATATTTACTTGCAACATATGCCTATAATATGAAAATTTTTCAGACTATAGATATATGGGAATCTTTTCACATTATATATCTATCACTTAACATGCTGATTGATTTTTCTTTATTGGTAAGAATACTTAAGTTCTATCTGTGGTAAATTTGAGCTATGCAATCCAGTGTTATCAACCATAGTCACATATTATTGTGTTTTGAGTAATACCCAAGACCAAATAAGCAATTATCAGGGCTTATTCCTAGCTCTACACATCAGGGCAACTGCTGGATGATACTCAGAATACCATAGGTAGTGCCAGGGATTAAATTCTGGTCAGCTATATGAAATAAAGCACCCTTCCTTCTGTTCTTTTGCTCTAACACTTTATCATTAGATCTTAAGATCTTGCTCATTTTTGTAAAAGAAAGTCTATACATATTTAATAGCTTCTCCCGATAGCCCCCATATTTTTGCCTGTATCAACTATCTTTTATACTGTTTCTGTAGCTCTGTTTTTAATATTTTAAATAATACTTGCAAGAAATATCATATATTTTTTTCTTTTGTATCAAAATCATTTTATTCACGATACAAGGATCACTCTTGCTGTTCTAAGAGTAGTATTCACTCCATTTTAAAGACTGAATAGTATTCCATTGTATATCTGCAGCACATTTTCTTTGTCCATTTCCTATCAAGTGACATATTTGTCATTTTGATTCATTAGATATTATAAAAATGTTTCAAAGAAAAATGAAAGGGCAACTGTCTCTTTTAGATAATGGTTTTATTTTCCTTGGCAATATAAAAGAGGATCATTCACATCAGCAATACATGACAGTTCCCTTTTCTTGTCATCTCTAGCCTTTTTATAGCAGAAACCCTAAAATGAGAAAGTAATATCATATTGTGACTTTTAATATTTTACATCGTGCATTTTCTGATTAATAATGTTCAACACATTTTTCCTTTTTGGTTTTGTTGTTGTCTTGGGACTGTGCTCAGGCTTTGCTCTTAGCTCTGTCCTCAGGGAATACTCCTGACTGGGCTCAGGGAACCATATATTTTGCTTTTAACTGGTTTTAATTGGTGCTTTCAAATCTTTGTTAGTCATTGTTATTGGTTCCCAAAAGTAAAGGACATATCAAGATTTGTCAGGAGCCCACGGGGGGGGGGGGATAATAATACTCAGAATCTAGATTCAGTCTGCTTTATAATTCAGACCTTTAAGTAATAGCTGATAAAGTTTGTAGTTAAGCCCCTTTCAAAAAGAAACTAAAAGATGGATATCTTTTGTCTGGAATCTACTACACTGAGCCAGGTTTTACAGGCATAGAGAGGAAAGAGGGTGCTGCTAGATTATTCACAAACTGCTGCTTTGTTTTCTATAATCTATGGGATTTGTGAAAGTATATGGGCTATTAGAGACAGGTAGTGTAGAAACTCCCCCTCAGACAGAAACTGCAAAAGCTAGAGTGCCAGACCTATGTACCATTTCCTTCCAGAGTGACGTGTGTATTCTGATTTTTTGAGTAGAATAAGTTAAAAGAAGATGGCAACAGATGCATCCATTGCCTCCCCTTGGTTTCATGAAGATCTGCAGCTAATTAAATTGTATACAAGAAACATTTTGTAAAGAGTGCAATCAGTTGCTTTCAGGAAAAGACTGGAATGTGGGCATTTTGTCTGCTCTGATGTTACTAACCCAGAGGAGGTTGGGGAGGATGGGAAAGGATTGGGACTGGAAGGTAGTCATAAGGAGTGCTAATATAGTGCTTGTTAAGAACCACAATTTACTGTCTAAATTGTAGTGTTTGTATATTGTAATGGGAATAGAATATAGAGTATAGTCACTGTGAAAGAGAATATGTTGAGTCCTCAAAATGTTTTTAAAAAATGTTACCAAAAAATAGTGTTACCATGTTACCATATGATACAGCAATATCACCTTTAAATATGTTTTGAAAATAATTGAAAACAATAGCTAAAATATTTGCATACCAGTATTATCACAGTACTATTCAAATAGTCAAAAGTGAGAAGCAGGGGCCTGCGAGATAGCATGGAGGTAAGGCATTTGCCTTCCATGCAGAAGGATGGTGGTTCAAATCCTGGCATCCCATATAGTCCCCGGTGCCTGCCAGGGGCGATTTCTGAGCATAGAGTCAGGAGTAACCCCTGAGCACTGCCAGGTCTGACCCAAAAATCAAAAAAAAAAAAAAAAAAAAAAAAAAGAGAGAAGCAGCTCAAATTTTCATTAATAGAATAAAGGGAAATAAATAGTATGTTAAACATAATAAAATATTGTTTAGGTCTAAAAAAGATGAAACCATAAAAGCTTTTTGCTATATAAAATAAGCAAGACTTATTTTATAAGCAAGGGCATATATGATTCGAGGAAAATTCATAAAGAGAATTTATAATTGAGGTTGCCAGTGGTTAGAAAAAGAGAATCATGGTTTGCATTAATAGGTAAAAATATTCTGCCAGAAATGATGAAAAAGTCTGGAAATAAGAAATAATGACTTTGGGCCCGGAGAGATAGCACAGTGGCGTTTGCCTTGCAAGCAGCCGATCTTGGTTCGAATCCCAGTGTCCCATATGGTCCCCCGTGCCTGCCAGGAGCTCTTTCTGAGCAGACAGCCAGGAGTAAGCCCCGAGCAACACCGGGTGTGGCCCAAAAACCAAAAAAAAAATAAAAATAAAAAAGAAATAATGACTTCACAACATTGTGGTTGTGTACAATGTTAATAAACTCATATGCTGGTTAAATGCTGCTTCATGTATATTTTTACTGAAATTAAATATTTTAAAGCCCATTTAAATTTTTATCTTTGTTTTTTTTTTTTAGTTAACACCCAGTATTGCTTAGGAATTACTCCAGACTTTGTGCTCAGAGATCACTCCTGGAAGCTCAGGGAAACATTTGGGTGCTGGGGATAAAATCTGGTCTACTGCATGCACGGCAGATGTCTTACCCACTGTATTATCTCTCCAGCCCTAAAATTATATTTGATTTGCAAACTATTAATGATCAAAACATCTTCTCATAGATTCCGAGAACAAACTTAGTAAATTACTACTGTGCTGTCTGAGATGCTGTTTCTGGTGCTTAGAAAAAGTAGTAAGGTTTTTGAACAGAAATGCCTATATTATGGTAAGTAGATTATTTTGTATTTGTTAAACTTTTTTACAAACATAAATCTAATGTCTATATTTCTAACTCTAGAGCTCTTGTAATCATACAGTTCAATTTATCACCACAGTAATATAAAGATTGTACATTCAGCATATGATTCGGGGCTATGCTCTAGCTCAGTGGTCCTCAAACTTTTTAAACAGGGGGCCAGTTCACTGTCCCTCAGACCATTGGAGGGTCTGACTATAGTAAAAACAAAACTTATGAACGAATTCTTATGCACACTGCATATATCTTATTTTGCAATGAAGAAACAAAACAGATACAAATACAATATGTGGCCCACGGGCCATAGTTTGAGGACCACTGCTCTAGCTGATAGGATTTTAAGTATTACCTTCAATATCTTGTTAAAGTAAAATAGCATTTATCATAAATTATCATAAAAATTTAAAAATGTGCAACATTAAATAATTTTGTGTGTCTTGGTCTAGTTGAGTAGGAAGAAAGCTTTCTTAGTTTGTTTCACTGTAATAAGAAAATATCATGTTGGTGCTGGGATTTACATATGTAACTTTTTAAATGGAATTATATGTTGAATTGTGAACATTGACAATGCCAAACAAGTATGTTACTTGTTTCTTAAAAAAAAAAACTTAAGTACTAAGTAGATTTTAAAATAAGATACCCAAAATATATTAATTCTAAACTTTAAAAACTACAACCTTATGACACATGTGTATAACCACTTTGACACTGAATCAAGAATTTTGATTCAGGGGCCGGAGAGATAGCATGTAGATGGGGCGTTTGCCGTGTATGCAGAAGGATGGTGGTTCAAATCCGGCATTCCAGGTGATCCCCTGAGCCTGCCAGGAGCGATTTCTGAACGTAGAGCCAGGAGTAACCCCTGAGCGCTGCTGGGTGTGACCCAAATACCAAACCCTTCCCCTGCAAAAAAGAATTTTGATTCAAATTACTCACCAGTTTACCTCCAGTGAAAATATAATATGGAGACTTTTGATTAGATAGCCAAGTGTATAAGTGACATTGAGTTTTCTACAAGGATTTTCTTGTTGTTGTTGTTTGATTTTATTTTGTTTTGTTTTGCTTTGTATTTGTATTACTCCTGGCTCTGCGCTCAGGAATTAATCCTGGTCATGCTTGGGGAGCCCTCTGGAAATGTTGGGGATTGAACCTGGGTGAATCCAAGCACCCTACCCACTGTATTCTCACTCTCAGCTCCTAAGAATATTTTTTACTATGAATACTAACAACAACAACAAACTGATTCAGTAATAAATGACAGACTTCAAAGGAAGTTGTCAATTTATTTTATTTATTTATTTTTTATAAAGAGGACAAAATTTTTATATGGTCATTAACTTTATTTTTAAATAATTACTTTATTTAAACACCATGGTTAAAAGTTGTTTATAATTGATTTTTTTATAATATAATATATATCCCCTTCACCAGTGCCTATTTCCTATCGCCAGTGTCTTGTTTCCTTCCAACTCTTCCCCTGCCTGCCTCTTGGGCAAACATTTTACTTCTCTTTCATGCTTGATCACTCACTTTTTCTCTTTCTTCCTCTTCCTTTTTTTTATTTTTATTTTTATTTTTATTTATTTTTTTTTACCTTGCTGGCCCCCTCTTATAACCTTTTTTTTATTTAACCAACTTTATTACATACATGATTGTATTTGGGTTTCAGTCATGTAAAGAATTTTTATTTTTAGACACTATGGTTTGCACTACTGTTAATGAACGGATACTGTGCATATCACTTTATATCTTTTCAGCACCCAGTCCTTTATCCAGAGTGATGTTTCAACTATCATTGTCATTGTCATAGTGTTTTTTCTTTACTCTAACTGCATTGTTTTATTATTTGTTCTTTTTAATAATGGAGATTTTTAAAATATCTTCATTTAAACATTTTGATTATAAATATGATTGTGATTAGGTTTCAGCCATGTAAAGAACACCCCCCCTTCACCAGTGCAACATTCCCACCACCAATGTCCCAAATCTCCATCCATCCCACCCCACCCCCACCTGTACTCTAAACAGACTTTTCAGTTCCCTTATTCATTCACATGGTTATGGTAGTTCTCGATGTAGTTATTTCTATAATTGCACTCACCACTCTTTGTGGTGAGCTTCATGAAGTGAACTGGAAGTTCTAGCCCTCCTCTGATTGTCTCTGAAGACTGTTGCAAAAATGACTTTTATTTTTCTTAAAACCCATAGAGGATTAAGACTATTCTGCGTCTCTCTCTCTCTCCTCTGACTTATCACTCAGCATAATAGATTCCATGTACATCCATGTATAGGAAAATGTCATGACTTCATCTCTCCTGACGGCTGCATAATATTCCATTGTGTATATGTACTACAGTTTCTTTAGCCATTCATCTGTTGAAGGGCATCTTGGTTGTTTCCAGATCCTGGCTATTGGCTGTTGTGAATAGTGCTTCAATAAATATAGGTGTGAGGAAGGGATTTTTGTATTGTATTCTTGTGTTCCTATACCCTAGGAGTGGAATAGCTGGGTCGAATGGGAGTTCAATTAATAATGGAGATTTTATTTAAATAATCAAGATTTTTTAATAATGGAGTTTTTTTAATAATATGTTCTACTATTTGTGCCAAGCATTCTACCAATGATTGATCCTTCTGACCCTTATCTTTATTTTCTCTGGATATTTTTTCCATGCCATCTTTTTTTTTCCTTATATCCCACAAATGAGTGAGATCACTCTATGTCTATTCCTCTCCCTCTGACTCATTTCACTCAGCACAATACTCTCCATATTCATTCAATGTAAGCAAATTTCACTTTCATTTTTCTGAACAGTTGCATAGTTTTTCATTGTGTAGATGTACACTATTTCTTTAGTCACTCTTTTCTCAGGCAGTTGAGTTGTTTCCAGAATCTGGGTATTGTAAATGTTGTTATTGTAGATGGTACAATTAACATAATAATGAACAGGACTTTTCTGCGTGGTGCTTTGGGGTTCTTAAGGCATATATCCCTATGAGTGATACTGCTGGATCATATGGAGTTCAATTCCTAGTTTTGGGGGGGAATGATTTTACCATAAGGGCTGTACCAGTCGACATTCCCAGCAGTGAATGAGAGTCTCTTTATCAGCACAACCATGCCAGCACAGGTTATTCTTGTTCTTTGTGATATGTGCCAGTCTCTGGAATGAGATGATATCTAATGTTTTGATTTACATTTCCTTGGTGATTGATGCTGTGGAGCATTTTTCATGTGCCTTTTGGCAATATCTATTTTTTCTTTGTGGAAATGTCTTCATTTATACACCCATTTTGGATGGGATAAGGTGTTTTTTCTTGTTAAGCTCTACCAGTTCTCTGTATATCTTTGTTATTATTTTCAGATGGGCATTGTATGCATAATTTCTCTCATTCTCTGAATCATCTTTGTATCCTAGTCACTATTTCCTTTGAAGTGCAGAAACCTCTCAGTTTAATGTAGTTCCATTTGTTTATCTTTGCTTCCATTTGTTTGGTCAGTGTTGTTTCTTTTTTGAAGATGTCTTTAGCTTCAATTTTATGGACTATTCTGCCTATATAACCCTCTTTACACCTTGTGATTGAAGATCTGTTATCAAGGTCTTGAATCCACTTTTATTTGATCTTTGTGCACAGAGTTAAACAAGGTTTGAGTTCATTTTTTGGCATGTAGTTGAAGAAGCTTTCCTTGCTCCACTTTATATTTTTGCCCCTTTATCAAAAACTAATTGATCATACACCTGCAGGTCAGACTCAGAATATTCAAGTCTGTTCTATTGACCTAAGGTTTAAAATTGGGGAAATATTGCCTCCCATCAACTTTTTCCCAAGGACTGTTTTAGTTGGTTATGGATGTTTGTTCCAATTGAATTTCAGGAGTTTTTAGATCAATTTCTTTGAAATAAGTCATGGGTATAGAGAAAAGTCTACCTCCCTTTGAAGTTGTCTAACCAATTTTCTTAGAATTCAAATATATAACATATAACATATATTTAATTGTCAATTATATATTTTTTGTTTCAATTACATTCAGTTTTGGGGGTCATACCTAGCATTTCTCAGGGACTGCCCCTGTCTGTGTACTCAGGTTTCACTTCAGGCAAAAATTGGGGAACCACATGGGGTACCCTGAATTAAATGCAGGTTGTTTATATGCAAGGTAAGAACCCTATTGCTATGTTATGTCTCTGGCTTCTATGACCATGACTGTTTTTCAGAGTTGAAGACACAAATTTCTGAGTTCACACAAAACCGAATCCTAAGAGTAACTTTATAGATGGATTATTATTTTATTGTCTTTTGGTCTTATACGGGTATATTACTGACTCCAGAATTATTCCATTATTTCTCTAGATTGCACTATATGGCAAAAACTTCTGCAAGTCAGCGAGAGGGGCTTTCAACCTGCTAACAAGAAATGTTTTTAAGTAAGTAATCAGCTTGAACATAGCAGTAGGTAACTGGGTGAACCTTTTACATCATATTCATATGACATTATTCAAAATTTTATTGCTCTTATTAAGCATGCATATTGTATTTTGATTTCAAATATTAGTTGTTTTATATCATTGATTTTTCCTATTAAGTAAGTGATTTATAGTTCTGTAAATGATAGTTTCATTCATTCTTAAACTACACCAACTACCAGAGTGCCTATTTCCTTCATTATACTAGCCAAAGACCTCTCTCATCCACTTTTTCCGCCCCAGGCTCAGTTCTGTAGACTCAGTCTCTAGTTTTGCTCTTTAGCTATTTGTTGCACCCTTCCTGTGTATCTTCATATCCCACATATGAAAGAGATAATACTGTATCTATCCCTTTACTTCTGACTGACTTCACTGAGTATAATACCTTCTAGTTCCATACATGTAGTAATAAATTGCATAATATCATTTCTTATCACTTAATAGTATTTTGTTATGTGTATATATGACAATTTCTTGATACATTCATCTATAGTTAGACATTAGGGTTGTTTTCATGGCCTCATTATTGTATTAAGTACTGAAATAAATACAGTTGTTTATAAATAATAAGCATAAAAATCCTTTAGTATTAATGTTCTGAGTTTGGGGCATTTGATACCATGAATGATCTTATATGATCTAGTGGTATTGCTGGATCATATGGGAGTTCTTACTCGAGAAATCTCTATATTATTCTTTTTACAGATTGAATGAGACAACATTCCAACTAACCATGAATAAGGTTTCTTTCTCATCACATCACATCCAACACTAGCTGCTTCCAGACTTCTAGATATATGCTATTCTTGTGTATATAATATTAGCTTTTGTTTTGTTTTGTTTTGGGGTCACACCCGAATGCACTCAGGGGTTACTTCTGGATCTGCACTCAGAAATCGCTAATGGCAGGGACGGGGGACCATATGAGCTGCTGAGATTCGAACCACCATCTATCCTGGGTCAGCTGTGTGCAAGGCAAATGCCCTACTACTGTGCTATCTCTCTGTCCCCAACATTAGCTTTTTTATATTTTAAAAACTATTACTTTCTTCATCTATCACTTTATACTCGTTGACATTTATTCCTTTTCTGTATTTCTTCTTAAGGAATTCCCAAAATAAACTTCAGCATCATATCTGTGTCTCTCTCTCTTTACAGTAGTGATAATTCCTAAATGAACAAAATCATGAGAAAAAAAATCAAAAGAACAGATGAAATACCCACAGGATTTGAGTTTCTCTATAAGCCTCTAATAAGACAAGCTAATACTACCTAATACTGTCTGACAAGCCTATAATGCCATCTTCTGTTTGTTTCATTGAAAATAAGTCAGAACTTCACACCTAGCTTTTGCTCTCATTTCTTGCATTTACCAAATAAATGTCCAAATAAAATTTCAGTTAAGACACAAGAAAATGAGCTCATAAATTACTGTTCTCTTACAAATGACCAAAAGCAACATAATCTTTGAACTTGTCTACTGAATTTACCATGGTAGAGAGATGGTAGGGTTGAGGCCAGGCAGGAGAAAATTTGAGAGGGAGACCTGCAGAAGCAACGAAGAAAAACAAACTCTTAGGTAGGAGTTGTGGTATTAGAATGCTGTATACATTAAACCTTATCATTAACAGTACCAAAAATAATGGTGCCTAAAGTAAAAAAGCTTAAAAGAAAGTAAAAGGACTAGAGTGATAGTAGAGCAGATAGGGCATTTGCCTTGCACATGACAACCTATTTTAATTCCCAGCACCCCATATGATCTCCTGAGCCTTCCAGGAGTGACCCCTGAGCACAGAGCCAGGAACTAGCTCTGAGGCCAGGAACTATAAAAAGGGTGTGCCCAGGAACAAAAAATATTTTTTAAGAAAAATAAATTGCTTACTCCCCAAATCAAGATATAAAAATACTATTAAAACTTTTGTCACTTTTCTTTTTTAATTTATCAGGGTTGCATTGCTGGATCAAATCACGGACTTTATACTATTACTGGGGAAACTTTTAGTTACTGCGTGTGTAGGTAAGTAATAAAATAATAAAAAGATTAAAACGTACTTCATAAAAATATCTTAAGCAAGAAAACTATTTCTATACAAAAACATAATATATATTTTTTTATCTTTTCAAAATAGGTACTCTAGCCTTCTTATTCTTTACACAAAGAATCCCAAGGATTTTAGAAGGACCAACGTCTCTAAATTTCTACTGGGTACCTTTAATGGTAAGAATTGGTGGTTTTAATCAGTTTGTATTGCTATTAACAAAAATGTCATTGAAAGGTTGGTTTAAAATATACACATTGGTTTCTCACACTTCTAAAACCTGAAAGTTTGAGATCAAGGTATTCATAGATTTAATTCCTAGCCAGGGCTCTCTTTTTAGATTGCAGAAGTAAACCTTGTCTCCTTATATGGTAAAGAGAGATATCATCATTCTATATTTTCTTCTAAGAATACCATTATTGCCTAATTATTTTATAAAGACACTGCCTCAGTGTCATCAGTTTTAATATATACATTTATATATAAAATGTTTAATGTGTCCATTCAGATATACATTTTAATTTATATGTTTTTATTCCTAAGCACTTTAATATTATAAAGAAGAATTTGTGAAATGTGTTAGCAAAATAAATAGGGCTTTGAGGAAAATCCTTTTAATTTCACTATAAAACATTTTCATTTTTGTCCACAAGGATTTATTTTCCTTTCTTTTTTTATAATTTCTTTATTTAAACACCTTGATTACAAACATAATTGTAGTTGGGCTTCAGTCATAACAAGAACATCCTCTTCACCTCTTCCCATCACCAATGCCCCTAACTCTTCCTTCGCCACCCCCTGCCTGTATTCAAGACAGGCTTTCTACATCTGTCACTCACTCACATTGTTATGATAGTTCTCAGCGTAGTTATTTATCTAATTGTACTCATTTATACATTTTAAAGGTTTAATATATACATTTGAGTCTACACAACTCAATCCATAGCATCTGGATAATATTGACATAATACTGGCTCTAATTTATTAGGAATGACAGAACAAAAGATCAATAAATACTAAGAGAAATAGTAATAATTAACTATATAACAAGCTGTTATTTCCTGGAAATATGTGGGAAAAGAGGATTACATAGAAGGTTTATTAGGAAGTGTTCTTACATAAAACTGTAAGTAATAGAAAGCAGAAGGTATTTCTGGGAAGGCGAAGAAGCTTACCCAAGTTTTAGTTACAGCTCTAAACTCAAACAGTTACTGGAAGTTCTGCAAGAGTATTCAATGTTTTTATGCTGCCTAAGGCAGCTTTGGGCTAGGAGTTGTCCTCAGATGAGGGATAGTTTTCTGCAAGAAGAGCAATTTGAATTTCTATTGGGGGAAGAAGTTGACAGCAAAATACATTACCAACAACTCAGGCATAAATGTAACATCTGGGGTGAATCTGATTAGAATCCTGAGATATTTATTAATTACCTATTAATTCACCTAACCCACATATCAGAACTTTTACCAGCAGCTTTATATTGGCAACCCAGAGAGGCTAAAAAAACTTGAAGGAGGGATTTAAGTGGATTCAAATTTAGACTCTTAACTCCTAGGATTTACTCGCAGGGATCTCAAACTCAATTTACCTGGGGGCTGCAGGAGGCAAAGTCAGGGGTGATCCTTGAGTGCAAAGTCAGTAGTAAGCCTTGAACATTGGGGGGTGTGACCCAAACAACTAAAACAAAACAAAAAAAGATTCCTCTAGGGCAGGGCCACAAAACGTTGTACGGAGGGCTGCAAATGGCCCGTGGACCGTGAGTTGAGACCCCTGAATTGTCTCAGTAGACAAAAAATAATAATGTGGCATATTATTTGTAGGCATAGCAATAAGTAAAATTGACAGGTAGTTAGTATTTTTATTTAAATCCAAGTACAGAGTTCTTTTTTTTGGGGGGGCACACCCGTTTGATGCTCTGGGGTTACTCCTGGCTAAGTGCTCAGAAATTGCCCCTGGCTTGGGGGACCATATGGGACGCCGGGGGAATCGAACCATGGTCCTTCCTTGGCTAGTGCTTGCAAGGCAGACACCTTACCTCTTGCGCCACCTCGTCGGCCCCAAGTACAGAGTTCTTAAAATAATAGTTATTGAATTTTTTATCTCAATATGGAAATTTTTTCTTACACAGTGCCTCAAATTCTTATCACAACTTTCATTTAAAACTGTATTATTATTCTGCTGGACAGGTTAATGACTTCTTCATTCTCTCCTTTACTCATTTATAGACAGTCATTATTGGATCTTACCTAATTGCACATGGATTCTTCAGCATCTATATAATGTGTATCGAAACTACTTTCATCTGCTTCTGTAAGTTGTCAGTTTGTGCACTTTTCCATCTGTGGTAAATAATTGAGAAGAGTTAGCTCCACGTCTTTGCTTTTTTTTTTTTTTTTGTAGATTTGCTTGGCTTCAAAGCAAAAATGGTGCTTCTTGGGAAAGAGATATTGGTTAGTAGTTGATCTTTAAATCTTAATAACTCAGAGAATAGTTTGACAAAGAGAGGAAAGTCAGCTACTGAAGTGCACCTCAGGTTTCATGGCATATTATTAGCATAATATTATTTTTCATTTCTTATTATTTTCAAGTGTTAAAAATAATTGACTTTATTATGACTTTTTGGCTGACCGAAGGATACAACCAAGCTTAGAAACTGGGTTTTGGAGCTCTTTGAGTAGAACCTTTATAAATTATGCTAAACGAGTCTTACAGTCAATGCAAGTCAAATTCTGCCACACAAGTATATATAATCTATATACTATGTAATATACATACTGTATAATCAATTGATTGGGGAAAGGGGTAGAATTCATTGGGGATAATGTTTAGGAAATGGCTAACTCAATTCTGATACTTTGAACTGAAACACATTTCAGTTTTTTCATCTCTGCCATAGACACTGTGGTCTATTTAGCAAGTCACATTTGTAACATGGTTGTGTTTAACTTCAGTACCTTATTGTAAAAGTCCTGGCAACCTGCTTCCCAGCAGGAACTGGATATGCCTTACATTCAACTTACAGAAAGTAGGGTCAACAAATGAAGTGACAAAATCTATTAGCCCTATAGCTATACCTTCCGACCTTCTGAAATATTATTAGAGAAATAATTAAATAATTATTCTAATCTAATAATGTAATGCCAGAGAGGCATGTTGCTCTTCTGAGAAACAAAATATTTTATGACAGATAATTCCTAAGTGATTCTTCTGTAAAACATATAAAATTGTTTTATATTTTTAGCAAAACTTCTAGAAGATGGTTTCCCAGCTCTGTTTTTTCATTGGCAACATTTTTTTGTTTGGTTGGTTTTTGGGTCACACCCAGCAACGCTCAGGGGTTACTCCTGGCTCTACGCTCAGACATTATTCCTTGAAGGCTCAGGGGACCATATGGGATGCCGGGATTCGAACCACATCCTTCTGCATGCAAGGCAAATGCCTTACTTCCATGCTATCTCTCTGGCCCCGTTGGCAACATTTTAAAAGCAACTTTCATTTAAGTAGAAAAATCAGGAGAATTTGATTCACTATTTAGTCTTCCTCTAGCTGTAAAAGCAACTAGAAGGTTTGTTTGATCTTTTCTTGGTGCCTTAGTGATTTGTTAGAAACTGTCATAGACCAAATGCCCACAAACAAGTTCCAATTCAGATGAGAGGGAGTAAGATGATCATGGGAGTAAGTAGTAACTAAGAAAAGAGAAACAGCTCTCAAACATTCACAGACCTCAAATTTATGGGAATAATTCCAGAGACCTTCCCAGCTCCTGTAACTAAAATTGTTTCTTAAAATTTATTTCAGAAAGTATCTAGAAATACATTAATTTCTGGTCTTTGAAATTTTTAATGATGTTGTTTATTTAAAACAAGATAGTGGATTTTAAATTTTAACAGTGAATATGTTTGCATCCATTATAATAATCACTATTATCAACTTTAACCTATTAAAAATCAGTGATCATTTCCAGTGTATTCAATATCTTTACAATAGTATTTACAACCTGTTATACTTGCTGTCTATGAACAGGTAGCTGAAAACTACTGCAATACATGATGTTTTATACATTAAGAGTTTCTTTTCATGGACATTTACCTTTGATAAGAAGCCATAAGGAATGAAGTATATGTTTACTTATTATTTCAGAGCATAATGAGTTTGAGTCCCCATATCCAATATTTCAAGTAAATCTGGATGTGGTACTAATTCCCTTAAAAAAAAAAAGAGTGGATAAATACAATACCATATTCTCCAGTTGTTAGTAGAGGAAGCATCTTACTTTGGAAAACTTTAGTCATAAATGATACTCAAAACCAAACTCTGATCGTCTGGAAGTTTATTACACACACACCTCTCTACTTTTTGGTACATATTATCTTACTATGCCAGATCTATTGTATGTATATTTATCCCAATTAATTTGACTGTGCCAGATGATTGTTTGCAAATATTTCATTTATAAGTACATAGCATTTTTTAAGCCACATACAGTGATGTTCAGGCTCAGGAGGTACCTCCGTTGGTGTTCAGAGAACTATATAGTTCTGGGCCTCCTGCATACAAAGCATGTGCTCAACCTATTGATTGTGCAAAACCTTGATTCTGCATATTTTGAAAATTACAAGATACTGAGAATTCCGATCTTAAGCTAAGAAGAAATATTTATGGTACATGATTATTAATATAATTCTCATATTTCTTACCATTATTTCAAATACAATAATGATATTGATATGTAATATAGAAATATGATTAAGGAATAAAGAATGAAAATGTTCTATGTATGTCAAGTTCTCTTCTTAGCTTTTCATTTTGGATGTGAAAGGCCACTTGAAGAACTAGTGTAAAAATCTACTTAATCAATAATCCAACGACTCCCAAAAGTATAGTGAAAATAGATTTAGTTTACAAGTCTTTGATTATTCCATATAGTTTTATATAATTTTTCTTTTCCTTTATGCTATAATAAATAGGTGCTATATATCATTAAATAGTATGCTAATAAATAATAGGATCACATTTCATTTCTATATTTTTGATAAGTATTGCTGCTCTGAGTTCTCTGTCTGCAGAAAACTGAACTTCATTCAAAATTCCTCTGGCTTCTTAGTACCATTCTGGTATTTACCTCTAACCATCCATAGTTGTATTTTAGAACTACCTCATCATTTTACTATTAGTCTAATCAATGTAAAACTATAAATTTATATTTAGAGAAGTCAGAAAATATGGTATTAGCTTTCAAGTGTAATAATAAGATTTAAGCTGAAAAGATTTGGGAATAAATACCATACATATATTTAAGTAGGACAAGAACTGAACGAGGCTTCAGAGGTGGCTCCTCACCTCAACCCGACTGCCTCAAAGCATTTGACTTAAGAGTCATTTTTATACCCTTGACTTTAGTTTCTTCATTTATAACACTAAGGTGTGGGCTGATATCAAAATGACTTTAAGGAATGGAATTCAATGGTTATTTTGCATTTGTTACAGAATTAACATATTTGTGTCCAGTTTTAATTCAGAGGATGTGGCAATGTAGCTTTCTGAAAAGAAAAGCTGAAGGAATTAAAGGTGTTTTTTGAAAGGACATGCAAGATCATATCCAATTTAAATTACCATATTAAACCTCTGAGAGTAGGGTGGGTTTTAGAAAATTTCAGCTCTTCATGACCAAGGTTGAAACATCTTATTTTGTCCAGCATCAGCAATTTAATTGCAATAATGTCTTATATTTGATTTTCTAACACTGTTTTCTCTGATTTTTCCCTGTTCAACTTTACAATTTATAAAAATTCACATGCAATTATTCTGCTGCTACTTGCTGCTTTGGGGCTGCTGGCTGCATATACAGGTGAAGATCTGGAAAAAAATGATGGATCTACAGAAAAACCTTACTTCATAACCCCTACCCTGCATGGACTTCTGAACAAGAAGCCACTAGTTCCCCAGAAGCAGAAAAAATAGAAAAAGCACCAAACAGTGCCATTCATTTTTTAAGGAGAAGCTGTATAAATCAGGCCATCTGTCATTTGAAAAAAAAAATGTTTTTCATTAATGTGAAATTTCTCTGTGATTCTAAAACAGGGCAAACCTAGCATTATCAGAGGTGCCAGACATTTGCTGATATAAGTAGCCTCTGTGAACTTGGATGCTTTGTAGGCTTGTTTTTCCAGGTGAAGAGTGAGGTGGATATGTCAGACAAATTTTTATAAAATTTATAACCTAAAGTGTTTTAGTAACTTTTATAACTTGGCATGCTTTTTTCCCATTGTAGCACTTTGATTTACTTTGTATAAATATATTTATAAAGGACATTCAGGAAATTTTTCTAAAAAAAACCTCCCTAAATAGAGAATCAGTTAACCATATAACTAATTTATAGTTAACCAAACAGATGGTACTAAATTGGTAAATATGGTGCTATGGTTGTTGATATTGTTCAAGCTCTTTAAACTGATAAACTTGTATTAGTGGTGCGCTAGAAAGTATATTTCAGTGTTACTCAAGTTTTTAACAAATATAGAGCTATTCTTGTTATACAGGTTGTTTTAAGAGCATTACTGGTAAAATCTTGAACCTTCAGAACCTCTTTTGTTTTAGTGAAGTTATATTTCTAGTGAAGTTGAAACTGAGTGCTGAAATGCCACTTCCAACAATACAAACCTCTGCCCACCATGAAAATACTCTGGGGAAAAAAAAGAGAAAAAGCCTGGAATGGCCACATGACTCATGCCTTTGTCTGTGACCCAGATTCAAATAAATTTCTATTTTCCTATTCCCACACCTAAAAAGCCAGAAATGATTTGTTTGGGAAGACTGATAATATCTTTCATAAACATAGCAATTTTTCTAGATTCCACAGATGGTATGGCTTTGTTTCAGGAAAGGTCCAATTTTCTAAACTTTTAATGCAGAAAGAGAAAAGAATTAGTCAAACACTTAAGGTTTTACCCTAAGGAAATAGATGATTAGCATTTTCATAGATACTTATTTGGTTACCTTTACTAGGGTCAATTCTTCAGGGTAGGAAATCCTCCTTCAAGGGTTTAAGAGGACAGTTATTGCCATACTCCACTCTACTGACCAGGGCAGAAAACTGGTTTCTGCAACCATGCCTAAGTCTTTTACATGACTACACAAATTCTAAGTCAAAGTGTAGCAATGCATATTATAGGGCTAATTATGAAAGTGTATCCCCAAAGGATCACTGAACTAATACACTTTTGGATTTTATACTGAATTTATGGGTAAGGATAATTTATGTATTAACAGAAATGAACTTGTTGATGTTTTAATGTTTTAATCTGCATATGGTCATGTATCTAAGAGTCTGAAATGTGTTTGTGGTATATATTAATATAAATACTTATTTAAAGATCCTGAAGTATGGAAATATAAATTTTAGATAGGATAGATGTTAGTTTAATAACAAGAATAGGGAAGTCTTTTAGAATATTGTTTTTCTTAATGGCCACCATCCTTGGTTTACTTTCCAGAATTTATGTAATGAAATTATCTCTTCATTCACCTCTTGGAAAGGAACCTTCTTCACACTCTTTTCTCTGAATAATACTTCAGAGAAGAGTGATAATTTGGTCTAGATGGTTGCAGTAATTATACAGGAGATACAACAAACATGTAACAAAACAATTCTATCTTAAGTACTGAAAAATTGTATGAAATAAATTACCTATGAGAGTGCTAAAAATTTATAATGATAAAATAAGAATATTCAAACATTTCTAATGTATCAGAATTACACTCTCAGAACTTATTGTAAATATAGGTACCTATAATTTCTCTCTCTATTTCACTAAGCTCTTCAGATGTAGTTTGAGGGAATTTGTAAATTATAAATTTTCCTCGTTGCTATTGATATGCATGAAAGTTAAAAAAATCACTTGGATAGAATATGTATTGACAGATGAGAAATTAGTTATCTATTTTCTCCTTGTTACTTGGTATTTTTAGGAATAATAAAAGTGAAATAATTTGGAGATCTAATAATGAGAATGTGTGATAGGTCTTAGATTCTTGGTATTAGATGGAGTTATGTCTTAAAATATCCATGTATCTGTTGATTTGACCAGAAAACTCTAAAACAAAAATGTTCATTGAGGTACATTCTAAACTTGTTCATATATTTAAAGCTATAACTTTGGGTACAAAAATCCCAATATAAGACATTTTAATAGTTCAATATTTACTAATAAGTGAATATTTATAGGAAGAATATATAGAAAAGTTTTAACTGCAGTATGGATCAACTGTATTATCAACTATATACTATAAATCCATCAACTTTAAGATTTGAGAAATGGTCTCACGGTTATGTGCTTAACTGCTTTAAGAAAATTGCTTCTAATGTTTTTCTCAAAAGCAATGCTCATTCTTTGCTATATATTTCTTTTTGTGTCTCTCAAAAATACATAACAATAATTAATGGAAAATATTTTCTGGCTAGATATAGTAATATTACTAGTATAGTAATATAGTAATATTACTATAATATTGAACCAGGGTTTAACTATAGTATATTATAGTATAGAAGGTGAATTTAGAAATTGCTGGTAAATCTTTTTGGGGGGGCAGAGTGCTCATACATTGCTTGCTTTTCACAGAAAGGTCAGTCATTGGGTAGCTAAGAGGCATACACTGTTGGCAGAATCTAACCTGATGCATTGAATGAGACTGTTATCTTTACAATAATATAGATACTACACTAAGGTTTTCCAAGTGTATAAACATTTTAAAGTGTTGTGAAGCAAGTAAGCAGCAGATGGCGATGTTACTTCTCTTACAATCTTGCTTTGATATTTACTCTCTGCCATTCTTCCTCCTAGTGGAAGATTTAGAAAGAAATGATGGTTCTGCTGAAAAGCCCTATTATTCGAGTAAGAGTCTGATGAAGATTTTGAAAGAGAAAAGTTCACAAAATAAGAAGCAGTAGACTTGCACTCTAGCCATCGTGCAGCGGTGTGACCTTTTCCATTCTAGCCATTCTGCAGCCGTGTGACCTTTTCCTCAACTGCTGATCTGTACTACACCTTTCATAAGTGCTCTGTGTTTGGAACACTGTATTTATGACCTTGTTGGCTTTTATTTGCATGTTTTCTACCAAAGCTTATATTGTAATATGTGAAGCCATCAGAAGTCGCAAGGGAATTGTTAATAACATGGAACATTTTTATACTAAGATCTTTTGTTTTGTAATTCATTTTTAAATAGAGTGGGCTTGGATGTTTTGAAAATACTAATATGGCAGTATTCTTTTAATAATTAGATGAAAATGGATGTGTTATTAAAATTGAGAGCTCCTATTATATTTTAAAAATTATAACTAAAAGATTTCTGCAGGGAACACTGGTAAATAAAGTGAAATAGAATTTTTTTTGTTTTTCCCACTGCTTGACAATAAATCAGAGAAAAGACACCCCTCCTCCCCCAGAGAAGGTTTTACTTTCTTCAACTATAGAATGTTTCCTATTAAACAAATTGCCAGTCATCAGCCTTTCCTATTTCGTCCTCTCTAACAAAGTGCCTTACTGGCTGTTTAATGTTACCCTGGCTTTTGTGGGTAAGTTTACAAACACTGTTTCAAAACAAAACAAGACAAAAAGAAAAAAAAAACTGCAGTGTTAGTGATTAAAACAAGCCTTCTTGTTTTTGTTTTCCTCGCAACTCACTGGTTTGCAATATTTTGTCATTTCAGTACTTTGATAGTCTCATTAGAATGCTTTTTTGCATAAACAATTTCCCTTGTGTCTAGTGGACATTTGTGAATGTGTACTATACGCAAAAAAAAAAAAAAAAAAAAAAAAAAAAAAAAACCCTGAAAGAACACTTGTTTGGTTTGAAATTTTCCTAAGAGCAACAGGTTCAAAACTTTTGTATAGTATATCTTTTTACACACACACACACACACACACACACACACACACACACACACACACACACACACACACACACATGACATTTCTCAGTGTACTCACACAGTTGGAAAGGGAAGCTTCCAGAAATCACAAAGGGAAAATTTATCCCTCAAAAGGGTGCTCATAGGTCTCATGTACTCAGTGGTTCCATTTGAAATGCTGGTTACTAAGTGTTCTGTGTATATTATTTCATTTTTTTAACTTTTGATATGAAAGAGTCATTTCACTTACAACATGATTTTGTATTGTGATAATATAAACAAGAACACGATTTCTAGTTCAATTTTAACTAATTTTGCTAGTACTCCTAACTTGAAAGAAAATGAGTTCAGTTCGTTACTGGGTGTTACAGAATGATTTCACAAAGCATTTGCCCCAAGAGAGTATCAGTTTATGATAATCTGTGAAAGCTTTGGAGAGCGACAGTGTTTCTGTCAGTTTATCTATTAACACATTTATTTCAATGTGACTTTAGATATCCTTTTATGCCAAACAACCTCACAAGAGCAATGACCCAGAGCTCTATAACCAGAGTGCTTTTCTGCTATGCAGAACTCTTAGTAACATATTGTCTAAATATCTTTGGTATCAAAAATGTTTCATATTTAATGAGATTTGTTGTTACTCATTGTTTTAAATTGATGTTTTTTCTCCTAATAAAAATTTCAGTAAGAAAAACTGCCCATTTTATTTATTTATTTATTTATTTATTTATTTATTTATTTTTTGCCAGGGACTCTGCCTTCACCTGAAAGAGGGGGGCAGGGATGAGAGAGGAGAGAGGTGGGAAGTGTGGAGGGAAAGGAGAGGGAGGAGGGGAAAGAGATGGAAGGAAGAGGGGAAGAAGGGAAAGGGGAGGAGAGGAAATCAGGGAAGGATAGGGAAGAGGGGAAAGGAGGAGAGAGAAGGAAGGAGGGGAAGAGATGGTGGAGAGGGAGGAGAAAAGAGGGGAGGAAGGAAAAGAGAAAGGGAGAGGGAGGAGAGAGAAGGAGAAAGGGGAGGAGATAGGAGAAAAGGAAGACCAGAGAGGAGAAGAGAAGGTGAGGAGAAGTAGGAGGGGAGTATGGTGAAGGGGAGGGAAGAGAAAAGAAAAGGCGAGGGAAGAATGGGAGGAGAGGGGAACCAGAAAGGGAAAGGAGAAAGGGGAGAAGGAGTGAAGTAAGGAGAAGGGGAGGAAAGAATCCATTTTATTTTTTTAATTGGGAAACTTAATGTAACTATAAAGATGTTGATTTATTATAATGGTGCAGCCTGAAATATCTAGTAGAATAGAATCTTACTTCAATAATTATTTTTTTAGATCAGCTATAAAAGGAGGAAAGCATTTTTTTTTTTTTTTTTGGTTTTTGGGCCACACCCGGTGATGCTCAGGGGTTACTCCTGGCTATGCGCTCAGAAGTCGCTCCTGGCTTGGGGGACCATATGGGACGCCGGGGGATCGAACCGAGGTCCGTCCTAGGCTAGGGCAGGCAAGGCAGGCACCTTACCTCTAGCGCCACCGCCCGGCCCCGGAAAGCATTTTTTTGAAGCCCACGATATCATGACAGGATATCCTTTGAAATAAATAGCTCAGATTTTTTTTTATAAACAGCTCAATTTATCTTCATAATTTTATTCTTCATCTATACATTGACTGCATAAACAACTAAAATAGAGGATTTATGAAAATTAAATAAGTCAAAATTAAAGAGATAAGAGATAAATTTTGAAGCCTAAAAATGATGAGTTCATTCATTGTTCTTTATTATAATTAATCAAAAGTTCACTCAGTTCTTCATTTGGCTTTGCCAACTTTCAAAAGAAGCAAGTTTTGTTACTTTATTTTTTTTTTCAAGCCACACTTCCTGGCCCTGGGACCTAAAGGTCTTCTAAAATGTTGGGTTGCAGGGTGAGGAGAATGTGGTACTGAGGATCTCAGGACTCTTCCTCATGTGTCCTAGCACTGTGAGTCAACTTTCTGCGTCTCATTCTTCAGGTTTTTTTGTTTGGTTGGTTGGTTGGTTTGTTTTGGTTTGGGGCCACACGAAGTGCTCAAAGCTTACTCCTGCTCTGTGCTCAGGAATCAGTCCTAATGGGCTCATCCTTTGAAAGACAAGGATAAATATGGGGAATCTAAAATGTGTGAAACTAATTAATAATACTTTTCCAAAGTAAATTTTTTCTTACATTTAGTTATCCCTTAACACACTATAAATTACATTTACTTATATAAATATATCTTTAAAATTTAATTTTTATTTTTAAATGTTTTAATTTTTCCATAAAAAACATAAAAATGCTTCTTGCTAAGTGTTTTAAATCTAATGGGATAATCTAATGGAATAATTACTGTAGGTAATGATCCTCTTATAGTAACAATTCTGGTTTCTAGAAGAAATTAAAATTTTGCTTTAGCCACCCACAAAATGGGAGAAACTATAGACCCAGTACCCATCAGATAAGGGGCATTATCCAAAATATACAAGACACTGACAGAACTTAACAAGGAAAAAACATCTAACCCCATTAAAAAAATGGGGAGAATAAATGAACAGACACTTTCTCAAAGAAAAAATACAAATAGCCGGGACCAGAGAGATAGCATGGAGGTAAGGCATTTTCCTTTCATGCAGGAGGTCATGGGTTTGAATCCCAGTGCCCCATATGGTCCTCCATGCCTGCCAGGAGCAATTTCTGAGCCTGGAGCCAGGAATAACCCCTGAGAACTGCCGGGTGTGACCCAAAAACAAAAACAAAAAAAAAATACAAATAGCCAAAAGGCACACGAAAAAATGCTCCGCATCACTAATCATCGGGGAGATGCAAATCCAAACAACAATGAGGTGCCATCTTAAGCCACAGAGACTGGCACACATCACAAGGAAAAAGAACAATCTGTGCTGGTAGGGATGTAAAGAGAAAGGAACTCTCACTCATTGCTGGTGGGAATGCCATCTAGTTCAGCCCTTATAAAAAACAATATGGCGATTCCTCAAAAAAAAAATGGAAATTGAGCTACCATTTGATCCAGCTATACCACTCCTAGGGATATATCCCAGGAACAACAACAACAACAACAAAAACACACACACAATTAAAATGCTTTCCTCACACCTATATTCATTGCAGCACTAATTACAATAGCCAGACTCTGGAAATGACCAAGATGCCCTTCAACAGATGAATGGCTAAAGAAACTGTGGGACATATACACAATGGAATACTATACAGCCAGCAGGAGAGATGAAGTTATGAAATTCTCCTATACATGGTTGTACATGATTATGCTGAGTGAAATAAGTCAGAGGGAGAGAGATAAACACAAGCAACTCTCACTCATCTATGTGTTTTAAGAAAAATAAAAGACATTATTGTAATAGTGCCCAGAGATAATAGAGATGAGGGCCAGAAGGACCGACCCACAATAGGAAGCTCACCACAAAGTGGTGAGTGCAGTTAGAAAAACAACCACACTGGCAACTACCATAACAATGTCAATGAGTGAAAGAAGTGCAAGGCCTGTCTCAAATACAGGCTGGGGTGCGGGGAGATATGATATGGGAGCATTGGTGGTGGGAATGTTGTACTGGTGAAGGGGGTAGTCTTTATATAACTGATATCCAACTACGATTATGTCTGTAATCAAAGTGCTTAAATAAAAATATTATTAAAATAAATGAACTGCAAAAAATAAAAAGAAAAGAAAAATAAATAAAATTTTGCTTTAGATCTTAATGTCACTTTTAAGTGATAAATTACTATTTTAACAGTCAAAACTTGAAGTTGTATTTTTCTATTTGCCCAGAATTATTACAAAACATTTATGAATTGGTACAGTAAATTACACTATCAAATATCTATGGGATCCTAATCAGTTATTTTAGTTTACATTGTAAGCATACTCAATGCAACAGATCCTTATTTTTCTTTAACGTATAGTTTCAGCACTCATCTAATGTATGTTCTTACACTTCTACAAATGGTACCTCAGTAAATTGCTTCTAAATTCTAACCAGGCACAGTAATTATCTCCAGTATTATTTAGTTTGAACTGGGAACGTGTTTTATAAATTATAAATTTGTTTTCATAAAATAAGATATGGTGGCATTATTGAACTAAAATCATCATTACAGCCTATGGTATACAAAATGATGTCTAATATTTTCCAGTTGCAAATACTATCCTTATATATTTTTAACAGTTTAAATATACTGACATGATTAAGGTAAAAAAAAAAGTCACAAACTAAAAAAAATCTTACCAATATATCAGGAATAAATGCTCCAAATTCACTTTTCATATACCATTTTGGGGGTCTTGCGTCTAAAATGGCTCTTAAAGACTTCTTTCAGAAATAAGCAGAGTTACTTCTGGTCCTGAGTGAATCTATCATCATCCAGAAAAAAATAAAGACAATCTTCAGTAAAACAAATGGGAATTTGATCACATATCCAGTGATGCTCAGGGGTTACTCCTTGCTATACGCTCAGAAATGGCTCCTGACTTGGGAGACCATATGGGAAACCGGGGATCAAACTGCGGTCTTTCCTAGGTCGCTGTGTGCAAGGCAAATGACCTACCACTGCGCTACCACTCTGGCCCCTTCAGTAAAACAAATGAGAATTGATTTCTGAAAACTGAGTTCTACGCTATTTAAGTCTTGGTCATCAGGATAATGTTTCAGTAATTTACCCTCTTAAAATTATCAGGTCAAACTGAACCAACTACTTATGAATTTTTATTTGCTTGAAATGAAAGGTTGCCAATATCTTAAAATCTAACCGTATCTTTTTTACTTTTTTCTTCTTCCTCTCCTCCCTTTGTTAAATCTTTTTCTAATAATTTCTGTGCTGTGAAGACTGAAATACATTTCAAAGCAATCAATTAGATTTTATTATTTGACATCACTGCTTTTTAAAATTGTTTTCTTAACTTTACCTTTTTCCCAGGGTTTGGTTGGGTTTTTTTTTTATCTGTTTGTTTGTGTTTGGGTTTTTTTGTTTGTTTGTTTTGGGCCACATTTGGTGATGCTCAGGGGTTACTCCTGGCTATGTGCTCAGAAATCACTCCTGGCTAGGAGGACCATATGGGACACCCGAGATTGAACCAGGTCTGTCCTGGATCTGCCACATTGCTCTGGCCCCAGGTTGGTTTTTTTGGGGTATTTTTTTGTATGTTTGTTTTTGGTCTATTGTATGTATACAGATATTCTAAGAGAGTAGAGACCAATCTTGTTAAGAAACTAGACTGTTTTTCCCTTACTGGCCCCCAAAGATAGGTTTCTTCATATTCTGGACTTCTGCTCTTCAAAAGCTTACTGTGTAAGCGCATAGTGACTTTATTAGCTTTAGTACCAGACCTGTATGTCACCCTGCTACTACATAAGGTATTTAACAGCTTTTTAATTAAAAATTGAAGTTCACTCTCTTGTCACTACCAGGAAGATGCAAGGAGAGCTTGTGGCTCCAACCCTTTACAGAGAGGTTCTGGAACACAGATACTCCACCCATGAAAGCCATGAATAAAGGTATTTGCTTCTCAGGATTTAGGACATCAGTGATATATTTTCTAATCCCTCCAGTGGGCAGTTTACTTGCATCTCTCTGAGAAGCTGCTAACGGGCATGATAGCCTTGAAAATGCTGTCCCATCCTCAGCTCCATATCCAGACAGCTTCAAAGTCTTCAGAATGTGGGGACTGGAGTGGTAACAGCAGTTGAGCATTTGCCTAGCAGGTGGCTGCCCTGGAAGGACACAGTTTTGACCCCCAGCATCCCATATGGTCCCCCGAGCCAGGAGCAATTTCTTTTTTTTTTTTAAATAAAATCTTTATTTAAGCATCATAATTACAAGCGTGATTGTAGTTGGGTTTCAGTCATAAACAGAACACGGTTTATGAGCGAAGAGTCAGGAGTAACTTCTGAGCACCACAGGGAGTGACCCAAAAACCTAAAACAAACAAACAACAACAAAACCTCAAAGTCTTCAGAATGTAGTGACTGATTGACACCTTGGAGAGTCATTCCAAATCCCATGTGAAATTTCTATAACAAAGCTTGAATTATTTTATTGTATTGTCTTTTTTATTGTTTGGGGGTCTTCTAAGAGGTGCTAGGGCAGAGTTGAGCAAGGACTCCTGGAGCTACTCCTGCCCTGGACAAAAGGGATTCTAAGCTTGGGACTGACAATGCCTGTGGCACTAAAAGTCAGTAATGCTAAAGAAAGAGCTCAAATTTTTCGAGTCACTTTTGACAAAACCCCTTTTTATTTGAGTAACCAAAAGGACTTCATGGAAACTTCAGTATTTTTCACTTATTGCTCACTATGACATTCCCCCTCCTTTTTTTCCCCAAAGTTGGAAAATTGGTTGGAACCCTGAATTTTTTACTTTTCACTTGTTTTCTAAGTAATGGTGAAAATGACTAGTATTTACATGTGAGGCTGCACAACCAGATAATTGAGGCCACAGACTTACTCTTACAAATTGAGGTCATGATGACTTTTCTCCACATATTCACTACATAAGTTTGATTAGGT
Source organism: Suncus etruscus (assembly GCF_024139225.1). Lineage (NCBI taxonomy): Eukaryota > Metazoa > Chordata > Mammalia > Eulipotyphla > Soricidae > Suncus > Suncus etruscus. The sequence continues at coordinate 28,141,703 of NC_064851.1, read as the reverse complement.
CTATTGAAACATCTTTTATTCTACTTCCCTGTGTTGGGTTCCCAAGCAGAAAATCTGAATTAGTTTCAGGCCTCTAAAAAGACTCCTGGTATGCTACAGAAGAAGAAAGTGGTTCTAATGTTAGTCATGAAAATCAACAAAGAAATCATGCTTTAGGGTAGGCTGGGTAAGGTGGCTCAGCTTCAGGGGCATATGCAACAGGACTCAAGTTTCAGCACTATGCCCCCAAGCATACAGGGTATATCAGTGCAGGCCCCAAGAACCCCCAAGAATCAGGGTAGCCCTGAAAGCTACAGTACTCAGGTAGCTCCCCCCACTCTGGATCTAGCACTGAATTGCTGCAGTATCCCAGATGTGACACCTGAATCCCTGAGCACTGCTTTGAAAACACCACCCAATAAAAACAGTGATCCTTATCTTTTGGTGAGTCTGAATAAGCTCAGAATGGCCTTTTATTAAAACAAAAATTATCTTGGGACACAGCTTACTTCATAATATCACATATTCCACATTTTTCTATAAAACTAAGAAGAAAGGATAAAAGGTTGGGGCCAGGGGCCAAGTGGTCTTGGATGGTGGAGAAATAAAGAAGGACAGAACTAAATATCCAAGCCAAAGTCAACAATAATAGAATCAGGGACCTAAACTTCAACAATATAAACTTAAAGGGACCGTCAGGGGACAAAGGGTGGGGGTATAGGATGCACTCTGGATTTATGGGTAGAGGGAGTTTGACCCTGGTGTGGGAAAGGCCCTGATTGATTTTATATATGAAATTCAACTATGATGGACTCTGTAGATCACAATTATTTCAATAAAATAAAATTAAAAATATTTATGAGACAAGAAAAGAAATAATGCTATGTCAGGCCACATAAAGTATGATTTTATTTCATTCCACCACTTCCATTCAAGAATTGACAACTGATTTTGTCATCGTTAACATGAAACCTGAAATACACTGTATAGGAAGATGAGATGAAGAATATACTATTGTGATCTTTTATTGTAATTTATAGGGATATTTTCATGTAACTGATTTATGCACTAGGAAGAGTGTATAAAATTTGTTTCATATTTTATACAAAAAGCTGGTAAGATAATGGAACAAAAATATTCTGACAAAATATGGCAAAAATTAGCAATGTTCTTATGTTTTTCTTTTAGATTTAAAATATAATCTTTACATCTTAAAATCCAACCTCTTCTTTGAAAATATACTTTATTGCTTTTGCTACAATTCAGTTCTTTTCTTGAAATTATCTCCTGACATAATTTGGGCTCCTTGTTTTTGTTGTTTTGCATATGTTAGTCTTGGGCATGTAAATTGCTCTTGAACTGGTTTTACCAAGTGTGGGCCATTATGAAATAGTCACTCTCAAATGGTACTTAAAGGAACTTAAAAGCAGAAAATAAACCACAAGTAGGGAGGACTCTTGATGGGTCTTGATTGCCTCAGAGCGTGGTGCCTGCAGTGAGTGGCCTGCCTGGGTGCAGATGTGCAAATGCGAGTGTGTGAAGAAGGTGGTGGGGTGAGCGTGCCCAGCATAAAGTGGAGGACATGAATAATTCTCATCTATTGCTATTATCTCAGAGAAAAAAAGGGAAAAAAAAACACCAGTTTTTCTTTTGTTTAAGAACCTTAGATAAAAAGGACTCACTTAATTTTAAAAGCAGCAAAAATGAACTGAAATGTTTCCCATCCCATCCATTATGTATCCCAAACCCACTAAACCCTTATTAGACATATAACATGATGATCCTAAGGGAATGAACTCTTAGTGACACAGCCTTCAAAGGGAAGATCTCAACTGTAGCAGTGCAAGCTATCTGGCAGTCATTTGTTCCCCAGCCAACTTTTGGAGCTGAATTCCCATTAAAATGTGCCATGTGTGTTCTATTCAAGCACTAGAGAATTAGAATTCCTGCCAGTACCACCCAGTCAGTGCCCCAAGAAGCAGCAACTTGTTCCGGGCTGTACTTACATTGAGGCAGAATGAGCCAAGAATTTTTCCCACCTAAGATTACTTGTTTATTAATCACCTATATACATACCAAACCACAAGACCCCGGAGTATGGACAATGGCATGCATAGGACTCAGATGAAAATGCATTGCTTATAGATTCTGCCATCAGAATTTTTTGTACAATTTAAAAAATATTCAACTTGACCATTACTAAACTATTTCTGGAGGGTGGGGCAATGTAAAAGGTTTAAAGCTATTAAATTGTTTATAACCTATTAAATATACCTCTGCCCATCAGAGCTTTCATTAAAGAGTGTTCATAGTTCATTGTTCATAGTTCCTGCTGGCTTGTTCTGTGTGGACTTGGGTTTTATTATCTGTCTATGGTACATAGCTGACAATTTGTTGCTTGGGTTGACAGTGTTGGAGGCTACCAAGGTCACACCCTCCATGATATTTTAGGACCAGCAGTGCTGGGGGTGGTACTCTGGGCCTGTCCATGCAAGATGTGTACTCCAGCTATTGGAGCTATCTCCTTTGCCCTTGATTCTTATGTTTTGAACCTTGGTTTGTGTACTCTTGGGAGAGGGATAGCAAAGTTGGTTAGTATTACAGCCAGGGAGATAGGCCAAGGTTCTAAGTAGATTATAGCAAGAGTTTCAACAAAGGGGCTATAGAAACCACTGAAGTAGATACCTTCTTAGGAAAAGATATGGGCCAGGAAATGTAAGGACTGGAGTACCCTCCATGTGGATGCACAAGGATTGAGCAGTAATATCAAGACCAGAGGTGAATGGAAGGAAAAATGCTAAAACAAACAAACAAAAATAAAACCTCAAAAGATGGAATTAAAAATATATTTATCATCTAAGGATAGCTGCCTTTTTCCTCTTCTAACTCAGCTGACAGAGTCCCTATTCAACTAAACTCCAGGTAAGTTGCTCTCTTAAAAACTGACCTAAAAGACCAAAGAGATAGCATAGTGGTAGGGCATTTGCTTTCATGCTGTTGACTCAGGATGAACCCTGGTTTGATTCCTGACATCCTATATTATCCCCTGAGCTTGCCAGAAGTGATTTCTGAGTACAGAACCAGGAGTAACCCCTGAGAGCCACCAGATAAGCCCCACCCCCCCAAAAAAAAAACTGACCTGAGACAGGCAATAAAGCTCAGTTGTCTGACTAGATTGCCTTACATTGCCTTAGACAATTGCCTTAGGAGTTCAATTCCTGGTGCTACTTGGATGCACAGCACCCAGTAAGGTTCTAGTGAACCACAGTACCAGTAGGCTGAACAACACATCACTGGGACCAAGCATTGAATCATCCATTCAGCTTAGTTGATTATCACCAGAAGAACCCCTAAGTTCATGAGCATTGCTTGTGAAAGATCTTCATGTCCACCCCACAGTCCTCCTAAAATGACTTAGGAATATGATGCAGTGTACACACCTTCACTACGGACTTTTAGACATGCGACTTCATCTCACTGAAACCCAGATTTCTCATCTGTGGAGCTCAGATAAATTCATGCCTCTTGGAATAAGGGTAATATTGTCAAATTTTAATGTGATTAGGCATGTAAAGGCATGTATTTTGTGATAAAGCACAAAATAGGACATGACACATCACAAAGGAGGTATTTAGATAACTTGAAAGGTAAAATAGATTTTGTTGATGTTGTCGTTGGGACCATATGTGGATCCAGGGATTAAACCAGAATTGGTCATAAGCAAGGCTTTTATGGTTTTTCTCAAGACCTAAATTTATTTTTTAACTCATTCACTTAGATCTAGAATCAGAAGCCTTGGATTTAATTAAGTTAAAGGAAATCTAAGATTTCATTCTGCCATTGAGCTAGAATTTAATCATGGACATCAGTTTTCTTAGAGATATGCAGGAGATGAACTGACCGCTCTCTAAACTATTTTTTCAGACTTGAACATTCTTGAATTCTTATATTATAAAGAAAATTCTTGGAATATTATATTTAAGTTTTTTAACAATGTAATTTATGTGGAGGGACTGAAGTAAAAGATTCTCTAATTTTATTTTAACCTCATCAGTAAACTTTATGGATGCAGACAACAGAGGAGTCTGAGAATGGAAGACATTTCTTTAGAGTATTCATGAGTAAAGAGAGAGGGACTTAATCACATGAGGGAAATGTCATGCTTTCTTGCAAAACTATAAAGTTTAAGTATGAATGCTTTCAAGACACTGGAGTAACTAATGAAAGTATAGGTGGTGACTTTACAAATTTATATGCTGTAAAGGGACGCTCTCAAATGCAATTGAGAGATACAATTACATTGGAAACACATTTCTAGACAAATCCTCTGGTATTTTTTTAAATAAATGTACTATATCTAGAGCCATCAAGTTTCAGGACAGAATAAATATGCCATGGACCAGGCTCATAGCTCCTTCACTCTAGGTCTTGGCCTTAAACAAGCAATTCCTTTTGGAAACCCTCTGTACAACCCACCACCATCTCCCTCCACCAGAGGACACTATCTTCCTCCAGCATCAGGACAATGGTCTTATCCCGTGCATCCTGCCACATCCTTCAGCATGGAGTCTTATTAGAGGCACTCTAAAGTATAGAGTAAAGGAATGAAAGGCGGGTGGCATACTTGTGATGTATGAGACAATCCGTGACTTTGTATTGAAGTTGTTTCATATTTTCAGTCTGCTTACATTTGCATAATTAGTGACAGAGTGCTTCCGTTCATTTGTTCCAAACTGTTCTTTCCTGCTTTGAAACATCCCCTCGAGGAACTGAGGGCTGATGCAAGAGGTGACAGGTAAGTAAATATAAATTACAATGCAAACGTAACTATTCACAGTAAAAGTAAACAAAGCACTAAGGAATTTAGAAGAGAAGCTCAATTTCAGGGAGATTGAAATGTTTTGTTGACTGAGCAGGATTTGTTTTAGGGGTTTAAAAAATTCTCTGGGACCGGAGAGATAGCACAGCGGTAGGGCATTTGCCTTAGACACTGAGGGACAGTGGTTCAAATCCCGGTATTCCATATGGTCCCTGAGACTGCCAAGAGCGATTTCTGAGCTTAGAGCCAGGAGTAACCCCAGAGCACTTGCTGGGTTTGACAACCCCCCCCAAAAAAAGTTCTCTAAGATTTTGAATAACAGAAATAGATAATTTAAGCAGAGTACAGAGTCTAAGCAGGGAATAAAAGCAGACCAGCATGCTGAAAACAACTGGATTAAGGTTTGTAGGCTAGTTAAATAAATTAAATGTGGACTAACAGGGATCTTCAACCTGCGGGCCACATATTGTATTTATTCCCATTTTGTTTCTTCACTTCTAAATAAGATATATGCAGTGTGCATAGAAATTTGTTCATAATTTTTGTTTTTACTATAATCTGGCCCTCCAACAGTCTGAAGGACAATGAACTGGCCCCCTGTTTAAAAAGTTTGAGGACCCCTAGAGGATTCAAAGTGGAAGCACAGGATGGCGTTTATGGTGAAGAAATTTAATTGCCACCAAATTGTATCAAATTGGTTTCACAGAGAAGAGTTCAGTGTTTCAGAATGTTAACCTGAAAAATTGGACTGAGAAGGAAAATATCTGGATGCCAAAGCTCTCATTAAAGACAAATTTCAGGACTGTGTGAGAGACCAGGACCTTTGATAACTCTATGAGCTTGTTAGAAATTAAGGTCCTCTGACTATCCCAGATCAAATCTACCAGATCAATGTGCATTTGAACAGGAATCCAACATGATGCATGAATTCATTAAATATATAAGGAAGCATAGGTCAAGGAAAAGTCACAAAAAATAAGTGCAAGAAAGATACTAGTTAGGAGAAGGAGAAGAGTGATATGGAGAGGTAGTCCAGACTGGTGATATTGGATACTGGAATCAGACATTTGTTTAAAGGACCAAGAGAATACATGACAATTCTCAGAAATATCCAGGGAATGACAGAAAAGTTGGAAAATTCTGCCTTCTTTGATGGGAAATGTTCAGTCTCAGCACAGATGCCCAGGAGGCATTTGGAGATGCAAATTAATTTACCAGCAAAGTTTGCTTACATTTTATCCCAAGTAACATTGACATTCAAAAGAAGATTGTGAAAAAAAAATCAGCTAAAAAGGTTTACATAAATTTTAAAATGCCACATTTTTTTTAAAAAAAGAAGTAAAGATGGTTGGTGTCTGATCAAAGAACCACTGGCTTAGAACATAAAAGTGATTTTGCTTGGCATATCAGAAAAAATAAACCAGAGTCATCTTACTACTAACTCTGGGCTTTATTGTCTTTGCTAATAATATAGTTTGAAGGACTAGGATTATTATAATTAAAATTAAGAAAGTTAGAGGAGGGGGCTGGAGTGGTGACATAGAGTTAGGGCTTTTTTCTTGCAGCAGCTGACCTAGGAAGGACCACGGTTCAATCCTCCAGCGTCCTAAATGGTCCCCCAAGCCAGGAGTGATTTCTGAGCACATAGACAAGAGTAACCCCTGAGGATCACTGACTATGCCTACCCTGCTTTACCCCAAAAAAAAACACTAAAAAATGTTAGAGGAGGCTGGCAGAAGCCTGGAGAAACAGAGGGGTATGCACCCCTTTCCAAAGGACATGTTTAACATGAGAAGCAATACCTCTCCTCTGCTGAGGGAATACAGATTTCTTCTGTCCAGAGACACAAAAGCTGCAGTAAGCCCAGCTCAGAGGAGGATGGGAGAAGCCCTAACAAACATAGGGGTGACCCCTCCCCTCCCAAAGGACATATTTAACCTGAGAGGTGACATCCCTCCTCCAATGAGGGAACATAGCTTTTCCTGCCCAGAAACACAAAATCAGAGGGCTGCAGATGCTCCTCCCTCTTTATTCCACATATTTTTTGATCCACTAATCAATGTACACCAGCACAGCATATAGAAAAAATACACTGCAAAGAAAACCATGGGAAAGTATCAAAGAACACAATCATACTTAGAGAATGAAGATGATGTACCTGAAATCTTAACAAGTATCAGCCACCTACAAAGCCTCTTTAAGAAAGACATTTACATTCAAAGAATCTATGAAATGAACCAAGCGAACTACAAATAAGAATCAAGCGACATGCAAATATAAATAAGAAAACTCCAAACTGAAACATCGGGGATAAAAATACTTGGTAGTCTAAATGAAAACCTTACTATAAAGCCTCACAAACAGAGTAAGTGCTGCTGAAGACAGAATCAGTAAGCTGGAAGATGAGATACATAGCAACTCCATACAATAGAAGAGGCTGGAAAAGAGCCTTAAAACAAATGATGAGATGATGGGAAAAGTCCTCAAGGAATGTGAACAGGTAAGAATAGAGGTCTGCGATACACTCAAGAGAAACAACATAAGAATCACTGGAGTCCCAGAACCCAAAAAGAAAATCTCTATGAAAAATGAAGTCAATGATGACAATAAATGTGATGGAGCAGATCTTCTAGAATTATAATAAAAGACTCTAACCTGGACTTTGTTCTATGACCTGTTGAAATATCAAGAACTCTGACTACAGAGGACTGATTTTGTCATCCACAACTGAGCAGAAAGTTTCCTGGCACCATAAAAAGACCTTGAGTTTTGATAATGAATGTGTATGGAGCCTGTAGTTGCTACCATGACAGTTTGCTTCAAGGGTGGAGAAACTCTGTGTCTTCTAGGCCAGGGGTCTCAAACTCAATTTACCTGGAGGCCGCAGGAGGCAAATTTGGGGGTGAGGCAGGGCCGTATAAGGGATTTCACTTACCGAATATTCGCAATAAAAAATCGCATTAGAAAGAAAAAAATCGCATTAAACATTTGCAAACCCTGAATGAAACTGCTTGAGGTATGCGAATGTTTAATGCGATTTTTTCTCACTAATGCGATTTTTATTGCGATTATTCGGTAAGCGAATAATCGCGAATACTGCGATATTTGAAGGCCGGCCGCGGGCCACAAAATGTTGTACAGAGGGCCGCAAACAGCCCGCAGGCCACGAGTTTGAGACCCCTGTTCTAGGCCAAGGGTATTATTCCCTTTTTAACTTCCTCAACACTTATTGTGCCTATATACAAACAAACAAACAAACAAAAAAACACAAAGCCTGCCACACCAGCCCCTCATTTATTTCCTTTTTCCCTCTTTATTTTTCCTTTTTTTCTTTTCTTTCTTGTGGTTGTTTGTTTAGTAATGAATTTTGCTGCTACTGTTGTGTTTTTTGTCAATGCTTGTAATTTTTTTGATTTTGTTCTTGTTTTTTTCTTTATGTCTTTCTTTTTTTTAATTGATATTTATAGCCTCTAGACAGACTCCTCCCAGCTTTTTTCTTTCTTTCTTTTCTTTCTTTTGTTTTCCCAACAGATCCACAGAACTTGAATCATCTTGTTCCCCTTCATAATTGAGGGGAAAAGGATGGTACCAGGAATAACCAGTCGTATGAACATTGAGTGGCAATAAAAAATGATCAGACTTGGGGCTGGAGCAATGGCGCAAGCAGTAAAGCATCTGCCTTGCCGGCACAAGCCTAGGAAGAACTGTGGTTCTATCTCCCAGCCTCCCATATGGTCCCACAAGCCAGGACTGATTTTTGAATGCATAGCCACAGTAACACCCGAGTGTCATCGGGTGTGATTCAAAACCAGAAAAAAAAAGAAAAGAAAAGAAAAGAAAAGATCAGATTTAAGCACCAAACCTAAAGTCAACAACACCAGAATTGATAACCAATCTACAACAAGCTATACACAAGGGAGACCTGTTACACTAGCAGTCCATGGGGTAAAGGTGGAAGGTATGGGATGGATGCTGGGAACATGGGTGGAGGGAGGACAACATATAGTGAGAATGGCCCTAATTCACTGTCACTATGTACCTTAAATATTACTGTGAAAGACTTGTAATTCACTTTGATCACAATAAAAATTGTTTAAAAAAATCAAAAGTCAAGAACATCAATGCAGAAAAATGTTCAGATCTAAAGAGTGCATGCAACCAAATATTACATGCCCAAAGAGTAATGGCTAAAAGAGTTCCAAAAAAAACACCCTAAGGCACATCCTAGTAACAGTGACAAATCCCACAGATAGGGATGGAATACTGAAGATAGCAAGACCATAAAGAAAAACTATGTACAAAGGAGTATCCATAAGGTTTAGAGCAGATTTGTCAAAAGCAACCCTCAAAACCCAAAGGCAGTGGTGGGATATAGTGATAAAGCTCAAGGAAATGAGTGCTTCACCAAGAATAGTTCAACTAGCGAGATTTACATTCAGGTTTAAAGGAAAGATACACTGCTTCACGGACTACAACTGAGGAACTTTACTGACTCAAAACCAACTTTTAAAGAAGGAATAAAAAGTCTATATTAAGGCAAGGCAGACCAAACCAACACAACAAACTCGTACAAATGATGGCCCTAAATTCCATGACAATCACTTACCTTAATATCTCTGGACTAAATGCACCTATTAAGAGACATAGAGTGGCAAAAAGAGATCAAAATATTGAATCCTGTATTATACTACCTCCAAGGAACATATTTAAATAAGCAGAGCAAGTATAGACTCAAAATCAAAGGTTGGAGAACAATTATTCAAGCAAACAACTTCCTTGCAAAGGCAAGAGGGGCCATACTTATATCAGATGATACAAACTTTAGACTTAAAAAGGCGATAAGTGGGGCCGGAGAGATAGCATGGAGGTAAGGCGTTTGCCTTTCATGCAGGAGGTCATCGGTTTGAATCCTGGCGCCCCATATGGTCCCCTGTGCCTGCCAGGAGCAATTTCTGAGCCTGGAGCCAGGAATAACCCCTGAGCACTGCCAGGTGTGACCCAAAAACCAAAAAAAAAAAAAAAAAGGCGATAAGTGACAGAGATAAACACTTCTTGATAATCAAGAGATATGTGCACCAAGAAGAAATCACACACATAAACATCTATGCATCGAATGAGAGACCAGAAAATTATTTAAAACAATTGCTGGCAGGTCTGAAGAAAGACATCATTAAAACACAATAGTAGATTTCCACACTGTCATAACTTAATAGGTCAACCAGGCTAAAAATCAACAAGAACTCTACTTGCTCTGAAGGAAGAAGTGGAAGAGAGTGGCATAATATATATATATTATGTATATTAATATATATATATATGGCTCTCCAGTCCCAGAAAACTGGATACATATTCTTCTCCAATGTACATGGATCATTCTCCAAGATAGACCACATGCAGGGCAATAAAAAAATGCCTTTATAAAATGAAGAGGATAGAAATTCTAAGAACTACCTTCTCAAATCATCATGCACTGAAATTAGAGGTAATCACAAACAAGCACAGATAAAAACTTTAACAACTGGAAATTAAACGACTTACTATTAAATAACTAGTGGATCAGAGCTGAAATTAAAGAGGCAATAAAAGATTCTTTGAAACAAATGAGAATGAAGACATGATTTATCAGAATTTGTGGGACACAGCAAAAAGCAGTATTAAGTGGAAAGCTGATAGTTTTATAAGCATTTATCAGGAAGGAAGAAAAAGCTTACAGAAATAATTTAATGATACAGCAAAAATTTAAAAAATAACAACAAAATGAACCAAAAATAGGCAGATGAAAGGAAATAATAAAGCTTAGAACAGTAATTAATGAATTGGCAATGCAAAACAAATTTGAATGATCAATGAAAGCATGAGTTGGTTCTTTAAAAAAAAAAAACAACCAAGTTTGACAAATCATTACCCAAACTCACAAAGTAAGAGAGACAGAGAAACTTAATAAACTGAATTAGAAATTAAAAGTACGATTACTGGGGCCAGAGAGATAGCATGGAGATAAGGCATTTGCCTTTCATGCAGAAGGAGGTGCCCCCCACCCCTGCCTGTATTCCAGCCAGGCATACTACCTCTCATTCTTTAACATTGTCATGCTAGCTGTTAGTGTAGTTATTTCCCTAACACTCTTTATGGTGGGCTTCAAATTGTGAACCGGTCCTTCCAGCCCTTAACTCTATTGTCTCTGGGCCTTATTACAGTAATGTCATAAATTTTTCTTAAAACCCTTAGATGAGTGAGACTATTCTGACTCATTTCACTCAGCATAATAGATTCCATGTACATCCATGTATAGGAAAGTTTCATGATGTCATCTTTCCTGACAGCTGCATAATATTCCATTGAGTATATGTATCACAGTTTCTTTAGCTATTCATCCGTTCGAAGGGCATATGGTTTTTTTCCAGAGTCTGGCTATTGTAAATGGTGTGAGATGGTAACTCATTGTAGTTTTGATTTGCATCTCAGTGATGTAGAACATATTTTCATGTGTCTTTTGGCCTTTTGTATTTCTTCTTTGAGGAAATGTTTGTTCATTTCTTCTCCCCATTTTTTGATGGGGTTATATGTTTTTTCTTACTAAGTTCTGTCAGCACCTTGTATATTTTTGATATTAGTTTCCTGTCTGATGGGTATTGGGTGAATAGTTTCTCCAATTCTGTGGATGGGCTTAAATAGTTTTTACAAAGCTAACATCACCCTGATAACAAAAGCAAACAAATGAGATATCACAAAAAAAGAGACCTACAGAATAATATCCTTTATGAATGCAGAAGCAAAAATCCTCAACAAAATCCTAGCAAAAAGGACTCAATGTTTCATCAAGACCATTACCAAGTGGGATTTATCCCAGAGATACAAAGTTGGTTTAACATACACAAGTTAATCAACGTATTATTTCATATCAACAAAAGGAAAAATAAAAAACGCATGATAATATCAATAGATGTAGAGAAAGCATTTGTTAAGTTCCAACACCTGTTCATGATAAAAAACTCTTACCAAGTTGGAACTTTTCTTAAATACAATCCCATTCAAAATAGTATTACAAAAATTCAAATACATTGGCATCAACGTATAAGTGAAGGACCTATACAAAGAAAACTACAAAACACTGCTTCAAGAAATAAAAAGGACAGAAGGAAATGTAAATATATACCTTGCTCATGATTTGGGAGGATAAACATTATTAAAATGACAATACTCCCCAAAACATTGTACAGGTTTAATGCAATCCTCTAAAGATACCCATGACATTTTTCAAAGAAGTGGATCAAACACTACTGAAATTCATTTGGAACAATAAATGCCCATGAATAGCTAAAGCAAGCTTTAGGAAAAAGCATATGAGAGTCAACACTTTTCCCAACTTTAAAATGTACTACAAAGCAACAGTCATCAAAACAGCATAGCTAAGATCAATGAAATAAACGAGTATTCTGAAATAAACCCCATAATACAATCAATTAATCTTTGATAAAGGGATAAAAATGCAAACTGGAGCAAGGAAAGCCTCTTTAAAAAGTGATGTTGGGACAACTCATCAGCAACTTGCATCAAAGTGAACTCAGACCTTTATCTAACACCATGCACAAAGGTCAAATAAAAATGTATTAAAGACCTTGATATCAAACCAGTATATAGAAGAAAACATAGGCAAAACACTCCATGACGTTGAGACTAAAGGTATCTTCAAGGAGGAAACACCACTGTCCAAACAAGTGGAAACAGAGATAACCAAGTGGGACTACATTAAATTAAGAATCTTCTGCATCTCAAAGGAAATAGTGATTAGGATACAAAGGTTACCCACGAAATGTGAAAAACTATTCACCCAAAATCCATCTGATAAGGGGCTTAACTATCAAAGATATACAAGGTAATAATATAATTTAACAATAAAAAAGTCTAACCCCATCAAAAAATGGGAAGAAGAAATGAACAGACATTTCCTCAAAGAAGAAATGCAGATGGTGAATGGCATCTGAAAAAATGTTCCACATCAGTAATCATCAGAGAACAACAGTGAAGTAGCATTTCCTCCCCAGAGATTGTCACACATCACAAATAACAAGAACTAAGAATGCTGAGAGGGATGCAGGGAGAAAGAAACTTTCATCATTTATGGTGAGAATACATCTAGTCTAACCTTCTTGAAAACAATATGGAGATTCCTCTAAAAGATGGAAATTGAGCTTCCATATGATCCAGCAATTCTACTCCTAGTGATATACCATAGGAACACAAAAAAATGTAAAATGCCCTCTGCACCCATATTTTTATTGCCATACTATTTTTAATAGCTAGAATCTGGAAAAAAAAAACTCAGGTGCCCAATAATAGATAAGTGGCTAAAGAAACTAGTACATTTACACAGTGGAATACTATGCAACTTGTAGTATAAAAGGACACCATTATTTACTCAAAACAAAGGTGTTTCCCTATGTTCCCATCTTTCCATTAAATTTCTCTTTTGATATGTAAAACCCATCTGTATTACTAGACATTCTCCCACCCAGTGTATAGGAATTGGTTTAATAAAGAAAGAGCAATTCTGGGGCAGGGCGGTGGCGCTAAAGGTAAGGTGCGCCTGCCTTGCTTGAGGTAGCCTTGGACGGACCGCGGTTCGATCCCCCGGCGTCCCATATGGTCCCCCAAGCCAGGAGCAACTTCTGAGCGCATAGCCAGGAGTAACCCCTGAGCGTTACCGGGTGTGGCCCAAAAACCAAAAAAAAAAAAAAAAAAAAAAAAAAAAGAAAGAGCAATTCTGGCTTTGGGTGCTGGCAGGCACTAAAAAGGAGAAGCCAGGAGAAGCCACTGACTTCACTACTCCCTCTTGACTGGCTTATCTTATTGCTTTGCCACTACCCTTCTTCTTCAGACACCTCATTATTGGGTTTATGAACACTGTTTCTCTGTCTGCCTGTGTTTCTGAATCCCTGAAGGTCTCCTCAGAGGCCTAGGGAGTGAACCCCCCAAAAAACTGCATTTTAAAGCTGCTCAGTGCGTACATTCTGGCTGTGGGGGTTGCCGTCCAATTGGCTGAACTCTCTGGCCTGCAGAGGCTCCGCCCTGCTGTGCCTTTGTTCACTCTGAGGACTTCAAAGGAGACTTCCTGTGCCTGTCTGCCAGTGTTTCTGAATCCCTGAAGGTCTCCTCCAAGGCCTAGGGAGCACACCCCCAAAAAACTGTCAACTGGAGGCAGCAGAAGAGCGGCTTTGCTTCGCGGCCGCGCACTCTTTCTAACCAATGATCCCCACCACAACACGCAGGAAAACCACACTACAAGTGTGACAATGGGAAAACCTCACAGGCAAACAACATGCACAGAAAATGAAGAAGAAAGCTCGGATGACCTAATAAATTCCAACCACCTGATTAATCTCTCAGATAAGGAACTTAAAATAGCAATATGGAAGATGTTTGTAGAACTCAAAGAAAGCATAGATCGATCTGAACAGAACACAAAGACAGAAATCAGAAAACTCCAAACTGAAATAGCAGATCTGAAAAACACGGTAGCTCAACTGAAAACCTCAGTGGATAGCCTCGACAGCAGGGTATCAGCAGCTAAGGAGAGAATCAGCGTACTGGAAGATGTGACGCAGAAAAACTCAACACAACAGAAGAAATTGGAAAAGAACCTTAAGACAAATGAACAGGCAATGGAAAAAGTACTCAAGGAATGCAAACAGATGAAAATAGAAGTCTTTGATAAACTCAACAGAAACAACATAAGAATCATTGGAGTCCCAGAGACCCAGGTAGGACATCTCCAGGAAGAATCAACTGTCAAAGACATCATCAAAGAGATACTCCCAGAGTTAGACTACATACAATCAAATCCTGCATGCCCAAAGAGTACCAGCTAAAAGAGACCCAAAGAAAAACACCCCAAGACACATCCTCGTTACAATGACAAATTCCACAGATAGAGATAGAATACTGAAAGCAGCAAGATCAAAAAGGGAAATTGCATTCAAAGGAGCATCCCTAAGACTTAATGCAGACATATCACAAGAAACTCTCAAGGCCAGAAGACAGTGGTGGGATATTGTGACAAGACTGAATGAAATGAATGCCTCACCGAGAATACTGCACCCAGCCCAACTCATGTTCAGGTTTGAAGGAAGAATACACAGCTTCATGGATAAACAACAGCTCAGAAACTTCACAGATGATAAACCAGCCTTAAAGGAAAAACTGACAGGTCTACTCTAAGACAAGAGAGACCAACAAACACAGGAAACTTATCTACAAAGATGACATTAAATCCTATGACAATCATCTCCCTCAATGTCAATGGACTAAATTCACCAATTAAAAGACACAGAGTAGCAAAATGGGTCAAAAAGATGAATCCAACCTTCTGCTGCCTACAAGAAACACATCTGAATAGTCAGAACAAACATGGACTCAAAATCAAAGGCTGGAGAAAAATCATTCAAGCAAAAAACACCCTCAAAAAAGCTGGGGTGGCCATATTAATATCTGATGACACCAACTTCATACTCAGAAAAGTGACAAGGGACAAAGATGGACACTATGTACTAATCAAGGGATATGTGCAACAGGAAGAAATCAGACTATTAAACATATATGCAAGTAGTGAGAGACCAGCAAATTATCTAAAACAATTACTGACAAATCTGAAAGAAGAAATCAATCATAACACAATAATAGGGGGAGACCTCAACACAGCCCTATCAACACTTGATAGGTCAACCAGACTGAAACCCAACAAAAACAAACTAGCCCTGAAAAGAGTAATGGAAGAAAGAGGACTAGTAGATATATATAGGACACTCCATCCCAAAACACCTGGATACACATTCTTCTCCAATGTACATGGGTCATTCTCCAGGATAGACTACATGCTGACACATAAAACATACCGCCATAAAATCAAGAGGATAGAAATCTTGCAGGCTACCTTTGCTGACCACGAGGCTCTGATATTAGATGTGAACGACAAAGCCACACAGAAGAAAATCTTTAACAATTGGAAATTAGACACCCTGCTACTGAACAACCAGAGGGTCCGAGATGAAATCAAAAAGGAAATCAAAACTTTCCTGGAAACAAATGATAATGAAGACACAACTGCCAGAATCTATGGGACACAGCAAAAGCAGTCCTGAGAGGAAAATTTATAGCTCTACAAGCACACATCAGGAAGGAAGAAGGAGCATACCTGAATAACTTAATGACGCAGCTCAAAATATTAGAAAGTGACCAACAAAAGGAACCAAAAATAGGGAGACAGAAGGAAATAACAAAGCTGAAATCAGAACTCAATGAAGTGGAAAACCAAAAATCAATCCGAAAGATCAATGAAAGCAGAAGTTGGTTCTTAGAAAAAATAAACAAGATTGATAGACCATTGGCAAAACTCACAAAGAAAGAGAGAGAAATCTGATAACCCGTATTAGAAATGAAAAGGGGGAGATCACGACATATATTGCAGAGATCCAAGGGTAATCAGAGACTACTTTGAGAAACTTTATGCTACTAAACATGAGAACCTAGAAGAAATGGAAAAAGTCTTGAACACTTATAATCTTCCACATTTTAGTAAGGAGGATGTAGCATATCTAAACACCCCCATCAACACTGAGGAAATTGAAACTGTAATCAAACATCTGCCCAAAAAGAAAAGTCCAGGCCCAGATGGATTTCCTAATAAATTTTTCAAATCTTTCAAGAGGTTCTACTACCAATCCTAGCCAGGCTCTTCCATGAAATTGAAAAACAGGAACACTCCCAAACAGCTTTTATGAAGCCAACATCACCTTGATACCAAAACCAGACAGAGATGCTGCCAAAAAAGAAAATTACAGATCAATATCCCTGATGAATGCTGATACAAAGATTTTCAACAAAATCCTGGCAAATAGGATCCAATGCATCATCATGAAGATCATACACTAAGACCAAGTAGGTTTCATCCCAGGGATGCAAGGATGGTTTAACATTCGTAAATCTATCAAAATCATACACAACATCAACAAGAAGAAAAATAAAAATCACATGATTTATCAATAGACGCAGAAAAAACATTTGATAAGGTCCAACACCCATTCTTGATCAAAACTCTCAGCAAGATGGGAATGGAAGAAACCATTCTCAATCTAGTTGAAGCCATCTACCACAAGCCAACGGCAAATATTATCCTCAATGGAGAAAACCTAAAAGCCTTTCCTCTAAATTCTGGTACAAGACAAGGCTGTCCACTCTCACCACTCCTCCTCAACATAGTACTGGAAGTTCTTGCTATAGCGATCAGGCAAGAAAAAGATGTCAAGGGAATCCAGATAGGAAAGGAAGAAGTCAAGCTCTCATTGTTTGCAGACGACATGATACTCTACTTAGAAAACCCTAAACACTCTACCAAAAAGCTTCTAGAAACAATAGACTCATTTAGCGAGGTGGAAGGCTACAAAATTAACACACAGAAATCAATGGCCTTTTTATACACTAATAATGATAAGGAAGAGAAGGAAGTCAAGAAGGCAATCACATTCACAATAGTGCCACACAAATTCAAATATCTTGGAGTGAACTTGACCAAAGACGTAAAGGACCTATACAAAGAAAACTGTAAAGCCCTGCTCCAAGAAATAAGAGAGGACACACAGAAATGGAAACACATACCCTGCTCCTGGATTGGCAGGATTAACATCATTAAAATAGCAATACTCCCCAAAGCATTATACAGATTTAATGCGATCCCCTTAAAAATACCCATGACATTCTTCAAAGAAGTGGATCAAACACTTATGATGTTCATCTGGAACAATAAACACCCTCGAATAGCTAAAGCACTCCTAGGGAAAAGGAAAATGGGAGACATTACTTTCCCCAACTTTAAACTGTACTACAAAGCAATAGTTATCAAAACAGCATGGTATTGGAATAAAGACAGACCCTCAGATCAGTGGAATAGGCTTGCGTCTCAGACATTGTCCCCCAGACATACAATTACCTAATTTTTGACAAAGGAGCAAGAAATCCTAAATGGAGCAAAGAAAGCCTCTTCAACAAGTGGTGCTGGCAGAACTGGTTAGCCACTTGTAAAAAAAAAAAAAAGCGAACATAGACCCCAAGTTAACATCAAGTACGAAGGTAAAATCCAAATGGATTAAAGACATTGATATCAGACCTGATACCATAAGGTATATAGAACAACACATCAGTAAAACACTCTATGACATTGAGACTAAAGGCATCTTCAAGGAAGAAACTGCACTTTCCAAACAAGTGAAAGCAGAGATCAACAGATGGGAATACATTAAACTGAGAAGCTTCTGCACCTCAAAAGAAATAGTGCCCAGGATACAAGAGTCACCCACTGAGTGGGAGAAACTATTCACCCAACACCCATCAGATAAGGGGCTAATATACAAAATATACAGTGCACTGACAGAACTTTACAAGAAAAAACATCTAATCCCATCAAAAATGGGGAGAAGAAATGAACAGACACTTTGATAAAAAAAAGAAATACAAATGGCCAAAAGGCACATGAAAAAATGCTCCTTGTCACTAATCATCAGGGAGATGCAAATCAAAACAACGATGAGATACCACTCATACCACAGAGATTGACGCACATCACAAAGAATAAGAACAATCAGTGCTGGCAGGGATGCGAAGAGAAAGAAACTCTTATCCACTGCTGGTGGGAATGCCGTCTAGTCCAACCACTATGGAAAGCGATATGGAGATTCCTCCAAAATCTGGAAATTGATCTCCCATTCGACCCAGCTATTCCGCTCCTAGAGATATAACCTAAGAATACAAGAATACAATACAAAAACTGCTTCCTCACACCTATATTTATTGCAGCACTATTCACAATAGCCAGGCTCTGGAAACAACCAAGATGCCCTTAAACAGACAAATGGCTAAAGAAACTGTGGTACATATACACAATGGAATATTATGCAGCCATCAGGAAAGATGAAGTCATGAAGTTTTCCTATCCATGGATGTACATGGAATCTATCATGCTGAGTAAAATAAGTCAGAGGGAGAAAGAGAGACACAGAATAGTCTCACTCATCTATGGGTTTTAAGAAAAATAAAACTCATTTTTGCAACAATCCTCAGAGACAATGAGAGGAGGACTGGAACTTCCAGCTCACTTCATGAGCTCACCACAAAGAGTGGTGAGTGCAGTTATAGAAATAACTACACAGAGAACTACCATAATCATGCATATGTATGACGGAACTGGAAAGCCTATCTGGAGTATAGGTGGGGGTGGGGTGGGATGGAGGGATATCTGGGACATTGGTGGTGGAAATGTTGCACTGGTGATGGGGGTGTTCTTTACATGACCCAAAACTAATCGCAATCATATATGTAATCAAGATATTTAAATAAAGAAAAAAATACAAAATGAACACTGTTTCTGCGGTGACAACCATGAGGTTGTATTTTACAACTGGCACCCAAACAGCGACCCACTGACTTAAGAAGACCCCCCCCCAATAATGTTGAGTGCCTTGACCCTCTGGTGGCTAATCATCATGATGTCCTCTTTGAACTGTACTGAATGTGCAGTGCCCTTCACTGGAACATCAATGCACATGGCCTTTGTTCTGAAGGTGGCAAAGACCCCCTCAGACAGTGAACAGGAGAGAGATGAAGACTCTGAGCAACATGACAGATGCTGAGGCCCACAACATTTCTTCTACCAAAGGTGATTTATGCGGGGACCTCGGTCCTTCCCTAACCTGCTACAACTCATTGAGGTCACTGATGGGGTAGAAGCCAAAGAGAAGTATTCATTTTAGGAGAACCAATAGCATGATTCCAGTCCAGGAATCTAAGACCTTTCCATCCCAGATGACCTCAGTAGCCTAACACAGAAGAAGATGGATAAGATGAATGATCCAAGACCAGCCAACCTCCAACTGAGTAGAAACTGCTTTAAGAACCTCCTGTAACTTTCTTCTAGGTTAATCTAATGATCCTATTTTATCAGTCATTATATTGCTGGTTAAACTGTGTTTTACCTGTGCTACATTTATTTTATAGCTACTGTTTTGTTCTATGCCACACTACAAACAGAAAATTTTGTTTCCAACACTAGTGGTTTAGTATTAGTTTGCACAGTTCTGAGGAAATACATAATGTTAGATTTTTGCAGTAGTGAAGTGTGGTATACACTCTATGACTTAAACCTCAGTATGAAAAGTTTTGTAAATATGGTTATTAAACAAAAAATTTAAAAAAAATCACTAACCCTAATTCTAACCTTAGTCCTAGGCCAAGTCTAAGTCTAAATGAACCCTAACCCTAATACTAACCATAACCCTAACCCAAAATCTAAACCTAACCCTAAACATAAAACTATCCTTAACCCTAATCCTAACTCTAACCATATCCATAACCTTAACATTACCACCCTACAGTAATGCCCTAATCATAACCCTAGCCCTAAAACTAACTATAATGCCAAGTCTAAACTGAACCCTAATCCTAACCCAAACTTCAACCTAAAGCCTAATCCTAACCCTCAATCTCTAACTCTAACCCTAATCCTAATACTAACACTAACACACTAAACCCAACTCAAACCCTATCATTAAATCTAAAATATTAAAATAAAAAAGAAATAATAACAAAAGAAAGTTAGAACCCCCCTCAGAAAATTCTATGAAAATCTTAATAAATGGCTCAGAAAGAATTCAGGAATTTCATAAAAAACCCTCTTTGTCTTGTTCACAGAACTTAATCAGGTTTGAGTCATTCTAAATATACTTGATATTGGCATATTAAAACTGAATCTAATCTGAACTTTTTATTATATGACAACCATATAAACTAGCATTGATAAATCACTATTTTAAAGTACTGTTCAAGTGGTTCACAAATATTGTCTTCTCCTACAACAACTGTGTGAAAGATACCCTAATATGTGCTCCCATTTTACAGATGGAAATCTAAGACACAAATATATTAAATACCCATATTGCTAAGTGCTTGAACTGTTCTTTTTATTTGTATTTTTTGGAAAACTAAACACAAATGCTTTGATCTTTTTCAACTTCCTATGAGAATCAATTCTGACCCTTCATCCAAAATTAGGCTAATAACAGTGTTTTTCCTAAAGTTCCACAGGATTTTATTCTTTTTGCCTAATCCATAACAACAATAAATTCGATCCATTGATGTTAATCCACTTCCTTTTTAATGCCTTTCAGTCCCATTATCTTGAGGGAATTTCTAATGGCCATCTTAACACGTTTGTCTTGTTTCAGCAATGGGAGACAAGAAATGACACAGCCTTACTGTTTTAGGATGAAGCCTTCTTAAACGAGTTTTCTCTTTGATATTTTGTGGCAGAGCATTCTGTTGAGATTTGAATTTCTTTAAAAATAGGATCAGAGGCACTGGTTAAGATTGGCTCCTGCTCTCCATCCTGAGGACAAAGCTTCCAACCTGCCACCTGTGCCTCCTTTGCAACATCACCTAGCAAAATATTCTCCAAGTGTCTTTCCCTTCAAAAGATGTTGGCATGCTCCTCTGAACTAAATCATCCCAGCTGGAGAGAGCTGGGCTGAGGGCAGGGTGTAGAGCTATAGAAACTGTCTGATGGGGATCTTCTTTAATGGTCTTGTGAGTTGCCTTGATTTTCCACACGTCTGACCAAGTCAATTTCCTGTCTTGGATCTCTTTCATTTTTTTTCTTTTTTTCTTTTTTAAATCTCAAGTTTTCTGCTCAGTCCTCGCCTGGCTGTCAGGGAGACTGATTTTAATTTTTCTGCTTGAAATGTACCAAGTGTTTGCCTTCTGCAGAGGAATCCAAAGTAGTGTCAGGGGAAGTGCCCGAAGTTTAATATTCTCCAGATAATAAAACTGGAAACCTGTGTTCTTCAGTTTTTCCTTCTTAGTTCCTTTCTTTTGAAAATTAGTAATACATTATTAGATTTGTGCAATGTATCATCATCTCCTTAAATGAATAAGCATTATTTTTTACAAATGCATCAAGTCACTCAAATAAACAAATCATTTTTAACACCTCTTTCAGAACAAAATTGTAAACAAAAATGCTAATACTCGATGTGATATAATAAACTACTATTATCACAAGTCTTTTTGTGCTTTTTTCCTAAAGAGGATTATTATTATTGTTATTATTATTATTATTTTTGGTTTTTAGGTCACATCCGGCAATGCTCAGGGGTTACTCCTGGTTCCATGCTCAGAAATCGCTAGCAGGCTCGGGGAACCATATGGGATGCCGGGATTTGAACCAATGACCTTCTGCATGTAAGGCAAACGCCTTACCTCCATGCTATCTCTCCGGTCCCCCCAAGAGTATTATGTTATTCATTAAGCCATTTTAAACATTGCAGTGTTTTGTTCATCCCTAAGAGAAATGTATAGACCTTGAATATACAAATAAGAGTGATGTTTTCATTTTTAGTACAATGGACTCTATAAAGCATAGTTTTAATTTTTTTCCTTCAGATTAGTTAGTATTCAGGGGCCAAAGAGATAACATGGAGGTAGGGTATTTGCCTTGCATGCAGAAGGACGGTGGTTCAAATTCCGGCATTCCATATGGTTCCTTGTGCCTGCCAAGAGCAATTTCTGAGTGTAGAGCCAGGAGTAACCCCTGAGAGTTGCCGGGTGTGACCTAAACAAACAAACAAAAAACAGATTAGTACTGAATTAGAATGAGGTTTTGATAGCTTTTTTTTTAAAGAATATTGTTTTTAGGAAAAAGTACATGATATCTAGTTAAGAAATAATAAAAAAAAACACAAGGAATCAAGGGAGAAGACTTCTTTGCAATGAGGAAATGATTAATACAAATTTAGGTATATTTCTTTCCATTATTACTTTCTTCGTCGTTGTTTTGGGCCATACCAGATGGTGCTCAGGGTTTATTCCTAGCAATGCACTTGGGAATTATTCCTGGATGTGCTTGAAAAATCATATGGGATGCTTGGAATCAAACCTAAGTTGGCCACATGGAAGTGTTTCTATCTCTCCAACCCCAACCAGTAATTACTTCTTTAATTATAAATTATTTGAAAGAAATTAGTTGACCAGAAAAAAACTGCTAAACAACAGTTTTCTATTTAATATATTGTAATAAAATTTTATTTTACATACTTTGAGTTTCTGTAGAATTTTGGGATGCCTCTAGACATTATTCACAGTCTAACCACATACAGGACTGCTGTATGAGAGGAATTTTTATTGCATGTAAGCTGTGAGACGTTATTCTTTAAATTTTTTTTTTTCTGTTTGAGCCACACCTGGAGATGCTCAAGGGTTACTCCTAGCTATGTGCTCAGAAATCGCTCCTGGCTTGGAGGACCATATGGGATGCTGGGGGATCTAACCGTGTTCCGTCCTAGGTTAGTCACTGCAATTCAAACGCCCTTCCACTTGTGCCACTGCTCTGGCCCCTGTTCTTTAAGATTTTAAGAAACTTTTTGAAGTGAATTAAATAGAAGTTTCTAAGCATTGATATTATTGGCAACAAAAGGCTTTGAGCAAGCCAAATAGTGGAGATGGTGGGCCTTTCCAAGTGTTGTTTAATAAGGCAAGAGGGAGGAGAAAAGGGATCTTTAAGTGAAAGAGAGCCTTTAAAGTGTATTTTTCTATATACTGACATTTGGCTCTACATTAAAGTTGTGATATAATTGAAAAAATAAAACGACTTAATAAATCTTGTAATAATTTACTCTGCAAAATAGGGTGAAATTTTAATATCCCTGTATAGTTTGAGGATGATGGCCCGGATGCTGAAAAGTTGCCTTTTAACACCCAATTCATATACGCCATTGTGCACACCAGCTGTGTGTGTTGCTTACACAAGATCAATAGGCTATTTGTGCCTTTTCATTTTAAGGCTCGAATTACATTTATGATGATACTTTTACAAATGAATGGTTTCGCTGAGTCAATAACTTGCATTCAAAACATTCAAATTTTGATGGTAAACTTTCTCTTTACAAAGTGTTTTGATTAAGTACACGAAAACCAAGGGAAAGAAAGCAGCATAATTTTCTGTTTACTAACTGGTGTTTTGTTTTCCTTATCCCAAGGAGAAGAAGCCTGCTATGTTTTGATAATGCCATTTATCTGTCAGATGGTGCAGGCAAAAGCCAGCTGTTTTCCATAAAGATATCTTGGGAAATAGCAATGGTGCTGTCTACAATGGCAGATGCTATCTGATACCACTTCTAGGGGGTAGTTCCTGTTGAAATGTTGTAGGGAGGGTTTACTAAAGAACAGGCCAAGATGTCAGGAATGGTTAGGGCTGATACATGCCAAAGCTGATGCAAATAAGAAGAAAACAAAATCCTCTTTGAAGGAGGAAGGAAAGGTTCAGAAGATGGTTAAAGCATGCAATGCCCATAGAGTGTTGAGAGGGGAAGTGGCCAAGCTGATAGGAGGAAAGCTGGGACCACAATCATGGGTGCCTAGATGTTAGCAGGTATTTTCATCAAAGAGTTTGGGAGTTTGAGAGGTCTGAGTTTGATGATGGATGGAAGAGAAAGCAGAGCTTAGAAATCCTCACATGCTCTGAGCTATGTCATTTTACCTAATTGATAGTCCATTGATGAATATTAAGTATTTGCCCTGAAGTCACCAAAGAGGAATAGAGCCTCCACATATGGGGAGCTGGACTCAGGTCTGCATTCCATATGGATAAAAGGCAAACACAGCAACAGTTCCAGAGGAGGCAGCCCAAGAGAAGAGGGAATTCTATAGTTGGTTCACGAGAAGTGAGCATGTCAAAAGGGAGTTCAGGAAGTTGACATTCACCTCTCTGCCTCTTTACACTTGATCTATTGAAAATAGTCTTTCCTACCCAGCCTCAAAACTTGGGAAAGTCCATGACATTTTTGTCCACTTAGGAAAATGTAAATTCTACAGCTTAAAGAACACAGCCTCAAACCAGTTGTTTAAAATAGTGGATCTATACATGGCTGTTTTCTATTTCCCAATCGCTTCCCACTTCTCCCCCATAACTTGCTCACAAGTGTCTGACTTTCCAAGTGGCAGCACAGGAAGGAAAAAAAAGTGAAGAAAGTAGGAAAAGCCCTAATTGACTGGTCTGCTCTGTGGTCTCAGTTCTGCAGGTCTCTTGATGTGATGATTGTAATCTTCCTCCACTACTCCTTGGAATCTTTGTCAAAGTTTTTCTTTTCCTGAATCTTTAATTCTCTTTGGGTGTCCATTGACAAAGAAACAAAAAATTCTCTTCTAGTGTTTGCTTCTTTATACATACAGTCTGGACGTTTAGGTCCTTTCAATACAGCAAAATTTATCCTCTACTCCCCAGGTAAGTAGCTAGCTAAAGCCTTTTCCTATGCCTGCAAACTAGAGGAGGCATGTATAATGTCTCTAAATAATTCTGATGAAGTCAATTTCTCTTGAATAATGATGAGAATAAGGAAAAAGACTCTTCAACTATTTACCACAAGATCCTTTCTGATTTCCAACAACTTGACCCTTAAATACCCTGTATGTTGCAGACATGTCTTCTAACAATTTCTCAACCTCAAGAGGTCTGTCCCACAGTTCATTTTGGAATTTGACATCTGTTGTCAACAGAGACTGAAAGAAGAGTTTCATGTTAACACCTTATTACCCAAGAGAGAACTTGTTCAGATAAATGGTATGCTATTTGTCATGCTGAGTTGGGGCTGGATTTCAGCTGTACTTTCCAAACTATTTTGGTCATGGATTGCAATTTCATGGCAGTGCCTCTGGGGCTATTGGTGGAGCAAGAGGGATGTCTGAGGATGTCTCTGTCTCCTCTCCTCGCTAACTTGAAGGTTCTATTATTATGATTTTTATGTGTTTTGTTTTTACATAAACATTCATTGGGAGAGGGCTGGGCTGCCAAATTAAGAGCTGCTTAACTGGTAGAATCATATTGATGATTGATGATCATTCACTCACTTGCTTACATTAAGAAAATACAAATCTAGGGCTAGGAAATAATTCAAAAGACTAGAGCATGTTTTGTCTGAAGGAGTCTTGGATTGGATCTCTGATAACACATGGTTCCTTGAATACAGCTAGGTTCTGAGAAAAAAATGCAAATAAAAATGTCTGGGTAAGATCATTCTGATTCTAAATATTTATAATTACTCTCATAGCTGATGAATTACAATTACATAGCAAGTAGCTCTTAAGATGGAGAAAAAGTGAGTATGGTGTTTGCATTGTGCGTGGCTGATCTAAATTTGATCCCTGACATCCCAGATGGACCTCTGAACCTTCCAAGAATTTCTTATTTTTAAATTTTATATATGTATTTATTTATTGATTGATTGGTATTTGGGCACAACTTGCAGCGTTCAGGGGCTACTCTTGGTCTGCACTCAGAAATTGCTTTTGGCTGGCTGGGATCTTTATGGGATGCTGGGAATCAAACCAGATCCCTACCAGGTCAGCCACATGCAAGGCAAGCTCTACTTCTGTACTATCTCTCTGGCTCCCTCTTCCAGGAATTTCTGAGTGTAGAGCCAGCAATATCCCCTTAAAAAAGGGGGTTGGACAACCCAGTATGCCTGGAGCCTTGAGTTGGTGTTATGCCAAGGTACTTTGGGGGTAAGATCTCCGTGTTTTTTAGGCTAAGGGTGTTTATTTCCGATTTCTTCTATATTTTGCGGTGCCTATACAAACGACAATTGCCAAAAACACACATTTTTTAAATGTATTTACCGTCTCTGTAAAAAAAAATGAGAGCATATTAAATCTTTGGCTATTGATTAATGACTTTATAACTGATACAAGAAGTTTCACAAATATACTGTAACTGCTAATGAATTCTCTCCCCTTCCATTTTTTTTTCTTTTTTTTAATTCTCTGTTTTCATTCTATTTCTTAGTAACTTTGCCTTCTGTTATCCCAAAACAAATGTATTATGATAAGTTATGTCAACAATGTGATACATTTTCTTTAAATAAATAATGAAAAAAATGTTGGGTATAGCTCCCAAATAAACAAACAAAAACACAGGTAGCTCTTCAAAACAGACATTTACTCACTAACTTACTAGTATTTTCTTTATTTCATTTTCCTTCTCTGTTAAATAATTTTGAATCTTATATTGAATAGTACCTAACATGATGATGCAGCTATGGTAGGCATTTAGGAAATCATGCTGTGACCTTTGAAATCTGTCTTGAAAATTAACCAGAAACCACTTGCTATTGTATTATCAGCTTAAATATTTTTATTCTGATAGGACGAATACCAAAAAAATATCATGTTTTCTCAAACCATTATTTTCTCTTGCTCTCCAAATAAGAAATTAAAATTCAGTACAGGCCAGAGAGATAGTACAGGGGTTAGGGCACTTACCTTGCATGCTGTCAACTTCAATTTAATCCTCAGACACCATATGTACTGCAAGAATACTACCAGGAATGTCCTCCCTAAGCACAGAGCCAGGAGCAAGTCATGAGTACTGCCTAGTGTGGTTCAAATACCAGAATTAAAAATAACTAAAAAGTTTTTATGGGAAGGAGCGAGGGGGTCTTTGTGGTGGGATTGTTGCACTGGTGAAGGGGGGTGTTCTGTGTATGACTGAAACCCAACTACAATCATGCTTTATAATCATGGGCTTAAATAAAAATATTATATATATATAAATCACAATTAAAGAAAGGTTTTAGCACACAATCTATAGGTCTTTTACTATGACTTCTGTGGGTACAAGTGCACAACCAAATACGTGATACATAGCAGAGACCTGAGCAGACCTTATTATTGAACAGCCCAAACTAGCCAAAAGATATCAGAAGAGAATTTCTTTTGAGCTTACATAGGCAGTGCTCAGAGATTACTTTTGACTCTATGCTCAACAATCATTTCTGTCAGTTCTTGAAGAATCATATGTGGTATTGGAGATTGAACCGAGATCAGCTGCATACAAGACATGCACTTAATACTCTGGCCCACAGAAGACAGATTTATGAAGAGAGACTAGCAACTACTATTAACTAATAGAAACTGTTGTAGATTCTGATCAGAACTTTTAGTCACCTCAAACTTCCAACATATTTTAATACCTTAGGAAATAGTTCATAATTTTAGGACCTTCATATGAAGGATGACTCATTTTATATGTCAGTTTGGGCCTGTTGTTTGGTGTAACTTTGTTGCTATTGTATTTTTTTTTGTGAAATAAATTTTAATCAGCAGACTTTGGATCAGATAACCCTGAATAATGAGTGGACTTCATCCAATAATTTGATATTGACCATAAGAGAATAAAGTGAAGTTTGATGAAAAATAAGCAACTCCATCTGCAGACTATGTAGCATAGGAAACTTGCCTTATTTTCCAGCCTTCTGGATCTTCTCAAAGATTTTTAAAAATTAGAGCTGCAGGGCTGGAGTGATAGCACAGTGGCAGGGCATTTGCCTTGCTCTCACAGGACATTGGCCAAACCTGGGTTCAATCCTTAGCATTCCATATGGTCCCCTGAGCCTGCCAGGAGTGATTTCTGAGCACAGAGCCAGGAGTAACCCCTGGGTATGCTGGGTGTGTGAACCCAAAACAAAACAAAGCAAACAAAAATCAAAATTGCAATATCAACTCTTCTTCAAATTTCTAGCCTTCCTGTCTACCAAAGAAATTTAGACTTGCTGGTCCCCAATCACATGTGTCAGCTCCTTAGAATAGAAAATACTCTTACTATATATGACCGACCATTTGTTTGTTCTTGTCTCTTGTGGTTCCTGATGAAGGTCCCATCTTGGTGATCCTCACAGAACAGTAGTGTCAGTAATTCCTTGAATATTAAAACACTGAAAAAATGTCCATAAAATTGGGTTCTGTCTGGACACACATGTCTTATCCTTGCTACTGTCCTGCCACTTCCTACAGGTGCAGACTACTCATATTTTGTGCTTGGTTCTGCAATCTTCTTGACAATTTATCAAGATAAGCCCAGGACATCTTATGATATTACCTGTGGGTTCTGCCTCAATTGAACCATTTGAGGCAGAAGTTTTGACAATATCTCTGGCAGCCAGACTCAAGTGACAAAACCTGTGAAGACTCTATCTTCCCAAAAGAGTTGCCAAGAAGACATAGGTGACACAAACTGGAGGTTTAGGAAAATTAAAAATACACAGAACAAATATTGAGATAACACAGTGGTAGGACATTTGCTTTACACATGCCTGACCCAGGTCTGATGGTGGTTCAATTCCTGGCATTCTATATGGTTCCCTGAGCCTGTGAGGGGTGATTTCTGAGCACAAAGCCAGTAGTAATATCTTAATTTTGCTGGGTGTGATCTACCACTAACCCCCCCCCCACACACACACACAAAAGAAACCAGAAAGAAAATAACAGAAAACAAATTTATTGTTCTCCCTATCTTTGTTCTAGATGTAGTGGTTCTATCTACCAAGATGTCCACTCTCTCCAGAAGTACCCCAGGTGTCTATGCAAAGAACAGTGGAGAAGTGCAGTGAGTTCCAAAAAATACCATGTTTCTTTCTTGCATTACTTCTCTTTTGCCTTCATTTTTTGACTTCCCGGAGTTAACCCCCCCACCACCCTTACTCCACTGGATTCAGTGTTGACACAAGATTTGTTTATTTTTACCTAAGGACCTAACGCATGAGCTGTATGATATGACTTTGGTAAATTATCTGACCAATTTAAGTTCCAATTCTATCATCTTTACTTTTTTTGTTATCTTTATTTAAACACTGTGATTCATAAAGTTTCTCACAATGTTTTGTTTCTGCCATTTCATATTTGAACACCAGTCCCACCACCAGTGCAAAATTCTCTCCACCCTGTCCCCAGATTCCCACCCATTCCCTAGCTTTTCCCGTTGGAGGCATGGAATAATCTATTTTACATTGCTCATTTACAGCTGAGTGGTAATGGAATTATGAAAAAAAATACAGCAAATAAAAATTTGTGAAATGTATTATATTTTACAATGGAGTCATTAAGTCATTGTTTGAAGTTTTACTATTCTTTGCTAGGTGATCATTATGCTACTGATTTTGCTTGTTAACCTTAGGTAGCTTCTATGTTACTTCTGCATCTAATTTGTTGTGTTCCTACTGGGGTGTAAATATTGAAAACTCTAACTTTAAAAGCAGTCTTGTGGTCCAATAATTCCAAGTTTTGTGGTTGACAAACTGGCTGCTGTGGGCTTTGGCTGTGACTGACAGGACTTCTGGAGTGGAGAATTTTTGTCTGCATTCACTATAACAAATCCCTGGAGCTCAGCATAAACAACAGGCATACATGGAGTTAGGCATCTCTGCTGTAAAGATCAGAGGTAAAGTGGTGAGGATGGGTCACTGGCATGGCAGCAATTGTGGTTGTGAGTATAACAGCCAAAGCTTCGGAATGGTGGGGACTTTACCTGCCCTTTCTTCTGAGATTGCCTCAGTTTTTAGCAGCGATTTCAGTGTATTCAGGATTATTTCCAGTTTACAACCAAGCATTTCTTAAAACTACCAAAGATCTTTTTAATTCTGTACATCCCTGCCTAGTCTTGGAATCTGTTTAGCAGATTTGAAAAGGTTCCCAATTCCTTCATTTTTAGTGTAGAAAGAGTATAAATACCTTCTTCATAGTGATTGGAAGATTGGATAAAAAATTGTGTATATATTGGGATGTTTTAAAGAATGAGAGCTATTGGTTTTGCTTAT
Source organism: Suncus etruscus (assembly GCF_024139225.1). Classification (NCBI taxonomy): domain Eukaryota; kingdom Metazoa; phylum Chordata; class Mammalia; order Eulipotyphla; family Soricidae; genus Suncus; species Suncus etruscus. The sequence goes on along the minus strand of NC_064851.1, from coordinate 28,111,226 downwards.
CTGTGCAGGAAGTTTGCACAGGCAATAGTACCCAAAAAAAGGAAGTAATAAGATTTCTAGAAACAGCTGGGAGTAGCCTCCAAGTATGGCCAGGTGTTACACTAAGGCAAAAAAAATAATAAAACCTACCAATAACTTGTGTTTATGCGTGTAGAAAAATTATTTAGCTGAGAATGTCTAGGTCAGTGGATCAGAAGAAAGAAGTCCTTTTCTCCTCTACAGCTAAAACTCCAGTTTCTCCATAATCAGGGCAGTGTTCTGGTGTTATTGCTTTATTCTGAAGATTTATTAAGATCTAGGAATGTCAGAAAAGGAACAGGAATACATAAGCAAGTTATTAGGCTGCCAGTACGTTAGAGATAACATAAGGCACAGTAGCCAAAAGAATGAGTCTTCAGTAGAACAAAGGTGTCATTTCCAAGTCTCTGAGTGAAGACTAACTCCTTGACCTGTGGAAACATGATTGGGATTCCAGAAGCTATCATGAAAGGTAAATAGGATGACACATATATTGTGGTGATTCAGCTATTTCAATAGAATGTAAAAAAAAAAATCAGGTCTTGGGGCCGTAGAGATAGCATGGAGGTAGGGCATTTGCCTTGCATGCAGAAGGATGGTAATTCGAATCTTGGAATCCCATATGGTCCTTCAAGCCTGGCAGGAGCAAATCCTGAGCATAGAGCCAGGAGTGGCTCCTGAGTGCTGCCAGGTGTGGCCCAAAAACCAAAATAAATAAATAAATAAATAAATAAATAAATAAATAAAATCAGGTCTTGGTGAGAGATAGTTCAGGTATTAGGGAGTATGCACAGCACACAGTCAGCCCCAAAGCATACAGTCAGCCCCCATTTAATTCCACACAGTTTTCTGAGTATCACAGACTATAAACCTGGAGATCCGCAGAATCATGGGTCTATGGTCCAGGGAATCACTAGAAGCACCACATTCATTGCTGAACCCTTGCATGATACCTTCAACTAGGTTGACTAAAATACATCAGCAGGGCCTAGGCCTTCTCAACATCAGTGCTTTAATTCCCTTAATTGATACTTTAAAATAATTCTTTGTTTATACCTTACTGGATGAGATTAAGAGTATATATATATATGTATATATATGTATGTGTATATATATATATATATATGGACCAAATCAATAGTACAGCCAGTAGGGTGCTTGTCTGGTATTTCATTTCTGGTATTCCATATGGTCCTCCTTGTACATTCAGGAGTAATTCCTGTGTTCAGAGCCAGGAGTCATCCCTGGGCAACACCAAGAGTACAGTCCACCCACAAACGATGTATATATATATATATATTCTGGAACTAAATTGCCTGGGTTTAGTTCTTGGCTCTTCCACTGGTAAGCTTTGTGAGCTATGCTTAGTTTCTTCAAAATGAGAAATAAGTTGGAAAAAAATAACATAGAATGAAGGGAGAACTGAATAAAGTGCAAATTCTTGGCACAGTACCTGAAACTTACTAAGTGTTCACTAAATGTCAGGAATGAGTATGGCTTGGTATTTTTTTCCCTAGTAAACTGTGTCTTACCCAGTAGAAATGGAGATTCCCAAAGCACAGGCTGAGCATGCTCACAATCATCCCTTAATGACAGAAACTTTCTTCGGGAGAAAAAGGCAGAGCTGAACAGAAACAATGCCAGAATCCAGAGTTTGATATTAGTGTTTCCAACTGGGCATCATTTTATGGTACAAGCAGGTAGCGTCACGAAGACTTGAGAACAGCTTTGTAATCCCCCTAGACACCACTGAAAAGCAAATTATCAGAGCCTCGGGTGTTCCTCAGAGATATAGACGGGAGTGGAGAGTGTTATACTAAATGGAACTATTTTTGTCTTCATTTATAAGGAGACGCTTGAAGTGAGAGGAATTTGGATTCGGAGTAAAATGACAGGATTTGCTGAGATGATCTCTAACGGCTGTTCCAGCATTCTGTAAAAATTGACTGTATGAGCATGACAAAAATAAGGGAGATTAAAAAATATTCAAGGCAGGGAAATCAGGCAGATGCTCAGGAAAATATGCCCCAACCTAATTCCTGCTGAGCCTCAGACTATTGGGGTAAAAAAATGATGTGAGTTTTATACCTAGAATTGTGGAAAATAAAATGAAACATATAAAGTTGATGGAAAATCTTAGTAACAGAGAGATAAGCTTTTTTATCCAACAAGTTTCTCCTCATTTCACCATCGCAAGAAGCTATATTTTATGAAAGAAAGCTTTTTAAAGGATTTGGATGTACAGGCTCAACAGTGGCTACAATCAAATTATCTGTATTCTCTTCTGAAATCTCTCACTTAAACAATGGTGATTATTCTCAAAACTATGAAGGTAAAATAATTGAAGAAATTACTTTCAAATGTAACTGTCTGAAGATCTCAGGAATGTAATGGTCCCACATGTCTCTGAGAAGCAATCTAGTGCTATGATATGCAGTATTCTTTGTGTGTTATATGGTCAGGAAATTAAACTGTAAAACTCCATTTGATGGATAAGGATATTAAAATGGAATTAACGTATAGTTGCAAGAAAGGAATTCTTATGCTTCGAGATATGAAAGATGGAGAAGGTTTGGCAAGAGTCAGAGATGAAACACGCAGCTGCTGTACAAATCTCCTTGCTATTATTATACCAGAGCATCTCTGAAGTTTCCAGGGTCTCCTCCCTTACACAAATACCAATCTTCCTGCCAAGATATTGCCTCAACAATGAAAATAGGAGCTGATGCCACTTTATTCTGCTCATTAGCAGAATTTCGTACTCCTCATACTCCTCTTCTCAGTTATTCAGTCTCTAAGATGGGTTGATCACCCTGATTATCATTCATTCTTCTTCAGTGGAAAGAAAATAGAAAAAGAAAGGAAACCTTACATGGCATCACCTAAAATCTGAAACATGATATCAATCCCTCCCTTACATACTTTTCTTTTTCTTAATGAGAATGAACAAAAATTATATTTATTAGTTGGTGACTATAATAAAACAGAGCAAATAAAAAAGACCCCAGAAAAATTCCCTTCCCCACAGTCATATAATGATTCACAATAATATTCAATGATATTATTATTGATATTAACATTCAAATGCACACATTTTTCCAACATCACAATCACCATCAGAGTGCTTGCTTCTCTTCACCAATGTCCCAGGATATCTCCCTGCTCCTGTCAAGTCTTCCCCAAGTAAGGTCAGTTCTGCAGAATAGCTTTAATGTTGATGCTTTTGGCCATTTATTCTTTCCTTACTATGTGTTTTTTTCTTTTTTTTAATTATAATTCATTTAAGTGCCATGGTTACAAAATTGTTCATGTTTGAGTTTTAGTCATAGAATGTACACCACCCTTCACCAATGTACATTTCACACCACCAATGTCCCCAGTTTCCAAACCACCAATCCACCCCCACCTATCTCAGGGGCAGCCATTTTACTTCTCTCTCCACCCCCCATTTCTCTCTCTGTTGCCCTATTTCTCTCTTTTCTTTTTTGACACTAACTATTGCTAATGAAGGAGTACCATGCATATCACTTTATCCCCTTTCAGTACCCAGTTCTTGTCCAGAGTGATAAGTTTCCACTGTCACTGTCACAGAGGAATATTAACTACCCTAACTACATTCACTACTTTTTGTGGCAAGCTTCCTACCATGGACTAGTTCTCCTGATCCTCATTTCTATCATATATGGATATTATTAACATGCTATCCTTTTTTCTTATATCATACAAATGAGTGAGATCATTCTATATCTATAACTCTCCCTCTGTCTCATTTCAATCAACCTAATAATCTCTATATACATTTATGTATAAGCAAATTTCAATTACTTCAGTTTTCCTAACAGTTGTACAGTATTGTATAGTTGTACCACAATTTCTTTAGCCACTCAACTGTTCTCAGGCACCTGGGTTGTTTCCAGTTTCTGGCTATTATAAATAGTGTTGTTATGAACATAGAAATACAGAGGGCTTTTCTGCATGGTGTTTTTTGTTGTCTTCCTAGAATATATCCCAGGAGTGGTATGCAGGAATTTGAAAGCTCTATTTCCAGTTTTTTGAGGAACATCCATATGGTCTTCCAAAAAGGCTGAACCAGTTTGCATTTTCACCAGCAATGAATGCGAATCCCTTTTTCCCTGCATCCACACCAGCACTGGTTGGCTTTGTTCTTTGTAATGTGTGCCAGTCTCTATGGTATGAGATGGTATCTTATTGTTGTTTTTATTTGCATCTCCCCAGTGATTAGTAATATGGAGTATTTTGTATCTCTTGGCTATCTGAATTTCTACTTTGAGGAAATATCTGTTCATTTATTTTTCCATTTTTGGATGGGGTTAGATGTTTTGTTTTGCTAAATTCTGTCAGTGCCTTGTTTATTTTAGATATTAACCCCTTATCTGATGGATATTGGGTAAATGAATAGCTTATTCTATTCCATGTGTAGTTTTTGTATCCTAGTCACTGATTCTTTTGATGTACAGAAATTTCTTAGTTTAATGTAGTCTTATTTGTTTATCTTTGCTTCCAGTTGCCTAATATATTTTTCTACTCACGTCAGCTTTCACAAATTAAAATAAGAACTCAATATTATGTAGTTTGGGGGTCTCATACTCATGGTGGTTGGAAACTGCTCCCAGCTCTATGCTCCCAGTGGTGTTTTTTGAACCACGCAGGAGAGAAGCAAGGGTCATGAGGCAAGCAGCCATATGCAAGGAATGTGCCTTAACCTCAATCCTAGAAAAATAAAAATTTTTGCAAAGGGAAGCATAAAGTTAAAGCTTCTTCTTGACAATCTCTTTATTGAGATGTGGAGGTATACCTCTTAGCCAATTCCCTTGATCTCCAGCTGTCATTATTTTAGAAAAAATGGACAGAGAATAATTTGTAGCAAATAAACTGGGTTTTTAACATTTTAGGAAGAAGTGATTGCACTTATGAAGCTTAACATGACAGGTGAAAAATATAAAACCCCACACACAAATTTTTGTCTCATTTGTCCTTCCCATTTCTTGTCTAATCAGTGATTCTGATTTTCTACCTGAAAAATGAGAAATCTAGGCTTAATCCAGGTTATATGTAACTAGTCCAAATGTCTAAAAATTTGATGTTATCTGGATATGGAGTACCAAAGCACTCAGAGGATTGACTCACGTTTTGGCAACAACGTAATGCCAAATAGCATTTGGGTCAAAGATTTCATGGAATTAAAGAAAAAATTAGGAAAGAAACTTTGCTGTAAACAAGAGAGTCAATTGTTAAGTGTTTGAAACCCTGAGCCTGGTTTAACTCTTAGTGTGCCTTGGTTGTTTTGCTTCCAATCTACAGCTCTCAACCTTCACAGTGATACATACAGTGAAAATAAAAGTAAAAGTTCTAGACTCAAATACAACCTATTAGGAAGTATTTGACAAATCCTAAACCTTAATTGTATCATCTGTAAAGAGGGAATGAGAATAACTTACATATGATATTGAGGATTAAAGATAATATACTTTAAGGCCCCATTAAAGTACCTTATAGGTAGTTTTAAAAAGACAAATTCAGGTGAACTAGCAGTTGTGAGACAGAATAATCACAAAGAAACTGTTAAAACTCCTTCCTTCTGTCCAAAGTAGAATCTGCACCATGTGCTGTGGAATCCCTCTGGAGGCTATAAAAGATTATAACTATCAGCTATAAGAGACTGTAAATTCTGGCCTCCACCCCAATGTGGAAAATGAGAATCTCTGGAATTCCCATTCCTGACATTTTCCCACTTTTCATATGAATCTTGAATATCTTAGTACTTGGGAGCCACTGAATTATATCAGTGATTCTCAACCTTTCTGACCTTCATATGCTTTCAAATTTGTTACCTTCCTGTACCTCATCTGTACTGTATGTTGGTCCCTAGTCTTGTCTTCTGGCCCCAAATTTCTGTGATTATCATTTATGGCTCCATTGGAATATCTTGGATATTCATTTTGTACCATATGGCCCCCAGATAAAAATTTCCATATCATACTAATGCTGAGAGATAGTAGAGAAAATAAGGCCATTGCATCACATGCAATTTGATTCCTGGCTCCACATATGGTCTCCTGAGCACCCCTCTAGTGACCCTGAACACCACCAGGTGTGATTCAAACATGATCCCTGTTACTCATTGGTTTATAAAGAAATAGATTATTTTAAAGCATATGGCATTTTAAAATCATGAGGTCCTTAGATCCTCTGAAAGACCAGATAAGATATGTTGAAATAGTTTGAAAAGCCAGTCAAGGGGCCAGAGAGATACTTAAGGGACCAGAGAGCCGGGCAAAAGTGATCATTGTGCATAGAACTAGTGTAAGCTCTGAGCACTTTTAGATATGGTCTCTAAACACATTTTTAAACGTAGTTCATAGTCAAGTTAGTTCATCGGGAAGAGTTTATTTATACTTGACTTACTGACCAACTGAGTAATTCTGTGATTTATTTTTAGGACCAATAAATAACATTTACCCACTTTTCTGGGCCATTAATTACAATTTTATATCATTGCTTATTAAGATTAATAGTTTTCCATGTACTGTAGAAAATGCCTATTCAAAATTTACTCCATAGTTCAAGAGAAACTCTTAAGTTGAATACTGAAATCTTTTTTTTTTTTTTTTTTTTTTTTGTGGTTTTTGGGTCACTCCCGGCAGTGCTCAGGGGTTACTCCTGGCTCCATGCTCAGAAATTGCTCCTGGCAGGCACGGGGGACCATATGGGACGCTGGGATTCGAACCGATGACCTCTTGCATGAAAGGCAAACGCCTTACCTCCATGCTATCTCTCCAGCCCCTGAAATCTTAAATTTACATTTGAACAGGGAAATTATTTAGCAGACATGAGATATTAGATCAACACATATGGATAGTAGCACAGAGATGAGATTCTGAAAGCAAACACCAGCCCCTTCTCTTTCAAAGGCAAAGTACACCTCTGGGATAAATACTGAAATGATAAAAATGGAGCTAACAGAGTTGTCTAGTTAGTGGTGGTGCAAGGGAAGTGAAAGAAAACTTGAAATATGAACGAGTCAATTTCAAAGACAAAGATGAGAATTTCTCAGCTTACTGGAGTTTCATTAAATAGAACTCAAACTGAACAACTTGTGCCAAAAAAGGCAATCCAGGTCAACCATCTGAGGCATGAATTCTGCAAGGTCTGGCCTCCTTTATACTAAAATCAGAGTTCAGGAATGAGGGAAACTCCATTCACTGGAATTCCACAATGCATTTAGATGACTAAGTGGTGGGGTTGAAAGTATTCCTAATTAAGAACATCCCAGGGGCCGGGAAGGTGGCGCTAGAGGTAAGGTGTCTACCTTGCAAGCACTAGCGTAGGACAGACAGCGGTTCGATCCCCCCGCGTCCCATATGGTTCCCCCAAGCCAGGGGCGATTTCTGAGTGCATAGCCCCTGAGCGTCAAATGGGTGTGGCCCAAAAACCCAAAAAAAAAAAAAAAAAAAAAAAGAACATCCCAAAAAAACTTGGGCTAAATTTTTGCAAAATGTGGAATTTTTGAACTTGAAGATCCAGTTATGAAGTTTTCGAGGAGAACTTTAAATAATGCTTACCCTCTTTTGAGAACAATGTCCCTCAATTTTCACTCCAGATCCTACCATTTCTTGATAGAGTATTGACAGTATACCAGATACTGGCAAAACTATTTTGTGTTTAATTCTCTGAGTAACTAGAGAGAGGATAATGGCATGATTAGTTACAGTAGGGAAAATAAACTCCATTGAATTAATCAACTTCTGAGGATCACACAGAAAGTATCAGGATCAAATGTTTCAGTCTAAATATTTTAAGACTACTTGTCCTACATATATAACAGAAATCCACTGTACCTGGAGTCATATAAACAAGTGAGGGTAAGCATATGATAGGGTTGGAGACAAGGGTAATGGAGTAGGACTGGCCTTCTTAGATGATGGGTGCCTGTGAGGTCATAGAGAATCTTGGTTTTTCTTTAAAATATGAAGGAAAGGTGCTAAAGAGTTTTGATCAGAGATGCACTTATCTGTTTATTTAACTTTATCCATGTTTTCACATTAATAGTTGCACGTCTATATTCTAGTTTTCAAATTAGGGAAGAGGATGAAACTAACAAAATAGTTACACAGAAATTAGTAACCCAGATGAAATATGGAAATTTGTACTAGGTGATTATGGCAATGTTGTGGGGCCTTTGGTAGATTCCAAAGTGACTTCAAGGGAAAAAACAGCATGTAAAGCATAGGTAAGCTATCTGTCTAAAGTAACATAGATGGCAAGTAAGGCTAGTGCTGAGCTGGGCAATGGAACAAGACTCTAAAACCAAACCCTTCATTCTTTAGTTACTGAGAAAAAAGAGAATTACCTGAAATCAAGGCCAAAATACAGAAAGCGTATAGTATGTCAACTGTATGACTAAACTCTGTGTATATGAGAGCATGCATGCCATATGTTTGTGGTCTTTAATTCATGCCAAAAAAGTTGATAGGTTATTCAGATAGGCAAAAAAAAAAAAGCTGATAGGAAGTTATTCAGAACATACACAAAAAGTAGGTACTTTTTATGAATTAGCTACCATGGGATGGCAAAAATGTTATGCTCTATTGGATACAGGATGGGTAGAATCATTCAAGAAAAATTAAAAAAAAACTCTGTGGCCACATTAACACAGGAAAATTTAACTGAAAGAATGAGCAAATAGTAACTAGACTTAGGAGTCAGCCAATTTGGGTAACTTGGAACAAATCATGTATTTTGGCTGCATCTTTTGCTTGAGTTAAATGATCATGGCCCAACAGTCTTCTTTGCTTAGTTGAAACAGGTTCAACTGACTGGAGGCTTTTACTTAAAGTAGCCCACTCTGAGTTGCTAGGAAGAAAAAGGATGCCTCAGGCGTCAGTCTTTAAATAGGTACTGCACAGTTAACTTTTGTGAAGAACTAGTCTACCAGTGCTTTATGCTAGATTCTAGAGGCCTTCAAAAAATATTGCATATTTTGATTATTTCAGTCATCTTGAGACAAATTTAAAGAACGATCATTATAATAAAATGTGTGAAGTGGGGCCAAAGAGATGACGTGAGGTAGAGTTTGCCTTGCATGCAGAAGGACGGTGGTTCGAATCCCGGCATCCCATATGATCCCCCGAGCCTGCCAGGAGCGATTTCTGAGCGTAGAGCCATGAGTAACCCCTGAGTGCTGCCAGGTGTGGCCCCAAAACAAAAAAACAAAATGTGTAAAGTATTGCTATATTCTTTGAGGAAATGATGGCAATACATATGTAGCAATGAGATTATAGTGGGATGGAGGTGTGGACAGAAAAATAGTTGAGGAAGAACTATGATGATGTCTAAACTGGTTTCAAGAAGATGAGTAGTTATTAATTGACAAAGGAGAGATGAGGAGAGGGAAGGGAAGACTAGTAAAAAGACTGGTGAATTATTTTATGGTAATAGTTTAATAAAATAGGATTTGTAGTGATAGTACAGTGGGTGATAATGATAGTGACAGTACAGTACTTGCACAAGGCTGACTTAAATTTAATCTCCAGCACCCTATGTATTCCCCTGAGCACCACCTGGAGTCAGAGCCAGAAATAACCCCTGAGCATAGCTGAGATAGCTCCCAAACCCAATAAATAAAAAAATAATAGATAATATACTCACTTTACTGTTTACCAGATAATTTACTAAGAACTTACTATTTTATATGCATTATCTAAACCATCATTAATAATAATTATCAGGTACTGAAGATATAGTACAGCAGCTATTACCTTGTAGTTGGCCAATCCATATCCTATATTATTCCCTGAGCAGCATCAGCAATGATACCTGAGTAGGAATACGTTTTGAGCATGCCACTTATGGCCAATTCCCTTTCCGCTTCAAATTAATTGTTATCAATTGCATCACTATTGCATTATCAACGACTATTAAGAATGATGCTATTGTTTCTTGAATGTGTGTATTTGTGTGTGTGCATGAGGAAAAAGACTCCACATGCTGGTTTTGTATATAATATATAGCTCTGGATGGGCTCTCATAAATTTTCATGACAAATAACAATAAATGCATGCTTGATAGAGGCCAGAAGGCTGCTTTTAGTGAACACTAGCACCAAATAAGTAAAGGTAGCACTTCCACCTTTGACTTGGCTGATCCTAAACCAGTTCCCAACATCATCAGAGTCCCCTTCTTCCTAAGACCTTGCTATCTGCTGTGTTGTAGCCAGGGACCTTCAGCAACAGGTTAGGACTCCATTGAAATTGCCTAGGGGCCGGAGAGATAGCACAGCAATAGGGCATTTGCCTTGCACAAGCTGACTTGGTAGGGACCTGGTTTGATTCCCCGCATCCCTTATGGTCCTAAAGCTTGCCAGGGGCAATTTCTGATTGCAGAGCCAGGAGTAACTCCTGAACGCTGCTAGATGTAGCCCAGAAACCAATCAATCAATAAAGTGAGAAAAAAAAATTCCCACTCTAGTAGGGCAGACTGTGGGGCTCTTCAAAGGAAGCCCCTGTAAGGAGGAACCCTCCAGGGGTCCTCAAACTTTTTAAACAGGGGGCCAGTTCACTGTCCTTCAGACTGTTGGAGGGCCAGATTATAGTAAAAACAAAAATTATGAACAAATTTCTATGCACACTGCATATATCTTATTTAGAAGTGAAGAAACAAAATGGGAATAAATACAAAATGTGGCCCGCGGGCCGTAGTTTGAAGACCCCTGCTAGGCGGAGGCATCCCCTCACCCACTGGGAAAGAGATTAGTGACTGATAGAGCAAACACCTGACATGTCACAATGGAGCCCACCTCCTGTGCTCTTCCTGGTCACATAAGACACGTTCCCCAAGACACATAACTCACACACCCCTGGTCACAGAGGTCATGTCCTTAGACCTGACATGCTGCTTGTCTACCTGACCAGTGAGGTCTTCCCATTCCCTTTGTTAGAGCTTCCTGGGCAGGTAAATCTTATTAACTGTGCGATGTTTAAATAATTTTGCTCCCTCTGATAATAAAGAATCATCATCGTCGTCATCATCATCTCACTGCAGTGGCTCTAGAAGGCTTTTCTTCGGACACATCCAACTCCTGCTTTCCAGCTGGCTTTAAGCAGGTCTGAACAAGGTCACAAACTAGCTCAGGATCTAACACTCCAGGCTTCCATCTGTTACATCTATAACACTGAGTGAGCTCAGGTTCCTCCGAGGCTATTAATTCTCTGCAGACAATGACTGCCTGCTTTCTTAAAACTTTTTTTCTCCTTCCATCATTACAGGAATGCAAGCCTATCGAGTGGTTCTTAGAATTTTTATGAACTTTAGTGATCAGAAAGTGTCAGCTCTGTGGAGGAATCTGTGAAACTAGCTTTGACTGTGAAGATGCTTAAGACATATTGTCATATGAGCTGGGTTTCGAAAGACAAACAGAAATGGCAGTGGGAGAATTGCACATGGTCTTGCTTGGAGGAGTTTCAACCAAAGATGAAATTTTGCGGTTCAGGATCATGCTGGCAAAACAGCAGACTCATTCCAGTGCCTCTGAAAGAAATGAGCTAATAACTGGTAGTGGTTCTCTAGAGACTTAGCCTGGTTCCTGGAAGTAAATATTTTGAAACTGAAGTTGTAACATGGTTTCCATTTTCAAATATAGCACCATCATCTTACTGAGCTTAAAAAAAAATGTTTTTTGAACATTCAAATCACCTCGGGAAGAAAAATGGTGTAGAGATCTTTCTAAACCCAAATTATAGAAGGTAATAATTCAATTTGTTGAAAGAGTTTTAAGATCAAGAAGAAAATTTATGTGTACAGCAAGAAGATATTTTCCATTTCTGCTGAAGTTGGGATGAGAAAATATACAGAAGTCATTACCAGAATAGAAACTCCACTTTTGACTTTGAGAAAATGGATAGATTGCAATCCTTTGGAGTTGTCTGGGGATATGATGTGCTTTCTAGACTTCTGGAGATCCAGCTTTGGTTGACCACCTTCCACCTTCCTAAATTAACATATTATATTTTTATCATTATGTTTCCATTCACCTTCCCATGTTAGCCTTAGAAAAGTTTTTGATAATGCTGTAGAGAGCAACTAGCTTCCACAGAGCTAAGCATCCTTGTTGTACAGTTTATTAGTATTAGAGAAAGTGCTAAACTCCAGAGGTAACATACCTCAGATCAAATGATATAAAAGAATAGAAACACCACATATTTTTGCTAAACAAATATTTTCTTTGAGCAGTTTAAGAAGCATTGTATTGGGAACTTGGAATTATCCAAGAATACATGAAGTATTATTCTGCTTTTCTATCACTGTCTTCAATTCTTTACCATATTTACACGACAGAATGTAATGGAAAGCAAGTTCCTCCCTAGACTCACTATTCCTTTTTTTTTTTTAATGAACATTTAGTCTTAGAATCCAAGAGTAATTTTCACATCCTCAGAGTCTGAAGAAGTCTATTTGGAATTGCTTAAAATTTCATACTTGGGATCAGAGTGATAGCACAATGGATAGCACATTTGCCTTGCATGTTACAGACCTGAGTTTAATTCCCAGTATCCCATATGGTCCCTGAGCCTGCCAGAGTATTTTCTGAGTGCAGATCCTGGAGTTACTTGAGCACTACTGCTGTGGCCCAAAACCAAATAAAACCCCAACAACTCATACTTTTCTTGATCAAACACTTATAAATGCATTTTCATGACATGTCTACAATTACATATAAAATCTGATGCTTTGGAAATATCATGCATATTAAATTTAGATGTTTTGGGTCAAAGATCTAATACAGCAGGTAAGATGCTTCTATTGTATGTAGCTTACCTAGTTATATCCCCAGGACTCCATCTGTCCAGTGTGTCCTTCAGGAGTGATCCCTGAGTAGAGCCAGGAGTAAGCCCTGAGCATCACCAGGTGTGTGCCCCCAAAACAAAAATAAATGAATGAATTTAAAGGTCTTATAACTGTAATCAAAATGATTTAAATTCCAGTTTTCCCATCAATTGAATGTGGGAGGCAATAAGACATTCAGAAAGTGACTAAAAAATATAGAGGTTTAAATAAGCAAAGGTACCAATATAATAAACAGGGCAAATACCATAATACTGGATAAAAAATAAGTCACTAAATTATCCCAGCTGAATAAATTCTAAAGGATATTCTCATTAATCATATGCAAAATAAAGGGAAGAAATCACATACTGAAAGAAATCACATAGCTTGTGTTTAACTTTATCATATTAATAAGAAACAAGGGCTCTAAAATATAAAGTTTCATGCCAAGAAATACATAATATATAAGGTTCTTAGAAATTGGCTTTAAAAACTATAAAACTAAAAAATGTATAAAAAATTAATTCAACTGAGAATAAAAATCTCTTAGCATAGAACCAGAAGTAAACCCTGAGCACTGTTGGGGTGGTCTCAGAACCAGAATTAGTAAATATTGCTATCATTTCCTGAATGACTGTAACAGTTTTTAAAAATGAAAGCAGAGGGCTGGAGTTGTAGCACAGTGGTAGTGCATTTGCCTTGCACAAAGCTGACCCACCCAGGTTGGACACGAGTTCAATTCCTGACATTCTGTATGGTCCCCAGACAGGAGTGATTTCTGAGCAAAGAGCTAGGAGTAACTCCTCAGTGCTACTGGGTGAGGCCCAAAAACCAAAATAATAAAATAAATAAATAAATAAGTAAATAAATAAGAACAGGGGCTGGAGAGAACTCAATAAGCTAGAGAGAATGGTTTGCATGCAGGAAGCTTGTGTTCCATTGCTGGTAACACCTGGTCCCAAAGCACAGCTAAGAGCAATCCCAGCCTTAATTATGGATCCAGGACTAGGACCTCTGGGTGTAGGGAAAAAAATTGGATTCTAAGTGTTTTTAATTAGATACTAAAATATCTAATCTACCACAAGTAATGAGGAATTTTAAAATGACCTTTGCATGATAGAAAATTTAAAATGCCATTTCCTAAGAGCAAGAATGTGTTTTTCAATTTAGATGTTTGAATGGGATTGATTGCATAACAAAAAAGTTATCTTCAACCTCTTAACAGCTCAAAATCTCTAAATTCTTAATAAAGTTTCTTTCCTCCAACTTTAACAAAGCTGTTTGATCAACCCAAATTGCACGTAAACAAGGATTGTGCCTAAATGCTAATACAAAAATAACAAGATGGAAATTCTTCGATATTTCTAATAATAATTTTTTAAATTTAAATTTATAAATTAGGCCCTCTAACTTTACCTGAAGAAATAAAAAGCCAGACATTTGTATCATGTGAAAAATGTTAGTTCTTCCATGTACACCTCATTTCATTAACTCCATAAAAAGAGGTAAGATTCATTAATGTGCCATTCAATTGACAGCTTTGAACTTCTCTTTTATGAGAGTTGCATTTTTTACCCTGGTCATTTATGTTTGGAACTAAAAACAAAAGTAATGTGTTTTGTAAAATCTGCACAGAGGATAATGAGCACATAAAAATGAGAAGAGGAAGAAAGGGAAAGGAAGATGGAGAGGAGAAGGGAAAAGAAAAAAAGGAAAAAAGAGCCTAATACAACCAAGTATCTCCTAAACTAAGTGAAGTCTGTTATATCCATCTGGGCAATGCTATTTGCTGCCAACAGTGCAGTTTGGCTGGACTACAGGAGTTTTCTCCAACATCTGGTAAAGGTAAAGCTGGCTTACCACTTCGTGCATGGAACAGGTAGACAAAACCCAAAGAGATTAAGAAGCAATGTCACAAGATTAGATGCAGGGAGTGTTGGTTACATTCTCTGTTTTGGGCCAAAAGGTTCCAACTGAGGTAGCCAATTTAAACTCTTCAAAAAACATCTTTATTCCTTGTGTCACAGAAAGTTTTGCTTCTGCTTTGAGACAATAAGTCACTTCAATTCATGAGAACTTTTTGGTTGTATTTATGATGACTAGGATTGAATTACAAATGCTCCATGATTATTATTTCCAATTCTAGCCAGATGTGAATAGACTGAGTTAAACAGACTTAACATTCTTGGTACTTTTACTTCTCATTATCTTTAAAAATATTTTAACTGGCACATGAAATATAATAAGTGAGTACTGATTAAGTTCTGTAAATACAAAAATTAGGGAGTGTGGTACTCCATAATTTTGTAATCTTCCTAGTAACATCTATTACTACATAAGATATTTGAGCTCTCATAATCAAAACTGTAGGAGGTACTGAGTCAGAAGAAAAAGTATGAGAATTACTGATTTAGAAACATTACCCATCAGCTCCAAATTTCTTTATGTCTTTTTACCCCTAAGGAAATATGTTCTTCAGACCCATATTTTATTCTGAGTTTGGGTACTCCATAAGGTCTTATAAAGCCTTCTTTCTCATCTTTAAAATTGGCTTTATTTGCTAATCCCAAAGAGGTTGTTTACAAATTAGAAATGTTTATGAATTTTTGTTTAATAAGTACAATCATCCACTAATAAATTTCTTATTTACATAAATCACGTCACAGTTCAAAACAAAATGATCAAAATTAATTGTTGCTATATTTTAGAGGGTAAAGTGATTTATAAAAACACAAATCAAGGACAAATTGATTGGAGCTTTCACAAGAACAGAAAATATTTAATAAACATAGAATGATGGACTTATTAAACTATAATGTTATTTACAGCCAGATTTCATTAACCATAAACACAATAATGTGTTTGCATGGCATGCTAAAACAGAAGCTTTATTCAGTTTATTCAGAAAACATTGGCAAAATAAATTTCAGTTGCAAATTCACAGATACAAGCTTCAAAGTATAAAGTTGTATATAACCAAAAAATACAAGTAATATTTATAACAATAACTTACAGATACAAACTAATGATAAACTACAATTTCACAAAAGATTGTAAACATTTTGCACACTTGTCAGTCCTTTCTTTTAGGCAAAGTGCTCTTTTGATGACAAATAAATTAACAGATACATACTAGAGTGAACTATCTCCAGACAATACAAAAAAAAAAGTTCTGATTTGTCTCCTTCTTGTAAACATAAATTTTTACCAAAAAATGAATAGTCAATAAAAGTGTCTTGCAGGCCATCTATAGATACATACCTGGGCAGCAAAGTGATGTTGGAAATGCTTTGGGTGTTAAATAAAAATTTAACATTAATATCTTTTCAATGGCATTTTATACATAATAAATGACATGTTTATATCCTTAATTATTTCTATCCCTGAAAAAAGGAATTAGGTATGACTTATTGGCAGTTGTGTCATTGAATGGGGTAACAGGGGCTGGAGTCCAAGAGTAGTTGGTGAGTGAGCTACAAAATAGAAAGAAATTTTTGTATCAGTTTTCGAGGATCAATGAAACTGATTAAAAAAAAAGAACAAATCAAGACAATGTGTTTATGACTATAGTTGAGGGCACCCAGCTATACTCATTCTATGGGCCTTAGCAGTACCATTAACTTAATACAGTTGCTATAGGATTAAACAAGGATTCAGAAGCAGTTTATTCCCAAATCTTTATTTGGGGCCACAAAATTTTGCCGCTTCAAAGTTCTCCTTCTATACCCCATTCACTGCACTTTACCTTCAATCTCTGAAAGATAAGTAAATTTGTGGTAACATTACAAGCTTTCATAAGAAGCTGCTACATAGTATTCTCCCTATACATCCATTTATTACCAGCATCTTCCTAAATATTTTTAAAAAATTAACGCAGGCAACACTACAGTCACTCACAGGGTGAGCACAAAATTTTAATGACAGTGTAAATAAATGGCAACAATGATATACTCTGTGATTTCTCATTAACTGAAATTTAAAATAAAATTCCTACTCCCTATGAATTCCCACTTCAAACTGAAGTTCCTTCTTAGCTACTAAGAAAGCTAGACAAATTTAAATACACACACACACTATATATATATATATATATATACTATATATATATATAAATTTAAATACACACACACACACACACACACACACACACACACACACACACACACTTGAAGGCATCTGAAATATACCAAAATAGGAAGAACTTGAAAAACCAAGTTCCAAAAGAGAGAAACTGCTTATCCATACCAAGGCCAGTTAACAGTTTTAAAAAGAAATTTAAAACAAAAGTTTTAACATAAAAACTGTTTGCAGAAAGTTTGTTCTTCTGCAAGATTTAGCAGAATTTTCATGAGTTAGATTTTGGTTAGTTGGTATAAAATAAAAATTAATAAACAGGGATCAGTGAGAGAAGATTTACTAAAAATCAACCACAATTAAAATGAAATAAACACAGCTTTCAGGAAGCTCACTAAAAACTAAATCCAAGGACTTATGAGCCAGAAATATGAAATCCTTAGTCCTCCTGAGGCTCTGAGGCTGAGAGGATTATGTCTATTTTAACCATAGTCTAACTCCTCTGATATTTTGGTAGGAGATGAAAGATATCAGACCCTAAATTTCCAGTTTGTTGTCTTTTGTTTTTTTGGATGTTGGAGTTCACCTTGTGGTGCTCAGAGTTTACTCCTGGCTCTGCACTCAGGGATCATTCCTGGAAGGGCTTATTAAGCCACATAGGATGCTGGGGATAAAAACTGATCATCCTTGTGCAAGCCAAGTGCCTTACCTACTGTACTATCTCTCTGGCCCCTCATAAGCTAATTTTTCTATACCCAATACTTAAAACATAAAAAATAAGAAGGTGAATAAGAGCATATATTGCTGAAAACAAATAGGAAAAACAAAGTAGATCCACAAATAGCCCGCATATTAGAGTCATTAAAACTTTAGTATAAATGTTTTCCTAATAAGAATAATTTAATTAGAAGATAGCAGCAAACAGATGAGTCCTAAATAGAAGTGGAAGCTAAGAAATAAATTAAATTCTGGGCTGGAGAGACAGTGCATTGGGTAGGGTATTTTCCTGGTTTACATCAACCTGGCTTTGTTTCTTTCTTTTTTTTTTTTCTGGCTTTGTTTCTTGGCACTCAGCTCACACTGAGTGATCCCTGAGTGCAGTCAGGAATAAATTCTGAGCACCATTAGAGGTATCCAAATACAAAACAAAATAAAAAAGAGAAATTCTAAAATTGAAGCTATAGTAACTAATATTAACCAAACTAATAAATTTTAAAACATATTAGATATTAAAAATTAGTGAACTAGAAGATAAAAGAAGAAAACACAAAGCCTGAAGCATGGAGGATCAAAACCTTCAAATAATGAAATCCTTTTCATCTGGGAAGTAACAACAGCTGAAGAGATAAATGCTGAAGCTTTCAATAATGAAAGACTTAAACTCTATATTCAAGAAACATGTCCAGGGGCCGGAGCAGTGGTGTAGAAGTAAGGTGTTTGCCTTGCAAGCTGCTGACCTAGGATTAACCTGGGTTTGATCCCCTGGTGTCCCATATGGTCCCCCAAGCTAGGAGCGATTTCTGAGTGCATAGCCAGGAATAACTCCTGAGCATCTCTGGGTGTGGCCCATAAACCAAAAACAAAAAAAAAACAAACAAACAAAAAAGAAGCATGTCCAAGAATACTGAAATAGGGCTAAATAATATAGCAGGTAAGTTGCTTGTCTTGCATGCAGTTACTCCGGTTCAAACTCTGGTACTCCTGAGTGATTACTGAAAGGGGAGCCAGGAGTAACCCCAGAGCCCAAGGGATGTGGCCCAATATCCCCTCACCAAAACAAAGGATAGTAAAATAGAAAACTAGAAACAAAGTGAAAAATTTGGGTTGGGGGACTGGAGAGAAAACATTTCACACTTCAACAACAAATAGGGTCAAGTTAACTAATTATATTATATTATATATTCTAGACATCAGAAATAAAGGGAGTCAGAATAAAGAAAATGTTCTCATACTTTACAATACTGAAAGAAAATAACCACCAACAAAAAAAGAAAAGAAAAAAGAAAAGAGCCACCAACCTAGATTTTAAGAGGAAAGAATATTTGCAACCAAATCAAATTTGTAGCAAAATAAATACATATGACTAAAGCTAACAAAAGTGTGCAAGGTTACTAAATAAAATATTCTAGAAAATGGGAAAATGTTATCTAAATAAATCAAATTCTAAATTAAATAAATAAATAAAATAGAAAAACTTAATCAGTTCATGATCTCAGCAGTTTCTCGAGAGAGAGGATATATATATTTATTTACATATAAATATATATATTTCAAGGGTGCACAGATGAAAACTGCATAAATGGGAGGCCTATTGAGAGAGATTAAGCAGGCAAGAACTGCAGGAGAGAAACATGATCAAAAAGGGACTGGAAAAAGACCAGATAAAGGCTAAGAAACACTTATCTAAAAGACGTATTAAGATGGCAACACAGAGAGCATGAGTAGCAAGTAGAGAGGAGGGCTAGAGTACATGCATTGTATGTAGGAGGCCCAGGTTCTAATCTTGGTGCCTTGAACAGGGTCTGAAATAGTCTTCCCTCCCACAAAACAAAACAAAATAAAACAAAACAAACAAAACCACTGATCAAAAAGCACAACAGGAAAAAATATGGTTACACAGTGACCTAATCGATTATATCAAGAAGAATTTTTCTTGTACTGTGTGGAAATTGATAAACTGATAACAATTTATTGACATGCAATATCAACTGGAAAAATATAAAGTAGAAAAACATATACTGTGAGAGATTAAGAGTTATAGACCCAGCATAATGCAAATAGTTACTTAACAATGTAAAAATTGAGATCAATAAAATAAAGATAAATATTATACACTAAAACATTTGAAAAATCAGTATTTTCATCCATATAACAAAAAAATGCACTTCCCTGTCTCACTCCATATCCGAAACTCAATTCTAAATGAATTCTCAATATAGATGTCAAAGGTAAAACAATGTTCCTATAAGATAAAAGAAGAGGTGTATTCTCATTACTTCTTGGTAATAATGGACATTTGTTTAAAAAAAAACTGGTCACAAAATAAGCACTTTCAATGATAAAAGGAACAATAAAAATTGGAACTGTTCTCAACAAAACATATATTCAAGAGAACAGAAAAAGACAAATCACTAAATATAGATGGTAGTGGGAATTAAAACAAATTAAGGGGCCAGAGCCATAACATAGCAGGTGGGGAGCCTGTCCTGCTAGTGGCCAACTCAGCATCCTATATGCTCCTCCAAGTTTGTCTGGTAATTTATGAGCACAGAACCAAGAATAACTCTTGAGTGTTGCCATGTGTGGCCCAAAAACTAAACAACAACAACAACAACAAAAAAATCAAAGGTATAGAAAATAGAAAAGCTAACAGATTCATGGACAAAAGACATAAATAGAATTTTCATCCAAAATTATTTATAGAAGCCCATACACACATGAAGAATGCTCAATTTAATTGGTCATAAAGAAAAAAAAACAAATTAAACCAAAATAGTACTATATAATAATCAAAGTAGCTAAATTTTCTATTTTATCCCATACCAAATAGAGGATGTGGAGCACCCTGAAATTTCGTGGTCCAATCTTAAACTTGTTTAGCTGCTATAAAAAACTGGCAGAATCAACTGATGTCAACTATGTTTGTGGCCTATACCCCTAAATTCTACTCCCAAGTACATACCAATGAGAAGTATAAATAAATGTGCACCAAAAGACATATACAATTAAGTCCATAGCAGCATACTCTAAGACCCAAATGGAGAATAATACAAATAGCAATCATAAAATGAATAAATTATGGAATATGCTTAAAGTGGGACTCTAGATAATAAAAACTACCAGTTCTTATAATACAAATGAACCTTATGAATAAGCTAATGAAAAGGACATAGAATAATATATTCTCTATAGTTCAATTTATATAAAGCTCAAAAAACAGGCAAAACTGAACATTGATTTTAAAAATCAAGAAGTTTCTTTGGAGGAAGATTACAATTGGAAAGAGACATAAGAGAGGCTTCTAGGATGCTAATTATGGCCTAATAAGACTTTATATGCATAACTATGTGATTATGCTCCTTATCAACTCACCAAACTGCTTATTATGTGTACACTGTTCTTTATGTTTGTTATATGTTGATAAAAAGTTAATTAAATTTGATAAACCACAACCTAAAACCCTACAAATACTTTCTCTGAACATAGGAAAATAAATTAGTTACATACTTATCAATTAAAATCAAGTTTTTCTAAGTGAAAATAAAGTACGAAAAATCATTAACTAATATTTGCTTTTTATCTGTAAAGTAGGTAGTAAACCTATCTTTTAAAAACACCTTAGAAATAGAAATGTGTGGATTGTTCTGCTTATTTTACAGTATTTTTCTTTTTCTACTTTGGTCTTATTCAAATGTGAACCTTATCATATAGTCGAATACTATGAGTTACCAGTTCTTCATTCCTTGGTAGACAGCTGCTAAGTGCTGAGATACCTACCATCCATATAACTATGCAGCGCAGTTAACATCGTCCCATCTTGGGGTACATAGGCAGAATAAGCCATTTCTTCTAACATGGGTGGAGACAGCCTGGAGGGTGGGACTGCTGTGACTGGGGCAGAGGAGGAGTGATTAGGGCTGACATGTTTCTTGTGGCGTGCTCTACAATTCTGAAACCACACCTGAGGGAGATGAAAAGGATTACAGCAGTGTCACATATCTGCTTCTGAGTATAGTATCCACTCAACTTCTTAAAAGAAATTCAACCGCACTTACTCTATCATATAAACAAAGGAACCATCTAAAGCTTTAAGAAAGTTCTGTTGACAGAAAAAAACATTTTTAAAGCAAATAATGGTCATTCTTGTTGTTCATATAATCAAATTCTAAGGTTGACTTACTTTAGAATCTATTCTGTACTAAATCCGGATCTTTAAATAAAGCAAAGAAAAAAGAGATGGTGGGAAGGATTTAAGAATTCTTGAAGTTTCCTTTCTTTTTATATTGATATTTAGCATCCAAAGGGGGAAAAAAGAAAAACAGGCCCTTTTACTCAAAACTAAGTAAAAGCAACTACTAAATGTATTCGTAGACACCTGCTGGACTTGCTTCAAACCATTTTTCAAATACTTGAAGTCCCTACTGTGAACCTAAAGCTTTTTGCCAACCACTTGATTCCATTATTCCAATCACATTTTAACCTGCCATGCTTTATTTCTCTTCTTGAGGAATGTACATGCTATTCTGTAAAATGTGCATTAAGGTCAGATTTATAAGAAAACTGGCAATATTTAAGTAGAATAAAATACAAACAGACCTATGTCCATAGAACATAAAGAGCTAACTACACTCTGATGTCCACAGAGAAAAAAAAATGAAAGAAAGCAAAATTTCATGTTAAGTAGGATTTTATCAGGTCAAGATAAGTAAAGCTAAAACTGCCCAGAATTCTGTCTTTATTTTTTAAATAATATCGTTATTTAAGCAAAACCCAAGAATTCTGTTTTTAGTTACCTGTATTATAGAGCATAATAGTATTAAAATATTAGAGAATTTATATTCTCTCACTTGAACAATTCTATCATGAATAGAAACTATTTAGAGTAAGAACATTTGGAATCATGGTTGAATTGAGTTCAATCACTGGCATTCTCGTCTGATTCCCATAATACTACTAAGAGTGATCCCCAAGCACAGATTCAGGAGTAATCCCTCAGCACCTCTTAAAGTGGACTCAAAGCCAAAAATAAAGAAGAAAAAGAACATTTGATTCAGGGGAGGCAGGAAAGAAAAGATTAAGAGAAGGCAACTTTGTCTAGGTTAGGGGGCAGTCATTTGATGGGCAAGGGAATTATAACCAAATAATAAGGAACAGAGGAAGGAGCTTTAAAAAAATAAAAGAGGGCCCGGAGAGATAGCACAGCGGCGTTTGCCTTGCAAGCAGCCGATCCAGGACCAAAGGTGGTTGGTTCGAATCCCGGTGTCCCATATGGTCCCCCGTGTCTGCCAGGAGCTATTTCTGAGTAGACAGCCAGGAGTAAGCCCTGAGCACTGCCGGGTGTGGCCCAAAAACCAAAAAATAAATAAAATAAATAAAAATAAAATAAAATAAAATAAAATAAAATAAAAGAAGGTGAGAAAAGGCTGAACTTATTTTGATAATACAGCAGATAGGGTATTAACTTTGTATGAATTTAGCCCCCGTTTGATCCCTTGCATCCCATATGGTCCCGAGCAGCATCCTGTGTAATTCCTGAATGCAGAGTCTAGAGTAACTTCTGAGCATTGCTGGGTGTGAAACAAAATCAAAATAACAAAAAATGCTTTAAAATGAAAGGGAAGAAAAAGTTGGACTGATTTTGAATAAATGGTGTCGCTTTAACTGGGATTCCAAAGAGGGCTGGCAAACACAAACTTAAGGGGTTCTGATTTGATCTTTTAAAAATACTATAATCCCAGGCCAAAGAGGTAGCGGAGCAGTAGAAGGTTGGCCTTGCATGCAGCTGACCCCAGGACAGACTTCGGTTCGATCTTAGGGACCCATATGGTCCCCCAAGCCACAGGCGATTTCTGAGCGCACAGCCAGGAGTAAACAAACCCCTGAGTGTCACTGAGTGTGGCCCCAAAACAACCAATAAATAAAAAATAGTATACTATGGGGCTGGAAAGATAGCATAACTGTAGGGAATTTGCCTTGCTGATTCAGAAAGGACGGTGGTTCCAATCCCGGCATCCCATAAGGTTCCCTGTGCCTGCCAGGAGTGATTTCTGAGCGCAGAGCCAGGAGTAGCCCCTGAGTGCTACCAGTGTGACCCATAAAATAAATAAGTAAAAATAAATAATACTATAATGTGATAGACAGTGCTAGAGAGTAAAAAGTGAGGCTTGAATGTTTCAGGTACAAAGTCACAAATATATCAAAGAAGTAGATCCCACAACTTACCTGACAGTTATTTAGACTGTTCTACTCAAATAAATATAGAGACTACACTTAAAGTCTGCAGTTGCAGTTTCAGTTGTCTGCAGGCTCCAGTGTCACCACTGTCAGTCACTCACCCAACTAAGATGATACTCATGCATTCTCTAACATGTATAAGGAAGATGCAGCCGCCTGTCTTACCTAATTATGACAGTGTCAAATCTTAGAAAGCTACATCTAACTTAATAATCAGGATACTAGGTTTTCAGAGTTTCTTCAAAGTCTCATGAGTTTCAATTAAATATATATTACATACTATTCAATTTTAAAAGTCCCATCTTTTGAATGAAAGAAAAAAATCCCAGACCATACTTTGGAAATAAACATAAGAAGATAGAACATAAACAGCAAATATTTATCTTAATACCATTTCAAATAATTCCTTGGGCCATCTATCTTTAGGTAGTAAGGCAGGAAAAGGTTTTCAAACACAGGTATCATTTGTAGTAACAGCAAAACATAGCTGAGAATTTCAGACATTAAAAAATAACTCACATGAGGGCTATTGGGCTTCAGATCAAATCAAAGTCCTTTCGACACTCCTTACTGACTAGAAACTTCCTCCTTCTGCTTTACAAACCTCTAACCTGAGTTAAATTTCTTCTAAGAAATATACTTTAAGTAGTTTTTAAATTCCAAATTTACATAAGCTGAAAACTGCCCATGTAGACATTATGAAATTTAAATGCTAATGGAGAAAATAATCTTTATAAAGTCCAAAGAGTCAAAGATAAGAATTTAGTGAGTAAGCAAACAGTAAATTATTGGGTTATAAATACATAATACTGAGTAGGGAAATTTAATAATTTGGAGGAAAATTCTTGGGGGAAAGAACAATAGTATAGTAGATGGAACATATGCCTTGCGTGCAGCTGACCTGGTTTCATCTTCCACACTTCAGATGGTTCTCTGGGTACCACCAAGTATAATTTCTGAATGCAAAGTCAGGAGTAATCCCTAGTAATAACCCAAACAAAACAAAAAAATCCCTATTTCATATCTACCAAAATTCAATTCCAAAAATTTAAATTTATGTGTAAACCAAGTTTAGGTATAAATAAATGGAAACATAAATGTTCAAGAAATAAATCTATATTCTCCCTAGGCAGTGAAACATTAAAAAGAGGCCAAAACTACCTAAAGAAGTGGGTGGTCTGAATACATTAAAAGTATAACACTTATATGTAGAAAATTAATTAAAAGGAAACTGATACTGCATAAGTTTAATATGATTTATAGAAAGCAATTAAAATATGCCAATAGAAAAATGAGAAAATCACAGTGTTTTTAAAATTATAAATACAGGATCAACTTCATAAGAGTTATTCAGGGTTCCTGTGGATTTGGAAAAAGTGAACTTTCTTAAATAGTTCCTAGCAAAATGAGTGCAAACGTGCTACGTTTCTTTTGTGCTCTCATTAAAGACTCTACAAAGATATAATTATCCTTTGACTCAATAATCCCACTGCTATATATTTATCCGCTGTAAACCACTGAACAAATATGCAAGATATAGGTGTATATATAATGTTTTCATTTCAATATTTTTGATGTGAAAAAATGTAAATTTAAAGGACGTATCTAAAAGACTTTAATAACAGTGACTTACAATATTAAAAGTAAATCACTCATCTCCTTTAATTTTAATGACTACTTGCTTTATCAGTCACATCCAGCAAACTTAAGCTTGTAGATATATATATATACATAATACATACACACATATATCTGTATATATGTATACGTATGTGTATATATATATATATATAGTTTTGGAACCATACCCAGTGGTGCTCTACAAGTTATTCCTGGTTTTCTGCTAAGAAATTAGTCTTGGCAGGCTCAGGATCGTATGGAATGTCAGGGATCGAATTGAATCTGGATTGTCTAATTGCAAGGCTACCGCTCCACCCGTTGTACTATTGCTCTGATCTCAGGGCTATATATTTAATTGTATAGTTAATTGTAATATATATATATGCATATTTACAAATATAGTTGCTAGTACTCTTTACTATCAAAAGTATTTCATTCTTCACAGGTTTAAAGCCACCATCCAGACTGGAGCAATAGCACAAAAGGTAGGGCTTTTGCCTTGCACACAGCTGACCTGAGTTCAATCCCTGGCATCAGATATGGTCCCCCAATCCCTCTGGAGTGCTTTCTGAACCCAGAGCCAGGAGAAACCCCTGAACACAGCAAGGTGTGGCCCCAAACAAACAAACAAACAAACAAAAAGGTCTCATATAATCTTCAAGGTTTAATGTTTGGTATCAAGTTAATAATTATACTGTTGTTATAATATTGGTGACTTGATCCATCTGGACATTACATGATGTTTATCTGGGATTCTATAAATACTAAGAAAAAATTTCAGAAAATCTTCCATTTTCCTTTGCTTCCAACTTCCAAATGATCTAAAATATAGAAATCATGAATTTGACTTGTGGCAGGAACTCTCACTAATTATATTGTGTCTGAAATAAGAAGGAACCATCAGTCCACTGAGTATGGATAATCTAAACCAGGAAGCCTACTTCCAAGCACAAGACAATCAAAGAACAATCTATGTGGTTTATAGCATTTCACACTGAGCTTGAAAAGCTCTTCATGAGTGGAATATGCATTCACCAGTGTTCTCTTGCAGAGACCTAATTCTGCAAAATAGCCTTTCAGTTAGATTTAACAATACTTATTCTTTTATACAACTCCATTTCTTACTATCTCCTGATCTTTTCCTCAGCAGATAAATATCCTGATGCCTTTAATATTAGTGCATAATTTCTAAATGTTTCCTGACCTTTAAGCCTTTCTAAAAATAAAAATAAAAAAGAAGCACCATGCTTTTAAAATTGGTTCCTTGTTTGTTCTTTTTATTTACTTATGGGGATGGGAGACACCCAGAGATGCTTAGAACTTACTCCTACCTCTGCTCAGAGGTCAGTACTAGTGGGGCTTAGGGGCAGTGCTAAGAATGGAATCTGGTTGACTTTGTTCAGTGCAAAAGCAATATGTCTATTACTGTCTCTATGGCTGATTACATTCTTTTGAAGATATTGAACTGGAAAGATACCATGGAGGTCAAGGTCCTTGCTTTGCATGCAGTCAACCTTGGTTCAATCTAGACACTGCAAGTCCTCAGAGTACCACAAAGAGTACCACAGAACATAGCCCCCAAACAACGTGGGTGCTGCCTTTATACTCCCCAATATACACAAACCCAATATGACACTCTGAAATAAATAGACATTTGGAGGGAATAAAAGTCATTTGGAAGGATTAACGTCATGGGACTTGCCTTCTCAGTCTCATTCCAATGTATCTCCAATTCCTTTGGGAATCTACATCTTTAGAGAAGCCATAGTCATATGAGATTATTTATAAGTTACTTTGTGTAGACTTTTTTCCTAGTATGAATTACCTTAGGGTTAATAAGAATTAGATAAAGAATAAATTGAAACTTTTCATCAACCACACAATATAAAAGGTAAAATATATGTAAATATTATTCTTTGTCTTCCCACCACTAAATTTCATCTAGCTAGTTATTTACATTAATTTAGTTAACCTGGAACTAATATTCACAATCATTTCCATATCTCCACTTTCAATTCAGTAAACCACTTCTATTCCTTTGTATTCTATGTTGCTTCTATTTAACAGGATTTTTCCTCAACTTTGGCCTTTACTCTGTTTAAAGAGAATCTCTTATCCTGCTATCTTACTGTAGTCTACTCTTCACTTTTTACTGCCTGTAATCTTTTCCTAAAGAAATTTTTATCACATTTCATAGTCTTGGGCCCGGAGAGATAGCACAGCGGTGTTTGCCTTGCAAGCAGCCGATCCAGGACCTTAGGTGGTTGGTTTGAGTCCCGGTGTCCCATATGGTCCCCCGTGCCTGCCAGGAGCTATTTCTGAGCAGACAGCTAGGAGTAACCCCTGAGCACTGCCGGGTGTGGCCCAAAAACCAAAACCAAAACCAAACAAAACAAAAAAACAAACAAACAAAAAAAAACATTTCATAGTCTTTGAGATGTTTGTTAAATGTTTATGCCTTCAAATATCTACTTAAATGTTTATTTATTCCTTTATTGTGTGCTTATCAAAGTCAAAGGGAATTTATCTTCCCTTCCCCATCAATCGAGTTTTGTTCTGACTTCAATACTCCTATCAGTGGGCATCACTACCATAAATACTGTGATTTCAAATTTGAGTTATCTGTGACAGCTCTCTAACTTCATATTATAATATCCAGGTTCTTTTCTTGTTTGACAAGACAGAAACTGCTATCAGAGTGTAGTGCATTAAATCCTTCTCAAATGAATTCTAGACCACTGTCTCCAATTAAATCTCCCTATAAAATAAATTTGGTCAGTAATCCTAACAGATTTAGCTTTACTGAGCTCCAATATATGTACGGTTATAATGTATGGTTACCCACCCTTTTCTACTACAATCACCTATCATGATTTTCTCATAATCAGAAGAGATCTCTACATTCATACCTCTGCAAATTCATGTCCAACAATTCTCTCATAATTTTTCAAATATAAGTCTTTTTTGGTTTTGGGCTACACCCAATGGTGCTCAGGAGTTACTCTTTGCTCTGTACTCAGAAATCATTCCTGGTAGGCTGGGGAGGTGGGAAGGGGACCATATGGGATGCCGGGGACCAAACCCGGGTTGGCTGCATGCAAGACAAATGCCCTACCTGTTGTTCTGGACCCAAATTTTCAAATATAAATCTTATATTCCAATAGATTTTTCTCTAATGAACCCCTCCTCTAGTTATGTTTATATCAGCTACTCTACCTATATCTTTAACAAAAGTCATCAACATCCCCTAGACACACACACACACACATACACACACACACACACACACACACACACATAATCATGAAAAAGTAATCAACAATAGCATCATAATCAGATTTTTTTTGAAATTGTTCTTTTTTTTAGCTTGAAAATTTTAAAAGTGCTATGAAACTAAAATACAAACATCACTTACAAATTTACTGAAATACAAATGTACAAAGCGTCATTCAACAAATGGTAACTCAGGTCAAACAAATAATTTAAAAAAAAACTGGTTTAAAATACGAAAATTCCTAAAGTGGAAGGCTAATGATTAGACATGTTTTACCAAAAAAAGAGAAAGATACACAATCAAGAAACCTAGAAAAGAACCTTTGATTTTGTTTAACTAACCTTTAAAACACTAACCTGTATCACACGTCTGCTCAAGCCTGTTCTTTCTGCCAGTTTTTGAAGTGTCTGTGCATCGGGGTTATTGTCCTGAGCAAATTGCGCTTGCATAACCTGATTTTTAAAAGAAATGTCAGTAGTAAGCAGCTAAAAAATAAGAATTTCAGTTTTTTGTGTTTTATAAAAGTAAAAGAATGCATATGCTGTGAATTTACACAAAATTGCTTTGCTGATCTCGAAAACAGTTTATTTCGACATTCCAACTTCTCTCACATGTGCTATTAAAAATAAGCCTATTTTTCTTTCTATTCTTATAGCCCATAAGCT
Source organism: Suncus etruscus (assembly GCF_024139225.1). NCBI lineage: Eukaryota > Metazoa > Chordata > Mammalia > Eulipotyphla > Soricidae > Suncus > Suncus etruscus. The sequence goes on along the minus strand of NC_064851.1, from coordinate 28,081,778 downwards.
GAAATTTAAATGACTGAGTCCCTGCTTTTTATTTTTATTTAAAAAATTCTAAAATTATAAAGAATACATGAAATATATCTCTTTTAATTCTAACCTCTATTGAGTTAAACATGTTCAGTGTCCCTCCTACAATTTTCATCAGTATATATACAAATTTGTATATAGATTTGTATACAATATATACAAATTTGTATATTTGTATATATACAAATAATACAGAGCAAATGATAAATTCATTTAATTATGGCATCATCATCAGTTTTAAATACATTGTCTATACAAGAGAATTTCTGAACCATAAAAGATATCCATCAATCCACTGACTCATATAATTTACTCAAATCTAAACACTTATTAAAAAAGTGTCTGCATAATTCTGATGGAAACCCTTTAGATTATGACCATTGAGCTAAGTACTCAAAGCTCTGAGGCAAGAAAATATTGTTCCTTGGGTTGGAGAAAGATTATTACAAATGGGTAAAGAGATTGTCTTGTACAGAGCCAATCCAGGTTTGATCCTCAGTGCCACATATAGTTCTCCCAAGTCCCAATAAGAGTGATAAGACTTGAGAGCAGAGCAAGGAGTATGCCCTTAGCATATCCAGGTATGGCCAGAAACAAAAAAAAAGCAAAATTAAAAGTAAAATATTGTTCCTAAACTTAATTTCTTGAGATAAATATACAAATATATCAGTAACTACCTATAATGGAAGAGGAAGGATGTGGAGAGGGCAGGGGTTGGAAGCACAAGAATTAAATAGAGCTCAATACATGCCTTCTAGATTATTTTTTCTTCAGAAAAAGGGCTCATACTGAACTTCCATTTTCAATATATCTTAATTGAGGAATTAGAAAATGTTAAGTATTATAAGTAATTAGAGAGGGAAGTATGGTATCCAACATGATTGTTCTAGATGTATGCCTGTGATGCATAAGATAGAGGGCAATCTAGTAAAAGACTTAAGCACCATGCCCATCAACACTCTTTCCAATTGGCACAACTAAATGCATTCTCCACCATGCTTCTCAAGAAATACTACCTTCAAACACTGCACCTGTCAGAGTTAGTAAATAACATTTTCATAAGTCTAGTTATTTGTAGCCAAAAGTGAGATATTTAATGATATAGAAAATATCTTGTTCTAATCAAAAAAAAAAAATTTAAGAAAGGGTCCAGAGAGATAGCACGGAGGTAACGTGTTTGCCTTGCATGCAGAAGGTCACTGGATTGAATCCCGGCATCCCATCTGGTTCCTCGAGCCTGCCAGGAGCGATTTCTCAGAGTGGAGCCAGGAGTAACCCCCTGAGCGCTGTTTTTGGGTGTGACCCAAAAACAAACAAAAATAAAAACAAAAAAATATCTTGTTCTTTATATGCAGAAATTAAACTTTCCTTCTTGTAGGGAGTTTATGCCTTTAACAGTTTATGACAGGGGCAGGGGAAATAGCTCAAAGGACTTGTGTGCATATTTGTATCAGGGAGGCCAGGTTCAATCTCCATTACCACATAACATTGCCAGTAGCAATCCCAGAGGAACATGGTAGAAGTAAACTTTGACCACCGCTAGGTGCTCCACCAGGTAATCCAAAAAATAGCATCTTGATGATAACAAGGAATATCCAAAGATAATGTAGAGAAGAAAATCAGTGTTATCCCAGGAAAATTAATGAAGCTTTTAAATAATTTTTCAGTTAATTTCTGTTTAAAATAACTGATAACTCCAAACAAGATATTCCTTGTTATTTATCAAACTATATTGCCCATATTACTTTAAAAAATGTATAATTTAGGAATACAGGAGTTAAGACACATGTCTTGCAATTGAGTGACCCCTGTTTAAAAAGTATAATCATATGGATCAACATATGATTACTTAAACACCTCCAAGAAGGACCCCTGAACCAAAAATGAACTCAGCACTACCAAGGACAACTCAAATATTGTAAAAAGTAAACAACACCCCCCCCCCAAATGGGAGCAGTGAGACAGTACATGGATTAAGGACTTGTCTTGCATGTGGCTTTGGTTTAATATCTGGTAAAACTGGGCCTCCACAGCACCACAGGTTGCTGCATTGGAGGCTCACTCACATTGACTTGATAATCTCCAGTACTGCAGAGCCCAAGCAGCACTACATATTCATGCTCTTTCACTGAACCATGAGCCTAGCTGGTGGTTTTCCCCAGAACCACTATGGAACCACCACCCTCTAGGGAAAAAAATAAAAGAATCTGCCTAAAAGCTTATAATCTTTCAGTTCACATCATTCTTCTTTCCTTTTCCAAATGTGTCATCGTAATATCTTCCTGTCCACAGAGTGTTAATTTTAACGAAAGCTGAACATACAGCAGACTAAAGAGAGAAAAGAATGAACAAAAATGTATGTCTTCGTTGTTTAATGTTTCAAAAAAGGAAAACAGTTGATCAGGTCATCATCAATAATGGATCCAACAAAAACGGCATGCTTTTAATAAACACATTTCAAATACACAAATTTAATTACAATCAAATTACATTAAATAATTTATTATTTACCATGGCAAAAATTAAATGAACATATGATTTAGAACTAAAAGTTTTTTTAAGGAAAACGAAGATGTGCTTATCTGTGTTTAGTCTCACAAATAACCATCTTGAGTTCTATTTTTATTTCATTATTGTCCAGTTATTAATTATGTCAAATCTCATCCTACTCTTCTGATATGTTCTCATTTATCATATAGAGTAAATATGTTTTACTTTAGCATGTTGATCATAACAAGGAATTTCCAAAGGTAATGTAGAGAAGACAACCAATGTTATCCCAGGAAAATTAATGAGACAAGGAGTAATCTTTTGTAGAAGTATCATTTAAAAGCAGGAAGTCTACCAAAAATATTGAGCCTTCAGAGTAACAGATGGCTATCTCCATCAGATAACGCAGCATTAAAGTAGGTGCTAGCCTTGGCATGATTAATAATTGAAAAATGTAAAAGTGTTTCTGTCAGGTGCATTTTAAATAGCAGTTCTGCATAATGCATCTGAAATATTTTGGCTAATGCAAAATATTTTTATTGTATTTTAACGTTTTTTCTTCTTATGTTTCTACAGAAAAATTTCAGAAAAACTTAAAAAATAAAGAAGAATTTAGAGGCCAGAGCAATAGCACAGGGGGTAGGGCATTTGCCTTGTATACAGCCAGCCTTGGTTCGATACCTGGCATCCCATATGGTCTCCTAAGCCTGCCAGGAGTAATTTCTGAATACAGAGCCAGGATTAACCCCTTAGCACTGCCAGGTGTGGCTCCAAAACTAAAATAAATAAATAAATAAATAAATAAATAAATAAATAAATAAATAAATAAATAAATAAAGTAGGACCTGGAAAGTTATCTGACTTAACACCTTCTATTTCAGTTCTCCTTTCATCAAATGAGATACTTTTCAAAGGACCTTAATTTCCTTTACTTATAATTTGTTATCATGTTGTTTAATTCAAATACTAGTTAAATATTTTCAATGTTTTCGTAAGGCCAAGTTGATGATAAGGGTATACTGTCTTGTTTATTAGAGACTAGTAAAGTGGAATGATTTAAAGCTTTTAAAAATCTATCATGAGGGGGTGATATTGGTGGAGGGTAATCTACAGCATACGTTGGTTCTTAAATTATAAAGAACCACTTGAGGATAAGGTCTGTGTCTCATTTGTTTCAGTAATCCATATAAGACAGATATTAACAAAATGAGAATGCGTGTAGGGGCCGAAGAGATAGCATGGAGGTAAGGCGTTTGCCTTGCATGCATAATGATGGTGGTTAGAACCCTGGCATCCCATATGGTTCCCTGAGCCTGCCAGGAGCGATTTCTGAGCGTAGAGCCAGGAATAACCCCTGAGCACTGCCGGGTGTGACCCAAAAAACAAAAAACAAAAAACAAAAAAAAAAAAGAATGTGATTTGAAAACATATTACACTTTTTTTTTTTTTTTTTTTTTTTTTTTTGGTTTTTGGGCCACACCTGGTGGTGCTCAGGGGTTATTCCTGGATGTCTGCTCAGAAATAGCTCCTGGCAGGCACGGGGGACCATATGGGACACCGGGATTCAAACCAACCACCTTTGGTCCTGGATCGGCTGCTTGCAAGGCAAACGCCGCTGTGCTATCTCTCCGGGCCCTCAATTATACTTTTGACTTTTAAAAACTGTGACCCTGATATACATTTTAAAAACATGAATGATCCAATTTTGTTATATAATGGAAAAGTTTATGGATATATGCAATTTGAAATGACAAGGCTATCTGCAAAATAAACCTGGATTCTCACTCTTTTTTTTTTGTTGTTGTTTTTTTTGGGTCACACCCGGCAGTGCTCAGGGGTTACTCCTGGCTGTCTGCTCAGAAATAGCTCCTGGCAGGCACAGGGGACCATATGGAACACCGGGATTCGAACCAACCACCTTAGGTCCTGGATCGGCTGCTTGCAAGGCAAACGCTGCTGTGCTATCTCTCCGGGCCCTGGATTCTCACTCTTGTTTTCATTAATGATGCTCATTAGGTAGAATTTTGTTAAGATAGTTTCATTCTTGGTCCCCTGGGAGGCCAAGCAAAATGTAAGATGACGGGTGCAGAGTAATAGCACAGCCAGGATAATGTTTGCCTTGTTTACATGGGCTGATCCTAGTTCAATCCCTGGCATCCTATCTGGTCCCCTGAACCTGCTGGAGTAAATTTTGAGCATAAGAGCAAGCAGTAGCCCCTGAGCACCACTGAGGGTGGCTCAACATGCCTCCTCCCCCAAATTAAGATCACAGATTTGAGAAACAGGGTCCAAAGTTCTTCTCTGTCATTTTCTATTGGTATATGAGTTTAAGTAGGGCTGAGTACAGTAGATAAGGCACTTGCATGTGGGAAATGGGTATTTGATCCATGGTACCCTGAATCCCACCAGGAGTGATCCCTAAATAATATTGCTAGACATGGTACCCTAACTGGGTTCAAGAGATATTATAAATAAAAAAAATGATTTGCTAGGGTTTGGCACACAAAGACCTTAATCAAATATAACATTTTATCATTATTTTCCTGTATAAGATCATTTATGTTCCTAACCTGGATCAATTTTTCACAATTGTAATTTTGATGATAATTCATATTAAAAGTTACCAGCTTTGGGGCTAGAGTGAGGAGGTATGGCATTTGCCTTGCACATGGCTAACCTGGGATTGATCCCTGGCACCCTATATTGTCCCCTGAGCTCCACAAGAGGTGATCCCCAAGTACAAAGTTAGAAATAAGCCCTAAGAACCACAGGACATGGCCCCAAATTAAACAAAAACAAAAAGACAAAAAGTTGCAAACTTTGTAACTGAAAGTACATCCAACAGCTAATGGCAACCTCCATTTAAAAAATATTTGTATTAGTATTTATATTTAATTCAGTCACTTTTTAACTTTTTTTTTATATTGTTACTGATCTCCCGTAGATAACTTCTATATGCTGGACTTTTACATGATCTTCATTACAGCCCAATGAGGTATCTGCTAAAAGGTAGATTAATATAAAAATATATTTTTAATATCTTTTATATATTTATTACTGACCATGGTGTCTAGGAATAAATAAAACAAAAACAATTATTTGGAAATGTTATATAAGGGATTTAGATTTTAATGCTATATTGATTTTGATTAATAATAAGTTAGAATATGATGAAAACATCAAGATGTTTTTCTTGATTGCTCTCAAAATTCCCTCGAAATACTATTATATTTATCTTAAATATAATTTATCTTATTGAAAGTCTTACAGTATACAAATTTTCAAAGGTTACTTTCATTTGTTAAATTGCAAAACTGCTCTTTAAAAATCTGAGTTTATGTAGATACTGAGTAAAGCACCTTGGAATACGAGACAAGTAAATGTTCAAAATGTTCTACTTTATCTTAACATAAAACATATTTAATCAGGATATTGTTAGAAAACACACCTTTATCCAAAAAGTGTCAAATAATCATTTTATGTATATTTACAATAAAGCAATAACAGTTAATTATTTTCTTGACAATTTGCATAAATCAAACTTTACAACTATATTGAGGGCAACTCAGGCAAAAATAATCCCTTTTTTCAGAGGAGACATTCAACCTCCAAATTCTCTAACCTTTAACCAAATTCTTTTATACCTTTCATTCTTATTAAAAACAAGAAAGCGTTTACTTGATTGGAGACAATCAGTAGATTTCTATTTAAGGTAAGATACATTCAATCCTTTCCTGCTCAAGGAACACATCATCTTGTCCATTAAATTGTTCTGTGTGGTTTCTTAAAAAGATGAACATATTAGTTTCCCCTTAGACAATCTATTATATGGCTTTATGTTAAAGAGTATCAAAATGTTTTTGCCTCTAATCACACTTACATGTAGTCATGTAAATGTTTAGTATCAACAAATTTTATCAGGACGTCAGGACAGATAAATGGTTTGTTTCTTCCAAAAGACTGTAGGAAAACAAAGCTCAAAAGACTACTTACCATGTTTTGACTTTGGAAATAATGACAAACATCTTAGTACAATAAAGTTATACATTCAAATTATTTTCACATAACGTACAGGCTAAACTTTTTGAGAACGTAATGACACTTTTAGACAGTGGGAGACTTTTTTTTTTATTTTGGTGGGGAAGGACTTCAAAAATCATAAATTCTTGTCATGTCTACCTGCAGTTGATCAGCTGTAAAGCTAGTCCGAGCTCTTTTTGCTGGTTTTGGATGATTAACATCTTGTTCTGTGAGGAGGGCACCTTCAACACTAATTCCATTACCTGCATTTGGGGAAAAAAAAAATCCACTAGATATGTTGGCACTTAAGTCCACTGGTCATTCAATAAGTATTTTACATATCTTGGCTTGTTGTAAAATTGTATACATTTTTATATGTAGAAATGGTGCTCCATTTGTTGATTTGCATATTCAAAAGTGCAAAAAAGTTGCAAGTGGCCATCTGAGGTTCATCCATTAGGAAGACAAATACAAAGATATAATCACAATTGAGATTATAAAGAACAAAACAGAATTTTAAAGAATGCAGCCTGAAACTATAGCATAAGATTTCTACAAACCCTAAGGCTTTTCCTGTAAACAGATGGAGATTATCATTCACAGTAGAGCACTTAATGAGTTTTACCACAAGTCGATTCCATAAACTGCTGCATTATAACAAAACAAAAAAAAATGTTTCTATTACTGTCCCAAAAGATGCAAAATATTTTAAGTTTTATACTTACCATTTTCCACTTCTCTTTTTAAATTATCCAGCATGCAGTCATAATGCACTCTGCAGAGTACTTTCTCTTCCACCAAAGCAAACTCCTCTCCTGTGGAAAGTTGCCTCTTGCAAGAAAAGCAGGCAAAGCATGCCAAATGATAGACATTCCCCTTGGCTCTCCGGACCCAGTCAGTAGAATGAATGTGCCTCCCACAGCGAGAGCAGCGAGTTCCATACCTTCTACAGTAAATAAAAGGATTGGGGGGAGGGGTGTAAATATTTCAATGCTTGGTAAGATATTCATCAACCCTAAAATTAAATTAACACATTATATTACTCATCGGATTAAACTAAGTATCTAAAATCTTCTGAAAATGAAACAGGAATCAATTATTTTCCTAAAAAGTCAATATGGTAGTAATCAAGACTTGAGATGGAGTCATAATTCAACCCTGTTTATAAAACAAAGACTTCCCTTTTTGACTTGAGCAAGAGTGGAAATTTTCTTTTAAAATAAATGAAAGATAAGTTTCAATATTCCACTTGTAACAAATATCAGTGCATTTATAAAGACTGGGCTAGTCAAGATTTATACAGGCTCACACAATTTAGATTAAAAACCTATAAGCACAAAAGTATATTAGTAAAGATATATATCATGACTAAATAAAAACAAGCTGAGATCACTGGAAAATGCTTTAAATGTTTGAAAGTTAAAACACATAAACATTTCAAGTTGTTATTACTTTAAAAACGAGAACAGAAATTGTTCACCTTGTGGATGCAGATATAAAGTTCATAAACATTTCCTTTGGAGAACAAGCTCTGGCATTGCTATCCACAAAATATAGGGGAATGTTATTAAAAATTGGACATCAAATTTAGGTTACCTTAAAATACCATATGAAAATATTTCTATTTTCTCCTAATCTAAGTGAATAGTTTCTCTTTGTCATGTCTTCTGCCATAATCACAACCTGGCACATCTATAAACAAGGAAAGTATTATTTATCTGTCTACAAACCTTAAACAATACTATTAATTTATTTAAATTAATCTGAAACCTAAATCCTAAAAATAAATTTCAGAATATCATTTAATATGAAGTATTAAAAAATCCTTAAGAACTAAGGACTTAAGAACTAATCCTTAAGAACTAAGGATAAGTCTTTAAAACCAAACCATCCAAAAAGCTGTTAGTAATAATTTAAAAATTAAAATTATTATCTTCATTGAAGAAAATTCACTGAGAAGAAAATTGCTACTATTTTTTTTTAGGAAATAGAGAGCAAAGTTGATGAGAAATATATGGTTTTGATAATTATAAATTCTGTGACTTGATAAAGGTCTCTGGGTTTCATGAAGAACTTTAAATTAACTAGCAACTTTATTCAAACACAAAACTCTCAGAAATCAGTTTTTTTAATTGAGTATAAACAACATAATTAGAATTACAACGTTTGCTACGTAGTATTAATTTCCCAATTTCACAATGAACACTTTTCTTCATTTGGAAATGCAAATTAATAAACATGGCAATTTTTTAAAAAGTCACACTTTGGGATAATTTAACTTTCAGGGCAGGTATCCATTAAGAACAGAGTTCTATCCTAGAGGAAACTTTACATCTAAATAATTACAAAGGATCACACAGAGAAAATGTTATAATAAATATCTCAAATATAATTTCATAAAATAAAGAAATGCCAAATAAACATAATTTGTAGGCAGCTCAATTAATCTTGGTGTATTTCTGATAGTGGAATAATCAGTTCATTGGATGGTATGTTTTTAATCACAGTTTCTAAACTGTTAGCACTTTATCAGCATTGTATAATAAACTGGTAATGACAATTTTTGGTTTTGGGACTATACCAGCCAGTGCTTAGGACTTTTTCCCAGCTCTGTGCTCAAGGATCACTCCTGGAGAGCTCAGAGGACCATAGTATTAGGAATCAAACCAGCACTGGCAATATGCAAGGCAGTGCCGTTCGGACTGTACTAACTCACTGGCTTTGATAATGCCAGGTAAAAAATAAACTTTATTCACCTTTGATAGTTATTTTATTTTGAATTACCACTCTCCCCAAACTAGTGTCTTCGTTACAATATGTTTTTGTTATCTCATGTTTATTAATCTGTGCTTATGCGCAGTAAGTTTTCTTTTTATAATCATAGGTATTCACTCCTTAAAATGGATGTAACTATTTTAAATATTTTGTACACTGCATTCATAAAACATAATTATGCTCATTCTAAATAAATTATCAAAATTATAAATCATTCTTAGTATCAAATCTTTCAGGCTTCAGTAAATAAAATTGAAAAAATAAGTTAATTTGCAGGGATTTTTTGGAGGGGTAATTATAATTTCTTGGAGGCTATTTTTCTAAATAGTTTCACAGTGTACCTGAAATAGTCAAGTTTGCAGAAAATGTCTTTGTCTTTAATATAACAGCTCGTATGCCTTCCTAAGGAGGTTCTGCAGACACTGCAGGAGAGACACCGAACATGCCAGCACAGGTCATTCACCTATGAACAAAAATGAGACAGAATGAGAAGCCACTCAAATAACCCATAAAATCTGATCAGTCATTGGTTTTGTGATTTTTAAAAACTGGTTCCTTAATATTTTAAAACATATGCTCTAAATAGCTGCTTTTAAATGGTGGCATTTGCAGACAGGCATCTAAACCTATTTCTTTTAGACCCCAACCAAAACATTACAAGATCATATCTACATTTTGTTTTATTTTTTGCACAAATTGTACTTTTTTAACCCTGAAAAATATGGGTGTAATCACTTTCTCACTTTTTTCTTTAACATTTATGAGCAGAGAAAATTTTGGTCGCATGAAAGAACTTGAACCACAGTACTTGTGCAATGAAATGTGGTAAAGAAGTCATACATTTTCTCAATCTACTTTTTGGCTAGATAATTAGAAATTGGGCAGCAGTAAAAATGAAAGTGGTAAATTATTTTTTAATAAGAAAGATATAAACCAATTTAGTAGCAAAATAAATTAAGGTAGATTTAAAAATTACCACAGCAGCATCCTCAGTCCCTTCTTACATTAATAAACACTAGAGCTTAATAACACTGCTTGATTTAGTTACTGAATCAAAAAAATTTCTGATTTACTAGTTTTACAAAGAGCATTCAATCATCATCTTTTACATTTACAATAAGCACAAAATTGTGTTAAAATCACTTGACTTTACATTTTCTAACAGAAGCATAAAATATTGTCAAGTCAGAAAATAAGTCATAATTATTCTCACTTTACGCTGTTGTCCTAATACTGTAAACATCACAGCTTTAGTTTCAGAAATGATTTAAAAAAAGGATTGAGTATTGCAAGCTTCTAAAGTTTGCTCTTGCTAAATAGTCACAAGACATAGCTCTAAGTTTAATTAAATTTCATGCAAAAGGACAGCAAAGAAACAAAAACATCAGTTGTAGTCTATAAATGGATGTAATGTCTAACTTTAGACACTAGAAAGAAAACAATTGTGAAATATATCTTTTGGAAGATATTTTAATAAAGACTATCATGCTTTATAAAATTAGCAACTATTAGATTTTTCCTCCATGTTAAAAAGATTCCTTTAAAAAAGCTAAAGGAAAAAAATTAAAAAAAATAAAAAAGCTAAAGGAAAAATTTTCACTGACTGAATTGTAACTATGTTTTTCTTTCCAATGCTATAAGTATATATTGTTCAGTGAAATTGTAAAATTGTTAAGCTTTTAGACTTCATATAAAACAGCTACATGCTATTATATAAGAAGGCACGAAAAACAGCAAAATAAAATAAAAATAGAAAAAACAATGTGGAATAAAAATATATCAATAATGGATACTGTCTCTGAAATCAATATTTTGCTTCAACATTTTTCCTAAAAAGGGCCCAATTAAGTTAAAGTTTAGAAGCAAAGATTTCCTTGGTATGCCACTGTTTAGAAGCTTTTTTTTTTTTTTTTTTTTTTTTTTGGTTTTTGGGCCACACCCGTTTGACGCTCAGGGGTTACTCCTGGCTATGTGCTCAGAAATCGCCCCTGGCTTGGGTGGACCATATGGGATGCCGGGGGATCGAACCGAGGTCCTTCCTTGGCTAGCGCTTGCAAGGCAGACACCTTACCTCCAGCGCCACCTACCCGGCCCTTGTTTAGAAGCTTTTATGCTTCTATATTATTGGGGGAAGAGTGTTTGTTTCTGCTTTTTGTTTTGTTTTGTTTTATGCACAAGAAGACTCAGGCTTCATGGTAGTCATAGCCATCCTGTAATTCTCTTAAATCAGACTTAATGCATGGTTTGCCACCTTCACTCAAAGTTTACTGTTTTTCTCCCCCTCCCCTTAATTTTTCATTTCTTTTTCAAGGGAGAAAGAAATGAAAAATTTCAGGAAAATATAAATACATCCTAATAGCTAGTACTGATCTAATTCTTATTCATTTATATATGCATTTAGTACCAATCCAAATGAATGAATCACACAAACAAGGTTCTAAAGTCCAGACTAAAGATATATCTAATTTTTTTGTACTTTTTGTTCTATTTCCATTTTGCTTGCCTCAGAAGAAGATTTTTTTCCTATATTAAACTCTTAAGCTTCCAAATGCTACATTAGGTCTAGCAATTTCCATTTATTTGTTAATCTTGCCTGTGACTCAAATCGATCTCAAGCTTATCTGGAAGAATCAAAATGGAAACAAGGCAAACTCAAGAGATAATAAATTCAATCATATAGTACCAAACTTTCATTTGTGGTAGTACATGTAAGAAAGGTAAAATATTATACAGAAAAAAAGATTATTGTGAGGACTCATTTGATTGTGAAGAAAATCTTCAGGTAACTTATTTAGATAGCTTAGATATTTTGTATCTTATAAATATTAATATATATTTAGCATAAAATAACTACTAGAAACTTACTATTAGAGGACATGTTAAGAATTCATGTCTTAAAAATTCATTACCTCATAAATTTTTAAAACTATCCCCTCTACTATAAATATTAGTCGTTATAATTTCAGTAACATTCTTAAAGATTATGCTTAGGAGATATCTCATTAAATGAGCTAGTTTTTATCCAAAATACTTGAAATATCCCAAAAGACTCTGATCTAGAAACACTGAAAACACTCTACTGAGTGTAAATTTAAAGAGACATTTATTTGCCATCTTTGGGTTTAAACAACCAGCTTAAGATTTTGATTCTTAATGTTATCACCAAAACTTAAGATTCTTTATCTGGGTTGAATCTATATTAGGTTATCCGACCAGTTTCCAGGTACAATTTCTGCTTGAAGTAGAAATCTAACTGACTTTTGACCTTATATACTTCATAATTAATCCTTCTAAAAGCCCCGCATAGGGCTAGTGGGGAAGATACAGAAAGTGAATCAGTTTGCTACTAATTCAGTATAGGGCAGATCATTATTTTTAAATAGTGGTTTTCAAAAGCTATTGAAGTTGAAAGCCCATGGTATTAGAATCAAGACACATGGGACCACGATCCTGCATGCAATGACATGGATAAATAAGGCCTGCCAGAATTTTACTCCAAATTCCCCCAACAGTATTTTTAGAAAGAAGTAAAACAAATTAAGACAGACAGTCAACTCTCAAACCACCACTTGAAGAACTTCATTCCAGACATTGTCCTTTCTCTCCTCTTTCGCTCTAACTTTACATGCAATCCCATCCTTCAGCCCTCTGCTCAGGAGGTGACGTTAAAACCAACCAACCAACAACAACAACAAAAAAATGGATGATCTTTAAATATTGAAAACTTGATAAGAGGAGAAAGTCATTGGGAGCGAATTTTTATGCCACTGCCCTCACCAACTTTTATTTTAGAAAAATCTCGACTGACTACTGCAAATAAACATAAGAACACATTTTTATGGCTTTTTAAAAAAAATCTCTCAAAAAGACTATAATTTTATGCAGTGGCTCTGACGAAAGAAGACTCCGTAGTGGGGGAATTAGTCTATACGGATCCCGATATGAAACCCTAAAAAAATAGGACTAAGGGATGAAATGGAGGTTGCTGGGACCATAATTCCGGACTCAGTAAAATAAAAACCAGACAAAATTCCTTTTCCGTAAAGGGCAAGAATTTCCCCCCCACTTCCATTATCGCTAAGGTCGGTGGCGCGTATAACCCACTCGAGGGGTTTGCATCTGCAAACCACCGCGCACAAGCTATTCGCAAACAACACAGTCGCCTTTCTCTCCCAGCAATAGTGTTGCCCTTGACCGAGATATTTCCCTGTGAAATCCTGCAACCTCGAGGGAGAACTTGGGTGGAAGAGGCACTGTAAAAAATCAACTTTTCTCTTTTTTCCCCCCCAAAATTCCCAGGGTCCCCAGGCTTCTCCCTACCTTGAGAAGATACTTGTCCACGATCTCCAGGCCACAACTGTTGCACACACACTTGCCGGGAGGGCAGACGGAGCCGGAGGCCATGGACCGGGGTGAGGACGATGGGGACAGCGGGACCGAGGAGGAGCACGAGTCCTCGTCCCCTGCTCCTTCGGGGCTCACCTGCGGGAAGCCGCCAGGCGCAATGGATGACAGTTCTAGACCCCTCCTTCTCCTCCTCCTCTCCCTAACCACCCCCTGCAGGTCACCGCGCATCCCCCCCGACACCTCTCCAGGTTCAAGTCCCAGATCCGCTACGCGCCCGAGGGAATTCTCCACTCCTGACCTCCAAGGCTCCCTCGTGGGCGCCTCCCAGCTCCTCCCCAGTGTTTTCCCTCCCCCAAATTCCCCCCAGGAACAGGGAGGGAAACTTGGGAGCCGGGAAGGGGCGTGGGGTCGGTGGTCCAGCAGCATCCAACAGCTTCCCCAACAGCCCCAACTCACCAGGCCCTCTTCCCCGGTGCCTTTGCGCGTCCTCCCGGCCGCCAGGGCTGCAGTGCGCCCGCACTCGTCCGACATGGGCCCCTGACGCTGCGGGGTGGGCGCGGGGAACGAATGGAAGAAGAAACACAGACAAACGTTCGGAGCCCGAGCGCGCAGCCCGCTCGGACCCTCTGCGTCCGGGCTGGCGCAGCGGCTTAATGAAGCCCCGAGCGCGCCCGGGCCGGGCCGGGCCGTCTCGGGCCGGCGGGCGCGCAGCCTCCGTGGCGGGCTCCGGGGACGGGGATGGGGACGGGGACGCAGCCACGGCGCAACCCCAAAGAGCGTTGGCGAGCGGCCGCCAGTGCGCCCTAGGCTTGCCTGGATCTAGTCCCGTGACGCTCCGGAGGTTCCGGGTCCCCCCCAAGAGCTCACCGGGGCACGAAGGTTCTCCGCCCCCCAGCCGGGGGCAACAAGTTAATAACAATCATCCATCCCGACACAAAGCGTTTTTTTTTCCTGCCTAGACGTCAATCACCCCGGAGCGGGGATCACCCAGTTAAAGAGGGGGTGTTGTAGGGGAGATGGGCGGGGAGAGAAGAGAGAGAGAGAGTGAGAGGGAAGTGGAGAGCTGGAGAAGAAAAGAGGATGGAGGAGGGAGTGGAAAGGGGGAGAACTTTGATTTCTTTAATAACCTCAATTAAAAGAGCAAGACACATATATTTTTTTAAAGGGGGCTTTTTTTTTTTTTGAAGTGGATAGCCCCCGAAAGGTGAAGAGGCTTAATCGGATACTTGAAAGCTAATTACAGCGGGATTTAAGAAGCCTGGTGTTTGTTCCGATGACAATTTGAATGAAAATGCTTCAGATTCGACGGAGCCAGCGGCTCTTTCGTAAACTTAGGGCAATTAAGAGCCCAGAGTGATTTTACACTCCTTTCTGGAAGGTGTAAATTGCCACTTAGGGCTCAATAAGTCAACAGTTGAGCTCCTAAAGGATCTTGATTTTTTTTTTTTACCCAGCGCAAAAAGCGGGTCGAATAATAGAAAATAACCAGCTGAATGTAATTTGTACCATTTAAAGAAACGCAACCCAAGCTCGGTCAAGTCGTTTTTAGAAATCAACAACGTGCGTTCACTCAAGTGTTGGCAAAGCTAAGCTTAGCTGGCATTTTTTTTTTAATTCGTTCCTAAAGAAAAATGCAATTTTTTTCGGGACCTTTTCCCTCTTCCTTTAGGAAATTTCTAGCAGAGGGACAGGGGAACCTCGCCACTGTGACTGTTTGACCTTCACCTTTCCCTTTGGCTGCACCCTGAGAGATTCGGTCCAGCCCGGGAATGGGGGTGGGGCCCTCCCACCTTCTGCAGGTACCCTCGGAGTGGGGGAGTGGGTAGGGTTGCTCCCTATAACAGATCCAGCTGTAACCGAGGCCGCCTGAAAGCCTCCAAGCAAACACAAAGAGTTAGAGCAGAAAATCGCGGGTATTGCGGACTCTATCCCGCCGGAGTCACAGCAGGAAAAAACCCGGCAGCGGCTTTGAGTCCCGTGAAGGCTCCGAGAAAACCCGCTACAGAGAACTTTTCGGTACAGAACGCTGGATTTGCACTGATCCCGCCTCCAGAATGGGGAGAGCCTGTGTGTGTCCCCCCCCCCCAAACACCTCCTCCCAGTCACTGATTTTCGCACCTAGGGCTCTGTTTCTTTGCCTTTCTTTTTCTCTTTCTCTTTCTACATCTTTCTTTCCTTTCTTTTTTTTCCCAGCAAGAGCGCACAGAGGTCCCCGAGGCCTCCCGAAATTAACTTCGCCTTCTCCCTGACCGTAGCGCGCAATGCAGCGCCTCCCTAGGGTCACACCGGCCCCCTCCGGGTCCCCCAGCTCGCTCTTACCGACCTCTTAGGCTGAGGACCACGCAGGGCAAATGACACAAAAGCACCATTCGCTTGGGCCTCAGATCGCGCCTAAGGCTGGAGGCTTCGTCTCCCAAATGGTACCCTCCATGCCTCCAGTTAAGGGAGATTGTGCAGAGGAGAGGCAATGATTACAGAATATTAGCAACTACGTAATAGTTTCTAAAAACAAAACAAAACAAAAAATCTCCAGATCTGAGGATGAGGTCGGTCCAGGCAAACTTCGGAACCTCTTTTAGGTCCCCCCCCGCCCCAACCTGTCGCGTTTCTGGCTCGCTCACCTTCTCGGGGGCCACTGCCAGCTCCGGCACGTCCTTTTCTTCTAGTTTACACACAAACATCTGATCGCTTTTCCAATACATGGCACTGCCAGGGCGGCTCTCACATCCCAGCTCCGGAGGGTCAGAGGCGGCGGGTGTGTGCCCAGCTCCCCCGCCCCTGCCCCCAGGCACCCCTAAGAGCTGTCACCGCGGACGCTGAAAAGTCACACACGTCCCGCTCGGTCCGCAGAGGCCGCTGTGGCCGTGCCCACTCTCTGCTGCCACAGTTCTGAAGCTCCTTCTCCCAATTCCACTGAGCTCTGGCCCTCCAGGAGGAGGGGAGCAAAAGTTTTGTTTTCCAGAGGGTGGAACCTTACAGAAAGGGAGGGAAGGGGTGTGGGGATAAGTCTTTTCCTGGAGGACTAGCCTCACCTCCTGCAGAAAAACCCGCCTCTCTACACGCCAAGATCCTTATCAGGACAAGCCAACTTACTCCAGATTTAGTATTAAAGGAGATGGGGTGGGGGGGCACACTGGGGATGGCCTGCTAACTTTTAGCTTACACATATACACACACTTACATACATGCACACAATACACAAAAGTAAACGATTGCTTGCTTGCGTTTGCCGTGGCTTTTTAATTCTTGGTCCCCAACCAAAACTTAAACAAAGATTCAGGTTACATCTCTTTCTGCTGTAAGTAGAGGATGCCCAAGTCCTGGTGACTAGAACGTTTTTAGTCATTGCAGCAGAAATGTGTCCCGCCTAAGCAGAGGGACTCCACCGCTTTCTGGCGGCCTGAGGACTGACTTATCTAGCAGTTCTCACTACTTTTGCACGTTTTCTCATTAGGATAATGAAAGAATATCTGAGAAATACAAAAACTTACGGTTTTCGACTTACACGTGAAATCGACTCTGCGAGAAAGTCAAAAGTACCTTGGCGATAGTTTTGCTTTTTCTTGGGGTCCCAGACAAAGTCTAAACCCTAGAAACGGACAGCTCCTGCCTCAAATGTTGACTGTGGGATTTTCTGGAGAGCGGGAAGGTATTCACACTGCAGCTTTTATTGGGATCGGAGGATACGTTTGTCTAAATGACTTCCTCGTGGTATACGCATGCTTCTTTCGTGTGTGAAGAGAAATTTAGTAAGACATATTTAATTGTTTTACTTCCAACTTTCCCTTGGGGTACAAAGAAAATCAAAGCAAACCTTTAACATACATGAAATATAAGACAATCTGTGACACCGTTACACTAAAAGGCCTTTTACAAAATCGTGTTAGGTACGTGTGTTTTAAAATACATGTGTATATATTTCTATTTTACTGTCTTATTTGTCTAGAAGAGAAATATTCCACGAAGTGAACCCGTGTAAGAAACGGATGGAGTGATGACTGTAAATTTACTATTCTTCAATGACATTTCCTCTCAAAACCACGGGGATCCCTAAAATAGTTTCTTCACTGGATTGTTTTCCTTTTTGCGCAGCTTCATACAACCCTGCTGGTCTTGGTGGTTGCCCTAAGAATTACCGGGGCGCGGGAGTAGGGAGGTTGGGTTTGGGGTTGGAAGAGAAGAAAAAGAAACACCAAAGCTAATCTTTGCCCTTTTACAAAGTGAGGGCTTGGAGATGAACCGCCTTCTCAAAAAGCTGACAGGTGCCTTGAGAGTAAAAGATTTGTATTTTACATCTTAGGACAAAACTTTTAGTCTTTGAAAATTCACATAATGCATTTTCCATGAAACAGCATCGGTCTCAAGACGATTCTTCCGAAAGGAAAGAAAGTCGTGCAGATAGTTGGCTCTATCAGGATCAGGTCGACTATAGAGCAAGATTGCAAAGGAAGTAAAAAATTATAAAGTCCAGTCCGGAGATTTAGTTACAGTTTCTATTTGTTCGAGTCTGCAAAACGAATCTGGGGGTATTGTTTGGCTACTATCCGGGAGAGTTAATCGCGCGGGTCATTTGCAGATCCCAAGAACACTGGAGCTGTTTTGGGAAGTAGGGCGGGGGCGCGGGCGTTTATGCGGTCTTTACACCCACTCTCTCCTAATCAGGCGGCTCTCAATCAGGTTTTCAAAATACTAATCTTCATCTAAGAGCTCCTATCTCTGCATAAGTGGAGGAAATGATTCATTTTTAGAAGCTGCTGGGCTGGGGGAAGAATGGTCCTCAGACATAAGAAGACCTAAAGACTGGTCCGGCATTAGTTTTACTCCTGGCACCCGGCCCCGACACTGACTGGGTCCCCTTGGTGTATAGCGCGCACCCAGCCTAGTCCATAGGCCTCCCCGCGGTGAGTCTAATTCTGCGACCAAGGCGTCGTAAACCTTGGATTGGGTGGGGTGTGATTGGGGGGAGTGGTGGCTGCTTGGTGGTGGGAGAAGGGCGACAAGTTCTTGCTCTTAAAGTTCAGGCTGAGTATCCTGCCCATCCAGGACCCAAGGATTTCCTGACCCTTCGCTCCTGTCTGAAGGTCGCGCCTGCACCGTGGCTCAGCTTTGCAGGGCTCAAGTCACCACTTAACCCATGACCCTCTTCCCCCTGGACCGATGAAAAAGTTTGCCTGCTATCATGCAGATTTACTTCTACGTCGAAAGCTGTGCTAAAAAACAAACAAACAAACAAACAAACAACAGAAGTTCTCTTTTTGCTTTCCTCATCCTCCTATTGAGGGGGGGAGGTCTTAGCCCAAACTTCAACTGAAACCATTTTGAACTGAATGAGGACAAGTCCCAAATACCGTCTTCAGGGGGTCTGCAGGTGGATGAAGACTAATGAAGTTGAAGATTTGCAATTTCTAGATGGTCACTTCTTGGTCAATGAAACTCAAACGCTGCAAGTCCAGCTAGGGGGACCACCCTCACCCTGGACTGTAGGGCGCTTTCCAAGTCGGTGGGAAGGAGAGCCAGATCGACCTGGGAAAGCCCCTATCTGAGGCGCCGCGAATTTGGGGGCTCTGGGTTTGTCTTCCCTCCAGCCCGTGGGTGTGCTGGAAGAGGTTTGGGTCCCGTCGAGTCGTGATTGGTGGTCGGGGCTGGAGAGCGAGAACACCAACCCGCCCTGACTCCCACCGCTTCCACTCACCGCGAAGAGCCGCCTAATTGGGCTGCAGAGCCGCTGCGAAATTTGTAATCGCCTAATAAGCCTTCCACCTCGATAATTCTTATCAAAAGGCATAAAACTGATATTTTCACACTCGGCTGGCACCACAGGCACCGTTTATAAACATCCTTCATCTGTGGGATGGAATTAAGCTTGCATTGACAGAGGTTTCTGGAACTTGATATTTAAAAGCAATAGATCCGAATTAGCAAATTATTACTTGAAGGAGGGCAAGTCCTCACCAACTTGCTTATTGAACCCTTTGCTTCCCAGCTCCTCCAGGGGCGTAACCATATGCTTGAGCGAACTTAACCTGGAGGTTCTGCAGTGCTCGGGCAATCTCCGGGACCAGGGAGTCTGTATTGGCTTCGACTCCAGCCCTGCCTCCAACCTCCGTGGACACGATCAGGCCAGACGTGTGGACACTCGGGAGCCTCACTGCTGTGTTCTAGAAGAAAACAGGCAGTGCAGGAATCCCAATCCCGTCGGACAGCGGCTACCCCTGCGGCTCCCGCATTGACCTCTAACCGCCACTCTGCCTGTGTCACTAAGGGTCCCGAGAGCGCTATTGAAGGATGTATGTTGGGGAGACACCGGGCCAGTAAGAAAGCGCAGCTTTTGGCCGATTCTTGTATCAACCTCTTTGCCCTTGGAGGTTAAAAAAAACTCAGCCAAGTGCGCTCAGAAGCAGCGACTGGCCACATGGTTCCGGCTTAGAAGAAATAAATCCTGGAAAGCCCCATCCGTCCCGTCTAATCAATTATCAATATTTGGAAAGATGTGAAGGAGAGGGCTGCCAGCGAGTCTGCACAGACTTGCATAGGTTAAAATCCACATTGCCCTGCACCCTTGCAGAGAAATGAGACCTGGAAACGCGCTCACCTTGGGGATGACAGTCCCAGCTCCTAATCAGACTGTCACCCCGATTCTGAGAAGGGCTGGAGCACGTTTATTCATGCCAGGGTCGGTCTCCCAAGAGGTGAGGCGAGCCTCCACGTGGGCCCCTATCCTCTCACAGAAAAGGGGAGACGCTCGGAGTTCTTCAACTCAAAATCAGCGCGC
This sequence comes from Suncus etruscus, assembly GCF_024139225.1. Taxonomy (NCBI): domain Eukaryota; kingdom Metazoa; phylum Chordata; class Mammalia; order Eulipotyphla; family Soricidae; genus Suncus; species Suncus etruscus. The sequence goes on along the minus strand of NC_064851.1, from coordinate 28,061,350 downwards.
AAAGGCGCTGAACCATCGGGACGCCCCGGGAACACAAGCAGCCCCGCGACCAGAATACAGCTCTCGCCAAATGCAGGGGCCACTTGTCTGTAGAGGTTCTAGAGACTCAACAACCGAGATCCCTGAGTTTCTAGGGCAGTAGTATGGTCCGGAGGGGTTGTTCTCAGAGGGTGCGCTGTCTTTTAGCGCAGCGTCAACTTGCTGTAAGAAGGGGAGCGCAAGACACCGGATGGTTCTGGCTTTAGAGGTGAAAGAAGGAGCCTCAAACTATTTAAAGTTAGGCTGGGGCAATCTGGAATATTCCCTGGCTCTCTGCTCCACTCAGAATGCAAAAGTCCACACCAAAGTTTACTCCTTGTTACTTTATCGAGCAGACCACCCCACCTTAAGCACGCTTGCTGTTGGGAGTTGCTGGTTTTATATATATATATATATATATATCTTATGGCTCAGAATGAGCTACAGGCAAGACCACTGGAAGTTTAGTTCTGACCCTTTTCAACAACCCCCTGCTCCCGTAACTGTGGAAGTCAAACACGAAGGTGAGGAACGAGAAATAAAAGCACAGGCGCTCTGGAGGACCACCGCCGGCCCCATTTTATTCCAGCGGGCTTTTAGAACCCATCCTTGGTGCGCTAAATGTGACAAATCTAAAAAGAGGAATGAAAACTCAAACTTTTCCTTTCTTCTACATCCCATTCCTCAAGGGTCCTCGATTGCAGAACTAAAGCCTCTCCGGAATGGCTTAACGTCTGTTTTGATCTGTTGATCTGGGCATAAAAACACGGGCGCCAGATGATGTTTCTCTGGGAGAAAGGGTGCCTGGGGGTGGTGATGTCAGGGAACTGGGTGATCTTCCTATTTGCAGGCTTTTATGCACTTTTTATAAAGAAGCATGCAGCTCAGGTTAGCTAGTGAGTGTGCACCGGGTTCAGTTGAATAGAGAATTCTAGTCATTGGTTCAAAAACAGATATCAAGTTCTATCATGGGGCCCTTAAAAATAACTGCTGAATATTCTTCACTTGATCTTAGCCAAAAGGCTGAGAAGCGATGCTAAGTATTCTTGTATCATCATTCTTTTACAAAAATATATCATTTATGTTCTATATCTTTTATATTTTATATCTTTTTGAATTAAATATTTTATGCTCATTTCTACTACAAAAGACATTTTATGGTACTGTTTTCTTCCTTTACTTTATCCCCTTTTCTCCTTCACTCCTTTGCTCCTTCAATACTAGTCTTTTTTCTTGTCTTCTTGGGAGTTCAGGGCTTAAAAGTAAAACAATGTCTCATTAAAGTAAGGATAAGAGATTTGGAGTTAATCAAACCAGCAACGAATTTCCAAGCACTTTTTTTTTTAACTTCTTAACAATTCCGTTCTCTGCTCTGTAAAGTGGAGAGTGTAAACTCCAACATGTTGAAAGAAATATTCATCAGCATACAGTAAATTCTTAATCAATGTAGTCTTCTTGCTCTTTGCATACCCTACTTTGCTTCCTACTGCCCCAACACGTCTAGATGTAGAGGGTGACCAAATTCTTCACCCTTCAGAGGGCAGGGACAGCTGGATGCAGTACAGCAGGCACTCAGATTCCCCATGGCCATTACCAATTGCTTTGCTAGACTCATTTACAGATGCCAAAATAGCCTCTCTGGGTAGTAGAGGTGCTGGAGAATTGTGCACAGCTGGGAGCCGCCTTTCATTATTTTGGCTTAAGATACACAGCAAACAATTTCCTCCCTCTGCACTAGTCTGGGGTCTAATCTGGTGCCTTTAGTTTGGTACCATGAATCCCCAACCTATTTGTTTTGTTGCTGCAAGCTTCTAATTATTGTACAGGTAGCAGTAATCAACATCATTGCTTACCTGTGGAGCTGATGCTGAGGCACAAAGTTTGACTTGTGGTGAAGAGAAGAGCATTCATGGCCATTTTACCAGGCTAGATTAGAACTGAACCCAGAAGTTAGTGACTAGGTCCTTTCAAGGCCCAATATTTCATCATTCAGTTATGTTACTCTCTGTATGGTTAGCTCAGAAAATGAACAGTTTCAATTAAAGCACTCATTTACCCACCCCCATTTCAAGGTAGTTCTTTTACATAATCCTATTGATTTGGTCCATCCTCCACAGCAGGTGACCTAGATGTTAATTTCTTGCCTCCTTTGACTTCTGGCCTAGTTGGAGGCAGGCAGAAATCTCCTGATTTGTGTGGAACTCAAATAGCAAAGAAAGATTGGAGAAGAGATAACCAGGCAGGAGAGAATAGAGCATCAAATATTTAATTGATGGCACATCTTTTTTTTCTTTCTCCTTTTCTTTGCAAATTGCAGAACTGATGACTAACCATCACTGAGTAGACCAAGGTCTGGTTTGAACAGATGTTCACCTTTAAGTCCAGTGAGACAAAGGCAGTGCTCACTTCTGGAACATCACTTTCGGCTTTAACTAAAAAGCAGATAATTTCATGAAATCTGAAGACGTCAAAGTACCCAGGTGAAATTGTTTTCAGGTCATCTTATAGACCCTCTTTCTACTTTGGAGAAATATTTATATATAGTTTCCCAAACAGGTGAATAAAATCACTTCCAGCAACACCAAACTTGAGCATCTGTCCTGGTGGTAGAATACTGAGAATAGTGTACTCTTGTTCCTGTTCTTTGGAACCTACTTTAGGGCCTGGTACAGATAATAAAGGATTGTGAATTCAATAAAAAGGAAACCTATGCTAGCAATAACAGCAGGTTTCACACACTCCTATGTATCCCTAGGGTTCCAGCTTTCTACATCTTTCCTTTGGCACCTTCTTGTCTGGGACTTTACTCTTGAATCTCTGGAAGGGTGAAGCAATTCTCAGATTTTCTGACAAATTAAGTGCAGACAGTTCCTGAACACCAGTTTTCATCCAGGACAAGAACTTTAAAGCTCTAACACCTCCTCAGATATCATGGTTCATATTAGTGCCTCCCCAAGATTCTTTGGAACCCCGAGCTTGCAACTAAACTGGAAAACTAGTCAGACTACTTAAGATTTCATCTATGTCTGAGCTCCAGTTGTCAATCAGAAGGCTAACAGGAATCAGAGTAGGAACATTCTGGGTCCTGAAAACCCTGGTAAGCCTCTGTGGATCAAGACATGGAAATATCGTGTGTTGGCTAGACATTAACACACACTCAGCTGGACTCTGGGCAAGAAGGGACCCTGGATGAACAGGTTGGAAGTTGAAATCACTCGGAACCAGATGCTTCTACTCTCAGGCATCTCTGGCTTGGAAAGGAGATATTATTTCTCTACAGTCTGCAAAATGAAAAATACCAGAGGTGGACCAAGAGTGGATGATGGGGTCTCAAGACTGGTAGATCAGGATTCTGTACCATCTGGCCTGTGTCGACTTATGACTGACCCATTTCTTCCAAAATCCAATTAATTTAGAACAGAAAAGGCCTGGAGTAATTGAAAAATGGCAGCTAGTGTCCAGGCCATGTGAAAAGGGGCTGGAAGAAATCTTGAGACCATGGCTACCATGGTGAATTTTCCCTGGCATTCAAAGGGAAAGTACCAGGACTTTATCTTGAGTACTCCATCTCTTGACTGAGATGTCAAGTGTGTTTGCAAACCCACTAAAAGCTGTTGGAGATACACTACTGTGGCAAAAATTGTTTTTAAAAATATTTAATAACACTTGGAATAGTTCCCCTTTTTTTCTTTTTTGTTTGCTTATTTTTTTGGGGGGGGGGAGGGAATTCTCTAGCAGCATCATCACTCAGAAATAGCACCTTGACCTGGCTTTCAGTGCTTAGAGTTTGCTTTAATGCTGAGAATTTGCATTAATGATTGCTTTTGCGTTTCAAAGACACCAAAACAATAGGCAGCAGTTTCTTGTGAAACTTTTAATAAATACAAGGCTGTACAATATTTAATTTCTTTTTCCTCCACTTTTCAAAAATGCATGTCTGTTTCAATAATTTAAAGGGTAGTATGGGAAAAACATCTTTATAAAATATTTGTATTTTTTCCCTGTTAATTGGCTTTTAAAGGTTAGTGTGGTTAAAATAAAAAAGCCATTCTGTAGACTAAGTTCTGATCCCTCATTTTTTACACTGCTTTCTCCCACGCTGAGACATCATTTTCCCTAAAAAATAGTTTAGTATTTTTAGAGATGTGCATATGTACCTATGTTAATTAAAAAGTGCTTTATACCATTTTATGACAGATTACAACTTATTATTTGGCATTGGCCATATTTCACTTATGTTCTTTCTCATCAATATACCCTTATCTCTATCTATTATGCCCAATATAGAGATAAGAAACCTGGTAGAGAAATCTGACAGGAGGTTCATTTCAGTGGTGGATGAGGAAATGAACAAGAGAAGAATGTAAACTCATTCTACAGTGCTCCATAGAAAGCACATTTTGTGAAGTTTGTGGGGGAGGAGGCGTCAGTGGTAGATTGGCTTCTGACTTCTCTCTCCAGGAGCCTAGAAATGCAGAGTCTCTTATATCTTCTTAGGGGCAGGCAGGACTGGGGGATTTTGATCCCTGTAGCCCAGACCACTTAAACCAGGAGCTCAGACACCCATGTGAATCCCAGGGAGAAGGATGAAACTCCGGGGGTTGGGAAAAGATTGTGGAGGAAGGAGGATCGCGTGCGGGACCCACACTTTCTCACCGCGGCTGGGCCATAAATATTGTTGCATTTCCTTGGCAACCCCAGCCTTCGGGTTGAAGCCTGCAGGCCTCCTCCCTTCATCGCTCCAGGCAGCCTGCGCAGTGCCAATCCTGGGAGAGGACTCCCTCCACCCTGCCCGGAGCCCCGCAACACTGCGGTGCGTTCGGGTCCTTCTCGTCTGGTCCTTTGGCTTTGCACCCGGCCTCGGAGCCACTGCAGGCCCGGGAACGTCTCCGCCTCGCGCGTAGCCTTTCGGGAGGCGTTGGACTCAGTGACCTGGGAAACGTGCCCAGGCCCTACACGCCCCAACGCCCCGGAACCCTACCCCCACCCTCCATTCCCTATTCTTGTGTTAAACCCAAGGACACTGGCCTGGTTCCTCGGTCCCCAAAGTCCAAGCCAGCTCTGAGTCTGGCTAGTGGTCCAGATGATTTGCCCACCGCCCTCCATGGGCCTCCTAAGAGAGGAGGGTTGTTTTATGGCACTAGCACTCCAGTCGCTTGTCCCCTGGGCTGACTTCCAGAGGATGGATGCCTTCATGCACCTGGGAAAGAAAGGCTGCACTAGTGGAGACCTTTGGCCTACTGGTAGATCCTTTGCTCTCAAGCTTTCATCCAGACTCAGCCAGGCAAACCCCATCTCAGCCAGTAACAAATCGGCCTAAGAAGACAAGTGCTTAACCAAACCGAACAACAACGTGCCCAGGTGTTTAGACAACACACACACACACACACACACACACACACACACACACACACACACACACACACACACACACACACAATGCAGATGGAGTTGGAAATGAAGACCAGCTCAGCAGACAGTGAGTGGCCTAGATCTCAAGTGGGATCGCGTGGATCTGGGATCTGCACTCATCTTCTTCCAGGTGCGGCATCTACACTGAAAGGCTGCGACCAGATCTCATGAGGAAAGATCCTCAGGAACCCTTCTTGTGCTCTGGAGGCGCTCAACGACAGCCAGGACTGGTCTCAATATCTCTGTCAGCTACAGGACCCACAGAGCCCTTTTGGCTCTGGGGACTTTTTCATCCGGGAGATGCTTTGCGTGCCTGGTTGCAATTAATCAGGTACTTATGCACACAGATTTCCCTAGAGGACGGAGAATGTATATGTCTGATATATAAACATATATGTACAGCATACATATATATGTATTATGTGAGTTCACACACATATACACGTAGAGAAAAAAGATTTTTTTTCAGCTCCAAATAATGAATAGGGACCCTTAGCTTGCCTCCGTTTCTGAGGTTAGTGAAACTGAAGACATTAAAAATGATTGCTTTTTTAAAAACCGTGTATTAGATTATATTTAAACTTTTAGCCACCCAGGTAGAGACTTAAATCCAATGCATACGAGGAAACCGAAGGGAGGTATTTGTATGTCAATTTTGGCCTGGAAAAATAGCAGTAGCATTTCTTACTTGTCAAGGAAATGCATTTGTTCTTTTTCTTCTCTCTTTTTTATCCCCCCCAGTTGGCAAGGGCATCATTTTCAAATGTACATCCCGTGTTTATTGTTTCTCTTTGGTACTTTGGTTATTTGCAGCACATCTGTTTCTGATATTGTTCCTTGTGTCAAGCACACACTATTGTGTTAGCAAGATTTTACACCATCTGTTGAAGAAAATTTTTGCCAGTGCTATTTGATGCCCAGTTGAACTTTAGCCAAACTTCTCCATTTTATAGTGTTCTCTCAGTCCTGAGCATATATAATACATTTTAATGAAATTATGCTTTTTTATACTTGCTGACAGACATCAGAAACACATTTATACAGGTCAACAGAAGTTTAGCTAAATGTTGGTTAAGACTATTAATGATAAAATAGTAAAACTGTCGAAAAAGAAAAAATATTTGATAGCAAAGTTATTAACTTAAAATTTAATCACACAAATAAACCACTTCCCCCAAATAATTTGGATATCACTATTAGGAGTGAAGCTATAGTTTTGATGATTTATGTATTATTTCATATAAATATGGAAACTTAGAAGTTAGTATTTTTGTCTTATTTCTAAAGGTATAGCAATGCTTAAAAGATGAAGTAAAAAGGCAGTGTAACATCACTATTAAATATTTATTAAAAATAATACATGAAGATTACTTTCATATATTGAACCTAGCTAATGTTTTATTTATTTTATTTTTGTTTATTGGTTCCGGGGCCACACCAGGTGGTGCTCATAGTCTGCTTATGCTCTGTATTCAGGGGTCACTCCTTTTGGTGCTGCTTGCGAGACATATGTTTTCATGCCTATACTGTTTCTTGGACAACCCCCAACCCCAGATTCTTTAAGTATAGTAGACTTTCACACTTTGTTTTTTTATATTATTAAAAGTTAATACGGGCCCGGAGAGATAGCACAGCGGTGTTTGCCTTGCAAGCAGCCGATCCAGGACCAAAGGTGGTTGGTTCGAATCCCGGTGTCCCATATGGTCCCCGTGCCTGCCAGGAGCTATTTCGGAGCAGACAGCCAGGAGTAACCCCTGAGCACCGCCGGGTGTGGCCCAAAAACAAACAAAAAACAAAACAAAACAAAAAAATGTTAATATAGGCAATGTATAAGTAGAGATATTTACAGCAATTAAATATAATTTTTGTATCCATTGTTAATAGATGAACTTATTATGGAACTGGCTTGGAAATGTAGATACTGACAAAATATATTCAGGTATTTTTTTGTAGAACACAACAATTGTATTGATAATTAACCTTTTATGTTTATACCCAATGTATGTGTGGCAGTGTACAACCTTAACAGTGACCACATCACTACATTTGAACTATAGATTTAACTTTGAAACCTAACTTCAAATAATAGACTTCTGATATTCATTCCTAGGAATAGGTATTCTTCAACTGACAAATAGTTTCCTTTGAAATCTACTGAAAATAGTTTGCCACATTATTTCAATAATTTTCTGGAATAAGACTGATTTGGGGGGGGTAGATGCTGTGATTCAATGTATATCCATTCAATAATTGCTGAGGAATGCAGAATCTATTTTTTTCTTTAGAAAAGCAATTCTTTGTTTTGATGTAATAATTAATATTTACATAAAGTGCATTCTTTGTCATGTGAGTAATTGACATTTTTATGTAAGACAATTGGAATTGTCAGATAAATATGGTTTTAGAAGGAGAACCAGTTTCAGATCATTTATAGCTACATATATTAAAATTTTTTTCTGGCCCCCAATTTATTTATTTAATTTTTCCAAAAAATTTATTTATCAAGATTTGCATTTTACTTAAATTTTTAATTAGTTGTGTACTGAATATGACCTATAACTTTATTTTTTAATAACCTATGTTAACTAAAAAGCAAATTCTGTGAATATTCACATATCTGGTTCCAATTAATCTGCTTAGACTCTTTAATGGATAAAATAACAAACCTGATTTAGTCAATCTGGAGTTCTATACCAGTTTTACTTTTCTGTGTGTCTCCCTAAGCCTAATGCTTTTTTCCTTCACACTTGGTTTGCAGTTATATAAAATCTGAGAATGGAAAACTAGGTGTCTTCATAAATATTTTGTAATTGCATCAGTTTAAGAGACACATGATCTTAGAATGTTTCAGTAAGTTCTGAAAGAAACTATATGCTTTTTAAAGTTTAGTCCCTTGAGTATATTTTTAGTACATCTACAGTGTATAAAGTGAGGTTACAAAAAAGACATGGGTGGTCGTTAATCTCAAAAAATTCCCAGTCCCCAGTTCACTGAAGTACAACTAGTCATCCTTGAAGTTACATAACTATTTCTGTCTACTTCTTGGGTACAGTATTTTTTTTTAAAGGTTGCTATTTGTACAGACCAGAAAGAAAAGTGAACTGACCCAAAAGACTGCGTGACTTCTGAAATGACCAACACTTTCTGTACTTTTTCACATATAGGAAGAGTATAGAATTAACTTGATGTTTCTGAAATTACCTGCCCAAGTATTTGGAACTTTTTTTTTAAATATTCCTTGTCTTGGTGGAATCTGATTAAAGAGTATTAATGAGGTGTTTAACTGCAGCAAGATAAGCTTTTGGTTTATTTAATTCTAAAATTGAAACATTTATTGTTTTTCAACTTTTCCCTTTTTTCTATGAAATAATTTTCCTACAAAATAACTCCTACAAAACTGTTTTAAATCATGGACAACAATTTAGTAGATTGATTAAGTGAAAAGGGAACTCCACAAATGATGTTATTTAAAGAAATATTTGCATTTTTAACATATATTTACTAGTTTTAGAAAATTATTATCTTCAAGACGCAAATGTGAGTTGTTTTCTGCACATATCATGGAATACTTTTTCTTGGTTTGGGGGCCACAACAAGAAGGGGCACAGAGGTAACTCCTGGCAGGCTCAGGGGACAAAACGGGATGCTGGGATTGAACCTGTGTTGGCTCTGTGCAAGGCAAATAAATGCCCTTTCTACTGTGCTATTGCTCCAGCGATAGAAGACTTATTAAAGGAATGTTGAATGTTTTTATAATAAGTTTTTGAAAATTTAATAGTAAGCACTAATATTTAAAATTTCATTAGCACTCACAAGAATTAAAAGTAAGTTAAATTGTGTTGATACTTTTAGATGAAAGCATAATTTTATTTTTTATACTTTGATGGAAGATGTCAGTAGAAGAGAAATCATTTGATTGAATTAACTGAATGCCTTTTATTCTTAAGGAAACATTGCATTTTCATTGCATTATGTTTAATCACAGTTTTGGAGTTAGTCTGTATTACCCTTTTATTAAGAGTATATTTCATGTGCCTTACCACAATCACAGATTTGTTAATATGATTAGTTAGTTACTACTAGCTTTTGTAACCCATTTCATTTTGAATTTTCTCAAAATTTCCTCAACTCATTGCTTCTTAGAGAGGCCCAATGCTGAACTGAAAGCTCTGATAATTTACGTTGGATAATGTGTATTTCATTTTTAGCTCCATCAGTTTTTGATTCTGTGACCTTTTGAGAAACCACTTAATTATGAGGCCTACTTTATTCTTTCTTCTAATTTTTAAGATAAGGATAATCAGAGCAAGTTATTATTAAAATATTTCTAGTTTTCAATGATGAGTTACTGTTCACAGATTTTCAAGAGCTTTTCTCAAACTAGCTTGGAAATCTTGTTATGACAGTTTTCCAAAGGGAAATTGTTCTGGGTTCTGTCCCTACTAAGGAGTGCCATAATGTCATAGCTTATTTGCTGGAATCAAGTAGAAATTGAACTCAGATCTCTATACAACAGTAGTTCCTCTTCAAGGCTAGCCTATCTTCAAAGAACTAAACTTTCACATCAGGCTTGAATATGACTACAACTCTAATAAAATGAAGGCAGTTATAGGAACTGGTGCTGATGTGACATATCGGTCATTTCTTTAAGCTCAATCTATTCTTTACATCCTTTATCTCAAAGAGATGTCTTATCTATCATGAATATGACATAATTCTTTTGGTTTGTTTTATGAAAGTCATAATGATTTTGTATTGAAATGACCAAGTCTCTATTCTGATATGGCAGTAGATAAAATTTAAGGGAATTGGATGAGAATAAAAAAGAAATATGACTTTGTGATATTTTTACTTTGGAAAAGTATACTTTAAAAAAGTTATAGAATAGGGGCCAGAGTGATAGCACAGCAGCAGGGCATTTGCTTTGTAAATGTCCCAGCTGATCCTGGACAGACCTGGGTTTGATTCCTGGAATCCCATATGGTTTCCTGAGCCATCAGGAGTGATTTCTGAGTGCAGAGCCAGGAATAACCCCTGAGCATCACCAGGTGTGGCCCCAAAACCAAAAAAAAAAAAAAAAACCCAAAAAGTTATAGTATATGCTTAATAATATTAATTGCAGTGATAAACACTTTGATATTGTATGGTTAGCATATCAGCTATATCATCTTGTAATGTTGGGCTCTGCCACCTATTTTATGACTATAGGGAACTAAAGGGGATAGTTTCATTCTCCTCTAGGTATAGTTTAGTTCTGTGTAATGACTGAGTATGTGCATATATACATATATAATTTCTATTCATATAAAGTTTGGTATAGATTGGTATAATTGGTCATTAATATCCATTTCCCAAATATTAGAAAATAAAAAAACAAAAAAATATTAGAAAATAAATATTACTGTTCCATTCTTCACAGTGTTAGACTTACAACATTACATAATAGCTGTGTAGTATGATTAGAATTGATCAGGAGTGGCAAATTAATGGCAGTAAATCAATCCTCTGCCTCTCTGAGATTGAGTTAGGAATGAGTAAGGAACTTAATCATCATGAAGGCACATGCTGTATTTTGTTACTGGCTGTAAGATCAGTGGCTAAAATAGTCCTTGGCATATAGTAGATGATCTATAAATATTAGTTGAAAAATAAAGTAAGATTAGCTGGTCACATTCATCTTTATTGAAATTATTTTTGTATTGTTTTAATTTTCAAAATGTTGGATGAGGCCTATTATATATAAAATTACATTTATATAAATATTCAAATATATTTATATTTGGACTTTTGGCCACACCCAGGGTCACTCAGGTTTGACTTTTAATTTGTGCCCAGGGATTATTCCCAGGGACCTAAAGAAACCATTTGGAGTGTTAGGAATCAAACCCAGGTTGGTTGCATGCAAGGCAAATACCCTATCCACTCTATTATTACTTTGGCCTCTATTTTACCTCATATTAACTAGGAAAAGTATAGTAAAGTGAATTGTCTCATGGAGTGTAAGGAGAACTCAAGGATGATAGGTGGCCAGATGGTAGAATGTTAGGGCCCAATGGGGACCATCAGGAACACATCAGTAGTGCTTTAGGAACCTTAAGGTTATATCTGAGGTTAAGGTTATATGCTAGAAGTGGTCTATGTGGTATGGGGAAGATTCATGCAAGAAATATGTCATTATCCCTGTATTATTTCCCCGATCTCTATATAGCATTTATGTTGTAGGTGAAATAGATCCCCTTATCCCCTTATCAACTAATTGTTAAAATTATAATTTATGACTCAGTTTTTCTAGATCCAGAAGCCTAGAATTAGATAATATATAGAAAATAGGATCTGTTCTTTTTATTTTTGGTTTTTCGGGCCACACCCATTTGATGCTCAGGGGTTACTCCTGGCAAAGCACTCAGAAATTGCCCCTGGCTTGGGGGGATCATATGGGACGCCAGGGAATCTAACCGTAGTCCTTCCTTGGCTAGCGCTTGCCAGACAGACACCTTATCTCTAGTGCCACCTTGTTGGCCCCGGATCTGTTCTTTTTAAGCAAAATTTGATTTCATAACTTTTACCTCTCCTAAATCTAATAATAAATATTGTATATGGATTTAATCTATCTATAATATAGAATGTAATTTTGTTTATTGAATAAAATAAGTTCTTACATATATCTTTTCATTATATATTGACGACCTGTTTTTAAAAATTTTTGCCTTTAGAATTCTTAAATATATATTAGAACTTTTGCCTTAGGTTTTCCTTTAAAGCATAGTCTCTACTTTTTTTAAAAATTGCACTAAATTTATTTTCAGAAGAAATGCTTTTGGGGGAGTTAGAGACATGCCAAACATTTATCTGAAGCTGGTTATTTGCTCAGGAGTGAATTCTGTCAGTTCTTGGGGGGGTGGGTATATCCAGTGCAGACTTGTATTGAATCAGTATTAGAAACAGCCAGGGGAAGTACCTTAATCCTATACTGTTGCTCTAGTCCTATATTCATTTTTTCACATAAAATTATAATGACTTGAATATGTGACATTAATTCTATAGTTTCTATTGCATTTTAATAGAATATTAATGGACTCAAAATTTAAACTTCACAAGCTGTTCTCTGGCACATATGTTGGAAAACAGTGGAAGAGGCAATCAACTCTTAAATTTATAGTCACAATTATTTCCTCCATCATCATTTTCCCATATTTTACTTTAAATATTTGACATTTGTGCATGTCTGGCCTTGTGTGCATTTTTTTTCTCTGCTACCCTTTTGTTCAGATGGTTTATTTATTCTTTCATTAGTTTAAAACCTTTTTGAAGGTAATAAACTTGTCTTGAGATTTTAGTGTCTCCAATTGTGACTCTATTGCTTGATGAGATTAATGTGTGTATTATTGAATAACTGAATGACTGTTCTATTTTTGAAAAAAATTCAGTTCTTAATATATGTAACTCTAGTAATCAAGTGGTAATATGAAAGGGGGTAGTAATGATAATAGGGAGTGAAAGACTTAGGATATATCTATATAGATTATTAATCTTGGCTTTAAAATCAAAATTATGCTATTTAGGAAGATAAGATACTTGCCTTATATTTTACTGCTCCATATACTGTACCACATATAGTTCTCTGAGCATCTCTAAAATAAATCCTGAGCATAGAGCAGAGTTAGGAATAGTCCCTGAAAGTTGCTAGTTGTGGCCCAGAAACTGAACCACCCCCCAAAATGCACTTAGAAAGAAGCTGATTTGAAATCCTTGTGATATGTCTATAAAATTTGAGTTTAGATTTAAGTCTCAACTCTGCTGCTTACAAGGCTTATAACCATTCTGTCAGTTTTAATTTAGAAAATAAAGATAATAATTTCTCTGATTTTTTATGATTATTGTGTTGATATAATGAGCTGTTTCAGAAAGTTTTTATAGTATAGGGCAATATATAAATATGAAAATTTAAAGCACAAATTGTTGGGGAATTTTCTAGACTTAAACCACCCTCCAATAAAAAGCTACCATGATATATAGTCTTAGGAACCGTATAAGGAAATCTGATAATGATTCTGTTATGATCGTGATTTTTATTGTAATTCATATCTAAATTCTGGTGGCTTGGCTTTAATAAATAATGCACAATTAAGGAATTTAGAATATGTGGGGCTTTCCACCTCATAAGAAAAAACACAGGGGAATTCAGGTGAAATGGCAAATTGGGTATGCATTGATTGAACTAAAAGGTTGCCTATCTACAGAAATTAAATATATTTTTCTCAGAAATTTTTTTTTTTTGGTTTTTGGGTCACACCCGGCAGTGCTCAGGGGTTACTCCTGGCTGTCTGCTCAGAAATAGTTCCTGGCAGGCACGAGGGACCATATGGGACACCGGGATTCGAACCAACCACCTTTGGTCCTGGATCGGCTGCTTGCAAGGCAAACACCGCTGTGCTTCTTTGGTAGGCCATTAGGAAAGAGAAGTCTATAACCTTCCAGGAGAAAGGAAAAAGTGGTAGTAAGGTTCTTCCTCCAGAGTATGTTCATAGAACTGGTTTTTAAAACATGTAGACTATAGATAACCTAAGTAATGAACAGAACAGCTTAGGCCCTTTCTTATGAAAGCAATAGAATAAAGGATATGGGCACAACAAATATTTATTGAGTACCTGCTCTTTGTTCCACACTATAGTAAGCACTCAGACACTCTTGGAGGCAGGACAGGACAGACATAGTCCTTCTCAATCTCTTTAAACTTAATGGTAAATGACCAACACAAACAGTAACTCAGTAGTTTTCCAATAGGTGGGAATTAGGTATTCAGAAAAATACTTATGAGCCAGTTTTGTCTCTGGAATAACAGAATTCTTTTTATCTCTTCTCTCCAAAGTAATTTTTAACTTCCTTTAAAATAACATAGAATATCTTTGTATATTTATTCACCATTACTACTATTACTTAAGAATGTAAAGTTAAATTTATCCTTAAAAGTAGGTATTGGCAATTTTTCAAAATTTGAAGTGAATCAAGCAAAAATAAGAAAGCAAAACAATTAAGAATAAGCCAAATTATGATAATTTATTTATAAATGCTATTCTAAACTTTGTAATCTATGTAAAATTTAGTGTTATTATGGTAAAATTTATTTAAATCATTATTCTTACTGATTTCTAATTTTTATTAATTTAATTTATAGTATATGCTCAGTAATAATTAGTGTCACAAATGAATACCTTCATGGTAGGATCCTGAAGAATGTGGATATACTATAGAAAATAAAAAGGAGGAATTCTGCCGTCAGCCCTGATACCCCACCATCCTGTGCTGCATCTCAGGTCTGTGTGTGTGCAGAGAGGGGGCCCTCTGGTCCCTCCCATCAAATGCAGTTGTTGCTGCTTGCAGTGTCCCCAGCCTTCTTCTGAGTCCTGCCACTGGCCCTGATCCCACTACCATTCCCCATCATATCTCAGGTTCTGTGCATGTGCAGAGAGAGGGACACCCCATTCCCTACGTCATCCCTCCTCTTTCCAAACTTCATGGACGTATGGCTTGAAATAAAGACATTTCAATCTATATCATATATTTCCAAGTAGATTTGGACCTAGCACTTCCTTCTCCTTGAAAATATACAATTCAAAACTCAGTTGAACAAACCAATGAATTAATTTGCTGTCATGGTCTGCTTGGTCTGGACACCAAGGGGATTTTTGAGGTCCCTGCTCAGGAAGGTATGTGCATGAATTTGGCAAACATGGGATCAGGGATTCAGACACTCAGAAGTGAAGTAGCATCTTGTCTCTTTATTCTTATCTGCTTCTTTCTCTGGGCTAGAGCAGAACACTTATACAAAATTTTCTTGGCAAGGCATCACAATTGCAGACATAACCTTTAGTTCTCTCACTGGACCTAGACAAAATGTCCAGGACACACTCCATGTTTTTCTTTATTGACCCAGAGCAGAGTACAGTCCCCAGCCTCCATGCTTTTCCAGCAAGATCAGTTCCCAGAGACTGGCTATTGTTTTGGCCTTGCTTCAGTTCACTTATTCTCAGTTGAGACCTGAAATATTAATCCTGCAGAACACTCCAACACTTAGACCTCAAAGAATTCTTTAATGATAGGATGCCACTGGCAAGAGTTATAGAATCAAACCCGAATAAATGGGACCATATCAAACTAAAGTTTCTGTATGGCAAAAGAAACATGGGCTAAAGTTACAAGACAGCTAATTAAGTGGAAGAAAATTTTTGCACTCAACACATCAGACAAAGATTTGATATCAAGGATATACAAAGTATTCACAAAGGTTTGTGCTATAAAACCTAAAAACCCCATCAAAATTGGGAAGAGGAAATAAACATGTCTCTGAGGAAGACCAACAGATGGCCAACAGACACATGAAAAAGTGTTCATCATCACGTATAATTGGGAAATCCAAATCAAGAAAACTGTGAGATACTTTATACCATTGAGGATGGCACATATCAAAAAATACTGAGAACAATCTCTGTTGGTGGTGATGTGGTGAGAGAAGAACTCTTATCCACTGCTGGTGGGAATGCTGGCTGGTACAAACCCTATGGAAAACAGTATAAACAGTTATCACTAAACTCAAATTTAGCAGCCATATGACTCAGCCATCCCTATTTTGGGTATCTATCTTCAGGACAGAAAAACTTTCATCCAAAAGAATATATGCACACCACTATTGATTACAGCACTGAATACAATAACTAAGAATTGGAATCAACCTAGATTTCCAACAACAGTCGAGTGGATCATGAATATGTGGTACATATATACAATGGAATACTACAGAACTGTAAGGAATGATGCAATCATGAAATTTGCATCAACATAGATGGAACTAGAAGATATTATGCTAAATGCAGTGAACCAGGAGAAGGAAAAATACAGACTATCACTTATATGTGGTATTTAGAATAACTGCACAAAGAAACACAATGTCTAAATGGTAGTTATCTTGAATACTGTTGGTTCCAGAGTATAGGAGAAGGATATAAACTCAGTGGAAGAGGAGAAACACAAAAGTTATATTCTTTAATACTTTAAAGAGACCTGCAGCAATAGATACATCTGTTTAGATTGAGCAGGTGTTCAATTAACTGCTTTTTTTTTTTTTTTGGGTCACACCCAGCAGCGCTCAGGGGTTACTCCTGGCTCTATGCTCAGAAATCGCTCTTGGCAGGCTCGGGGGGGCCATATAGGATGCTGGGATTCGAACTACCATTCTTCTGCATGCAAGGCAAATGCCTTACCTCCATGCTATCTCTCTGGACCCATCAATTAACTGCTTTTTATAGATATCTGTAATAATGTTCGAATGCTTTTACCCAAAAAACAGGTGCAGGATGAATCTGGACTCCCACTGCAGTGCTCACTATAAGAATGTTTTTCTTTTGTGTTTTTAGTTTTTTTGTTTTGTTTTGTTTTCTTTTCTTTTCTTTTTGGTGTTTGGGCCACACCCGGCAGCGCTCAGGAGTTATTACTGGCTCTACACTCAGAAATTGCCCCTGGCAGCCTCGACCATATGGGATGCCAGGATTTGAACCACCATCCTTCTGCATGCAAGGCAAGAGCCTTACCGCTGTGCTATCTCTCTGGCCCCTATAAGAATGTTTTAATGTCTTAATTTTAATGTGTCTATAATAACTCTTTAATCTTTTGTTCATAGTTGTTCTTAGAAATATAGATTGGTCACTTTAGTTTTCCAGTACAGCCCTATATTATATTAGATTCTAAATACAGTGCTCATTATAATATCTTGACAAATATTCTAATATATTTATTTTCCATTTGATTATACCTGCTAATATGTTCTAATGTTTATGTCCACAGATATCATTGAAACAGGAAACTACATGCTATAGACTCTTGCTATAGTGCTCATTTATTGACAATGTGTTTGAAATTCATTTTTTGTTTTGTTTTTTATTTTTTGTTTTTGTGCCACACCCAGCAATACTCAGGGGTTAATCCTGGCTCTGCACTCAGAAATTGCTCCTAGAAGGCTTGTGGGACTATATGGGATTCTGGGCATCAAACCCGGGTCTGACCCAGGTTTGCTGCATTTAAGGCATTACTGCTGGCCCATAAAATGTCCTACTACTCTGGCCCCTGAAATGTATTTATTTATTTATTTACTTATTTATTTATTTTGTTTTTTTGGGCCACACCTGGTGATGCTCAGGGGTTACTCCTGGCTTTGCACTCAGAAGTTGCTCCTGGCTTGAGGGACCATGTGGGATGCCGGGGGATGGAACTGCGGTTCGTCCTACGCTAGCACAGGCAAGGCAGACACCTTACCTCTAGCACCACTGTGCCGGCTCCTTTAAAATTTATTTTTTAACTTAACATATTTTACTATTATACCAATGCCCATGTTTTCAGTTTGCTTTCAGGAAAAGAACCTGGATGCTCAAGACTATTAGACAATACTTTATGGTGTATACTCCTTTTACAGTGCTCCTTACTATATTACTCAGTATTCTAGATTTGTAAGTTATGATTGTTTTAAGAATGTTCTATGCAAAGTTTACCATCACCAATGATGAGTTGCCTAGAAATTGGAAAACCTTTCTATCTAACTGCAAACTATGGATAGATCTGAGAGAGAAAGAGTGAGTGAGAGAGAGAGAGAGAGAGAGAGAGAGAGTGGTGGCCACTTCTATGTCTAATTTCTGTCTCTATTATACATAAAGTTTATGTATTATATAGTCCTTAGATATAACCCTTTGTTTCCACCCTCCCCTGCTTATTCTTTAACAAATACTTTTCTATCCTTTTGCTCTCTCACACCTGATATTTTTCTCCCTATTTAATCCCTTTTACCTACCGTTTTTAACTCCCCAGGAACTGCAATGATTCCTCCACTCCTACTACTTACAGCCAGCTCACAAAGTGAAAGGACAACCTCCCAATGTGCGTTGCCTCAGCCCAAGAGAAGAAGCTGCCGCTGCTGCTGCTGATTTGCTCTTTGCAACCTCATTTCTCCCACCTCCCTACACTGTGGACTGTTGCTTGCTACCAGATTCAGCTTTTGAACGACCCTTGAATCGAGGACATTTTTTGTTTGTTTTTTGGGTCACACCCGGCTGTGGTCGGGGTTACTCCTGGCTCCACGCTCATAAATTGCTTTTGGCAGGCTCGGGGGACCATATGGGATGCCGGGATTTGAACCACCGTCCTTCTGCATGCAAGGCAAACGCCCTACCTCCATACTATCTCTCTGGCCTCATCGAGGACATTTCTTGAACTGCCGTGAGCCATTTTTCACAAAACCATGTCTCAGGTTGAGGAACTCATAAATTTTATAGTGCAGTGGAGCTTTTCATCCTGAACATTTGTCATTAGTGACTTGACTGACTGAAGCTTCAGACATCAGCCCTTCACCCCTGAATATTGGATTCCATCTATGGAACTGGCACAGTTTTCTGCACCAGCACCAGGAATTGAACTTCTACCAGGGCAGGCACTAATGCTGCCCTGATACATTTACTTCAGGGTGGGTACATATAATACTCTGAAGACTTGGAAACAGCAACAACTTGTTTTCAGTATAGGTTTTCCTGACTCGCCACCTAACAGTGAGATGAAACCAGAAGTTGCTCTATGATACCTTGACTTCGACATAAAATCTGTGCAAAATCCAAGATCTCTAATTCCTGAAGCCTGACTATGACAACCGTGATTGAAGAGAACTTTTCCAGGGACCATGAAGAAAGAAAGACCTTGGGGTTAGACAACTTAGTATTCCTGGAGCCTGTAACTGGTCTTATGGCAGGATGCTTCGTGGATAGGGACACCCTGTTTTTAGATCAAGTTCTTTTCATTCTATTTTCCTCAACTTTTGCTGTTCCTATACAAAAATATGTCACCCTGTTTTTACCTTTTAGATAGGGGCTCATGACTCTTTCATAGAACCTTGGGACACAAATCATTTTGTTTATCCTCATATTTCTGCATTTTTCTATAAAATTTAAGAAGGGGTGACAAAGAAAGGATAGGACCAGGGGCCAAGCGGTCTCAGGTGCATTGATGGAGATAAAAAAAAAGACAGAACTAAATATTCAAGCCAAAGTCAACAACAATCTAAACTTAAAATGGGCCTGTTATACTGGCAGGCCATGGGCAAAGGTGGCGTTTTAGGATGTCTTTTGGGAACAATGGTGGAGATAGGTTGACACTATGGTGGGATTGGCCCTGATTCATTTATGTCTGAAACCCAACTATGAAGGACTTTGTAAATAACAATTGTTTTAATAAAATAAAATTTATGAGTTCCTCAACCCGAGACATGGTTTTGTGGAGTCTGAAAATAAAATTAAAATTAAAAAGTCTGATGAATAGTTTTAATTTATAAAACAACTATATTAAAATGTGATAGTATTCAGGGTAGGAAAAATTTTTTTAAATCCATAAAGGCAAATAGTATTATTTAGAAGTTGTTGACTTCAGAATAATTTTTAATCTTAATTATTTACAATCTATAAACTTGCAAATGTAAACTTGTAAACAGTAAATATGAAGTATATAGTACAAATGTGTTTTAACTATTTGTAGTTATTTCTAACTACTGGATAAGCTGACAGTTTATATCACAGAAAATTTATCAAACTGGCTGGTTATCATGATGCAAGTGAAGTTTCCATTTTAGGAATGTAGTCAGTACTTTTATGCATCTATCAAATCATTAGTTCTACATTTTAAATTTTATAAAATATTTTAAGTTCTAAATATGTAGCTTATTCAAAAATTTCAGTTTCAGATTATTCATTAATAATTCTTTATTTTTAATAAAAATTTTAGAAAATTAATTTTATTTAAAGTAAAGTAACAAGGGGTTTTTAGTTTTTCTGCTATTTTATTATCATCTTGATTCTCAAACTATTATTATGATGAGGAGAAATGAAAGTATCATGGTAGTTAAAATTAACTTCTGTTTTTGAACTAGCAAAATAAAATATTTTCTAGAAAAAATGATACTGAAACAACTGTTCATAAAAATTGTGACATATTTTTTGTATTTGTATCTGTATTTAATAGACTTGAAATGAAACTTAAAAATGAAATTACTAAAATTATTAAAATAAAAATAAAAATAATTACAAGATAATATAAGAATTGGGGATAAAGTGATAGGAAAGTGGGTAAGGCATTAACTTGAATGTGGCCAACCTGTATTCAATCCCTGGCAATCTATATGGTTTCCTAAACCTGGCAGTAGTGATCCCTAAGGGCACAATCAGGAGTAATCCCAGAGCATTACCCCTAAAATACCCCCATTAATTAAAAAATAGAAAATTAAAATACAATGAAAGAAATTTCTATGAATGTATGATCTCTAATCTCTTCTAACAAAGCATTCAATGGTTTTATTTATGCTAAGAGAACATTAAGATATTTTAAATTTTGGGGCCGGAGAGATAGCATGGAGGTAAGGCATTTGCCTTTCATGCAGAAGGTCATCGGTTCGAATCCCGGCATCCCAGATGGTCCCCCGTGCTTGCCAGGAGCAATTTCTGAGCATGGAGCCAGGAGAAACCCCTGAGCACAGCTGGGTGAGACCCAAAAACCAAAAAAAAAAAAAAAAAAAAAGGTATTTTAAAATTTTATTAAAGAGCCATTATTTGCAAATATATAGATAGTTGAATTTTAGACATATAGTATTTTAGCTAGCACCAATCCTACCAATAGTTTTCAAAGAGCTTTTATATTTAATAATAATTGGATAATTTAATAATTTATAATATAAATAATTAATAATTTAATAATAATTGGATAATAGGAGATAATTTAAACTTTGCTTAAGTTAACTATATAAATATACTTCTATATATTATATATTTAAAACTTTATAAAATTATACATTTGCATAATATTTAACATAGGGCAAAATAATGACTGTGCTTAAAACATGGAAGAATTATTTTGGGGAGATTTGGGTCACACCCAGTGGCACTCAGGGGTTACTCCTAGCTCTGCACTCAGAAATCACTCCTGGAAGGCTCAGGGGACCAGATGGGATGCCAGGGATTGAACCTGGGTCTGTCTTGGCTCTGCAGTGTACAAGGCAAAAGCACTTCTGCTGTTTTATCACTCCGACCCAAACCATGGAGGAATTATAAATGTTGCTAACTTTTTTAAAATGCATTTATTGAACTTTATTAGAACAATCTAAACATTTTCCAAAAAGTCCCACTAACAACTTTCTAATAGTTCCATATTCATAAACATTCATGACTGTACATTTTTAAGTTAGCTATTCTTTTTTAATGTTGCTAACTTTTATAATCTTTTGCTACTTATATTGTGTCTGGCCAAAGTAATTATTGAGAGAACGTTATACATATTATTAAGATAATAAAATTCTTGTCAATAAAATTCATGCTTATAATTTATGCTTATACTTTATGTAGTTTGTATGACTGAATAAAAGAATTTTTCTCAAAAATAAGGTCCAGGCAAACTAATAAAAAACTGAGTT
The DNA here is from genome assembly GCF_024139225.1 of Suncus etruscus. Lineage (NCBI taxonomy): Eukaryota > Metazoa > Chordata > Mammalia > Eulipotyphla > Soricidae > Suncus > Suncus etruscus. The sequence goes on along the minus strand of NC_064851.1, from coordinate 28,039,434 downwards.
ATTTTGGAATAATATGTTCATCAAACTACAAAAAGAATATAATGAAAACTTAGCTTGCTTTGTTTCATTTTACATTTAATACAGTATCCTAACATTAAATTTTATGTTTTATAATTTGAAATAATGAACTCTGTAGAGTTAATATTATAATAATTAGATAATAGTTGGTTAATATTTTATAATTTTCTTAGCTGCATTCTATCTATTTTGATTAAGACATGGTTACATTAGTTTTAAGATGTTCAAATTATTTAACACAAAGTGTTTATATGGATGTGAATCAGAATAGATTTGTTTTATGTTTTACTTTGTTTTGAAAAAAGAATATTAATAAATATCTGGTGTAAGAGCAGAAATGCTTGAAGAGAAAGTCATATATAAATGAACCTCTAGTTCTAGAAATTGTTAGTTTTATTTTGAGCCGTAATATTTGTGAACTATTTTATTTGATTAATTATAATTATAGATAGCTTTATGCTTCATTTTTTAGACTATTGACTTTTTTTTCTTTGCAAGAGTGTAAAGCAAACTTTTTTATCATGAAGGTAAATAAAAATTTGTTTTGGAGCTAATTAAAATAATTATACTTTTGCCTAACTACAAACACGGTTAGACAATTTAACCACATATGCTGATAAATATATTTATTATTAAACATAAAAATAACTCCCTACACAATATATCACATCCTGATTGCACCGCAGTTTAAATGATAAATTGATAACCATCACTTTTTTTTGGATTTCAAGGAAAAAATGATAGACTCTTAAAAATAAAAATTGTTGACTTTCTTATTAATAAATTAAAGGGCCCTGATTAAAAATTTAAATGTAGGGACATGCTTGTGAGGAAACAAAATGGAAGTTTTTCAGTTTTTTTGAGGGAGGGTTGGGCCATACCCAACCGTGTTCAGTGGTTACTCCTGACTCTGTGCTCAGAAGTCGCTTCTGGCAGGATTGGGGGACCATATGGGATACCAGGAATCAAACCCAGATCCGTTCTGGATCAGCTGTGTGCAAGACAAACTCCCTATTGCTGTGCAATCTCTCCGGGCTCAATTTTTTAATTTTTATAAGAAATCAAGGAAGGGGCTGGAGTGATAGTACAGTTGTAAGGCATTTGCCTTGAACATGGTCGACCAGGGACAGACCTGGGTTCAATCCCTGGCATCTCATTGCTGAGCCTGCTAGGAGCAATTTCTGAGCACAGAGCCAGGAGTAACCCCTGAGCACTGCCAGGTGTGGCCCTCAAATCAACCACCCCACAAAAAAAAAAAAGAGAAATCAAAGAAAATTTTATTTTGAAGTTAGATTATGTATGTGTGACTTCTACCATCCTCCTACTTCAACTGAATATTTATAGATATATGGTTAGTTTCAATTTGTATAATACTTTAAATTATAAAACATGTAATAATTTGAAATTGTATTAAATTGTGTTAAAACCTAAATGTTCTGTATTGTTTTTCAAGACTTCACCTAAGTATTTCTAATATGTATTCTTTTAAAAACTTCTATAATAGCGAAATATTTGGGATTTGGGAGTGGTGTTTGTGTAGAAATTTCTTTATATATATCATATGTATATTATATATTTTTGTGTTTGTTTCGGGGCCTCAACCATCAGTACTCAGGGGTTAATTCTTGTTCTGAACTCAGAAATTACTCCTGGTGCTGCTCAGGGGAATTTATGGAATTCTGGGGATAGAACTCAGGTCGGCAGAATGTAAGGCAAATGCCCTACCCACTGTACTATTGCTGCAGCCCTGTAGAAATTCTTATTTTATCAGTTTGCCTGCTAATAAATTTAAATTAACATACTTAAATAATAAAATGAATTAAGCTTTATCAACTCTATATTTAAGGTACAGTTCTCTAAATTGACGCCTCAGGAAGCCTTGCAATCTTCTCCTGAGTCCTGGGCCATCTCAGTGTGTATATTGCTTATCTGGTCCACAACAATTAGATTTTTAAAGCTTGTGTGTGTATTGGGAGGCTTTGGGCCTTACCTGATAGTACTTAGAACCCATTTTATCTCCTTGCTCAAGAGTGATGCCTGGTGGTACTTGAGGGACTATATGCAATGCCAAGGATACTATCAGGGTGGGTTGGCAGCATGTGATAAACGTCATTATCTCTGTCCTACCTATCTGGCTCCTAAATGTATATTTTTTAAATTCAGAATTGACAAGCTCTCCAAAAGTGCCAAAATGAGAAGTCATAATTACTAGTTCGATTTGCTTTTTAAAATTTACGGGGGCCGGAGAGATAGCATGGAGGTAAGGCGTTTGCCCTTCATGCAGAAGGTCATTGGTTCAAATCCCGGCATCCCATATGGTCCCCCGTGCCTGCCAGGAGCAATTTATGAGCGTGGAGCCAGGAGTAACCCCTGAGCACTGCCGGGTGTGACCCAAAAACCACACACACAAAAAATATTTACAGAATAATTTCCATAAGTAAGGTTATGAGGACTGAAAATTGATGTTATTCATTGGTTTCTTTTCTCTTGGAAATATCTTAAGATCAGTGAGGCTTTTGTTTTGAAAACCTTAGAAATTACTACAGTTTTATTCATATTTGGTAGGAAATATGTATTTGCACAGGTTTTCCTTTATGAGAAAAGCATTTACATTACACTGGTTTCACAGTTGTTATTATTTACAATGATAAAAATGTATGGAATATTTATTTTCAAAAGCCTTATAAATATAACTAATTATTAGATTTCTGATTATATAAATTGGATTTAACTTTCTTTTCTTAGGGGTTACTCCTGGCTCTGCTCAGAAATCACTCCTGGCAGGCACAGGTGTGTGTGTGTGTGGGGGGCATATGGGATGCTGGGATTAGAACCAATGTTGGTCTTGGGTCCGCTGTTTGCAAGCAAATAAATGTCCTACCACTGTGCTAGCTCTTTCCCTGATTTAACTTTCCTTTGGGGGAGTTACCCCTGGCTCTACATTCAGAAATCGCTCCTGGCAGGCTCGGGGGACCATATGGGATGGTGGGATTCAAACCACTGTCTTTCTGCATGCAAGGCAAACACCTTACCTCCATGCTATTTCTCCAGCCCTGAATTGAACTTTCTTAAACATATAGCTCAGTAGGCTAGAATACATGTTTATCATGAGGGAGGCTCAAGTTTATTCTCTATCATTGCATGTTCCTTTGAGTCTTGCCAGGAAAGATTCTGAAGCATAACAAGGTATGGTCCCCAAATTTAGAAAAAAATCATGAATATTAATTTAATAATATTAATTCCATAGAATTTATTGGAATCCATTTATTCTAGCTATAATATGATAAAATTGGTTACATCTGTTAAATAATACATTTTGTAACTTTAAATTTGCTATAAACATGACAAAAGGATTAATAAACTTTTGGGGGAATGTTGTTTTGGCCATACTTGGTAGTACTCAGTTGCTCCTCCTAGCTCTGCACTCAAAAAATATGCCTGGCAGTGCTTTGAGGACCACATAAAATGCTGATTAAAACCAGATAGGCCACATTGAAGGCAAGCACCCTAAATTTGTAATATTGTCTGGCCCTCTAATAAATTTGTTTTATAAAAGCTCATACAATTCAATAAGAATATTAAGTTCTATAAATAGGCACACAATATAATTTTTACTAAAAAGGAACTTCAAAAGTCTAAGAATATCTGAAAAAAAATTTCACCCTCAATATGATATAAAAAGTATAAGCAGAGTATTGAGATTACTCATTACTGAAATCAATTTAGGAGAGCCTTCAAGTTAAGTTATGCTGGAGAGGGGAAAGGTTATTAATATAGTTTTTTTTGTTGTTGTTGTTGTATTTTTGTTTGTTTTTGGGCCATACCTGCAATCCTCAGAGTGTTTCCCAGTTCTTTACTCAGGGATCACTCCTGTTGAAGCTTGGGAACCATATGAGGTATCAAACCTGGCTTCAAATCCAGATCAGATGCAGAAAGACAAACACCCAATCAATTACACTATTTTTCTGGCCTTCAGCTTAGACTTTTCTCTGTGGAGTAGCTATTTTCTTTTTGTTTTCAGGCCATACCCAGTGATGTTCAAGGGTTATTCCTGACTCTCCACTCAGTAATTTCTCCTGGCAGGTTCAGGGACCATATGGGATTGTAGGAATAAAACCTGGGTTAGCTACATGTAAGACAAGCTCCCAACCCGCTGTACAGTCACTCTGGCTCCAGTGGAGATTATTCTTAAGTGGAAATAGGGAGGTTTTCCTGTAGAAGCAACTTTATTAGTCTCTAGCCAATAGTCTATTAGAAGTCACACTGTTCAAAAACATACTCAAAGAAAAACAGAAAAAAAAAATCAAGATGGCTAGTGAATGTGCCTGACTGTATGGTTTCATGTTTCTCACTAAATGGAAGCTCCAGAGTATCTTGGATACCTTTTGGTGAGTCATGAATCATGAAAATCCTATGAGTTATTTCTTTGCAGAAAAGTCTTACAAGGAAAATGTACAAAACAGAGGCTTCACTATCCTAGGAAGAACCTGTTGATGGTAATGTTAGTGATAATGCCTACTGCAGTATCAAACTGAGGAAAAAAGGTATGTCAAAACTGGGCCAGTGACTGGCCAGTGTGGGGCACTTGTTTTGCAGGCAGCTGACCCAGGTTTGATCCCTGTCATCCTATATGGCTTGTAAGCACCAGCAGGAATGATTCCTGAGTGCAATCAGGAGTAATCCTTGAGCATGACTGATGGGGCTCAACTGCCCCACACCCAAGATAAAAAATAGAACACCCTATTTTGTTTTGGGGCATACCTTGGGGTCCTCAGGGGTTACTCTTGGTTCTATGCTCAGGAATTATTCCTGGCAGTACTTGGAGGATTGAACCCAGGTGGGCCACATGCAAGGCAAATACCCTACCCATTGTGCTTTGGCCCCAAATCCTTATTTTTTTATTTTTATATTTTTTATTTTGGGGTGGTACATCTGACAGTGCTCAGGAGTTCTTCCTCGCTCTGCACTCAGAAATTGCTTGAGGACCATATGGAATGCTGGGAATCAAACCCGGGTCCATCCCAGGTTGGCTGGATGCATTATTTCTCCAGTCCCAAACACCTATTTTTAAACAGTACAGTCTACTGCTGGATTTTTCCTAATAAAGAATTAAGAAGATAGATACACCTGACTAATTATTCTATATTGAAATTAGTTAGAGTCTGGAAAATTTAGAGGTTCTTAATAAAGAATAGTTATTTACATTCATGTAATATGCCAGGTCTGTCACAGTGGTCCTCAAACTATGGCTCGCGGGCCACATATTGTATTTATATCTGTTTTGTTTCTTCGTTGCAAAATAAGATATATGTAGTATGCATAAGAATTCGTTCATGGGGCCGGGAAGGTGGCGCTAGAGGTAAGGTGTCTGCCTTGCAAGCGCTAGCGTAGGACGGACCGCGGTTCGATCCCCCGGCGCCCCATATGGTCCCCCCAAGCCAGGAGCGACTTCTTAGCGCATAGCCAGGAGTAACCCCTGAGCATCAAACTGGTGTGGCCCCCCCCCAAAAAAAACCAACAAAAACGAATTCGTTCATAAGTTTTGTTTTTACTATAGTCAGACCCTCCAATGGTCTGAGGGACAGTGAAATGACCCCCTGTTTAAAAAGTTTGAGGACCCCTGGTCTACAAGATCAACTTTTAATAGTCTATTCACATTCATTTAGCTGCAAAATCATCACTACACTATCTTAGAAGGCACTACACTATCTTAGAAGGCTAAGCATATTTCATTGATGTTTATGTTAATGAACTTTAAAATAAACTATCCTACACTTCACTGGATATTATAAATAACTAAATACATGTGTTTTATTGCAAAGTGATTTAAAATTAAGATTTGAGCAAAATAAAATGTAATTTTTTATTTCACGAAGACAAGGTTTTGTTTTCGTTTAAAAATTTTATTTCTAATATAAGCATATTATATAGATATAATCCAGCAATTTATATAAAGATATCTTATATTGAAACTAAATATTTCTGTAGATGAATAAATTATGCTATCACATGCATTCCTATTAAATATACTTTCACACAAGATCACTTCAACTAATCACAAGTCATATTATCATCTCTCAGAAAGACACAGTAAGATTTAAATTACCCAAAATACCAAGATCAAAATTTTCATTGAGAGACTAAGTTTTTCTGGTTAAGACACATAGTTTTAAGTAGGTCTGAATCAATTAAAAAAATTCCCTTTACAATTTTTTTTCCCTAAAACCTCCCCAAAGCAAAAAACAAAAAACAATTTTGTTCATATGATATTTCCCTTGAGGTCTTAATCGGTTTAGTCTGTAGGATTTCCTTTTGGGTGACATTATCAGAAGAAATTACCTTGTACCATTACCTATGGTCAATGAGGTTTGACAGGTTTTCCTTCTCTCTAGACTGCCTCTGAGTGGAGGTTGCAAGCAATTCCTTGAGACAGGAAGGTGTTGTCTAGACTGACCCTTTGAAGTTTCTCTTCAGCACTGAATTTTCATTTTGAGTATCATCAGCCATACATGCTCATACCCCGTGGATGCTGCTGCTCACATTATAAACATTTACTGTACTACTGTGTACTCTACTAACTTTGGAATTTGCCTGGAATTCAGTAAGAGCCTTGGTGGCTCTTTCCCAGGCAGTGGCTTCAGGCCAGAAAAGAACATGGAGAAGCTGAGATTACTTTGCAAATTGTAAAGATCCAAGGGAGTTGATAACAAAAATGCAATAGTGGTCTTTTATTTGTTTTAATTATTTTTTGGGGAAAAGAGCTTGCATTGCAAATTTGCAATTTAAAATAGATAATAATGACAGAAGAATGTTATTCTAGCCAGTTTTTCAATTAATTAAAAATTTCGCATTGTTTTGGTTTTATTCTTTTTTGTATTAACCCTTTATATTATTATAAAGCAATGTAAAATTTTATATGTAAAACTTTACAAAGTTAAACTTTCTTTTTTTTTTTTTTTTTTGGTTTTGGGGCCACACCAAGCAGTGCTCAGGGATTACTCCTGGCTCTGCACTCAGAAATCACCCCTGGTAGGGTTGGGGGACCATATGGGATTCTGGGGATTGAACCAGGGTCAGCCACATCAAGGCAAATGCCCTATCCATTGTGCTATCGCTTTAGCCCCAAAGTTAAAATTTCAAAGTAAATTCTCTGAAGACTTGTACTTTTCAAAAGAGTGAAAGGTTACCACTTTAGGAAAAGTGTTTTTAATGTACCCCTTTCTTTCAATGGTTATAGTAGTTAACAGGAGACATATCTGTCTTAGCATGGTGCTTGGTCTATTTGTCATGATTACATTAAAGAAGTGGCAACTCTACTAAATGCTGAAACTATTTTAAACTTCAACCTAGAAAAGTGGAATCGTTTTGAGAAATCAGTATGAGAGGCAAGCTATTGGGGGGGTGCAGGTAAAAATGGAGGATTGCATAGTAATTTTTTATTTTCCTTTTTTATTAATAACACTTGGATTTTTCATTATACATACCTGTTGCTTTGTTCAGTGTCAGGAACTGCCCTGTGATTGTGTTTGTTTGGCAACAGGAAGAAAAACAGAAGAAAACATAATTGTATTGTCTAGGTTGTGATTTCAGGGAAATTGTGAAAAGTGGTCAATTTGCCAAATACTTTTGTAAGTAGTGCTCAATGGCACATCTTCCAGAGCTGTAGTTCCAGTGTTAACTTACTAATAATTTAGATAATATGATGGAAATGGTGGGGGGGAGTTCGTAGTCAGAAGAAATGCACTAACTTTTCAGGCTTTATTCTAGGTCTCTTATTAGCATGTATTTGAATTGAGTCCAAAAATTAAGATTAATAATATTTCAAGTTGATTCTTGTCAAAGGGGAGTGAAAATGGAAGACAAGATGCAATACAAGTTTTGCTAAACTCGGATGCCAATTCTAGGAGTAAAATTTAGATTATAGTATTCTATTTAGTTTTAGAAAGGTATTTTCTAATAACTCACTTGATTTTGGTCCTAAAACCATTCTTTTAAAGAGATCATCATCAAAATAGTCACTATCAAATTATTAGTTTTCTGGATATAGAAATAGGCTTACATTAATAACTATTTAACAATTATTATAAGGGGAAAAATTAAAACCTAGAACCCTGCTTGCAAGATATTTCCATTGCACCAAAATGTAATTAGGATAAAATCTTGCTGAAGTTTTATTTTAGAGAGATTTCGTTCTTTGAGATTTGTCAAAAGCTAAATTTGTATCATTAAGCCTGGGAATAAATCAATCTGCATAGTTCAGGAAAAATACACGTTGTCTAAAACAACCACAAATGGAAAACTGATTTATAACTAGTTTTTTTCCTCCAGAAAGCCTCTAGCCCTTTGAGTTATTTCCTAGTCCCCAGATATTAATTTTTGATTTGCTATATAATGTACATTTTCTACTTTTTTAATATAACCAGTATGTCACAGATATTTTCAAAACTTTTTTTAGATGTGTTATTCTATTTTGTGTGTGTGTGTGTGGTTTTTGGGTCACACCCGGCAGTGCTCAGAGGTTATTCCTGGCTCCAGGCTCAGAAATTGCTCCTGGCAGGCACGGGGGCCCCCATATGGGGTGCTAGGATTCGAACCGATGACCTCCTGCATGAAAGGCAAACACCTTACCTCCATGCTATCTCTCCGGCCCCGTGTGTTATTCTATTTTTAAGAGCTAGTTATACATGAGATATCCTCCCTCCTCCCTCCCTCCTCCCTCCCTCCTCCCTCCCTCCTCCCTTCCCTCCCTCCTTCCTTCCCTCCCTCCCTCCCTCCCTCCCTCCCTCCCTCCCTCCCTCCCTCCCTCCCTCCTTTTCTTCCTTCCTTCCTTCCTTCCTTCCTTCCTTCCTTCCTTCCTTCCTTCCTTCCTTCCTTCCTTCCTTCCTTCTTTCCTTCCTTCCTTCTTCCCCCTCTCCCTCCTTTCCTTCTCATCCTTTTCTTTCCCTTTCTCCATTTGTTATTAATACTGTTGTAATGATCAGCAGTTATATCAATTGATAGTGTAATTGGAGATCATCAATTTAAAATAGTGCCAGGAATCACAAACAGCAGTGCTTCTGAAATCCCATTCAAGCTTGTTTGGTGTTGTTAGACTGAACTCATAATCTTACTCAGCAAAGGAGCATCCCCTCTGAAATATTCCAGGCTTTATATATTTTTTTCTTTTCTTGGTTTATAGGTCAAACCCAGTGATGTTCAGGACTTACTTCTGGCTCTGCATTCAGGGATAACTCCTGATGGGCTTGTAGAACCATATATAATGCTGGGGAGCAAAAATTAAGTAAGTTTGATGCATGCAAGGCAAACACCTTACCCACTGTACTCCTCCCCACTAGCCATGTTTTAAACTTTTTTATTTAAAGTATTTGTACTCTTATTTATCTTCATCTCCCCTTTGTTTTTGTGATGATTGTGGGTCAAATAGCCTGACTATGGTGCTCATATATTTAATTGTTGTGCTCATTGGTGCAACACTAGTTTTAGTGCTTATGCACACTCTGGTTTAAGTGCTTTCCAGGGGTCATTGTGGCATTCACACATGTGCCGGCCAGAAGTCATATTTCCTGACCCTGGTACTGCAATATGGTTTGTTTATTTCAGTATGTTGCTTGTTGAGAATCTGGCTTCTTTATTTGTGAATCTTACACAGGCCTGTCTGCAGTGCACATGGAAAAATCACTTATAGCTCCTGAACTCACAGCTGTTGAAACTACGTGGTGGCACTGCAGATCAACTCAAGGTTTATGCTTACAAGGCTATCATTTTATCATTTTAAGATATTGATACACATTTTCATAAACCCACTTAAAACCTCTAAAAAAGTTTAAGATTCACTTGTTGATTAGGATATTTCATTCTAGTTCTATATGGTTAGACATATTTAAAATGTAAAGTAATAAAAACTACATTTGTGTATAGAAAAATCAAACATTTTAATAATGACAGTTTTTGAGGAATTTGATTTTTAATATTTGAAAACTATGTGCAGTTTGACAATTAAAAACTTAGGAAATAACTTGAAAGTGGAGAATTTATCATGATACCATTTGATTAATTATACATTTAATTACTATTATAACTTTCCTAGCCATCCTAACTAATTTTCTAAGTTTTAAACTTGACAGAATTCTTTCTATTTTATTACTTAACAGAACCAAAGGATTTCTACAAAAACTATATCTGACTGTGATTCTGAATTATTCCAATAGTTTTCTTGGGCCTTTATTCTAAGTCTAAAGGAAGTACTTTCTGTAAAATGTGCTGCTTCATCTGGTAGTGATTTGTCACTTACCATGTTTTGGGCTTGCAGCCAGGTCAATTGTTGCCAAGAGAAGGCAGACAAGGGAACAGAGGAATAAAATTATTATCAAAAAATGACTTGGAAATGTATTGAATGAAGCAAACTGAGACAAACTCAAATAAAATGTAGGCGTAATGGACTCCCAGAAATAATTTAAAAGCATCTAGAAAGAGAAGAGTACACATTTCTTCTCAATGTTTTATCCTCCTACCTATCACTTATTAATCTGAAAATTTAATTAATTGGACAACCAGGAATAGAGTTCTTCTAACATTTTAGTCATATTTAATCTATGACCTGGAAATTTGCCCTTATAGTTATGTTTTTATGATGGGGTTTTAAATTTGTCTATAGTGTTTTATTTTCTTTATGGTGGAGGTCTGTCTTGAGCTTTTTATTTTACCTTACTTTCAGCCAATAATGTATGTATAGACATATATAAAAAGGTGTGAAAATATAGTTTAATTCTAATTAGAAAATATTGACTGAGAATTGTAATTTGAGTCCAACATTTTAGTGACAAGGATTCTGAATAAAATAGATAATGCAAAAGTTAATCATTTCCATATGCAATGAAATATTTGTTACGGTTGAAATTAATGTTAGAAATCTTTAGGCTTGAAAAGCTTCCAAGTTCACTGAACTTCATTAGTTGTTTTTACTTTAAATTTGAGGTACTCCAAAACACAAATTCATTACTTCCAAAGGACACTTAATGTTCTTTGTCTCAGTAAACAGTCAAGATAAGGAAGCAGCCTGAAATCCCAACAATAGATGAATAATGGAGGTGTGGATAAACTCAGTAATCTGTGGCATATAGAGAAACAAAGGTAGCAAATAGTATCAAACAATGACAAACCCTTAGCTTTTCAGAACTGTGATTACCAGTCATCTTGGTGAGGGCAAGGTCAAGGTAGTCTAGACATGACATAGAGAGGAATATCTTGTGCAAATTAGGGATAGCTAGGAAACAGTAACTAGTAACTGTCCACATCAATAACAGAAAAGTATATCAAGCTGTAACCATCTTATCTAAACTATAAAAATTTTTGCAAATTGATTAAAATAATAAATTTTCCCTAAAGACTTGCTTTTAAAGATTTCTTTGAGAAAGATAATAATATGAATTTTCCAAAGCTTTTATCCCTAGCCATCATGGTTGCAACTATAAATGTTACTGGGAACATTTAGAATGATCTAAGTGAAAGCTTCTACTCCCAGAAAGTTCTCAGAATGTGCATAACATACACCTTTAAATATGAATCTGGGAATTGGGGACACAGCTCAATGGATTTGCATACTGGAGACCAGGTTTGACCCCCAACATATCATGGTTCCCTGAGTACTACCAGAGCAATCCATAAACACAGGGGGCAAGAATAGCTCTTGAGGACTTCTAGGTATTATCCCCAACATGCCCACCCTTAAACAAAATAAAAATGAATTTAGTATAAGAATAATAGTGAATTATATCAAGTCTAAGAGCTCTGTTTCCAGATGAGGGAAAGGAGATTAGAGATTTATTAATCCTCAAAATCAGAATTAGATGCTATATTAATTTATAGGTGGTGGGTAGAGCAAGGTGGTTTTTTTTAAAAAAGTTTTTATTTATTTTGTTATGTTGGGCCATACCCAACAGCTTTCAGAGGTTACTCCTGGCTCTGTGCTCAGAAATCACTTCTGCAGGCTCTGGGTACCATATGGGATGTTTGGGATTGAACGAAGGTCGGCTGCATGCAAAGCCTTACCCATTGTCTGACCCCCAGAGGAGTTGGGCCACCAGTGGTGCTCTTGGGCTATTTCTAGCCCTGGTGGTGTTTGGTAGATTATATGTACATCTGGGGATTTTAACTGTGGTGCACTTTTGCTGGTATTTTTGTATGCTTTTTTATCTTGAGTTTATTTTTGAATTTATCTTTGAGTTTACTTTATTGTTGAGTTTACTAGTTTTGTCCTTTGCTTCTTCCATTCTTCTCTTGAATCACTCTGTTTTATCTTAGTTCAGATACTACGTATGTTGTATTACTGTACTCTTTTTATAGAAAGGGGGGTCACATCCATCTGTGCTTAGAGATTACTTCTGACTTTGTACTCAAGAAATCCAACTCTAGTTGGAATTTGGGAATCATACTGGATGCCAGGACTAGAATCATGGTATAAGGGCCTTCTCCAGTGTACCAACTCTCTAGTCCCAGCTACTGCAATCTTTATCTATGTCATTTGAACATTTTTTGTCCTTGTTATTTGTTTTTGCTCATCTTTGTCAGTTTGTCTTTGTTGACATTTTCTTCCATTTAAAGCTTCATTTCACTGAGCATCATTAGAACTGTTGTTTGGAAGTATTTTTCAGGTAACATATATAGCTCTGCTTATTAGTTCTAGGCTGTTGTCCTTCACCAATATAGGTAAGTTTCTTCATGTATTTGGTGCTTGGTGTTCAGGTGCTGCAAGAGGAATTGGATGGGGATTAAGGAGGATTAAGGGCTTTGGGGGATATAGAGCCAGTGAGTCTACACAATGGCTTGAATTTTTTTATTTTTTTCCGTGGCACTGACATTGAGATGTCCTGGAGGTGACTAGAGAATTCATACTTGCAAATATCTGGCTTCAGCATTGTATTTAAGGAGGTCTGGCAGTGATGGGAAAATAATAGTATTATGAACTGATATGGACTTTATTACTGAGTTCTTGCAAGGCCTACGTGGAAAATAGAAATTTCTGGTTGGAAATGCTTTGCACGGGCTTGAGTGCCAAATTTGAGCAGTCTGGGTAAAACCAGGTATTATAAGAGTTGTATTCATGAGTGTCTGACAACTGCTAAGGTCATGTAGTCCTAGATATTTGAATATCCTTTGGAATTACTTTTTGAATTAGCTTTGGACAGTTATAAAATTAGTCAGAAATCTGAGTCTTAGCTGATGGTTAAATACACACTTAAAGTACAAATTTGATGACAGTTGAATACAGAATCTGTATGACCTTGTTCCAGCGAGGAAGCAGTGGTAAAAATCAGGACATTTTTGGTAGCAAGTATCTGAGGCACCTGTATGCCAGGTTAAACAGGCAGGAATACATAGTTACAGAATCTAAAAACAGCTGTGTGACAAGCTCAGAATAGTCTGGATGGAGACAAGGCCATGATTGTCCAACAGCTACTGAACTTCCACTGCCATAGAGACTAGGGGATTTCTGCAGAGCCCAGGCTGGATAAGCTTTAGAGAAAATTGAGACCTCAAATGCTTTTGGCTGCTGACAGGTAGAGTATGACTGATCAAAGCCAGCAAGATAGCAAAGCAAAACAATTAGACCCCTTTGTTAATTGACTATGCTTATATTTTGTCTGAGAAAAGTTCTTTGAATTAAAATAGACACATCTATGGACACATCTACAATCATTGGTAAAAATGTATTTTCTGTTATAAATGAATACATTCTTTATGGCTTAGTGTTGTTTGGTTTAACTAACCTGTATCTTTGAAAAAATTCTTCAGTCTTAATTCTTGGTGTTTCAGGAATTCCTAAAATTATATCGTCTAATTGTAGAAGTATGAAAACTAAGTATAATATAAATATTTAGATAGTATAGTAGCAGTAAAAGATAAACAAGTGTGGTAGGCAGAAAAAAATTGGCATCCATAGAGATATATTAATTTCATAATCTCGAAATCTTTAAAAATTACCTTAAATGACAAAATATATGATTAAGTTAAGACTCTTTAGAGATAGCTTATTTTGGGTCCTAAATGTAGTAACTTATAAGAGAAGAGCAGAGAGAGATTAAGTAGATAGGAAAAAAAGAAAACACTCTGAAGATATTGAATATAAAGACAACACAAAATAGGCAGGACCACAACCATAGAATGCCAATAGTCAACAGAAGCTGAAATGGCCTCTGGAAGCAATGTAGCCTTTTGATACTTTGATTTTGTACTTCTAGTCTTCAGAACTATGATGATATAATAAAATGAGGCTGGTGTAAGCAACAAGTTTTATAAATATGCTCCAATAGCTATAGGAAACTAATATAGTAGATATAGGGTTTTGGAAAGATTTTTTTCCTTTCTCAACTTAAAACTTATATTACCTTTTTCCTTCATTGTGTTACAGATAAAAAATATACTGTTGGGGGGCCGGAGAGATAGCATGGAGGTAAGGGTTTGCAGAAGGACGGTGGTTCGAATCCCGGCATCCCATATGATCCCCTGTGCCTGCCAGGAGCGATTTCTGAGCATGGAGCCAGGAGTAACCCCTGAGCACTGCCGGATGTGACCCCCCCCAAAAAAAAATCTATACTGTTGGGTCAGAGAGATAGAACATCAGGTTAGAACATTGCTTTGCATGTGGCTTATCTGGGTTCAATCTCAGGCTTCCCATATGGTTCCCTGAACCTGCCAGGAGTGATTCCTGAGTTCAGACCCTACTCTGAGAACTGCTGGGTATGGCCCCCAAACCAAAAAAAAGTATATTATTGAAGATTGATAAAATAAATTGTCATCTTACATGGTTATATATTTTAATACATTAAAGTGTTCTTCACTGTTTAATAGATTATTTCTAAATATTCTTGGTATCAAATATATTTTTCTAGACTGGTAAAGTATGAAGGCAATAAAATTATTTACAGTTGTCATCATCTTTTGTATAAAATGAAACATAATAAGAACATGTGCATGTGATGCTTATTTTACTTTTATTTTTATTTATTTATTTTTTTAGTTTTTGGGTCACACCCGGCGATGCTCAGGGGTTACTCCTGGCTGTCTGCTCAGAAATAGCTCCTGGCAGGCACCGGGGACCATATGGGAGACCGGAATTCGAACCAATCACCTTTGGTCCTGGATCGGCTGCTTACAAGGCAAACACCGCTGTGCTATCTCTCCAGGCCCTACTTTTATTTCTTAAATTCCAAATCCAATGATAAGTGTTCTAAAGTCAAAGAAAAGCTATCTTATCTCAGATCTTTACTTGAGGTTTTCACTTATTGGTGCTTCACACAGATAATTCTTTATTTTATTTTACTCCACTTAATTCTCCCAATATTTGTAACTGCTACTATGTGTTATAATCTGTTCAAAATGTTGAAGATAAAGACAAATATAGGAGGTAAAAGTAATCTTACCTTTTCCTTTTAGGCACCCTGATGTATAATATATTAGTGGTAGGATTCCAGCACCACACTTTCCACAAGAGTATGCATTTCTCTCCAGTTTCCCATTTTGTCCTCACCCTATTCTATTCCTTATCCCATCATTCCCTGTGATAAGCTTCCTATTGATGATCAAGTTCTCAGTTTCTTTGCATATTTGTTTTTTCCTGCTATATTTCTTTATGCCCCACATATGAAAGATTATTTTTATCTGTCTTTCTTTCTCATGATGACTATATCTTCAGTCAACAAGATGTATGTAGTATTGCTTAAGAGTTTCCACTAGATTTCATGATCAAGCCTGTGCTCTCCCTGAAAACATACCTTATTTGATTGTCTCTATGTTCTTTAAATTGTATTTTATTATTATTTTTTAAATTTCAGGAGGATGTTTTTCACTTTATTACAGTTTTTTATCTTTATTTAAACACCATGATTACAAATATGATAGCAGTTGTATGATTTCAGCCATGTAAAGAACACCGCCCCTTCATCAGTGCAACAATCCCACCATCAATGTTCCAAATATTCCTCACACCACCCCACCACACCTGTAATCAAGACAGGCTTTCTAATTCTCTTATTCATTCACATTGTTAGGATAGTTCTTGATGTAGTTATTTCTCTAACAGCACTCATCACTCTATGTGGTGAGCTTCATGTCATGAGCTGCATCTTCCAGCTCTCCTCTCTTGTGTCTCTGAAAATTATTGCAAGAGTGTCTTTCATTTTTCTTAAAACCCATAGATGAATGAGATCATTCTGTGTCTTTCTCTCTCTCTCTGACTTATTTCACTCAGCATAATAGATTCCATGTATATCCATGTATAGGAAAATTTCATGACTTCATCTCTCCAGTCGGCTGCATAATATTCCATTGTGTATATGTACCACAGTTTCTTTAGCCATTCATGTGTTGAAGGGCATCTTGGTTGTTTCTAGAGTCTTCTATGGTGAAAAGTGCTGCAATGAATATAGGTGTAAGGAAGGGATTTTTGTATTGTATTTTTGTGTTCCTAGGGTATATTCCCAGGAGGTATAGCTGGATCCTATGGGAGCTCGATTTCCAGTTTTTGGAGGAATCTCCATATCACTTTCCATAAAGGTTGAACTAGACGGCATTCCCATCAGCAGTGGATAAGAGTTCCTTTCTTTCCACATCCCCGCCAGCACTACTTGTTCTCATTCTCGTTTTTTAAAATTTTATTTTATTTTTTTGCTTGCTTATTTCCACTCTGGAGAATCCTGTGTTCTCTCAGGAAAATATACTTCTCTTTCTCTTCACATCTTTCAAAATAAGCTTCAATAAAGAGTACCGTACTTCACTAAGAAAAAAACATAAAACCGAACAAAAAAGTCCCCACTAATATCCTGGAGCCTTTGTGTGTGTGATCTTTTAGCCATATTGGGTGAAGGATGTTTGGGGGTAGGGTGGGGGTTTAGTGGCAACAATCTCAATAAAGCTGACATTTAGTCCCTCAATCTGTACACTTACAGAAAAAAGTCTTTATCTGTCTAAGATATTATACTATAGTGGTTTTCTAAGAAGTACTTGCATTCAGTTTTGATAAAAGAGCAAAACACTTTTCCTTAAAAAAAAAAAAAAAAAAAAAAAAAAAAAAAGGACTGCTTAGAGAAGGGACCGCCATGGCAATGGTAGTTAGAAATGATCGCTCTGGGCTGAAACTTAGTCATTAACAACTTTGTAATTGTATCTCATGGTGATTCAATTAAAAACTTTATTTTAAAAAGGATTGCTTTTTGGCAAATAAGGTTGCATGTACCTGTGAATTAAAAAACTGAGAAGGCAAACACCTTCTATTACCATAAATGTTTTCACATCAAAGCTGGTAGATGTGCTTTGACAGGGGGCTTTTTTAAAAATAATTAAAAATGTTTTGTGTTTTTGAGATTTGTGGGTCATATCTGTTAGTACTTAGGCCCTACTGCTGACATTATGCTTAGGGAGCACTCCTGGTGGTGTTTGGCGTATCATAGAAGATGCTGGAATATTTTCTCTTTGGTCTTCTCGTTAAGTTTCTATGAACCAAATTCTATTCTACAATTCAGAAAATTTGTTTTGATCTATGTTTGTTTGTTTTGGCCACACTTGGTGATGCTGATGGGTTACTCCTGGCTCTGCACTCAGAAATTACTCCTGCTGAAGCTCGGGGAACTAGATAGGATACAGAAGATTGAATCTGGGTTGGCTGCATGCAAGGCAATTGTTCTACTGTCTGTACTATCTCTCTGGTCCTGATCTGTTTTTTTTTTTTTATAGACTGTGCTATGCTAAAGAATATGTGTTAGGAATAAACTAAATCCTCTAGATTTTGTGAGGGATGGAGCTAACATTTGTGGAAGTGTGCTGCTAATAACATTTGTGGAGTTGTGCTAACATCCTGTGATAAATACTGGGAGGATGGCATATTAAATAAGAAATATTATAGTGGCAAATAACCAGAGCTACAATATAGATATATACAGAAAAAATGTTATTCTTGAGGACAGCTCAGCATTACCATACAGCAAGATTAGAGAAAACCCTTGCATTTTCAGTATTCATTTTTCACAGAAGGAAAGAAAGGTAGTTGTGTATAAATTGTTTCTATTCCTAAAGTGATAGTATATTTTTCTTCCAATTATTATCTATTGAAAACATGAGAAGGTTATGGAATTTATGGTGTGTGTGTGCATGTGGTGGGGGGTAGGAGATATATATGAGTGAACACATAATAAATAGATATCTTTTATTTTGCTTTTCTTGTTTTTAAAATATGTTTTAATTTAAAAAGATAGTGGGAGACTATCTTTCCCACTAAAAGTGGGAAACTAAAGTTTCCTCATCTTTTCTTATCTCAGCATGGGGATTTAGAGGCAGAATGTTAACTGATAAGAGATTATTTAAAACCTTAAAAGAAAAAAAAAGTACTCTATTCTGTAATCGTGCTTGCCAAATGGAGACTGACTGAAGAAAGATTTGTATTTTAAATATTGGGGTTGAGTGGGAGTGGGGGAAAGGATCTGAAGAGGGAAAAGTAACCAACAACAGGCTGCAAATAGTTAGAAGGGAGCCAAGAAAAAGACAGAGCCAAGATCTGGAAGATTCATTCCATTCTAAAATAAGTATCTCCATGGTTTAGTTAAGTTGAGAGAATGGTTTATGTTAAAATTGCGTATGTGGAATAGCTCACTATAAACTTTCTCTTTAGATGACTGAATTACTCATTCTGTTATAATTAGCTTGGTCAAAATAGATAAAGTTCTTTCTTTGAGTTCTAACAAAGTGAATGTTATTGCAATTTAGCGTGAGGGAAAATTCCATGTGAACAGGTGAGATATTTTTAAAAATGCATTATTTTGTTCCACTTGCTTTTTTAATTGCTTTCAATGAACAGAAAAATCTGGGCCGGAGAGATAGCATGGAGGTAAGGTGTTTGCCTTTCATGCTGGAGGTCATCGGTTCTAATCCCAGCGTCCCATATATATAGTCCCCTGAGCCTGCCAGGAGCAATTTCTGAGCCTGAAGCCAGGAATAACCCCTGAGCACTGCCGGGTGTGACCCAAAAACCACAAAAAAGAAAAATAAAAAAAAAAAAAGAAAAATCCCTGTAATGAGTCATTTTCCTTTTATTTGAACTTTTTTTACAGTCGAGTAGGAAAGTCAGTGTATCCTTAAACCTTGTATCCTTTTAGTTAAAAAAGGTTAAATTTCACAAAATATTAAATAGCTCCAGCTTACAGTTCATACAACTCTGCTAATTCTAGTTGTAGGTTTGGAGCATGAATATAGAACTTATGTAGTAGCCCTGGCATATAGTATGAACTGTGTCTTTAATAACCTCATTGATTCTTTTTCAACTCATTTAAAAAAATGCCTGCTTCTAGAGTCTCAAAAATGCCTGTTGATAGACTACCTGCCTATAAAGTCTTTCATAGATAAGCTAGCATTCTTGATTCTTGAGTGCAGAGTCATCACTCCAGCTTATCTAATGATCATCCTTGCAAGAAGAGCAGATTAATTAACATGCAAAAAAAAAAAAGAGGGGGATTAAAAACTCAGCAAAAGTACTTTGCACCTCCAGATAGCTTTTACTTTTCTCTCTGGAAAATTTCAGAAACATGCCAAACTAGAGAAAACAATTCCCAGATCCCAGCCTGGGAGGAGTTTAGTATCTTCTGGAAGGCAGCATAATGTAGTCATTAAAAGTACCAAAGTCAGATTTCCTGGATTTGCATTCCAGTTCCTAAAGGACTATAAGACTTTGGGAAAATTATGCACTATGTGTTTTTTTCTTTTCTATCTTAAGAAGTTTTCAGGGAGCCAGCAGTCTCTACTAGTGATACTCAGCCTAGTTGGCAGAGATTCAACTTGAGAACCAGAGTAGGTGGCACTGCTCAGGTCATGTAGTTCCAGGGACCACTAGAACCATCTTACTGGTATTTGAGTGCTTCTAGAACTGCCCCTAAAAATTATGCCAGCCCCAGGGTGGTACCCTGCATTTCTCAATGCTTGGGAGGCCATATGGTATGGGGGCGGGGGGTCAAATCCAGATTAAGTGCAATGCTAGATATATACCATAACTGATATATTCTCTCCCGGCCCTAATTATGATCTTTTGTGCCACTGTCTCTATATTAGTGAAAGTGCTCAATTTGATAATATAAGGAGACCAATCTTATCCTTGGCTCAGTAGTATATATATTATGTTCCTATAGCATAGACACTTTAATATTAAATAATACATTTAAATATTATGTAATTGATACTAAATAATAAATCATATTCATTCATTCATTTCCCAACCTGCTTTATTCTAGTTCAGGATCATTAGTGGCCTGAATCTATCCTGGCTAACAATGCATAAGGCAGGACATATCTATGGATTAGACATTATTCCATCTCATACAAACCTATTTTTATTCATTCAGGGACAGTTTAGATACATCAATGAACTTGCACATCTTTTGGTGTGTCAGAGTTTACCTTGAGAAATGCCACTTAACATGGGGA
The DNA here is from genome assembly GCF_024139225.1 of Suncus etruscus. Lineage (NCBI taxonomy): Eukaryota > Metazoa > Chordata > Mammalia > Eulipotyphla > Soricidae > Suncus > Suncus etruscus. The sequence goes on along the minus strand of NC_064851.1, from coordinate 28,018,956 downwards.
GAAAATGCAAAGTCCATACGCAGTAGATCCAATGGGGAATTTAATTTTCTCACTTCAATCCTATACATCTGTTGAAGTTGATAATGGTCATTTTAAAGAACTTGCTCTTTTAAGATTATGATGCTACTAATAATACATATCTCACAGATTACAAGATTGTTGCCAACAGCAAGTGATTTAATATAAGTAAAATAGTTAAAATATTATCCAACTCACAGAAATTAGTTATGTTATATATTTGTATCTTCAGTTATATGGTTTTAAGATATAGCCAGCAAGAATTAAAGAGAAAAAAAAGTGATAGGTCCAATCATTTGCCCTCTAGAGTTTGCTAATAACTTAGATTTCTTACTAGATATAGCATAAAAATTTGGAATAGAATAAATTTAAGGTAGTAGACCTATTACAAGAAACATCATAAACTGAAATAAAAAGTTGGTAGGGTTACATTGCTAAAATAAAGGGTCAGAACGACAACATTTTTTTGTTGTGCTCCTTGACTCTGAGCTAATTTAGTTTTAGAATCTGATTCAAAACTAAGTTTTAAGTAAAAATTAAGTTGGCTGCCTTTCCTAGTTTGGTATGGTTCATCCTGCAATGATACAAATCAGATTAGTTCAAGGCTCACCATGATGACAATCTTTTTGTTTTGTTTTGTTTTGTTTTGTTTTTGGTTTTTGGGCCACACCCGGTGACGCTCAGGGGTTAATCCTGGCTATGCGCTCAGAAGTTGCTCCTGGCTTGGGGGACCATATGGGACGCCAGGGGATCGAACCACGGTCCTTCCAAGGCTAGCGCAGGCAAGGCAGGCACCTTAACCTCTAGCGCCACCGCCCGTCCCACATGATGACAATCTTAAAGAGAAACAAAATATTGCTACTTAGAAGAAATATTTAACGTGCTCAATTCTGTAAAACAAGACTAAGATGAATGACTGGAGTTTTTATAAAAGCAATTTGAAAGAAATTTACATATTAGAAAAAGGTTTTTAGGGCCAGAGAGATAACATGGAATTATGGCATTTGCCTTGCATGCAGAAGGATGGTGGTTCGAATCCCTGCATCCCATATGGTCCTAGGAGCCTGTCAAGAGAGATTTCTGACTGTAGAGCCAGAAAGAACCCCTGAGTGCTGCCAGGTGTGACCCAAAAACCAAAAACAAACAAACAAACAAAAAAAACAAAAAAAAGAAAAAAAAAAGAAAAAGTTTTTTATTTTAATTGTTTTAAAAAGGGCTGCTATATTTTAGCAACAGTTTCTTTACTACTATTAAGCAGAATGTTAGCTTTTTATTTACCTGTGTAGAAGAGATATTTGTCATATATAGTCACAAAGATGAAAAGAGATAATATGCATATGCAATTAGTATAGTTCCTGATACATTGTGAATAATTGATCAATGATTAACATAAACACTACTGCTTCTCCCACTACTACAATTATTATTAATAATAATGGGCATTTTGACTATAAGATATGGCTAGTTCCTGTGACAATAGATTGTTAGCTTCTGTGTTTTAAGGTCTCTTTCTATTCAGAAATTTTAAAATTCTTTAAAATAGGAGGTAATTTACCTTCAAGGATATAGTGCTACTTTTTGTGTGTTTATTTTGCTAGAGCCTTAGACAATGCTATTATTTGTTATTCTCTCCTTTATTTAGAATTGTCTAACCTATGTATAGTTCAGCTGTATTCTTTGTTAGCATAGTAATTATAACTTCTCTGTTTATAAAGATGAAAAGGAGAGGGGATAAAGAAATAAAAAATTTCAAGTTTAAATATCGATGTCTTTTGTTTCTCACTGTAAACAGGTTAGAGAGTTACTTTTTTCATGTTTATCTTCTTTATTTTCTGTGAAGGAATTATGCTTTAAACTCAGACTTTGCAAGCCCTGATACTTTTTTGAGTAGCTACATTTTGTTTCCTGGACAAAGAAATTCTGTCAAGAATAAAGTAAAAATTAGTGTAATTCCCTCCAAGGTAAAAGAATTTTTAGAAGCAAGATGGGAACAGCAATAACAAAACAAAGCCAGGATATATATAAAGGGAAAAGTGAAAGCTAGTATTTTATCCTATTGCTGGAAGTATCTGCTTCTGGTACAATGTATTTTATTAGAACGCCTCTAATTGTTCTTATTGTACAGATTTATTGACAGTGACATAGAACTCTACAGGACAAATAAAATACTTTGATTTATCAATGCCTATAGGAAAATAGAGTATAACAAAAAAGAACATAGATAGTGAAATTATAAAAGATTTAAAATAATAACTGGCTTTTACTCTATAATTCCTTCTTGCTTAGCAGATGACAAATGCAAGCACTGTTGGAGTTTGGCTTCATTTTTATTTTTCCTAAGTGTATTCAGTTTATTTAGGCTCCCTTTTCCTTCAAGAGTTTTTCCTCTTCTTGCTGATAGGCCTGCAGAGGCAATCAAGGTTGAACAATAGGTGCCTTCTATTTCAAGTGGGCAATTTGCATTTTTGAGGATCTCCTGACTGGATTAAGCACTTTTCATGGAGGTTTCTGCAGCTCCGGAGAATGTTGCTTATAGAAATTCACCTCATTTTTAGCAGTGTAGGATGCTGCCCAGCTTTCACACTCCTGAGAAACACAGGGAACCTGAATTTGCACAAAGTAATTGTTTTTTATTTCTTCTGTATTTCATTGTTCATTAATTCAGAACTGTTAAGTCTCTGCTCTTTCCTAATTTTGACTCTGTGTAAATTTTTACTTAAAATGGAGCCAGTGGCACAAAAAGGAGCAGGAAACTGGATTTTGAAAATTCTGTCTCTAATGAATTTTTAAATCACTTTGTTTTCTGAGCCCATTTTCTGATTTCCAACATGAAGGGTTACCACTTTTTAGGAGTTGGAAATTCTATGCAACATTAACTAACATCCCCTTTCTTCTTACAACAGGTAAAACTGTATATGAACCACAAATGAGGCATTATAGACAAAGTGGAAAATGAGCTTTTCTTATTGTTTATAGACAAAAGTTCGTATATAAATGCAATTGTTATAACTGAACAAAGTTCTTCAGGATTAGGCCTTATGATACATGTGCTATTTTGGCTATATATTAAGACATAAAAAATTCAACTATGTAGGAGCATATTGAGTGATGTGATGCTGGAATTCTGAGATGAATACATTTAAAGTATATGCATGAAGAGTGCACAGTTTAGAATTTGAGGAAGTCAGATAGGTAAGGAACAAAGTGAGAGGAGCCAAAAATCTAAAAACTGGGGGAAAAGACTTTATGTTGGAAGTCAAGGAAAGCACAGTTGAGAATGAAGTCTATAAAAATAGCTTAGAGATAATTGGAGACTTTATTGGGATAGTAATAGGAGAGGATCTACTGTAGTAGGTCTAACAGTAAATGTAAAGTTGAAACAGGGGAGTATAGATGTTCATAAATGTGGTCATGTGACACATGGACAGATACTTAAGTGTAGAATCAACTGGTATTTTTTTTTTTGCAGGAGGAGGGACACTACTATGCTTATATATTGAGAGAATGATCAGAAAGAACAGAGGTGGCAAAGAAGGGTTGAAAGCCAAAAAAAGAGATGCAAGTCACTACCTTGAGATCTCGTCTCTGGTTTGACAGAGTCCTTTGAGTTCTGGCTGCTCTTTACCTCTTTAGCTTTATTTCTAATTACCTACAGTTACCTACAATTACCTACAGAACTAAACAATAAAATTTACCGAAGCTATTTTCTGGAGTACTATTTTATATGCATTTTGTTGATGTTTTTTGCCCTTTTGGCGATAGAATTGGGGTGGAAGACTATTGTCTGTCTAGTTTTTCACTTATCCTGAAACCTTATTTTGGTTGATCTCTTTCTCTTGGAATCTTCTTTCATTTTTCTCCTCACTATTGTCTTACAGTTAGTCACTTTAACCTGAAATCCTTTAACATTCTTTCTAGGCTTTTATGCCTAGATTATTTATTAAATAATCAAACTTTTAAAATAAATCTTTGAGCTAGTTTGTCATCTAATTGAAATGGAGCTTCTAGGATTTTGTAAGCAAAAAACCCACATTCATTGTAGACTGGTAGTTTGGTTAACCTGACAATTTCTCCCCAGGAACAGTCAGGTCATGATACTATTTTGGCTTTGATATAACCTAACAAATAACATAACCTAACAAATAACAATACAGATAAAGACCCAAGTTTCTGATTGGACAGAATAGTAGAAAATACTTTGTGGAATAATTTTGGTTTATTTCCTCATTTTTACTTCTAAAAATGCATCAAGGGCTAGAGAGATAGTATAAAGTTGTAAATCTTGCAACCTTGCAAGTGGTTCATCGGGGCTTGATCTCCAGCATGTATATGGTCCCTGGAGCACCACCAGGGTGGCTCCTAAGCACAGAGACAGGAATTCTTGCTTCTGACTACTGCCACGTGTAGTACCTTCCCCCCCAAAACCTTCACCTAAATCTTGCAATTTGAAATTTGTGTTTTAGGCCACACCCTATGTGTTCAGAGCTTACTCTGTGCCCAGGATCACTTCTGGAAGTGCTTGGGGGAGTAGGGGTACCAGGGATTTTTTTTATCTTGCAAATTATGTACATGTAATTTATGATTGTGTATGTTGTATATCCCACAACTATGAATGTTCACCATTTTGTCATGTGCATTCATGTTTTTCTTTGAAATTTTCTAAATACATAAACTATGCCTACTCAATATAGAACAAAACCTTCTCTTCCCTTCTCTATAGCCTGTGTTAGCCAAATCAGATTGCAAACCTACAAGTTGTTTTCTCTTCAAAAATTATTTATTTTCTATTTAGCTCTTTCTATGAATTTTTGACAACCATGTCATGAAAATTTCCTATTTATCTTTGCTCTTATAGGTGACAATAATTCCTTGAGACCAAAGAACATTACTTGATAGGTAAATGTTTCATAAATGTTTATTAAGCAAGGCAGGGAGGCAACATGTGGGAATAATGGTATCTAAATGAAGTTTTACTGTGCTTCAAAGAAGTTAGTTTGAGAGATCATGTGTTCTTCAGTTCTTTCATAAAGTAATGCAGTCTCCTTGATCATTAGGAAGTACTGCTATTATAGAAAAAGCCTGGTAAGGGCCAAAGCTATTAGCTGTGTTGCCAGTATTACAGACCCTTGGCTGTAGTAAGAACTGAAGATTGAATCAGAGAAATAAAGTACAGAAGTAGTTAATTAAAGCAAAAGTGTATACTTAATAACTTAAAGAGAAAAGAATTATTTCTAAGTAAGACAAGCTGTTTATTAAAAGCAAGAGTACACGCTCAAGTATTGGAATGTGTGCCTGCTTCAAAGAGAGTATCACCATTTCTACATAAATTTTTAGGGTAGATAGCTATTGAAAATGACACACTAATAAGGGGTAGAATATACATGTGATTCCAGAGAAAAGGAGGTTTGCAGGATGATGATTTATTAAAGCAGCACACCAAGTTTTTAACCATGTTTGGTTGTTTCTGGGGGTTTCTATGAAAATTGTAAATTGTCATGATGCAAGTCTGTGTGATTTTCATAATGCAAATGTTTTCACCTTTTAATGCCCTATATTTCCGACTCATTACTTCTGTTGGCAGAAACAAATCCAGATCCTAAGCTTTGTGTACAACACCTGATGAAAGATGATAAATTGATGAAAGATTAACAAAGATAAAAATTGCAAACCGAGGTGATGTTGATGTTTTAAAGTACAGGATACGGTAGTTAGTAGTACTTGTATAAACACATAGGTAGTTGCTTAGGAATAGAACTTGTCTGTATGGATATTTTTTCCATAAGGGATTAAATTGTACTATTATCTATTGATGTCAGTTGTACTATGCACATCACTCTTCTTGTCTTACCAAACTGTTAGATAGTACTGTTGGAATACAGTGGAAAATTTTCATATCTCTTTGAATTCTTTTGAAATAGATAAACATATAAATATCATTCAGAGTACAGAAGAAAAACACCAAAATTTAATAAAATATATGGAGAATTTACATGGCTAAAATTCTTAAATGGGCAAAACCAGGGCTTTATAGCCTGTGTTAGGAGACTTAAATTGAGCTTCCTTTGCTAGAAAGCTTAATAGTTTTTAGTAATTTATTATACAAATTATACTTACATAGAACATTGTGATGAAGTTCACTGTTCAAGTGAGGAATCTAGGAACCATGATTACTTTCTATAGCAGGGGAGGGAGTGGAGAGATAGTACAGCAGGTAAGACACTTACTTTGTACACACCTATCTTGGGTTCAATCCCAGGCCTTACATATGGACTCTTGAGTACCACCACCAGGAGCGAGAAGTAAATTCTAAGCATTGCCAGGTATACCAATACATGAGGAATTCATTTTTTTTCCTTCCTTCCTTCCTTCCTTCCTTCCTTCCTTCCTTCCTTCCTTCCTTCCTTCCTTCCTTCCTTCCTTCCTTCCTTCCTTCCTCCCTTCCTCCCTCCCTTCCTCCCTCCCTCCCTCCCTCCCTCCCTCCGTTCCTTCCTTCCTTCCTTCCTTCCTTCCTTCCTTCCTTCCTTCCTTCCTTCCTCCCTTCCTCCCTCCCTTCCTCCCTCCCTCCCTCCCTCCGTTCCTTCCTTCCTTCCTTCCTTCCTTCCTTCCTTCCTTCCTTCCTTCCTTCCTTCCTTCCTTCCTCCCTTCCTCCCTCCCTCCGTTCCTTCCTCCCTTCCTTCCTTCCTCCCTTCCTTCCTTCCTTCCTTCCTTCCTTCCTTCCTTCCTTCCTTCCTTCCTTCCTTCCTTCCTTCCTTCCTTCCTTCCTTCCTTCCTCCCTCCCTCCCTCTCTACCTCCCTTCCTTCCTTCCTCCCTCCCTCCCTCTCTACCTCCCTCCCTTCCTTCCTCCCTCCCTCCCTCCCTCCCTCCCTCCCTCCCTTCCTTCCTTCCTTCCTTCCTTCCTTCCTTCCTTCCTTCCTTCCTTCCTTCCTTCCTTCCTTCCTTCCTTCCTTCCTTCCTTCCCTCCCTCCCTTCTTCCTTCCTTCCCTCCCTTCTTCCTTCGTTTCATTTTTTTTGTTTGTTTGTTTTTATTTTTGGGTCACACCCGGCGATGCTCAGGGGTTACTCCTGGCTGTATGCTCAGAAATAGCTCCTGGCAGGCACGGGGGACCATATGGGACACTGGGATTCGAACCAACCACCTTTGGTCCTGGATCGGCTGCTTGCAAGGCAAATGCCGCTGTGCTATTTCTCCCGGCCCCTTCGTTTCGGTTTTTAATTGCTGGTATGAAGTGGACTGATGCTAGTTTATAGTTGTAAAAAGATTGAAAACCACTTTGTTTAACATAACAGTATTAAATACTTATTTTTTCTAAGTACTGTACTGAGAGTAAAAGATTAAAATGCATAAGGGTATATTTAGTCTTATTAGGGAAGGTGCATATAATGATAATGGAAAATGTGCTCTTTCTAAATGATTCTGTTTACCTAACTGTGTTACTGAAACAATGAGATCATTGCGAACCTTTAAATCCAAGGCACTTCACTTTTTGTTGGTTATTTTGAATTTCAAAGATAATTCTCATGCATCATGAAAACTGTATATGAATAAGAACTTATAATTGTATAAAAAAACCCTTAAATATTACATAACATAGTATATACACCTAATTTTAGAACAAATGAATTAATTGATTTTAAAAATATTACTGTTTTTTAAAGAAACTCATGCTAACTTTGTTGAGTCTGTAGAACTGGCTGTTGTAAGAGGCAAAGACAAACTTTATTTAGAAAATTAAACACACCAAAAACTATCTCCCTACCCTGTTTATTCTAGGCTGAAATTCCAGCACAAGCATTAAAGAAAGTCCTGGTAAACTTATTGTGTTCTCCAGTGAACATTAAAATTAGCACCCATATGAATATTATAAAAACAAGGAACAGAATGTTCACAATAAACCTTAGAAAGATTTTGATACAGATAGAGCAAATGTTTCATTTTCATTTTTTAATGTAATGCAGTTACAACTTACTTGCAACGTTATTCCCTGCATGGAGGCCCCCTAATTATTTCATCATGCAGCAGGAAATCCTGGTAGGTCATATATAAACAGCCTGAGGCAAGAACCTCTTCATCTGATGGAGTATGACATCTGACATCTGTGCAGCCTGCTGCTCTCTGCCACAATTAGCCAGGAAGCTCAGACATTAATGCAAAGGCAACTGGGAACTTGGGATAATGCGGAGTAGCAAAAGTCTTTGCTAATCCCATAAATTCTTATGAAGATGAAAAAGCGACAGCAAATAGGTGACAATTTTCTCAGGAACCTAACCTTTATGGTCTTTTTTCCCTGACTGTTTTTCAGGCAGTAAGTCATCATTCTGATTTCTCCACCCATTCTACCTCTGATGTATGCATAATTTCCCTTGAATGTGAATGAGACTTAAGTGCACTTGAAGGATGCTGGGCATAGCTCTTGGTACTGTTTATGCTTAATGTTAACATGGGAGGTAGGTGGGTGGGAGTCCCTTTCTGGGCTTTACAAACTAAATAAGACCTCTATGTAGGACATGCTTAGGAACTGAAGTAGCACCTGCTTTCTAGGCTAATTGTTTCTACCAGACATTTGTTAGTTATTCTTATTTTTGAGGTAACTGCTATGGAGAGTGATTATCTTGCTTTGCCACCACTTCCACTGTATTATCTGATATGTAAATAAAATTTTCATATTTTTCAGGACTTTTATTAAACAGATATTTATAGAGTATCTGCTATTCTTGAACTTAGGAGTGAAAAATCATCTTTACTCATTTTTACTATTTAAGGAGTTGGACAAATAAACTGTATAACTTGAAAGTGTGATTAGTGTTTTGTAACATCAACTAAATGAATGAAGAAGCAAGTGACTTAAAAAAAAGTCAAGAAACATTGCTTTAAAGGGTGATATTTGATATAGACCTTGATTGTTAAATTTCAAAGTTGTGTTTTTTGTTTGTTTGTTTTTTTTGTTTGCTTTTGCTTGCAAAGTGAAGAACAGTGAGTAACAAAATCAAAAGCACTGAGAACTTGTAGAAAATCAGGGATATTTGAGGGAGCTCTTGGAGGATTATTTGTAAGAGAGTGGGATATCAAGTTAGAAAGTAGATTCGGAATCTTAGAACAGAAATTATTAGCTTGATTTTCTTTTATTTATGTATTTTTGGGTTTAGATTTTGGTATCACACTCAGCAATGCTCCTGGCCCTGATCTCAGGAATCACTCCAGGTGGTGCTCTGGGACCATTTGGGATACCAAGGAATGAACCTGGGTCTGCCTGGCCTGTACAGGCAAGCACCCTACCCTCTGTATCTCTGTATTACATAGTGAAGGCTCTGGATTTTTTTTAATTGAAAAGAATGTTTCACTAAAATTAAACTTTTGGAAGAATGTTCTGGCTGATGTGTCTGAGATAGATTTGAAAGTGAAAAATTTGAGTGATGAAGCCAGTTAGAAAACTGCTCCCATTGGGATTCTTCATATTCTTTTTGTTGGTTTCTTCAACAAATAAATATCTTATATGATGAAGAAAAGATATCTTTAAAGTTTATGTCTTATATTTTTCCTTATAGGGGGGATGGTACTGGAAATGAGACCTTAGACCTCACACATGTAAGGTTGCATTCTTCTGCTGGGCCCAAGTCTTGCTAATCTTAATGATTCTGATAATTCATGATTAGTTTGACTATCTTTTTTTTTTTAATTCCCCAACCCATTTATACATTTTCTTTATTCTTCTTCTGAGCCCTTGAGATCCAGAAATGACTGAAATCACACCCCCTTTGAGATTAAAGCTCTTGGCTAACATTACAATAGTTTCAACACTATTCGAACTGAACTCTTTGAAGTTAGTGATTTGCTAAAAAACGATATAGCAGATTATTTGTCCAAAATAATCACTAGTTGGTGTATAAAAGATAAAAAAAAAGCTTTAAAAGGTTTATGATCGGGAAATACATATGGTCAACTATGGATTGATTTTTATAAAAATTGGACTGAAGAAATTTATAAGGGAAACCCTGCGGATTCAAAACAAACATGCTGCATTAATTATTATTATTCATCCTCTATTGCAACAAATAAATCTAGTACTATACAAATGACTGACAGTGCCAAAGAAAGAATAATATCTCAGTCATGAAGTGCTTATAATTTATATAAATACATATTTTTATGTTTTTCCAAGCTATATATCTGAATTGTGACTGTGGTTATTTTTCTCAAATTCACATTTTGTCTCTGGGTCGCATATAGACAAAAAATGTGGCATTTTAAGACTTAAACATTTTTCAAAAATAATGCTTCTCCTTCATAATACTAGAATTGAAATTCTACTACTGTGCTACTTCTTGGTTGAATTTCCAATATAGATGCAAATTGAGAAAAGGAGAGTCAGTTTAAGGCTCTGTAGAAATATATAAAATAGAAAGAGTATAAAATTGTAACTTCTAGTGTAGAGTTAAAATTCTTTTTATTTCAAAATATGTTTGCTACTGTAAAACCACAGAGGAATACATGTAGAGATTAGTACGAACATTTCACCCTAATAATCAGGGTACAAAATTAGGGGAAAAATTAAGTTTTTTGTTAAATGGCAGTGAACACCTATAAATTAAGCATTAATATGAATGATATAGTAGACACTTATGTTTTTATTTCAACTTATGTATTTATGTATTATTTTTATTTATTATGCATTTATTTCAACACATAATTTGTTTTACTTTCTTTATTGATTAAATAGATATGCATTGAACTTATAGTTATTTATAATATAAACTACAGCACTTTGTAAAGAAGAGAAGGATAAATCATGGATTCCAAAACTGTATTTAATTATCAAAGAAGAATTATTAAAGAAAAAGCATAGGTAATGACTGAACAAAATAAATGAGCCCAGTGGCTGGAGCAATAGCACATCATGTAGAATATTTGCTTATGCATGATCAACTCAGGTTCAATCCTAGCATCCCATATGATCCCTTGATCCTTTCAGGACTAATTTCTGAAGAAGGAAGATCTAAAACTAACCACTGAGCACCACTGGATGTGACTGCCAAACCAAAAAAAAAAAAAGTGAGCCTTAGATAAAAGTTAGGTTAGGACCCTTGGAGAAAACTCTAGATAGAGAGAAAATAATATATACAACTTCATAGTAATGAACACTATAAATAAAGAGAATCTATTAAAGAAGACTTCCTAAATGAGGTAACATTTGAGTTAAAACTTGACTTAGCAAGAAACATAAAAGCTAATGCAAAGGTCCTAATTGATCTGAAATATGTGCTGAAGGGGAAGGCCAGTGTTTTTGTGATATAGATAGTTGGAGGGAGCATACTATAAAATAGGAGGTGACATTTGAGGAATGGGTCTGGACTCAGTAGGCTGTGGTTAATCACTTGTATTTTTGCTGCTGTTTCTTTGGGAAAAATACACCAGTGCTCAGGGCTACTCATGATTCTTTGCTCAGTTTCTGCTGGAGGTACTCAGGGACAATGTGGTTCCAAAGATTAAATTGGGACTCCCACATGCAAAGCTTAGCCCATTAAACCATCTCTCTAGCTCCAAAAATGTGCATTTTTATCTTTGGTGCCAGTAATTGAAGGAATTTAGATGCAGCATTACATAATTTATGCTGAGAAAAAAATAGTGAAGGGTGTGTAGAAAGCAAATCAGTTAGCAGTCTATTGTAGTAGTTCATCTGAGAGATCTCTTTTTAATCAACTAGAGTCAGTCATGAAAATTATTTTGTGCATTGGAGATTTATTTTGGTCAGTAACAAAGTTATCTGTTGTATAAACATTTAAATATGTCAAACTACAATAGATAAAATTCTACCAACCCCAAATTCCTTACAAGGAAAATGATGATGTATTTAAACAAAATTACTTTAGGGATCTGTTTCAAAGAGTTCAAAAATTAACCTTATAGGTTCTAAAAACCTATTTGGCCTACAGGCTCCTCTTTAGAAAATTATAAAAAAGTCACTCAGTATTCTATGAAAATCTACTTTCTTTAATTGAGCAAACAAAAAGTCTTCCCCAATTTCAGTTATATCCCACTCCTGGATCTCTCTAGACCCCTCCAGTGTCAGTAGACACCCCCCAATTTGGGAATCACTGCTTTTGAACAATAACAATTTTCTTATCTAAGACATCAAATTAATAAAAATATGAAAGTGTGCAGTATTCCTGGGCATTAAATTTGTCTTTTAAAAAGAACAATAATTCCAACAACCAAATGATCTAAGGAATATGTGGCAAAAAAGGGAGATAAGAAGAGAGCATAAAGGGAAAAAAAACCCCTCTTTTTACCAAAAGCAAAATTACTACTTTTCTTTTAGTGGTTGCTCTACCTTAAAATCTTGCTGTCAAGATTCTATTAGACATGGTTTTAAGTGCTTCAATTTGTTTCTGTATTCAGAACTACACACACACACACACACACACACACACTATGCTCAAGGCAGTGAGATTTCCAATGCTATATAAACAATGTACTCTGGCTTCTAAAAATTCATTTTGCATATATTACATGCATTGATATTCAAATATTCACATGAAGTTCCCAGCAAGCTTACAGTGATTATGACCTCCACAATCACCTTAATTGGCTCAGCCCCAGTCCATGACTGTAACTTGGAGTTACTGGAAAAGAGCTCAGACCTCTGTAACTGAGTATTTATAAATATTCTCTTCCTTTCTGTTTTTCTCTTTGTGAAAGTCCTGTTAAAAGTACCCCTAGGAAGAAGTTTTGGGAAGGGTGGTTCAAAACTCTTTAAAAAAAAAACCTTTAATTAGATAAACAGATTGTAAAATCAAGGGGCTAGTATGTTTTATTAAATAGTATTATTACTCTATTAAAATATTTAAAATATTTGATATCTTTTTATTCTTTCATTCTATGTATGTGAATGTTAAGTAAAATTATAATTTTGTTGATTATAGACATGGGGATGGGTCTTTGTCCTACTATACTCATATCAAATAAAAGGAGCACTCCATGTCGTTTTTCTTTTGGTGTAGTAATAAGGCTCTTAAATTAGATGGGGAAATGGTTTGAGTGGAATATATGTGTGAGGAAGATACTTTCCAGTTGAAATTTTTGGTTTTCTAGGTGTCCTTTTAGAATTCTTCCAGTGGATTAAGTTCATTGTCAATGCTATTGGAAAGGAACCTATTCAGCTGTAAATAAGAATTTCAAAAAATCTTAATAGAAAAAAAATACTTTGAAAATATTATAAATCTAGATGTCACCTTCCCACAATATTTTTGGGTCACAACCGGCAATATAAGAGTGAGAAAGGTCACTTCAGGTGGTGCTCAGAGTACCATGTGATGCCAAGGATTTTACCTTGGGCTCTCACGTGCAAAACTGTGCTTTAGCCCTTGAAGCAATTTTACCAGGCCCAATATTTCTTCATAGAAATCTAAATAGAAAACATATTTTTAGGTTGTGCCTCTGAGACTATGTAATTGATATTTGGAAAAACTGAGTAACACACTCTATGAATAGGAGGATAATAAAGATTTTGAGCTCAATTAAATTAACTTTATCATTTTATTTATTTTTGTAGTATTAGGAATTGAACCCATACTTAAAAGGCCTTTGCTTTGCCACAGGGCCATACTTTCACCCTGAAACTTAATTTTACTCATTCTCCTGATTGCTGCGTATGTATCAATCCTTATACCCATTCTGATATATTTTAAGGGAAAAAATTTTGTTGAACCTGGCACTTGAGCTTTCTACACTGCTGACTACCTTTGAAATTTAGGGTAGGAAATCTCTAGTAAAGCAAAGTATTACACTTAATGAACCAGGCAGGGAAGGACAAGAAGGGAGGGGATACTCAAGTTTCTGTACTTTAGTGAGCTCCTTCACAGAGTAGGGGGAGATTTGGGTGTTGCTTTAATCTATGATGAGGCACTAAATCCAAGATTTTAGCAGATATAACAGAATGAGATCCTTTTCTGTTCCTTGGAAATCCAAGGGAATATGTTCTTGGAGCAGACTTTTCTTGTCTTGTCTATACCAGCTGCTGGCCCTAGAGGAGGAATCTATGAACATAGACTTTCTGCTTACCTTTGGAATGGGTTTGTCATGATGAGAGAAGTAATGAAGTAGTTTTTTTGGAAATGGCACACCTGGCTGTGCTCATGATTTACTCCTGCTTCTGCATTCAGGGATCACTTGTGGGGGACTTGAGAGGCATATGTAGTGCTGTAGGATTAAACTTCGGTTAGCCACGTGCAAGGCAAGTTCACTTCCCTCTGGACTATCTCTCCAGCTTCTGAAGGACTTTTATACTCAGTCTGACTCCCTGTCACAAGATGGTGACTGAAAAACACCTGACAGATTGATCCTCTCCTCCACACTCAAAGATCTGAAAAACAAAATATATCTCATAAACTAAACCCACAACTCTTTTTTCTAAAATAGCAAAGAAGTCACCAATTAAAGGTTAAGTTTTGAAACAAATAATCACAAAATATCTTAGAAAATTCATTTTAACACAGGATTGGAGAATTAAATGGAGACAATACAGTACAAGGTGCATGTCTTGTATGTGATACCCCAATTGGAATTCTGTCACTGTATGATTCACCAAGCATCACTGAATGTAGTCTTGGAAACCCCAAGTACCTTTGGCATGGTGCAGGTAATCCCTGGCTCTGTGAAACCCAAGTAGTCTTATATTACTGATTCTTATTTGAACTGCCAGGCCTAATTGATTGAGAATTTTTGGGAAGTAATCCTGTATTTCAGTTATGATTTAAATAATGAGATCTTGGACTTCACACCAGAGTTTACATATATACTTGAGTGTTTATATATATATATATATTTATATTTATATGTATGTATCTTCTTTTATACCACACACTGACTTTAATAAACATTTACATTTAAAATACATTTGATCAATGAGTTGGAAGCTTATAAATCAAGCTTATATATGACATATCTCAGAAAGTTAGTTAAATTTGCAGTGGGTAATGATACATAAAGATATTACAATAGATGCTTTTTAAATGACATTTTACAATAGATGTTTGTCTTAATGCTTAAATAAATGAAAAATTATATTAATATATTTTTTATTTTGTGGTTTATTTTTGGCCATTCCTACTCATGCTCAGGGCTTTCTTCTGACTGCTTAAGAATCAATCTTGGTGGGACTTGGGGGACCATAAGAATTACCAGGATTGAACCTGGATTGGTAACATGCAAGTCAAAGACCATACCTGCTGTATTATTGCTGTGTTCTAGTTAACTGAATTTTAGAAGACTCAAGCCAAAATTTGATATTATAATAATTTCAGGAAATTAATTCCATATATAGTAGATTTATTTGGCTTGGCAATTATCATTATTATATTTTACTCCTGCCAGCGATCAAACCCTAGTTAGCCACATGCAGAGCAAATACCCTACTTGCTGTGCTATTGCTCTGGCCCTGGCTTGGCAATTCTTTTGAAAAAAGAAGTATAGGACTAGAGAGATAGTTCTTGTTTTACACACAACCTGTCATGGTTCAATACCCAGCATCACAGATGACAGCACAAATTCTGACAGGAGAGATTGCCAATTACAGAGCCCTTCTAAGCATAGCTAGGTGTAGTCAAAAACCAAAATGTTTTAGTGTCTGCAAATTCAAAATGGACTAACTGAAAAGGGAGAAATCTATGTGAATTCTACATTTAGATATCAAGTGAATTTCTTTAATTTATAGATCCTTCTGATAAAATGGTGCCAGCTTCTCAAAATCTTTAGGGCAGTGTAGATTGTTTAGTTATTAATTATTAAGGTCTTATAAATGAGGGTAAAATAATATCAAGAGAGACATTTGCTTCAAACAGTGAATTTGAAGCTTGCCAATTGGTGAGTTTCTGAAATATCTCATTTTATGCCATGTCTCACGTCAAAGTCACATTGAAGACATTGTGTTTCGAATTCTTATATATATATTATTATTTTTTTTTGGCTTTGGAGTGTCACCCGTTACACTCAGGGGTTATTCCTGGTTATGTGCTCAGAAATCATTCCTGGCTTGGGGAACCATATAGGACGCGGGGGATCGAACCGAGGTCCATCCTAGGTTACTGCGTGCAAGGAAGATGCCCTACTGCTTGTGCCACCACACAGACCCAGAATTTTTAGAATCTTTTAAGAATACTCATTGTATACATAGGTAAAATTTTGCATTTTGTTGTGTATGTAAATATTTTAGGGGATTACTATGTTACTCACCCTAAACTGATTGGTGATTGTGCCCTACCCTAGGGTGTGACCTGGCATTCTGCCCCCACCCTAGGGTAGTACCTGATTCTACTTCCACCATTGGTTGGTATCTGATCCCACCATTGGGTGGTACCTGATTCTGGTGGATAAAAACAAGAGTCTGTGGAAGGCCAGGGTTTTTTGGCTGGAACTGAAGCTGAGTCTTTGGACTTCAGTCTTGTCCACCGAATAAAGCGAATATTTCCATGAGCCTGACTGCGAGCTGTTTACCCGCCATTTCACCTCAGAACCGTTGGCTAGACAGGGTGGCAGACGAGTACTCCGAGCTGGAAGAGAAAGGCCTCATTCTCCATCCCTCCATCAGTCAACCTCTTCAGGGGCTGACTTGCTACAGCATTTTATTGCAAGGGGTTCACCAAATCTAGATTAAGAATTCTAGAGCTGTAGGACATGGGATGATATATCTATCCTAAATCATAATGGTAGGGACTACATTCAGTTAAGTCTGATGGGTCAGATCTCTACTAGATAATTTGAAATGTATAGTATTTCCTTTAAGATTCAGCATTACTTTTGAGTGTGGGGCAAATCTAGTGATGCTCAAGGCTTATACCTGGTATTCTTTCAGGGATCATTCTTGTTGCTACTTGAGGGACCATATGAGCTGCTAGGGATTGAATCAGTATTGAATACAAGGCTTTAGAACCTGTATTATTTCTCTGTCCATAAGATGCAACAACAATTTTGTTCATTTTTAGTTTACAGTAGAGTAACTGATTTTGAGAGGCATTTGCTATTGACTCAAAACCGTTCAATGGCATTATCTAGAAATACAATTCAGATAACTCTTTCAAAGGTCAGTATTTTCTTTTAAACCCATATCTTCTTGCATACAAGGTTTGATACATCTTTGAGAAAAATAAAAGTAAATAAAAGTGTTATGTGGAAGGTATTTTGTATTGTTCTTAAAGAATGCATGGGTGGAACTTATGTGGAATAAGTTTGATATTTGAAATTTGTTTTTTTCTTACATTGACCTATAGACATATCTCATTTAAAGACCTTGCTTTTACATATACTTTCATCTTAAAGCATTTAGAAGCATATGATTATTACCTGTCTTATAACTAGTTGTGTACCAAGATATTTCGTGATTTGACCAAGGTCAGATCACTAATTTTAAGAGCTTTCTGTTTCCTTTTGTCATCAACTATGGTATTCTGCTTCTCAGAACATCTTCACAGTGAAATGAGACTAAGTATATAAAAATGAAAATGTTTAGTGATATAATCTACTTTGGCTAGGAAAATAAAAGTATTCATTTTAGAAATTCTAGTAAAGCATACATTAATTAATAATTTAATTAATATTCACCTTATTAACATAAAGGAGTCCAAATCTATACAATTAAAACATTTTGACTTTAAAATTGAAAAATTTTAAATTTGGAATCTTTTGGGTATGGGGAGAACAAGTTTCCCTTCAGGCTAGATGGAAACAAAGAATTCCGTAGGAGTTTCCCTTTTGCCTTTCTCAGGTCTACGGCTTCTGTTTCTTCCAGGTTTATGGAAATAACCTTCCTTTTCTCTTTATTTACTTAAACTAAGTGTTGAGTTTTACAGGATACTTTACCTACAATCTAATTACCATGCTTATCTTAATTAGTCTAAATGTTGTTTGTGAAATTTTGCCATTTACAGTATTTATTGCACACATGCTTATTGATTTTCAAATTGACCTGTTTGTTCAGCAAATTAGACTATGTTTATCCTTCTTTTACAAATGAATAAATTGAGATCCATAGAGATAAAAGGACTTTCCATAGTCACTAAGAGATATATGGTAGAACTAGTTCCAGGATTTAAGCCTATCATCCTAAAGGAATTTTCTTAGAGTAGCCACACCCAGGGGATAGCCCTAAAATGCTAGCTGAATCCTTAGGACTATATCCTGTAATGCCAGAGGTAAGTGGGTGGGAAAAGGTCTTTAGCTATTATCACTGACCCAAAATTGATTTTGTATTTAGCAGAAGCATTGGAACCTTTCAGAACAACTTGAATTGAACATAATCACTTTCAATTATGCTTTTTAAGGATCATTTATGACCCATTATGGTATGGAGCAATTCAGATTTTTTGATATGTTCAGAATATCTCTTAGGAAAGGTAAAGGAAATTGTTCTTATGACAATTGGAGAATTTTTGTATAACCAGAAGTTGTTTTCTGAATCTGTCATTTGCTCCCTAATAATTGAGATTTTGGCTAGTGATGCTTTTGGCAGTTTACTCAAATTTAACAAGTATAATTCTTTTTTTTTTTCCTACTTATTATAGTCCTGTTACTATATGCTACATATAGGACTCACTGTTTAAGAGGAAGTAAGTTGAAAACAAAAAGCAGCATCTATTTTCACTTTCGGCTTGCTATTTAGAGAAACCATGACAACATTTATTTTTATGTTATAATTTTTGCAATACATTATATAGTTATTATGTATACACTAAGTTTTAAATAGTATATAACTTTATAATGCTATATAATATTATATTAAAAGCATGCACTCAATCTCTATAGCTTTCTCTTTAGTCTCTGTGGATCATTTCTTACTTGTGTTTTTGTTGCTGTTGTTTTTGGGCCACACCCAACTGAGCTCAGCAATTATGCCTGGGAGGGTTTGGAAGTTTGGTGGTGCTGTGGGAATAGAAGTTGCTTGGCCACGTGCAACGCAAACATCTCAGTCTCTGTACTATCCCTTCACTCTGTGACTCATTCCTTTTGTTTCTTTTTTTCATAAGATGGGGTGTACACCCATCTAGCTGTGCTCAGAGCTTACTCCTTACTCTGTTTAAGGATCACTCCTGGGAGATGTGGGGCCGGGTATTGAATCACTGAGGCCAATAGCATGCAACGTGCCATGTATATTATCAATTAATAAATGATTAAGATATAGAGATAGTTCAAGGCCTGAATAAATGTTTTCAATGCAGGAGACCTGGAATTTATCTGCAGAGTAGAGCTGGGACTGGTTCCTAAACAGCGTTGTGAATAGTCCCTAAGAAACTACTGGTGAGGACTGAACATCTTCCTTTTTTTTTCACCCAAAAGTAATGATTACCATTCTATAAAATTTACCTTGTTAAAATACAATTCAGTGATTTTTTTTAAAAAACATATTTATAGTTCTATAATAGTGCCAGTGTCTAATTTTATATTTTCATCAGCCCCAAAGAAATGATTTTCATTAGCAGTCACATTTCATCCCTTTTTAGACCCTTAAAACCACTAATCTATTTTTGGTGATTTGTATATTCTGAAAATTTTATGAAAATATTCCACATAGCATGTGGTGGTCTTTTGTGACTGGCTTATATAACAGCATAAAGTTTAAGAAAAATGTTCATGTTGTAGCATGCATGCTTCATATTCTCACGTGCCATTGCATATATTATATGGAATTTTTTTTTTTTTTTTTTTTTTTGGTTTTTGGGCCACACCCGGCGGTGCTCAGGAGTTACTCCTGGCTGTCTGCTCAGAAATAGCTCCTGGCAGGCACGGGGGACCATATGGGATACCGGGATTCGAACCAACCACCTTTGGTCCTGAATCGGCTGCTTGCAAGGCAAACACCGCTGTGCTATCTCTCCGGGCCCTATATGGAATATTTTAAAGTTGCCAAATAATATTCCATTATATGTATATACCATATATATATTTGTTTATGGGACATATCTGGTAATGCTCAGGAATTACTCCTGGGTCTGTGCACAGAAATCACTCTTGGCAGGCTTAGGGGGGGACCATTTGGAATGCCAGTGATTGAACCCGGGTCAGCTGTGTGCAAGGCAAATGGCATACCCACTGTGCTATCTCTCCAGCCCCTATACCACATATTTTTATCCTCTTATCAACTGATTATCTTTTGGATTGTTTCAATTTTTGTATTTATTAATATTATAGTTTAAAGAAGTTATATACAAGTTCTTAGCTGAATAATTATTATTATTATTATTTTTTTTTTTGGTTTTTAGGCCACACCCAGCGATGCCGGGTTACTCCTGGCTAGACAGCTCAGAAATAGCTCCTGGCAGGCACAGGGGACCATATGGGACACCAGGATCCGAACCAACCACCTTTGGTCCTAGATCGGCTGCTTGCAAGGCAAACGCAGCTGTGCTATCTCTCCAGGCCCGAATAATTATTTTTATTTATATCAGGTATATACCCAGGAGTGGAACTGTAGGACTGTATGGTGACTGTTTAATATTTTGGAAAGGGAGTTGGACCATAACTGGCCATGAGTTTACCCTAGCTCTGTGATCAGGGACCATATCTGGTGGTGTCTGAGAACCATATCAACTGCTAGGAGTCAAATCAGGGTTGGCTGCATGCAAACCAAGTACCTTAAACCCCTGTATTCTATATTTGACCCCCTGGTTAACATTTTTAAGGAATCATCAAACTATTTCTTCAAAGTTGAGTAGACCATTTCTCAATAGCTCTAACAATGCACAAGAGGTTGTTTCAGAAAAATCATTCTAAGTGCTTGTATCTTTCTTTTTTTTTAAAGAAAAACTGTATATTTATTTATGTGCTATACCCTCACAACTTCCCCCTATTATCATTGTGTGTTGGTGGTTACATCCATCTATGCTTATGCCTCTATTCTCAGGTGACCATATGTGGTACTAGGCATTAACCCAGGATTGGTTACATGCAAGACAAATACCTTGACCTCTGGTAAGTACTTATATGTCCTTTTATTTTATTCATCCTAGTTCATGTGTGGAGTATTAACATCTCATTATAATTTTGAGTTTTCACTTTCCTAATTAGTACTACATTGAGATTCTTTCATATGCTTGTAGCCATTGCATATTTTTATTAGAGAAATATTTATTCAAACTCTTTGTTCATTTAAAATTTGGATTTTGGGGAATGAGAGATAGAACAGTATGTAGGGGGCATTTGCCTTGCACACAGCCAATATGATTCCATCTTCAAAATTCCATATGGTTTCCCAAGCACCCCAGGAATGGTTCCTGAACACGAGTCAGAATTAACCCTTGAGGACCACTGTATATTGCCCAAAACAAACAAAAATGTGGGTTATTTATCTTTATATTTGTATCTGTAAGAATTCTTTATAGGGCTGGTAGTGGAGTTAGGTGGTAGAGTACTTGCCTTGCTGTGTGAAGACCTCGGTTTGATCCCCAATATTGAGCTGTGAAGTGTTGTTTTTAAAACAAAATCCATAGATGAGTGAGACCATTCTGCGTCTTTCTCTCTCTCTCTTTCTCTCTCTCTCTCTCATTCTCTCTTTCTCTCTCTTACTTATTTAACTCAGCATAATAGATTCCATGTACATCCATGTATAGGAAAACTTCATGACTTCATCTCTCCTGACAGCTGCATAATATTCCACTGTGTATATGTAACACAGTTTCTTTAGCCATTCATCTGTTAAAGGGTATCTTAGCTGTTTCCAGAGTCTTGCTATGGTAAATAGTGCTGCAATGAATATAGGTGTAAGGAAGGGATTTTTGTATTGTATTTTTGTGTTCCTAGGGTATATTCCTAGGAGTGGTATAGCTGGGTCGTATGGGAGCTCAATTTCCAGTTTTTGGAGGAATCTCCATATTGCTTTCCAAAAAGGTTGAACTAAATGGCATTCCCACCAGCAGTGGATAAGAGTTTCTTTCTCTCCACATCCCTGCCAACACTGCTTGTTCTCATTCTTTGTGATGTGTGCCAATCTCTGGGGTGTGAGGTGGTACCTCATAGTTGTTTTGATTTGCATCTCCCTGATGATTAATGATGTGGAGCATTTCTTCATGTGTCTTTTGGCCATTTGTATTTCTTCTTTGTCAAAGTGTCTCTCCATTTCATCTCCCCATTTTTTGATGGGATTAGATGTTTTTTTTTCTTGTAAAATTCTGTCAGTGCCTTGTATATTTTGGAGATTAGCCCCTTATCTGATGGGTATTGGGTGAATATTTTCTCCTACTCAGTGGGAGGCTCTTGTATCCTGGGCGCTATTTCCTTTGAGGTGCAGAAGCTTCTCAGTTTAATATATTCCCATCTGTTAATCTCTGCTTTCACTTGCTTGGAGAGTGCAGTTTCCTCTTTGAAGATGCCTTTAGTCTCAATGTCCTGGAGTGTTTTACCTATGTGTTATTCTATATATCTTATGGTTTTTGGTCTGATATCGAGGTCTTTCATCCATTTGGATTTAACCTTCATACATGATGTTAGCTGGGGTTCTAAGTTCAATTTTTTGCAAGTGGCTATCCATTTGTGCCAACACCAATTGTTGAAGAGGCTTTCCCTGCTCCATTTAGGATTTCTTGCTCCTTTATCAAAAATTAGGTGACTGTATGTCTGGGGAACATTCTCTGAGTATTCAAGCCTATTCCACTGATCTGAGGGCCTGTCTTTATTGCAATACCATGCTGTTTTGATAACTATTGCTTTGTAGTACAGTTTAAAGTTGGGGAAAGTAATTCCTCCCATATTCTTTTTCCCAATGATTGCTTTAGCTATTCTAGGGTGTTTATTGTTCCAAATGAATTTCAAAAGTGCCTGATCCACTTCTTTGAAGAATGTCAAAGGTATCTTTAGAGTGATTGCATTAAATCTATACAATGCTTTGGGGAGTATTGCCATTTTAATGCTGTTAATCCTGCCAATGCATGAGCAGGGTATGTGCTTCCATTTCCGCATGTCCTCTCTTATTTCTTGGAGCAGAGTTTTATAGTTTTCTTTGTATAGCTCCTTCACATTTTTAGTCAAGTTGATTCCAAGATATTTTATTTTGTGTGGCACTATTGTGAATGGGGTTGTTTTCTTAATGTTCATTTTTTTCCCTATTACTATTGGTGTATAGAAAGGCCATTGATTTTTGTGTGTTAATTTTGTAGCCTGCCACCTTGCTATATGAGTCTATTGTTTCTAGAAGCTTTTTCATAGAGACTTTAGGGTTTTCTAGGTAGAGTATCATGTCATCTGCAAACAGCGATAGCTTGACTTCTTTCTTTTCTATCTGGATTCCCTTGATATCTTTTTTTTTTTTTTTTGGTTTTTGGGCCACACCCAGCGGTGCTCAGGGGTTACTCCTGGCTGTCTGCTCAGAAATAGCTCCTGGCAGGCACGGGGGACCATATGGGACACTGGGATTCGAACCAACCACCTTAGGTCCTGGATCGGCTGCTTGCAAGGCAAACAACGCTATACTATTTCTCCAGGCCCGATACCTTTTCTTGCCTAATCACTATAGCAAGTACTTCCAGTGCTATGTTGAATAGGAGTAGTGAGAGAGAACAGCCTTGTCTTGTGCCAGAATTTAGAGGAAAGGGTTTCAGTTTTTCTCCATTGAGGATAATATTTGCCTTTGGCTTGTGGTAGATGGCCTTAACTATATTGAGAAAGGTTCCTTCCATTCCCATCTTGCTGAGAGTTTTGATCAAGAATGGGTGTTGGACCTTATCAAATGCTTTCTCTGTGTCTATAGATATGATCATGTGATTTCTATTTTTCTTGTTGTTGATGTTGTGTATTATGTTGATAGATTTATGGATGTTAAACCAGCCTTGCATTCCTGAGATGAAACCTACTTGATCGTAGTGGATGATCTTCTTAATGAAGCATTGAATCCTATTTGCCAGGATTTTGTTGAGGATCTTTGCATCTGTATTCATCAGCGATATTAGTCTGTAATTTTCTTTTTTGGTAGCATCTCTGTCTGGTTTAGGTATCAAGGTGATGTTGGCTTCATAAAAGCTATTTGGGAGTGTTCCTGTTTTTTCGATTTCATGAAAGAGTCTTGCCAGGATTGGTAGCAGTTCCTCTTGAAAGGTTTGAAAGAATTCATTAGTAAATCCATCTGGGCCTAGACTTTTGTTTTTGGGCAGACATTTGATCACTGTCTTAATTTCCTCAGTAGTGATGGGTGTGTTTAGATATGCTACATCCTCTTCATTCAACCATGAAAGTTTATAAGAGTCCAAAAATTTATCCATTTCTTCCATGTTTTTATTTTTAGTGGCATAGAATTTCTCAAAGTAGTTTCTGGTTATTCTTTGGATCTCTACCATATCAGTAGTGATCTCTCATTTTTCATTCCTAATATGAGTTATCAAGTTTCTCTTGCTCTTTTTCTTTGTTAGTTTTGCCAGTGGTCTATCAATCTTGTTTATTTTTTCAAAGAATCAACTTCTGCTTTCATTGATCTTTTGGATTGTTTTTCGGGTTTCCACTTCATTGATTTCTGCTCTCAGCTTTGTTATTTCCTTCTGTCTCCCTATTTTTGGGTCCTTTTGTTGAGTACTTTCTAGTTCTATGAGCTGTGTCATTAAGCTGTTCAGGTATGCCCCTTCTTTCCTGATGTGTGCTTGCAAAGCTATAAATTTTCCTCTCAGTACTGCTTTTGCTATGTCCCATAGGTTCTGATAGTTTGTGTTTCCATTGTCATTTGTTTTGATTTCCTCTTTGATTTCATCTCGGACCCACTGGTTATTCAATATTAGGCTGTTTAACTTCCAGGTATTAAAGTTTTCCTTCTGTGTCCCTTTGTAGTTCACATATAATTTCAAGGCCTTGTGGTCAGCGAAGGTAGCCTGCAAAATTTCTATCCTCTTAATATTATGGAGGTATGTTTTATGTGCTAGTAAGTAGTCTATTCTGAAGAATGTCCTATGTACATTAGAGAAGAATGTGTATCCAGGCTTCTGGGGGTGGAGTGTTCTGTATATATCTACTAGGCCTCTTTCTTCCATTTCTCTTTTTAGGTCTAGTATATTTTTGTTGGGTTTCAGTCTGGTTGACCTGTCAAGTGTTGACAATCCTGTGTTGAGGTCTCCCACAATCATTGTGTTGTTTTTTATATTATTTTTCAGATTTGTCAACAATTTTATTAAATATTTTGCTGACCCCTCATTTGGTGCATATATGTTTAGGAGAGTGATTTCTTCCTGCTGTACATGTCCCTTGATTAATACAAAATGTCCATCTTTGTCCCTTACACCTTTCCTAAGTATAAAGTTTGCATAATCTGATATTAGTATGGCCACTCCAGCTTTTTTATGGGTATTGTTTGCTTGGATGATTTTCCTCCAGCCTTTTATTTTGAGTCTATGTTTGTTCTGACTATTCAGGTGCATTTCTTGTAGGCAGCAGTAGGTTGGATTGAGTTTTTGGATCCATTTAGCCACTCTGTATCTTTTAACTGGTGCATTTAGTCCATTGACATTGAGAGAAAGAATTGTCCTGGGAGTTAGTGGTATCTTTACATTGAACTTTGGTATGTCTGTTGGTCACTCTTGTCTTAAAGTAGGCCATTCAGTTTTCCTTTTAAGAATGGTTTTGAGTCTGTAAAGTTTCTTTGCTGTTGTTTCTCTGCGAAACCATGTATTGTTCCTTCAAACCTGAAAGTGAGTTTTGCTGGGTGCAGTATTCTTGGCAAAGCATTTATTTCATTGAGTTTTGTCACTATGTCCCACCACTGCTTTCTGGCCTTGAGTGTTTCTGGTGACAGGTCTGCAGTAAATCTCAAGGATGTTCCCTTGAATTTAATTTCTCTTTTTGATCTTGCTGCTTTCAGAATCCTGTCTCTATCTGTGGGATTCGTCATTGTGACTAGGATGTGTCTTGGGGTGTTTTTTCTGGTGTCTTTTTTAGTTAGTAGTCTTCGGACATGCAGGACTTGATCGCATGCATTCAATAGCTCTGGTAGTTTCTCTTTATTGATATTCTTGACCATTGATTCTTCCTGGAGATTTTCTTCCTGGGTCTCTGGGACTCCAATTATTCTTAAGTTGTTTCTGTTGAGCTTATCATAGACTTGTATTTTCATCTGTTCCCATTCTTTGAGTGATTTTTACATTGTTTGATCATTTGCTTTAAGGCTGTTTTCCAATTTCTTCTGCTGTATGGAATTGTTATTCATCTGATCTTCCAGTGAACTAATTCTATCCTCAGCTGCTGTTAACCCGTGGGAAAGCTCAACCATGTTTTTCTTTAATTCATCTACTGAGTTTTTCAGACCTGTTATTTGACCTGAAATTTCAGTTTGGAGTTTTCTGATTTCTATCTTCATATTCTCTTGATTCTTTTTTTTTATTTTTTATTTATTTTTCTTTTTTATTCTCTTGATTCTTATTAGTGTTCTCTTCTATACTTTCTTTGAGTTCTTTGAACATCTTCCATAGTGTGACTATAAACTTCTTATCTGAGAGACTGACTAGTTGGTTGGTCATGTTCAAGTCATCAGAGTTACCATTGTCATTCTCTATGTCTGGTGCTGGCCTGCTTTGTTTCCCCATTGTCACACTTGTATTGTGGGTTTTTCTATGTGATATGGTTGTATTCATTGGCTAAATTATGTGCATGGCCAGGAAGCGAAGAGGAGTGGCCATGTTCCTCTGGCTCCACCCTTTCTGGGCTTGTATACTCACCTCCAGGGAAGGCTCCAGGGAAGGCAAGCTGTCCTCAGATAAGCCACACACAGGATGAAATCAGGCCGAAAATGGAGCACAGCACAGAAGACAGCAGATGGGGTGCTGGCATCTGAGTTCCAGCAGAGTTTAGCGGCTTCCCCTTTCTGGGCGTGTAAACTCACCTCCAGGGAAGGTGAGCTGTCTGCAGATGAGCCACACACAGGATGAAATCAGGCCGAAAATGGAGCACAGCACAGAAAACAGGCAGATAGGTGTGCTGGCATCTGAGTTCCAGCAGAGTTCAGCGGCTTCCCCTTTCTGGGCTTGTAAACTCACCTCCAGGGAAGGCTCCAGGGAAGGTGAGCCATCTGCAGATGAGCCACACACAGGATGAAATCAGGCCGAAAATGGAGCACAGCACAGAAGACAGGCCGATAGGGGTGCTGGCATCTGAGTTCCTGTGAAATTATTTTCTAAATTTCTTTTTGTTTCCTCATTGTTATTGTTTAGAATTCATTTTCCATGAAAAATATGATTTTGGGGGCTGGAGATATGGAATAAGTGGTAGATCACATGTCTTTTCTGTGTGAGGCTCTGGGATTGATATTAGGCAGTATCTGTCCCATTTCCACCTACCACTGTGGGGTCCAGCCTGGGTGGCTCCTCAACACTCCTGGGAGAGTGTTGATAAAGAAAAATTTATAATTTTTAAATTAAAATTATGACTGCAGATTTCTCAACTTGAAATAGTCATGCCAATAAAATCACCTTAAATTTCTGAGGTAGAAACTCACTCACAGTCATATTAAAATATGTATGTACATATGACAGTCTTCTCATTTATCTTAAAACACAAACTTTAGGGGCCAGAGAGTTAACATGTGGGAAAGGCATTTGCCTTGTATGCAGAATACATTGGTTTGAATCCCGGCATCCCATATGGTCCCCTGAGCCTTCGGGGTGATTTCTGAGCATAGAGCCAGGAGGAACTCCAAAAACAAACAAACAAACAAAAAAACCCCACCAAAAAACAAACTTTATATAGCTCAGAGAAAAATAATGGATTAAGCTAAAGTTAATTTATTTATACAAATTTTAAAATGCCTTTTGTCAAGATTAGGAAAGAAAAATATACATGTGTATTTTATTTCATATTATTATTCTGCTTGCATTGATAATATTTAAATATAATACTATTTTATTCATGAATAATTACTAATTTCATGAAACAGTATCAGATATTTGTTTGCTTATTTGTTTTGTTTATTTTTGCTACACCTAACATTGCCCAGGGATTACTCCTGGCTCTGCATTTAGGAATTGCTCCTGGTTGGCTGGAAGCAATCATATGGGAAACCTTGTCTGCTCTGTAAAAGCCCAGTGGCCTACCTGCTGTACTATCTTTCTAGCTCCATCCATCGGTTATTTTAATGAGTGGCACTCTGAACTTAATTTTTATTCTACCAATGAACTTGCTTTTCCTTTCACATAATGGAAAAGTTCTATTTCCATTTAATACAATTTTCAAGGTCAAGATCACTTTCCTTTTACCATGGATGAAGAAAATAGTAACATTTTCACCAATGCATATGTTAGAGTGTAGGTAGAAGTACCTAAATAACCACTGGAAAAAGACCAAATAGTGTAATAAATTCTCTGAAAAATATTTCTTTTCAGATTAGAATCCTGGTACATTTCTGTGCTTGTTTGTTGTTACCAGCCATACTCTTTGCCTAGTCACTATGCAGCGCAGAGGAAAGCAACTGATAGTTTTCCAGTGTGCAAACACATCTGGGATGTTTTGTAGATAAATATTCTTCAAGCAACAAACTTCAGTTTTGATATTTATCTCCCAGTTGCTTAGGTCTTACTCACATGTCCCTAGACAGTTGACACAGAATGCCTTAACAGGTCTAGTAGAACTGCCATTGAAATTGAACTGCCATTGAACTTCACAGAGGAGAGCACAGGACAATTTAAAATGTCCCTCTGTAAAAGTAAGGTAATAGAAATCTGGTTATCCAGAAGTAACCTTACACAGCTGCCTCCCATCAAAATAGCAATCAACTAATCCTCCTGGAATATCAGTTGCAAGACAAGGCAGGCTATTAGATCAACAGTTTCTGCCTTGCAGCCCTATCAGGTGCTTCAGACTTTGCTTCATGTAGCCAAATTTAACCAGAAACTTTTTCCTTCTATGTGTTTTGACATTTGAACCCTGAGAACATGGACTTTGGAATTGTTTAATTTTTTAGTATCTTGCCAATGCAGGTGTATTCTGCCTTTGTTTTGTTGTTGTTTGTTTTTTGGGTCACACCCAGTAGTGCAAAGGAGTTACTCCTGGCTCTATGCTTAGAAATTGCTCATGGCAGGCTCAGGAGACCATATGGGATGCCGGAATTTCAACCAATGTCCTTCGGCATGCAAGGCAAATGTCCTATCTCCATGCTATCTCTCTGACTCCATCTGTCTTTTTTAAGGTCATTAATATTCAAAATATTCAAATATTCAAAAATTTAGACCTGTTGAGGAGTAGGATAACAGGGATTGTAATATGATAGTTATTGGTATCTGTTGTGTTCTCAATCCAGTATGGATTTGAATCCTACTTTCAACACCTGCTGTTATGTGACTAGTTTTCTTATCTGTAAACTGGTACAATGTCCCCTTCACAGACTATGAAAATTCTTTTTAAGATAGTTAATTTATATAAAAGATTTAACACAGCATCTAGAAAATAAAAACCCAATTTATTCTAGAGAGATTTAAAATATGCCAGAGATAAATGTTAGGATAGGTAATAATTTAATCTGAACTGTTCATTAATGAGAATATTCTCTCTCTCTCTCTCTCTCTCTCTCTCTCTCTCTCTCTCTTTTGATTTTTGGGCCACACCTGATGACACTCAGGTTTACTCCTGGTTATGTGCTCAGAAATCGCTTTTGGCCTAGGGGATCATATGGGACACCAGGAAATCTAACCGTGGTCCATCCTAGATCAGCTGCATGCAAGGCAAACACCCTACCGCTGTGCCACCACTCTGGCTCCTCTATATTTGATATTTATTCAAAGTATATAAATGTCAATTTCTTAAAACTTGCTTATGTATTCTTTATAAAATAACTGAAATCTATTTAGGCTGTAATAACAAAATATTACATGACTGGATAGCTTATAAGCAATAAAATTTTTTTTTATTTTTGTGGGGCTGGGCCACACCCAACAGTACTCAGGGGTTACATCTGGCTCTGTGCTCAGGGAATACTCCTGGTGGTGCTTGGGGGACTATGCATCACTAGCACTGGCAGCATGTAAGACAAGTTCCTTACCCCCTATACTATTTTTCTTGCCCCAGAGACTTCTATCTTTTTGATGGCTTGGGATAGCCAGGGGTTGGGCAACATTCTGTTCTAATGTTTACTCCAGGCTCTACACTCAAATATTATTCCTGGCTCTGCTCAGAAGGCCATATTCAGGCCTGGAGACTGAGCCCAGGTAATATATGTGCAGGGCAAGCTCTTTATTCCCCTTCCCTCCCCTTCCCTCCTTCACCTTCCCTTCCTTTCACTCTTTTCTACTCCCTCTCCTTACTTTCCTTCTCCTCCTCTTCCTTCCTCTCCTCTTCTCTTCCCTCCCACTCCATTCCCCTCTTATCCCCTCCCTTTTTCTCCCTTTCCTCCCCTCTTCCCTCTGTTTCCCTCCCCTTTCCTCCCTTCTCTTCCTTTCCCACTCTTTCTCTCCCTTCTTTCTCTCTCCCCTCACCTTCCCATCCCTACTGTCCTTTACCCTTCTTTCCCCTCTCTTTCCCTTCCAATTTCCTCCCCTTTTCTTCCTTCTCTTCCCTCTTTCCCCTCCTCTTTTCCCTCCCCTCCCTTCTCTCTTCTCCCCACCTCCTTTTCTTTCTCTTCCCTCCATTTTCCTTCTCATCCCTACCTTTCAATTTCATTCCTTCCCCAACCATTCCCTCCCCTCCATGTCCTCCCCTCTTTATTCCATCATCCCTCCCCTCCTTCCTCTTTCTTCCCCTTCTCTCCCTCTCTCCCCTCTCCTCCCCTTCTCTTCCTCCCCTTCCCCTCTGTTCCTCACCCTCTCTCCCTTTCCCTCTCTCCCTTCCCCTCCCCTCCCTTCTCCTCTCCTCCCTTCTCCCCTCCCTCCCCTTCCTTTTTTCTCCCTTCTCTTCCTTCTCCACTCTTTCTCTCCCCTCTTTATCTCTCCCCTCACCTTCCCATCCCTTCCCCTCCCTTCCTTCCCCTCCCTTTCTTTTCTTCCTTCTCTCCCTCCCCTCTCTTCCCTTTCTCTCCCCTCCTCTTCTTCTCTCCCTTCCCTTCACTTCCCTTCCCTCCCACCCCCTCCCTTCTCTTCCCTTCCCACCCGTACTCAGGGCTTATTCCTGCTTCTGCACTCAGGAATTATTCCTGGAGGTTCATAGGACTACACAGGATGCCAAGATCAAACTCATGTTGGCAAGTGCCCTACTGCTATACTATCATTCCAATCCC
The DNA here is from genome assembly GCF_024139225.1 of Suncus etruscus. Taxonomy (NCBI): domain Eukaryota; kingdom Metazoa; phylum Chordata; class Mammalia; order Eulipotyphla; family Soricidae; genus Suncus; species Suncus etruscus. The sequence continues at coordinate 27,987,792 of NC_064851.1, read as the reverse complement.
AGAAATTTATTTCTTGTAGTTAAGGAGCATAGAATTTCAGCATAGTCAAATGAGGCTCTCCACTGAGTTAGAAACTTCTAATTTCTTTATTTAGTAGAAGGTGCTGGAAATCTCTATGAGAGACTCCAGAGAGCAATTAGTTCCTTCTACTGTTTGAAGATACAGGGAAAAGTCAGTAGTCTGCAACTCAGAAGAAAGTATTTCCCAGAATTTGCTTTTAGTTAATAAATCAGGATGAGAGTTATCACTGCAGTGATTAAGAAACATTGATTGTAGATAGACTGCTCATTGACAATAAGATTATTTAGCCTATTTGTCGATGCCTTGTCTACTAGGCTAGTTTTAGAAAATGTAAGTCTTCAGTTCTCCATATAATTTTAATATGGAGAATCTCAAGTTAAGCAAGTTAATCAATTGTCCACATAAATATGTTGACAACTAAGAACTGCAACACAAAGGTTTTTTTTTTTTTCTTGAAATGCCTGTATTATAGCAATAATGAATAGCTGCTTTTGTATGGAGCTTCAAAATTTTCCAAATGTTCACATTTTACCTTTCTACTTATATATTGGATTTATTTTATATGAAAACAAAGGAAGGGAAATGGGGATACAGAGAGGTTAAGTGACTTATTTTAGGCCATTGTATTTCAATGAAGAATGACTCAAATCTAATTACCATGGCCAAAGGTCCAGCAATGTTTTTATCATACAACCCAGTCTAATAAAGCCTAATAGACACATTATTCTCTGTGAGGTAAGTTCCATTTTGAATACAACTGATAAGCACATGCATTTGTAATAGATTTTTTTAGAAAAACTTCAACTGTTCTGTCAGTCTTTTGCTTAGCTGATGCAAAAATTTCAGTCAAGTAAGTTTGCTTGCCATGTGGAAATAATGGTGACAAATCACATTCCACATTGCTTGGATATTTACAGTATACTAAAACTTCATCAGCCTTAGATCTTTCTTTGAGAAATGGGATGTGAACAATATACTAGCAAAACAAAAAACATCTGTTACTTGGATTTTTCTAGTCCCTAAACAAGCAATGTTTAGAAGGAATTTTAAGATAAGAAATAGCCTGTCAGTGACAAGTTTTGGAGCTATAATATTCATGTGAGTTAGCTTCTGAGGGATGAATGTTTTGGTGTACTTAAGCATCTAGATGACCTTTACACAAAGTATATACTAACCTTATCTAACTTACTGTGGGTTTTTTACAATACATTGAGAAAAGAAAAGTTTAGGCTAAAAATAAATGACAAACTTTCACGTGATAGAGAAACAGACAACACGCTTAAATATTTTTTATATTTATAGTAAACAGTTATATATAAATTATATTGTCAGGGCTGGCGAGGTGGCGTTAGAGGTAAGGTGTCTGCCTTGCAAGTGCTAGCCAAGGAAGGACCATGGTTCAATCCCCCAGCGTCCCATATGGTCCCCCCAAGCCAAGGGCAATTTCTGAGTGCTTAGCCAGGAGTAACCCCTGGACATCAAATGGGTGTGGCCTAAAAAAACAAAAAAATATATTGTATAATATAATGACACTAAGTTAAATATCTTTTGTAATAGTCTTATTAAGTAAGTATTCACTATATGTAGGGATATGGGAGTAAGAAAAAGAACCAAATGTTCAGGTAGCACTGAGATCGCACTAGTTATGACAGACTATATTATTTTGAAAAATTATTAATTTTTCCTTTATACTTAAGAGAATGTTCATATGCCTTACATTCAGCTATCTTTAATCATTCTTCTAATATGGCTTGTGTTTTATATAATTGAATACCAGATTTTCTTCTTAATTAATTCCTTTCTTTGAATAAATGACTGGCAAACTGGTGGAATGTTTACTTATAGTTGGAATATGGTGACTACAAATCACTCCCTACAAAATAAACCAGGGATAGTTTTAAAATAAACTATTGACTACTTTTTTTTGTTTGTTTGTTTGTTTGTTTTGGGCCACACCCGGCAGTGCTCAGGGGTTACTCCTGGCTGTCTGCTCAGAAATAGCTCCTGGCAGGCACGGGGGACCATATGGGACACCGGGATTTGAACCAACCACCTTTGGTCCTGGATCGGCTGCTTGCAAGGCAAACGCCACTATGCTATCTCTCCGGGCCCATATTGACTACTTTTGAATATTGTTCAACATAAGTATTTGTGCAAAAACTTTTACTAACATGTAAGAGGAGAAAGACTTTCTGATCTTTGCATACCTTTTGGACATGCATACATTCATATATTCTTTAAACAAGGCATATATTGTTCATATTGTTCATATATTAAAATTGTTCATGATTGAGTTTCAGCTATAGAATTTACACCGTCTTTCACTAGTGCACCTTTCCTGGTGCCAATGTCTCCAGTTTTCCTCCCATCTCTCCCACCTGCCTCTGGAGCAGGTATTTTACTTCTTTCTCTCTCTGTCTCCCTCCATCTCTGTCTTTTCTCTCTTTCCTTTTGACATTGTGGTTTGCAAATTTTTTAATGAATATCACTTTATTCCCTTTCCAGGACCCAGTACTTTTCTAGAGTGATCTGTTCCAACTATCATCTAAACTAATTTGAAATAAATAAAAGGAAGTTCCAAATTTTGGGGTTTCCTTGTAAAAAGATGGAAGGAGAGCTATTGATTTATATGAGCACAAGTATGTTATTTCTTTTTTAAAAAATTGTCAATTTATAGCTTTATATATACATTTACCATGAAAACCCCAAAACTTATTTTTTAAAAATATTTATTATATAGGGTAAATAAATAAATTATATTTATTGTATATATACACAATAATATTGTATATTGTATATATATGATAAATATATATGGTTAATACTAGAAAATATATAGAAAATTGGGCTTTTTTAGACAATGCAAGTCAGGACAGGCATAGGCCAATATAAATTAAATACTCAAAACACTTACTCACATAAGAAAGAAGCACATAATTTAACTTTAACTAAGAAGTCTAGAGGTTTTTCTTAGTTGAATTCTAAAGTTCTTTTTGCAGAATGAAAAGCATTTCTTTTTCTATTTTCATTAAAGACTGCATAAGGAAGATGATGAAAGTAAGAATATTTAAAAATATATTATGCATATTCAGAAAGGAGAGTTTAAAGACAAAATAGAAAACATTCTTGGCTCATAATAATTCCATAAGAGTACCATGGGTATGTTTTCACTCAGCCAATATGATCATCAAAGAAGCCTGGATTTTAATGAGATAGGTATCTCAGAGTTCAAACGATTTGACAGAAAGTCTCTTTTCTTCATATATCACGCTTTAAAATCTAAGTGGCTCCTGCCACTTGTATATGCTCTAAAAATATATGAGCATTGTATATAAAATGCTTTCATTGCTCTTTGTGTCATGTCATGTATATGTTTATGTTAAGGCATTATCATTTACTATTTGGTCAGTATCATTGACCTAATGTTTTAGGATTTTAGGGTTTTTCTTTGAAATAGACTAACCTGGAAAGCTGCATTAGGAAAGGTTCTAAAGTATCATTTAAATTAAATTTTATTTAACTAATTTTACAGAAACTAATGGACAGGTGACAGAAGGAAAATTTTAGAGTAGAAGAGTAGGACCTCCAGAGTAGAGTGTAAACAGATAAGAAAATAAAGAAAAATTAAATTTTCAGAAGGAAAGTAGCAGTGATATCACTTCTCTGAAGAAAATTAGTTTTTGCCAAAATACATTTTAGAAAGGTAATTTTGATGCTCTGTTTTGTTTCATTTCAATGAAAAGGAAATCAGATTTTTCCGAACTTTATTTCTATTACAAGAATGTCAATAATTTAAGTATATGATAGATTTTAGTTTTAGCTCCTCTCTGCCAGCTATGTAGTCATAAATAAATATCACTTAAGATCTCTTGGGGCCGGGCGGTGGCGCTGGAGGTAAGGTGCCTGCCTTGCCTGCGCTAGCCTAGGACGGACCACGGTTCGATCCCCCGGCGTCCCATATGGTCCCCCAAGAAGCCAGGAGCAACTTCTGAGCGCATAGCCAGGAGTAACCCCTGAGCGTCGTCACAGGGTGTGGCCCAAAAACCAAAAAAAAAAAAAAAAAAAAAAAAAGATCTCTGGGCTTAGGGCCCGGAGAGATAGCACAGCGGTGTTTGCCTTGCAAGCAGCCGATCCAGGACCAAAGGTGGTTGGTTCGAATCCCGGTGTCCCATATGGTCCCCCGTGCCTGCCAGGAGCTATTTCTGAGCAGACAGCCAGGAGTAACCTCTGAGCACTGCTGGGTGTGACCCAAAAACCAAAAACAACAACAACAACAACAACAACAAAAAGATCTCTGGGCTTAGATTTTTTAAACTATAAAATTGAAATTTGTATTTGGCATACTATGCCTCTTTATAGTTATTAATTTTAAGGATTTTAGGATTCTGGGAGATAATAATAGAAATGCAGATGGGATTCAAAATTTATTTATTTTTCAAAATCAGTATTTAAATGACTTCCCTTTTCTCACAAATAAACTTCTAGAAGAAGTAGTATAAGTTTTCCAGTTTCTACAAATGTGTTTATAGAGGAGGGATCATCTGTTCAGTCCTTGGAAATAATAGATGCCACCTTCTCTAGAATGGTTTATTATTATTATTTTTTGGTTTTAATACAGGTACATTGTGAGTTTATATATACATATAAACATTATGCCCACACAAAATATGCATATTTTATTTCAGGCACCCTGATTTTCAATTGTTCATGGTAGGGTTTCATGAACACAACATTTAAATGACATCATCCACCAGTGTCCACTTCTCTCCATCATTATTTTACAGTTTCCTCCAATCCACCCTACTGTTCCTTCTTGTTAAGTTCACTTCTGTAGGTCAGATCTCAGGTTGTCTTTGACCTTTTGTTATTCCCTTACTATGGTTCTTTATATCCCACATATAAGACAGAATTTTGTATCCTTGTCCTTCTGACTGACCTCACTCAGCATAACACCCATTAGTTCCATCCATGTGGCAGCAAATTGCATGATTTTAACTATTTTTTATAGTCAAGTAGGTAATTGTGTTTATATATCATAGTTTCTCTTGCTAGTCATCTTGTATACCTGGGTAGTTTCCAGTTATTTGCTCTTTTAAATAAGTGTTGGAATGAACATTGAGAACAAATGTCTTTTTGAAATAATGTCTTTGGAACCTTGGCTTATTTGCTAAAAAGTGAGATTTATGGGTTATACGGAATATCAATTTTTAGTTTTATGAGATATGTACGTGATGTTTTCCAAAGATTGATCCAATTGACATTCATACAATATATTAGGGTTCTTCTCCCACATCCACATCAGCACTGGTTATTATTTTTTAGTGTGTACAGGTCTCACTGGAAATGCTATATGACACTTTCTTTAGGAAGTTTAACCTAACTACTTCCTACACACTTTGTACCTTTTAAAATAGGTGTTTGCACCCTTATCTTAGTTCCATCTTTCAGAATATCTGAATTAAGTCATACTGCCCATCAATTATATCTCAATAAAGTTAGTAGAAATTCTGTAAATAAGTATAATTGAAATAATTTTTTTACTTACATATACTCTCTAAACCCACATAGTAACCCTCTGTGGAAAAAATTAACTTAGAATTTCCTCATGTTATGTATTTGCTAGTAAATGATAAAAGATCAGATTTTGTGTCTTTCTGACTTCAAACTAGATTTTTTTCTACCTAATAATGCTGCCTCCCACACAGAAAAATGACAGTGCCAGTAAGACTAATTTACTATAAGAGATTTTGGCTCATAGATTGTTAAGTGGAAAAAATTTGTTCAAGATAAATTGTTTAAAAATATATTTTATATATATGTTATATTACTTTTGGCTTGATTAATGTATCTGTGTTCCTTTTAAAAACGAAATTAGTTTAGATACTAATTATGACTTGTTGAATTCAAAATACTTTCATATTAGTATTAAAAATAATCAATGCAGGAGTCTAGGACACCTCTGCACAGGTTAAGTGTGGCCTTCCCCATAGGAACACAACCTGAGCAGGGACAATTTTCCCTCTAAGACTGGTACCCTACAGGCAGTGAACATGGCCACACACAGAGGACAGAGCCTGAGAAGAGAGGCAGCTTCCCCCCTGAGTCTGGGACTCCACTGTGCAGGTGAGTATGGTCCTACCTAGAGGGACAGAGACAGAGCAGAGATGCAGTTTCACCTCTAAGTCATCACGCAGGTGAGCTTGTTTTTCCACCCAGGGGAAAAACCAGAGAAGCATGGCCACTTCACTCTGCAGCTGCACACTTCTTGTCAGTGAACCCAGCATGGCACATAGAAACATAATATTGCTAGGATGACAATGGGTAAGAAACAAATGGGTAAGAAACAAAGACCACCACCATGTTTAGAGAATTAAAATGGTATCTCTGAAAACATTTTTAAATAAATAAATAAATATCTATTCAAGCACCTTGATTACAAACATAATTGAAGTTGGGTTTCAGTCATAAAAATAATATACAAATTACATATGCAATAGCACTGTAGGCTTACATATACATAACCTATTTTGAGGAGAGCAAAAAGCTAAATCCAACTATATATTGTTTTAGGATTGTTTTTAGTAATGAGCACAGTAATCAAAATTAACAGATAATTAAAACATATAGATATAATTTAAAGCTTGTTTTTCAATATGAGAAGATGAAGACTATGGTATGCCTATATTGTGAATTCATATATCTCAAGAAATAGTTTACAAAATTACATAAGGATATCATATCCTAATCTCAGTTTATCTTCCTACAATCTATATAGCCTATCAGATAAGGACTTTAGAAAAATATTCAAAGAACTAAAAGAAGGCATGAAGCTAATTGAATGAAATACAACCAAGACTCAAAAAGATATGAAAGTAGAGTGAGAAAACTGCAAACTGAAACTATAGGGCTAAAAAATTTGGTTGATAAAATGAAAAAATCACTGGAAGGCCTTACAAGCAGAGTAACAGCTACTGAGGACAGAATCAGTGAACTGGAAGAAGAGGTGCATAACAACTTCATACAACCGAAGAATGTAGAAAAGTGCCTTAAAATAAAATATCAGATGAAAAATATCCTTAAAAATGTGAACAGATGAAAATAAAACTCTGGGATAAATTAAGTAGAAACAATATAGGAATCATTGGAGTCCCAGAGATCAGGAAAAAAAAAGTTCCTTATGAAAAATCAACAATCAAGAACATCTTTGCAATTAAACTCTCAGAGCTAACGAGTGCATGCAACCAAATTATGCATGCCTAAGAGCTAAAGCTAAAAGTTGTCCAAAGAAAAGTATCTAAGACACATCACAATGATGATATTACAGATAGGAATAGAAAAAGGAAGGCAGCAAGATCAGAAAGAGAAATTACATGCAAAGAAGAATCCTTAAGATTTACAGAAGATTTATTACCAACCCTCAAGGTCTGAAGACAGTGTGGGATATACTGACAAAATTTAACCAAATGAATGTGTCTCTACTTCACCCAGTCAGACTTATATAAAGCTTGGAGAAAGAATACACAATTTCACAAATAAATAACAGTTCAAATATTGCAGACTCAAAACCAACCTTAAAAGAAAATCTGAAGTGTTTATGGTAAGGCATACCCAACAAAACACACTAAATTCCTTTAAAAATATGACACTTAATCCCTTGTCACTCATCTCTCTCAAGATCAATGGGCTATTTGCACCAGTTAAGAGACAAAGTGGCAAAATGCATCAAAAATTGAACACAACATATTGCAAAAAACAAACAAACATCTGAATACTCAGAGCAAACATAGACTCAAAGCCAAAGGTTGGAGAACAATCATTTAAGCAAACAACACTCTTAATAAGGCTGGAATGGCAATACAAATACTAGTTGATATACATATAGGTTTAAAAAGTTTATAAAAGACAGAAATGTATATACCAAGAAGAAATCACAATTGTAAACATATATACACCCAGTGATAAGCCAGAAACATCTGCTGATAAACCTGAAGAAAGACACCAATAGCAAAACAATAATAGTTGGAGACTTCAATACTGTCTTGTCACCCCTTGATAGGTCAATCAGGCTAAAACTTAACAAAGATATACTAGCTTTAAAGGAAGAAATAGAAGAGAATAGCTTTCTTTAAGATAGACCACATGCTGGGTCATAAAATGAACCTCAATGAAACCAAGAGGTTAGAAAATTTTCTGGCTATCTTCTCAGACCATGCACACTGAAATTAGAGGTGAATTACAAGCTGATATGGAAAAAAATAACTTTAAACATGGAAATTAAACAGCTTACTACTGAACATCCAGTGGATCAGAGACAACAGCAAAGGGGAAAACTAACGATTTCTGGAAACAAATGAGAATGAAGACATGAATTTTCAGAATCCATGTGACAGAACAGAAGTTGTATTAAGAGAGAAATTTGTAGCTTTATAATAATTCATCAGAAAAGAAGAAAAGGCCTACATAGACAACTTTAATGGCTTAGTTTAAAAAGGTAGAAAAAGAGAAACAAAATGAGATGAAAGTAGGCAAGTGGAAGGAAATAATAAAACTTAGAGCAGAATTTAATAAACTGAATACCCGAAGAGTAATCTAAAAGATCAATGAAAGTAAGAGTTGATTCTTTGAAAAACATAAACAAGATTTATAAAGACTCACAAAGAAACAGATAGTGAAGAACTTAAGCAGAATCAGAAATGAAAGGGGAGATGTCACTACAGTTACTATAGAAAGTCAAAAGTAATCAGAGATTACATTGAGAAACTTTATGTCACAAAACAAGAGACTCTGGAAGAAATGAATATATTTTTGAACTCTACAACCTCCAAGGTTGAACCAAGATGATGTGGAATATCTGAACGACCTATCACTATTGAGACAATTGAAAGGGTAGTTAAAAGGCTTCTTTAAAACAAAAGCCTAGGCCCAGATTTATTCACTAATGAATTCTTTCAAACTTTTAAATAGGATCTATTGCAAATTTTCTTCAAGCTCTTCTAGAAAATTGAAGAAACAGAAACACTCCCAAATAATTTCTATAAGTTAACATCACCCTGATACCAAAAGCAGACAAAAACATAACAAAGAAGAAAACAATAGGCCCATATCTTTGATGAACATGGATGCAAAGATCTTCTACAAACTACTAACAAATAGAATCCAACAACTGATCAGGAAGCTTATACATCTTTACCAAGTAGGATCTATTCAGAGTATGCAAGTATGGCTTAATATACACAAATTGTTCAATATAATATACCATGCCAATAAAAGTAGAAAAAAAACCCCATATGATGATAGCAATATATGCTGAAAAAGCATTTGACAAGGTCCAGTGCCCATTCATGATAAAAACACTCAACAATATGGGAACTGAAGAAACTTTTCTCAATATTGTCAAATCTATTCATCATAAACCCATTGCAAACATTATACTCAGTGGGGAAAAACTAAAAGCCTTTCCACTATGCTATGTTCTGGCACAAAGTAAGGTCACCCAATCTGACCACTTCCATTCACAATAGTACTGGAAGTACTTGCCATAGCAATTAAGCAAGATAAAGAAAGCAAGGACATCCACATTGGAAAGGAAGTGTAGCTCTCATTGTTTGCAGATGACATGATACTGTATCTAGAAAATCCTAGACTCCATAAAGAAACTTCTAGAAATAAGAAACTTGTATATAACAAAGTGTCAGGCTGTAAACTTAATATGCAAAAATCCATGGCTTTTCTATATACAATGAAAGAGAAGAAAAAAGATGAAAAGAAAATCCTTTCACAATTGTGCTTCAGAAAGTCAAGTAAGTTGGATATAACTTAACTAAAGCGGTGAAAGAGCTATATTTAAAAAATCCCTACAAAACACTGCTTCAAAAAATAAAAGAGGACACAGGAAATGGAGACACATATCCTGCACACAGTTTGGGAGGCTAAACATAATTGTAGTGATTTAATGAAATCCCTAAAAAATTCCCATGACATTTTTCAAAGTAGTGGATTAGGTGCTCCTGAAATTCATATGGAGAAATAAAAATAGCTAAAACAATCCTCAAAAAAAAGGAGGGGGAAAATCACTTTCCCAAACTTTAAACTGTACTATAAAGCAGCAGTCATTAAAACTGCATGATATTGGAACAAAGACAGACCCTCAGATCAATGGAGTAAACTTGAATATTCAGAGATGGACCCACAGATTTATGAACAGTTGGTTTTTGATAAAGGAGTCAGAAATACAAAGTGGAGCAAGGAACTCCTTTACAACAAGTGGTGCTAAAATACTTGTCAACTGGGGCTGGAGAGATAGCATGGAGGTAAGGCGTTTGCCTTTCATGTAGAAGGATGGTGGTTCAAATCCCAGCATCCCATATGGTCCCCTGTGCCTGCCAGGGGCGATTTCTGAGCCTAGAGCCAGGAGTAACCCCTGAGCACTGCCAGGTGTGACCCCCAAAAAACAAACAAACAAACAAAAAAACCCAAAAATACTTGTCAACTACATGCAAAAAATTGTACTCAGATCTCTCCTTAATACCATGCACAAAGAGCAAATAAAAATGGATTAAAGACCTAGATATCAGACCCAAAACCATAAGGTACAAGGAGGAAAATGTGGGTAGAGTACTCCATGATAAAGCTAAACACATCTTCAAGGATGAAACACCACTGGCAAGCAAGTGGAAACAAAGATAAACAAATGGGAACACATTAAACTGAGAAACCTCTGCACCTCAAAGGAAATAGTTGACTAGGATATAAAGTATTTTACAAAATTCACCCAATACCTAATAGATAATGGGTTAATATCTAAGTCTACAAGGCACTGATTGAACTTTTCAAGAAAATAAATATAACCCTATCAAAAAATGGGAGAAGTGAACATATATTTCCTTAAAGAGGAAAAACAGATGGCCAAAAGGCACATGAAATTTTTTTTACTAATCATCAGGAAGATGCAAAGCAAAACAACAATGAGATATCTCACACCACAGAGACTAGCGCACATCACAGAAAATGAACAACCAGAGCTGGTGTGGATGCAGGGACTATTTTTACTGCTGTTTGGGATGCTGTATGTTTCATCCTTTTTTGGAAAACAATATGGACATTCCTCAAAAGGCTAGAAATTGAGCTTCCATATGATACAGCAATATTACTCCCATGGATATACTCCAGGAACACAAAAACATAATACAAAAATGCCCTCTGCACTCCTATTTTCACTGCAACACGATTTACAATAGCCAGAATCTAGAAATAACCCAGGTGCCTGACAACAGATGAGTGGCTAACGAAACTGGTATATCTACACAATGGAATCCTAAGCAGCCATTAGAAAAAATGAAGTCATGAAATTTGCCTATACATTAATGAACATGGAGATTATTATGTAATTAGCCAGAAGTAGAGGAATAGTCATAGATAATCTCACTCATTTGTGGGATATAAGAAAAACAAGAGATAATATTGACATAATATCAGAGACAATAGAGATAATTGTTAGGACATCCATCCAAGGGTAGTAATCTCTCCACAAAGAGTGGTTATTGCAGTTTGATTAGAAAAGGGCCTACTAGAACAATGACAGTTGGAACTGATGGCTCTGGACAAGAACTTGGTGGTGCTGAAAGAGGAGAAATGACATGCAAGGCACCCTTCCATTAACAATAATGCAAACCGCAGCGTCAATAAGAAGATAGAGAGACAGAGAGAGACAGAGACACACAGAGAGAGAAGCAAATTGCTTAGCCATCAGACAGGCAGGTTGGGGGATAGGGGTTGGGAGATAAACGAGAGACATTGGTGGTGGTATGGAGAACCAGTGAAGGATAGTGTACATTGTATGACACCAACCCAAAAATGAATAATTTGTAATCATGACATGCATATAAATCAATCAATAAAAATAAAAATAAATCAATTCAGGAGCCAAAGAGACAGTACAGTGAACAGGACTCTTGCTTTGTTCATGGCTGACCTGAGTTCAATCCCCAGCACATCATATGGTCCCCTGAATAAATCAGGAATGATTCCTGACCTCATAGCCAGGTGTAAACTTTGAGCATAGCTGGTGTGCAACCTTCCATGAAATTATTTATTCAGTCATATGAGGAGTTATTAAATTATGGGAAAAGGTCTTTTTTTAAACTGATCTCCATAATGGACTCCTTGCATTCTATACTTTTCCCCTTGACTTTGTTTTGCTACTTGATTTGTCATATTCATAGACTATTGTTTCTATAAAAGATCTATGACTTTTTAAAAATTTATCCCCATCACAAATACCTGTGTTGGTACTTATTTATATATTTATTTATTTATTGAAGGATCACACATTGTTCTGCTCAATGGTTCCTCATGTGTATGAAAACAGGGATCATTTCTGGAGGACTCGGAACCATATGAAGTGCTGGAGACTGAGGGTTTACTTAAGCGTATAGCAGATTTCCTACCCACTGTTCTGTCACTAGCTCCTCATTGCTACTCTTTCTTTTTGGGGGGACACCTTATGGGATGCTAGGGAGCAAATCTTATTTGGGTGCATGCAAGGCAAATACCCTACCCATAATGCTGTTTCTCACCCCTTTTTGGTGCTTTTTATAACACCTTTACTCCTGACAAATTAATTTCCTATTGCCTCCAGATCATCCTCTTTAAAATTTGTCTGATTGTTCTTGTTGTTTGTGTTTTGGGGGCCAGACCTGGTTATGCTCAGGGCTTACTTCTGGATTTACACCCACCAGTCACTCTTGGCAGTGCTTACGAAATCATATGCAATGCTGGGTATTGAACCCACATCAGCAAGCGTCTGTACTATTGCTCTGGCCCTGGACATTTTTTGAACCTGTTGTACTTTATTAAGTTCATTATTTACTCTTATTTTCCCTCATTCCCTTCATCTTCATCTCCAACTTTGTGGTTAGGTTTGTTGTTAATTAACTTTGCTATTTCCATCTTAATATTTCTTCTGGTTTTATTTTTCTCTGTTTTTCTGCTATATCCTCCATCCTTTTGCTTTATAATGAGATGTTTCCTAGGGTTGTGTCTGATATTATCATTTCTGAATTGTCTGGGTTTTTGTTGTTGTTTACTTATTTTAAGAACATATCTGGGTGTACTTATTTCTGGCCTTATTCTTGGCTCTGTACTTAGAGATCACTCCTGGAAATACTTGGAAACCAAATGTAGTGCCTAGAATCAAACCAGGGTTGACTGCATGGAAGACACAAGCAACATAACTCCTGCACTTTATGACCTAAATTTGCTTTTTTAAAAATATTTTATTTTTAATTATGAGAACAAAGATGCAAAGAAAGAGGACAAGATAAAGTTACAGTGGAAGGAGAATCACCCATAACATAATTCTCAGAAGAAGTCCCCTTGCTGATATCTTAACTTTGAACTTTCAACCAAAGAACATTAAGACAAACAAAATAGAATCCATGTACAATTACTTTGTCCCTCAAGTCCCCAGATTGTAACACATTATAATATTTCTTAACAGCACACAAGGCAATCTAAAGCCATAAAACTTACGTAACTCCTTAAACATTAGAGGCATAGTATTTTAGGCCAAAGTTATTCCTTTCCATGCCTCTCATATTTTGGTGGGCCTATGCAAACCACAATTGCCACTCTAACATCGTTTTTACTGTGCTCCTTTGACTCTAATCCTTAAAAAAAACACTTAAAATTTGAGGTTAACTTAAGCTAATATGCATGTACAGAGAAATGTAAAAAATACTAAATTTGCTTTTTATGATCTTGTGTTTTTCATGACTTAAATTGGTTCTACAACCAACTTTGTTGGCATACTTTATTCTTATATTTAAGTTTTAGATATTGAAGTATTATAATTTATAATTTGGTTAATGATGATTTTATGTACACATCATTTCAACAGCACAATTGTCACTTAGAGAACTTATTTTTCCTCTACATGGTATCACTTTAAAATCTACACCTAGTTTAGTCTTCTCAAGATGATTATATCGTTATATTTAAAATTGCTATCTGAAATTTTCTTATCTTTTACTAACTTCCAAATCAGCATGCCTTTGTCCTGATATTAACTAATTTTTACTTCTTCTTTATTTCTGATAAGTGAAATTTCTTATATGCCTGTTATATTCATTTCCTGGAATATAGTTTGGTTATGTCAAATATATTCCATAGTTCATATTAAACATATTAACCTCTATATTCATCATTTTAGTGAATTATTTAAATTGTGGAATTTAAGTAACTTTAAACTCATATGCAATAAGCCAGACTTGGGGTGCATCGAATATAGAAGACATTGCTTGTTTGATTTTTAAACACCTTTGTTGGCTTTGTATTGTTTACAAAAGTTGAACCAGGGTTCGGGAGATAATACAGTGGGTTAGACACTTTCATTGCATACAGACTATATGGGTTTGATCTCAGCCCCCTGAGTGGTTCCTGAATACAGAGAAAGGAATAAGTTCTGAGTACCACTAGATATTTTCAGCATTATATTTACTTATAATAATCTGTTCCCTAAAATTACCCCCCTCCATTTCTTCTTACATTTTTCACCACTTTATTTGAAATCTGGCTCTTTATTATCCATATCAGTTGACTTCCTATCAATTGAAGTGATAACTCGTTCATGGCTCAATTTAACTATTATTTTTTCCATGAAAGTCTTCCCAATATTCACAATTAAATGTGATTTTTTCTTTTCCCTTATTCAATTACTATATCAATAGTCTATAAACTCTGGCTTTATAGACATAGGTAACTGTAACATATTTTTTGTTTGAGATTTAAATTTTTTGAGGGTTGCACCCCAACTCAGGGACTACTTCTGGTGTTCATGGGTTCCTAGGATGGAATATGAACATAGTTCAGGCATATGCAGGTCAAAAACTTTCCCTGCTATACTATCTCTCCAGCCCAAGTTTTCCATTTTTGAGAACTAGTCTTAACTTTTCAAAACCTTTATAGGAATATGAGAGGATGCTTTCATAAGAACGTCTCTAAACCATTTATTAGAGGTAAACTAATAAACAGATAATTTATTTTTTAGGTCAGACCCGGCAGCGCTCAGGGGTTACTTAGGACTCTGTGCTCAAAAATTGTTCCTGGCAGGCTCGAGGGACCATATGGAATTCTGGGAATTGAACCCGAGTCTGTTCCAGGTCAGCCAGGTCAGCCACATACAAGGCAAATGCCCTACTGCTGTGTTATCTATCTGGCCCCAACAGATAATTTTTTTCCCCAACAGATAAATTTTTACAAAAAGTTTCAGTTCCCAATATGCTTCAATGGGGAGAACTCGTGGTAAAATATGACAGAATTATGGGTCATGACATCATACAAATATGCTAAAACCACATTTGATTAGATAATGTAATCCTCGGCTAGAGAAGGCATATATGGTTTGTTCACTTTATGTGGCATTAAGAGAATTGGACCTGGCCTAGACTAAACATTTTCATAATCCTTCATTGACCTTCCGGGAGATAGACTGTTCAGTCATTGACATCTCTAATTATTGTAATTTTGTACTTAGAACACATGTGTTATATGGAAATCTCTCTTGCCTGCATACTTCCCGAGGCCCTTTTGGCAAGCATTGTACAGAGTTGTTGAGGCTCCATTTTGCAAAGGCCACAGTGAAATTCAAAGTCATTTTGAAGAAAATTTATGGATCAACTCAAAGTTAGGGGAGAATTAAATTTAGGAAGTCATTAAAATATCTTATTTAAAAAAGCTTAAATAAAGCCATTAAGACCCATAACACCATCATTAGAGAGGGCAAGAAGAGAATGATGTGAGGTTAGGGATGTGGAACATTGAAGAGATGAAGAACTCTAACAGAAGACGTCTTTACCTTCATTATTATTTCACAACTCTTTTTTTTTTTTTTTGGTTTTTCGGCCACACCCATTTGATGCTGAGGGGTTACTCCTGGCTAAGTGCTCAGAAATTGCCCCTGGCTTGGGGGGACCATATGGGACGCCGGGGGATCGTACTGCAGTCCTTCCTTGGCTAGCGCTTGCAAGGCAGACACCTTACCTCTAGCGCCACCTCACCGGCCCCAATTTCACAACTCTTAATTTACCTTTCCCCATAGAGATATGGTACTATATTTCCTCAGTACCTTTGTATAAAATTAAATTAAAATTGGTCAGAAGGTAATTTTTGGCTTAATGATAAAATTATTGCCATCAGAGAACCTAGGTGCAAATTTAGATCTTAATACCACTGCATTAGTCAATTAACTAATTAATTAACATCTCTGATGACTTAGTTTCTACATGGATGACTTTAGTTAGAGAAATAACTAAGTTTGAACTATCCTAATAATGAGAATGTACGAGGGAAATAGAAAGCCTGTCTAGAGTACAGGCGGGGGTTGGGTGGAGAGGAGGGAGATTTGGGACATTGGTGATAGAATGTTGCACTGGTGATGGGTGGTGTTCTTTACATGACTGAAACCCAAACACAATCATGTATGTAATAAATTTGTTTAAATAAAAAAATTAAGCTTTAATATATGTTTTTCTTATAATGTCTAATGCAGAATGACATAAAAAAATCCCCAAATTATAAAATGTTTGGTGATTAACAATTTCAAAAAATGGTCTCTGATGACTTCTGAAACCAGAGATTATTTGAATCTTTTTATTCTGATTTCAGCAGTTTACTCTTGCTTTTCAAGTGTCAGGGCTGCAAAATTAATAAATAACCTAAATAAATATCAACAGCCACAGAATGAAACAAACAGAGCTTGATGTAAATTATGCCAGAAAAACAATTCTCCTTTCCTCTCACCGAGAAGGGGCTTTGTAATATGAATGATGAGCAAGAATGCTAAGAGAGAAATACAAAAACAAGAAGCTAACCCACATAAACCAGAAGACCTCTGGAAATACATCTGTGGTCAATTTTGAGTGTGATAAACAAGTATTATCAAATAGGTCTTTAAGTATATTTAAAGGCCTAGAGAAAACATTCAAGAATGGAACTTCTCCAAAAAAATTTCAATACTCTTCTACTGTTTTTTATTTTTTCTGTAAGTTCTAATTTTAATTATCCTCACTCTATAGAAACAATTGTATGAGTACTCTACTCTAGGTTATCCATAACAAAGTACCAGAGGCAGAGTAACTTAATAGAAGTTAATTTTCTTGACGTTCTGGGGACTGAGAGTTTGAGATTAAGGTTTTGGCAGGATTAGTTTCCTTTGGAGTTCTCTCAATATATGGATGATAATCTTCAAATAAATCCACATGGGCATCTTTCTTATTATATCAGAACTTCTTTTATAAAACCTCAGTCAGACTGAATGAAGGCCTCAATTCATAGGCATGCATTATACCATAGTAACTCCTTTTAAGACCCCATTTATCTGCAAACATAATCACATTTAGAAGTATTGGGAGTTTTAAATTACAACATAAGTTTTTGGATAGGGGCATCTTCAAGCCCATAATTTACCAAAAGCTACTCCCCCAATATTTGTAATTTTATTTTATATTTATATTAAAATTATTTATTTATTTTATTTATTTATATTTTTTTGCTTGAGTATAAACTTTATGTAGACAGTATCTAGAGAGACGTTTCATATTACCAGCCTCTAACAAAGTACCTTATACTTGGTATTTGGTTTTGTCAGTTGGTATCCACACAATTTGTAATAAATTATTGAGCTGCTGTGCCTCAGTTTGTATTGTAAGGTGGAAAGCTTATGATTATAATCATCCTGTTATAATTATCATTATAATAATCACAATATGATATTATAATCAATATGATAATCATAATGTTAATCATCATGGTGCTTATACTAGTATTTAATACATAAAAATGCTTAATTAATAGTAGCCATTATTCTTTCTTGTTCTGCGGGAATTCCCAAGTGGTGTTCAGGGGGTCAATGGCCATTCCTGGGTGTAGTTAGTCAGGCTAGTATTTCAGCAGCAGAGTGATCTTTGGTAGTGCTTGCGGAGCCATGTGTTGCTATGAATTAGATTTATCATTTTCCTTCATCCTCTACTATCTGTCTATCTATTATAAATTAGTCTTTTTAAATATATTTCTTGAAAAAATGAATGAATAAATCAAATTCCTTCAAAATTTTAGGATGTAAATATTTCTAGGCTGATTTTCACACAGCAGTCTTCTCCCTTCAGGCATTTTGACTGGAGGTAAGCTGTGGATCTCTTTGGAGGATTTATTTTTGTATATTTGTTATTGTGTTATTTAGTTAAAATTATTGACTAAAAATAAGAGGGGAAGAAAGCACGTCTATAAAACATCACGAGTCTTGATTCCAGGAGAACTGAAAATAAAGTCTAGCTCCAACAAAAGGAGGCATGAGTTCATATAAGTGGAGTCCTTAGAGTTGTTGAACAAGGAGCCAAGGACTCTGTTTCCAAGCACAGCCTATCTGGGCCCAAGTACCCAGAGAGGACCTAATACTTCAGTTTTGACAACTTAGCTTGCTCCATGGACAGACAAGAACCATTAAAATCCCAGGAAATTTTCAATAAGATTTAAGCCAGTAAAGCCTTAAGCCAGGTATCCAGACTGAGAGATCAGAAAATGACCCAACAAGTTTAGTTTTTTCTAATCTACATTAGGATTTCATGATTCTGTTGTATTTTATCGAAGGTCCCATTTCAATCTTTTTGTTTTGTTTGTTTATTTTGTTTTTGGTCTATACTCTGCAATGCTTAGGGCTTATTTAGGCAGTGTGGGGTGCTAGGGATTGAACCTAGGTTTGTTACATGCAAAGTAAGCACCAGCCCCTGTCAATTTTCATTCTTATAGGAAAATAAATGAATCTATTTCAGAAAAAATTTTCTTAAAGCATGATAAAATGTTACTTCTAAAGCATTAAAATTATAAACTCATGATTAGGGTAATGGACATTTATTAATAGTATTTCAGACACAATTGTGAATACTTTCAAAATATTATATACTGTAACATGATAGATATCATTCTAGTTTGAAGAGAAATATATACATCTATATAAATAGAACAGGGTAAATATTAAGTAGACAATTCTATGCTGTATATTTCCTTTCCAATTATTGTTTATTAAACATTTCTGTCCACTGTATACACTGTATATGTTAATTGATAGAGTATAGAACCTGGAGATGATTCAGTGGACTGGAGCACATGCTTTTCATGTAGAAGGTTTATCTCCAGCACAACTAAGAAGGGAAAATCCTCTGAGTACTTCAAGTGTGGCCCTAAACAAACAAACAAACAAACAAAACTTTTTACTGGTAACTGTTTTGAGGGTGGTAGTCAATAATGCAGTTCCTAATTTTTAAGTATAAATATTGAGATTTAGAATCTTGTCCAGGGGTTTTTGCTTTAGGAGAGCCATAATAAAAGACAAAAGTCTTTGAATGAAAGTGTACTGGTATTGATTTTGTCTTATTACCACAACCCTACTTATAACTGATGCATACTAAATATATATATACACATACATATGTATTTGCAGTCCAGATGTAGTTTTATAAAGCACAGTGTGGTTACCATAAATAGAAAAAGGAAGAGTCTCTGGATTAAGTAGTGGCAAATATCATACAATTTTATTCAGTGTGAAGTACAGAGGCTTCCACGCAGGAATGCTTCCAACACCAATGTAGCATCTGTGTATGTGAAGCCAGTGCTTTCCACGTTGAGCTGTTTCTTATTTGAACAGTATTGGTGCTAAAATACCATGACAGGAATGACTTTTGGCAACACTTTTTTTGAGGGAAATAAAATGGCAAAAGAAAGTGCATCTGTGAAACAGAGATTTTGCAAATGGACATTCCAATTCTTGACATCCTTGCAAATTTGCCTTCATTCAAAATGAGTTGAGACATAAAGCTTTCCTTTTCATTTCTCTAAGGATAATATCTGAATTCCCCTGTTGAATAGAAAATGCTAAAATATCAACATCCCTATGAATCACTCCCTTACCCCAATAAACACTGAAATTCAACCTTAGAATTCTATAGTCACAGGCCCACAGCAAGTTTCTTTCTTTTAACACATGACAGTATCCATGCACACGAAAGCTGTATGTTGATTCTCTCAGAGCTATAAATAATCCTTTACACTTTATATGACTTTGTTTTTATTAATGCAAAAATAGGCTTTAGAAATAAACTACCTGATCCCCTTTCACTGCCCTGCCTTAGTTTCATGAACTCTTTAGTCTAATTTTTGAACCCAAGATAAGACCCAAGTGAGTTTGCTCTTAATTAAAAAGCTCTTTTCATGGTGTACCCAGAGGCATCACTTGAGTGTGTGCAAACCAGATGAGATGAATAGTAAGCACTCTGGTTTACTCCCCCCAAAGATTATCTATGCATTTTTGTTTTGAGAAATTGAAGTTAGGAACTTAGCATCCATAACATGTAGGAGAAAAGTGGTCTATGTGTGTTAATCATTTTCATGTACTTGTGTTTCCATAGTAATGACTTTAAAAAGGAATTTGCATATGGATTGAGAGTGAGGGAAGGAATGAGAGAATGTTCTCACCCACAAAAACATTA
Organism: Suncus etruscus; assembly: GCF_024139225.1. Taxonomy (NCBI): domain Eukaryota; kingdom Metazoa; phylum Chordata; class Mammalia; order Eulipotyphla; family Soricidae; genus Suncus; species Suncus etruscus. The sequence continues at coordinate 27,967,234 of NC_064851.1, read as the reverse complement.
AAGGTATAAGCTTCTCTGAATTTTTGTAGGCCTCTTTGTTTTCCTGTTTTTTTTTTCAGTACATATTCTTCATTTTTCAAGGAGATATTCAATTCCTAATTCTATGTTTGTTGTATAATTAAATGCAAATAGAAAATTGATAGTATTTCAGAAAATAAGGCACATCAATAGCACCTTATAAAACTTGAAAACAAATAATTCACTTCGCTTTTTAGATTGGATGCTGGGGATCTAATGTGGTTTGGCTGTGTGCATAAGTGTCCTCTCTACTGTACTCTTGCTCCAGCACCAGATTATTAGTTTCTTAAATATAAAATATTAATATATAATATTATTAAAATCAAATATATTACTGTATTAACAGTATAGTAATATATTAATATTAAGAATCTTATAAGCACAATGCATAGCGCTTCTCAGATTGTCCTTTTTATTTACTCTTGCAGTGCTAGGTATTGAATTCAGTTAGAGTTTCACTCATGCAAGGAATGAACTGTACCACTGAGCCATATCACTGATCTGCATTATCTCTGTTATTCACCAAAGTAATACCATAAAGTAGATATTATTTCCTAGTTTAGAGAGGCTAACTAAGTTTTTTTTTAATTTGATAAAACTAGCAGAAGAGCTAGCTTCAGATATAGGGCAAATTTATACCAAGGCTTAAGTGTTTAATGCCAGGTAATTATAGGATTAGAAAAGATAATATTCCTTTGTGTAAGGGCTTAACAAATGATGCATGCAGTGAATAGATATAAAGGCTTTATCTATTTGCCAGGCATTCTATGCATTTGGGCTTCATCAGTAAATAATTAAAATGACAAAATCTACACTACAATGAGAACAGATAATCAAAACATTAATATTCCAGGTAGTGAGGATGATTACTATGAAGGAAAATGAGGCAGGGTAAAGAATACTGATGAAGACTGGATATTTCAAGACTTTTCTGATAAAGATTTTTCATGATAAAGTAACATGCAAACAGGCACATGAATATAAAGAAATCAAATTACATAGGAATAACTAAAAACAATTTTGAGCAAGTGGTAACTATGTGTAAAGATTTAAAAACATTAAGGATTTGCTAAGGAATTCTGACTACTTTGTAGTGGACTAGGAGAAAATACTAGGAGATGAAGTTAGAGAAAAAGGCATTACCATGAAAGGCTTTGTAGACCATAAAATGAATTTTGAATTTTATTGTGAATTAAATGGGAGTCTATTAAAATGTTTGAACAAAGCAGTGTACTATGTGCTATAAAATAATAAATACTGTGGTATTATTATTGATTTTTAGATGATCAGACTAAAGAAAAATGGAAGATTCAGCTAGAGATAGATGTTTAGAAAAAATCTACAGATGGACTTAAAGCAACTGTATAAAAATCTAGGAAATAGAGAGTGAGGATAGCTAAAAGGGCAGATATTTGGGGCATTCTAGCAAAAGAGTTAGGGACAATAAGTAGGAAATAATAAATACTTCAAAGGAATTGAAAGAGGTCTATGTGGTTGTCAAGTGAACAAAATTATTCAAAAATAGAAAAGGTGTTCAAAAAAAAGCACAAAGCATTGTTTACTTATTATATATTATTTTGTACCTTCATTAATTATCATTACTATTATTTTTACTTACATAACTATTTTTTGGTCGATTTCTCTGTGTAGGTGTGGTTATTGAAGCTGTTATCCCCAGATATCAAGACCATGGCGTTTTTTGCTTTTTTTTTGTTTTTGTTTTTGTTTTGTGCATGTGTGGTGCTTACCATTATTGTTGGAGTCCTCACTGGATAATGGACACATTTTTTTTTTGTACTGATGGAATGTTTCATTTTCTTTTTTCTCCATCGCCCTCCAAATCGATGATGAGAGCCTCTAGAAGGACTCTGCCCACTTTTGGAGTATTAGACTTTTACCCCAGTTTGCTACTTTTCTCTTCTCCAGACCAAACCACGCAAACTTAACTAACTAGGCCTACCTCCCAGTTAGAGGGGGAAATTAGGGAGACACCTAGACCAATCAGATGCAAGACTACTATGTGGTAGGATAGATACATAGGGGACCACATATTCTAGCAGCCCTGGGGGTGAGGGAAGTGGATATGGGAGATAGGACAAAAACAGAGGTGAAGGGAAGACAATTTGGTGATGGTAATCTCCCCCCCCTGATGTTATGTAAATATTTAACTAAAATATTATTGTCATCATGTAAACCACTATGATCAAAATAAAAATTATAAAAAAAAATTTAAGCATAAAAAAAAGAGAAAAGGTGTTCAAATGTGTATTTTTAAGACAAATTAGATAATAGGATTTGGCAAAGAGTAGGTTGTTGGTAATCCTGTCACCAGTGGTTTTCAGAGATTTGTGAAGAAGAGGTGTGTGATTTCAAGAGAGAAACTATAACCAGTCAGTACAAATAGTATTTTAAAGTCTTTATTTGGGGGATGATGTTATATAGCTCTGTCTTCAGGGGTCATTTCAGGTGGTGCTTAGGGGACTCTATGGAATGCCGAGGATCAAACCCGAGTCTGCTGCATGCAAAGCAAATGCTCTTCCTACTTTGTTATCACTTTGGCCTTTGATTTTGTTTTGTTTTATTAGACAATAAAATAACATTATTTATTTTAATTTATATTGTTTCATTTATTATTTAATGATTTTATTTATTATAAAATAAAATTAGACAATAGAAGAAAATGTCATGTAGAGGAGAGTTGTTTTAGAAAACAAAGTATTTTGATGCCAATTGGATAATTCATTAAAATTTTTTAATTGGATTACCACTAAATGCAGAGTTAAAAAGTAGTTGATGTTTGAGTTTCAGTAATAAAATGTTCTATCACCCATACAGCACCCATTCCATCACCCATTTCCCAGCAACAATTTCCCCAATTTCCATACTCTTCTCTTCACTACTGTCCTGCCTCCTCTCCTACCTCCAGCCTGCCTCTATGACAGAGACTTTTTTCTTTCTCTCTCTTTTTATCTTTTTAGGCACTGTGATTTGCAATACTGTTACTGAAAGGGTGTCATACATATCAATTTACCTTTTCTTAAGTATCTGGTTCTTGCTCAGAGTGACTGTAGGAGTGCAGATACCATTTCTGTATTGTGTTTTTGGATCCCTTGGGTATATATCCAGGCATGGTATTGATGACTCATATGGAAGCTCTATTTCTAGATTTTTTTTTGAGGTATATCCATAGTTTTTTTTTAAAGGCTGGACAAGTCAACAGTGAATGATTGTCCCTTTCTCCCTACATCCACATCAACACTGCTTCTGTTCTTTTTGATTTGTGTCAACTCTGTGGTGTGATATGATATATCATTGTTGTTTTAATATTGCATTTCCCTGATGATTAATGATGTAGATCATTTTTCATGTGACTTTTGGCCATCTGTCATTATTTTTTGTTACTGTTCATCTATTCTACCCATTTTTTAAATTGGATCAGGTGATTTTTTTTCTTTGTCTTTTCTTATTAACTTTTTATCAGCCGGGATTGAGTGAATAGACTCCATTCCATGAACAGTCTTTGTATCTGTCATCATTTCCTTTGAGATGCAGAAGCTTTTCAGTTTAATGTAGTTCCATTTGTTTGTTTTTGCTTCAACTTCCTGGTTATGGTGTTTCACACTTGAAGATGTCTTTAGCTTCAATGCTAAAAAGAGCTCTTCCTATATTTTCGTCTGAAAACATAGGAAGTGTTTTCAGATGTATTTCAGATCTAATATCAAACTCTAAGTCATTTTGATTTGATTTTTGTGCATGGTGATAAAAAGAGGTCTGAGTTCATTTTTTTTTTGTTTTGTTTTTGGGTCACACCCAGCAGTGCTCAGGGGTTACTACTGGCTCTATGCTCAGAAATCGCTACTGGCAGACTTGGGGACTCTATGGAATGCCGGGATTCGAACCACAGTCCTTCTGCATGCAAAGCAAATGCCTTACCTCCATGCTATCTCTTTGGCCCTGAGTTCACTTTTTGCATATAGAAGTCCAGTTTTCCCAGCACCACTTGCTGGAGTGGTGTTTCTTGTCCCATTTCATAATTTTTGCTCCTTTGTTAAAGATTAATTGTTTATATACCTGAGAGTCTGTCTCAAGATATTCCTATTCAATTGATTTACGGTTCTGTCTTTATGCCAATGCCACATTGTTTTACTTACTACTGTTTTATAGTATAGTTTGAAGTTGGGAAAATTTCCCAAAAAGTTTTTTTGTTTTGGGGGGGTAATATTTTTCAATATTAATTTTAGGAATGTTTGAAAAAAAATTTTTTTTGAAAAATGATCTGGGTTTTCTTACAGGGACTACACTAAATCTGTAGAGTACTTTGGGGAGTATTGCCATTTTAATGACGTTAATCCTTCCAATCCACAAGCAAGGGGTATGTTTTCATTTTCTTATGTCCTGTTTTATTTCTTTAAGTAGTTTTCTTTTTTTATTTGGGACTCTCTCATCTATTTATTTTGGCTTATTTGGAATTACTTACCATATTTTTGTACCATAAGACACACTTTCCCCCCGCCCCCCAAAGATGGGGGGAAAAGTCTGTGCATCTTATGGAGCAAATGCTGCCTCAAGCTGAAGTCTGAGTGCAGGGGATTCCTCCAAATCTAAATAGATTATAGCATATAATGTTTGGATTTAATTTATTATCTGCTGCTATAGAAAGCTAAAGAAGGTCTATTTGAATGTGAAGGATACTCATGCCTATTGTTTTGCCTTTAGCCTTTTTGTTGCAGCTATTATTTATGTCATTTTTAACAGTGCTCAAGGGCTACTAAGTTTGTTGTTTGGGGTCACTCCTAGTGGTACTGGGGATCATGTCTGGACCCATTGAGCTATTTCTCTACCTTATTTATCCAAGTATAATTTTTAGTTTTTTTTTCTTCCTCAGTTATTCATGATTTATAACTGAAATGAAAGTTGAGTCCTTTGACAAACATAAGAGAATAGTCTCTTCATTGGGTCTATTTAAACTCTTAATATTTGAAAACTGGACATAATATTTCTAGTTACTGATTAGAATTTCAAGTTTCTATTGACACATAAGTTTTTGATATTTCTAAAGCTTTACTATCATTGGAATGCTATGTAATTTTAAAGTATACAATTTGGTAATGATATTATATATATAGTGAAATGATTATGACAATAGACATATCCATCACATTACTGGTGTATGAGAATAGTGGGAACATTAAAAGAACTTTCAAGTTTTAAATACTATATTGTTAACAGTCACTATGCAGTATATGTTGTCTCCAAAACTTATTCATATTATAATTGAAAGGCTATACATTTTTATTACTACCTCTCCTCTATTCCAACCTCCATGCCTTGCATTCACCACTTTAGTATTTATATGAGTTTGACATTTTTAGATTTTACATATAAATAATACCATAAATATTTTAGTTTTTGTTTAATTTAATTCATTGTGCATATTGCTCTTGCACCCAGTCCAATTATATATCAAATAAAAGGGTTTTCTTCTTATTTCTAAATGATATTTACTCTTTTTTATATACATTTACTCACTAGTTAGTTTGTCTTGGCTGTTAATAATAATGGGGCAGGGCCGGAATGATAGTACAGCGGTTGCGCGTTGCCAACACAAGACTGACCCCAGTTCGAATCCCGGAATTTCATAAGGTCCTCTGAGACTGCCAGGAGCGATTTCTTTAACCTATGAGTGCCACAAGATGTGACCCAAAAAACCCTAGTAAAAAGAATAATGGGGCAATAAACAAGGGGATACACCTGTCTCTTAGAGATACTAAATCATTTCATTCAGGTGTACCAAGTATGGAGAGTTTAAGGTCATATGCTAGTTAGACTTAAATTAATTTTTGTATAGCATTTTTATATTATTAACTAGGTTTTAAATCTTGTACATTGGGGTATAGTCCTTAAGTCACAGAACTAATCCACTATTTAAATACTTTTTATTGCTTCTGTGTTCTGGGAAGTATGCTTAGAGTTTGTACAAAGTTGATTAAAAACAAAAGGAATGAGATTCAAATTGCAATCAGATATGAATAGCCCTAATTATAGTGCTGTGGTAGCACAGTGGTAGGGCATATAGACTAGTCTGAGAAAGTCAGAAAGCCTTTTGAGAAAGTGAAAATGGGTCTATTCCAGAACATGAGAGTATGAATATTCAGAGAGGCTGGTACCCAAGCCAGAGAGATAGTATAATAGAATGGCCCTTGCCTAGCACACAGTGGGCTCCTGTTCCATTCCCAGAACCACATATGGTTGATTCCCTTAGCATCTGAGGAGTAACCTGGAACAGAGCCAGGAATAAGCCCTGAACACTGCTGAGTCTGGCCCCAAAGCAAGCAAAGAAACAAAATCCCAAAGATGATGGCAATAGCGGTGTTTTCTTTTCTTTTCTTTTTTTTTTTTTTGTTTTTTTTTTTTTGGCCACACCCATTGATGCTCAGGGATTACTCCTGGATAAGTGCTCAGAAATTGCCCCTGGCTTGGGGGGGAACATATGGGACACCGGGGGATCGAACCGTGGTCCTTCCTTGGCTAGCACTTGCAAGGCAGACACCTTACCTCTAGCGCCACCTCGCCGGCCCCAATAGTGGTGTTTTCTAAGCAAATATGAAGTTGAACAAATGAATTATTACAAGTGGAGTGGGAAAGGTAAATATTATGAATGTTTCTGACTTGGACATTTGATTGGGATGCTGGTATTATACATAAAAGGAAAAAGAATTTTCGAGGGGCCGGGCGGTGGCGCTAGAGGTAAGGTGCCTGCCTTGCCCGCGCTAGCCTTGGACGGACCACGGTTCGATCCCCCGGCGTCCCATATGGTCCCCCAAGCCAGGAGCAACTTCTGAGCTCATAGCCAGGAGTAACCCCTGAGCGTTACCGGGTGTGGCCCAAAAACCAAAAAAAAAAAAAAAAGAATTTTTGAGGGTATCAATTCCCACCTGGTAGCTTACTTTGTTACTTTTCCTAATATTGCATTCAGTTTCCCTAGTTATCAAGTACCCTCTGACCTTAGGCTATTGTCAGGGCTAGGCTCATCTTATATGGCTTCTTGGACTAGAAGTGTGCCATTAGAAACAATATGTCACTACTGGTTGGAGACCTCTCAATGGAAAAATCTCTCTGGATCACAGTCATGGTACTTCAGGACACTAGAATGAATTCTTGCCTAGATCTGCCCTTTCAATGCTTGGCTGACAATCTATACTCCAGCACTGACAGTCTTACCATTCCTGAAATTGCTCTTATTTTCTGCATAACTGTGACCTATGCCTTTACTTAGTTATATATAATCAGGCCAGCAGCTCCAATAAAGTTTTTTCCCCCTCTTGGTGACCCAATATTGTCAGGCACAAAGTGGAAGCTGAAGCAATAATCAGAATTGTACTTTTCAATTTTTATCAAATTCTGGATTTGAGATAAAATAAAATGGAACATCACTAGAGTTATAGGAGGGGCATATTCCCCTTGTGTTTTTCTTCCACTTAAACAGAGCACCTAGTTGAAGTCTCTCTATTAAGTGCCAGTTACATTCACCATTTCAGCCAGGACTTAAAGCTAGTTTCTGGTTCTGCCAGCTTAAAACAAAGAACAAACCAAGTAAAAAGGCCTAATGAGAATTCAAAGACTCTCAAGCCATTAGTTTTCCTCTTAAAATTTTTACCTGTGGTGAGTACACAACATTCAACACCTTCACTCCATGTGTAGCCTCTCACTAGGCATTTATAACCAATTACCTTATGTACAGATTTGTTGGAATGCTTGAGTTAAATCGGCTTATGTAAAAAAAACAAAAAACAAAAAACAAAAAAGCCTCATGGAGATAAGTGACTCAGATTCCTGCTGACCACACTATTTATTTTTATCAGCTCTTAACTTCTGTGACAGGCAAGTTGACAAATCTGTAAATCTGACAAGATTTGATTTAACTCAGAATTTTAAAGCCTGCACAGAAAATTTATGTAAAGATCATGAACTGCCATACTGGGGAATTAGGACATTTCCAAAGGAAAAAGGCATGCATGGAGGAGATGGAGTGGTGGGAGCAGTCAAGGAAAGTATCCTATGATCACTTTTCCCTCTATGTTTTAAATAAAATTTAATTTATGTATTAGGGGATGTGCACCTGGTGATGCTCAGGGATTACTACTAGCTCTGCAATCAGAAATTACTCCTGAGGTTGGAGCAATAGCACAGTGGGTAGAGAGTTTGCCTTGCATTCGGCCAATGCAGGATCAACACAGGTTTGATCCCTGGCATCCCATATGATCCCCCAGCCTGCCAGGAGTGATTTCTGAGCATAGATCCAGGAGAAACCCCTGAACATCACTGAGGTGCACCTCTAAAAAAAGAAAAAGAAAAAGAAATTATTCCTAATGGGGATTGCTCACTAGATAGTGTAAGGTTCCCAAACTTATTTGACCCACTACCTTCTTTTCAGGAAACAACCTACTCAACCCTCCTGGCCATCTACTTCTTTATGCCAATTACTAAGGACACCAATTGCACATACCCTGTTTATGGACTGAAGAATTAACATCATTAAAATGGCAATACTTGGGGTCAGAGCAGTGCTGCAAATAATAGGGCATCTGCCTTGCACGCACTAACCTAGGATGAACCGTGGTTTGATCCCCCCAGCATCTATATGGTCCCTTAAGCCAGGAGCGATTTCTAAGCTTCTAAGCATAACTGAGTAACCCCTGAGCACCACCGAGTATGGCCCAAACACCAAAAAAAAAAAAAAAAAAAAAAAAAAAAAAAAGGGGGCAATACTCACCAAAGCATTGTACAGATCTAATGCAATTCCTCTAAGGATACCCATGACATTCTTCAAAGAAGTTGATCAAACACTCCTGAAATTTATTTGGAACAATAAACACCCACAAATATCTAAAGCAACCCTAAGGAAAAAGAAGATGGGAAGCATTACTTTCTCCAGCTTTAAATTGTACTACAAAAAAAAAAAAAAAAAAACAGTAATTAAAACAGTATGGCATTGGAAGAAATACAGATCCTCAGATCAGTGGAATAGACTTGAGTATTCAGAGGATGTTTCCCAGGTATAGAATCAATTAATCTTTGGTAAAGGGGCAAAAAAATGCTAATGGAGTAAGGAAAGCCTCTTAAAAAAGTGGTGCTGGAAAAACTGATCAGCCACATGCAAAACAGTAAAATCAGACCTCCATCTAACACCATGCACAAAGGTCAAATCCAAATGTATTAAAGACCTTCATATCAAACTCACAACCTAGGTATATAGAAGAACATGTGGGTAAAACACTCCATTGATACTAAAGGCATTTTTTTTTTTTGGTCACACCTGGCAGTGCTCAGGGGTTACTCCTGGCTTTATCCTCAGAAATTGCCCCTGGCAGGCTCAGGGGACCATATAGTATGCCGGGATTTGAACCACTGTCCTTCTGCATGCAAGGCAAATGCGCTACCTCCATGCTATCTCTCTGGCCCTAAAGGCATTTTCAAGAAGGAAACATCACTCTCCAAACAAGTGGAAGCAGGAATAAACAGATGGGACTATATTATGCTGGGAAGCTTCTGCACCTCAAAGGAAATGGTGTCTAGGATACAAAAGCCACCCACAGAATGGGAGAAACTATTCACCCAATACACATCAGATAAGGGACTAATATCTAAGATATACAAGGTACTAGTAGAACTTAACAAGAAAAAAAATCTAGCCCCATCAAAAAATGGGGAGAAGAAATGAGCAATTTCATAAAAACTACAAATGGCCAAAAGGCACATGAAAAAAATGCTCCACTTCACTTATCATCAGGGAGATTCAAATCAAAACAACAATAAATTCTCTGTGTGCCACAGAGACTGACACACATCACAACGAACAAGAACAATCAGTGCTGGCTTTGACTGGAGAGAAAGAAATTCTCATTCACTTCTGGTGGATATGCCGTCTAGTCCAGCATTTATGGAAAACAATATGGAGATTCCTCAAAACACTGGAAATTGAATTCCTGTTTTATTCAGCCATACCACTACTAAAGATATACCCTAGGAATACAAAAAACACAATACAAAAACACTCTCTGCACACCTATATTCATTGGTGTGCTATTTACAATAGCCAGACTCTGGAAACAACCCAGATGACAATCAACAGATGAGTGGCTAAAGAAATTGTGGTACATATACACAATGGAATATTATGCAGCTGTCTGGAAAAAGGAAGACATAACGTTTTCCTATATGTGGCTAAACATAGAAACTTTTATGCTCAGTGAAATAAGTCAGAAGGAGAAGAAAGACACAGAATAGTCTCACTCACTTATGGGATTTAAGAAAATAAAAGACATTATTGTAATAACACCTAGAGACAATATATTTAAGGGCTGGAAGTTCCAGCCCACAGTATGAAGTTTACCACAGAGTTCAGTTAGAGAAATAACTACACTGATAACTCTCATGACATAGGTAGTGAATGAGATAAATAGAATACCTGTCTTGAATACAGACAGGGGGTGGAGGATATGGGAGATGGGGTCATTGGTGGTCAGAATGTTGCACTGGCAAAAGCGAGGTGTCCTTTTATATGATTGAAACAGAACTACAAACATGTTTGTAATCATAGTTCTTAAATAAAGATATTAATAAAATATAAATAAAAATTGTGCCTGAAGATACTATGATGCATGCCCTAGGCCTAGAATGTTACAGCACTCCTTGGGAGTGGTATTTTCCACTTAGGGAAACACTGTATGATTGGCAAATCATTAACCCCAGTATCTAGAAACACACATGTAGTTACATAGTCTGTTCCTAGTTAACCATTGGAAAACATGTGTGTTGATCACATTAGTATACATATATTTTCCATTGAATAGTTAAGATTTATTGTAGATTTACTCTCAGTGCATTTCATAAAGTTTCCTAGTCTATACTTCTAATAATCTCTTAAGTATTATTATCTCAGATATGCAGAGAAGGTACAAAAAGAAGTATAAAAAGATCAAGTAATTTTCTACCCAATGTGCTCTTAATTAACTTGAATGTCACTTCCCAGTTCTATGTAGTTTCTTGTAGTAGCTAAGGCCTTAGTTCTTAAAATTAACAGTTAATACGATGCACAAATCTTGCTTACTTTGTCATATTAAAGTTAGAGTAATGAAAATCTTAGTTAAGTTCATGATGATAAAGGACCTTGTCTGAATATAAAATAATTTTTTTTAGTTAAAGTGGAAATCAGTACTGTGAATGCAAGTGAATGAGGATTCCCCACTCACCTGTGCTCTGGAGCCCATTCATATTTTTTCCCTATGATGCCACCCCACATCTCAGGATAGAAATAGGGCCAGAGCAGGATCCATTTCTTGTAGAATTACAAATAAAAGGGATCTTTATGACTGGGAATCTTCCTTCCCCATATCTCCAAACTCCAAACAAGCTTTCATATTGGTGTTATTTTTTAGATTAATATATTTACTTAAGCATCATGATTACAAACATGTTTGTAGTTGAATTTTAGTCATGAAAAGTACACCCCTATTCAACAGTGCAACCTTCTCACCACCAATGCCCCTATCTCCTTCCTCCCCCATTCCTTGCCTGTCTTTGAGACAGGCATTCTATTTCTCTCACTCTCTACCATTATCTCGATAGTTATTGGTGTCGTTATTTCTCTAACTGCATTCACCAATCTTTGTGGTAAGCTTCATGTCATGGGCACCTTATCAAATTACATTTCTATTGTCTCTGGGTATTATTACCATAATGTCTTTTATTTTTCTTAAATCCCACAAATGAGTGAGACTATTATGTGTCTATTTTTCTTCCTCTGACTCATTTCACTCAGCATAATAGTTTCCATGCCCATCCACATTTAAGAAAATTTCATGGCTTCATTTTCCTGACAGCTGTGTAGTATTCCATTATGTGTATGTACCACTGTTTCTTTAACTACTCATCTGTTGTTGGGCATCTAAGTTTTTTTCCAGATTCTGGCTATTGTAAATAGAGCTGCAGTGAACATAGGCATGCAGAGGGCATTTTTGTATTGTGTTTTTGTGTTCCTAGACCCTATTGGTGTTTAACTTATTTATTCTTTTTACTTACTGTTTAGTGAATCCTTGGTCATTAATCTACAAATTTTAGAAACAAATGAATATACTCAGGAGAAAATAATTTATTAGAGAATAGAAATCATATGAAGAATCTAAAGATTATTTCAAAATATATTTGCTTTAACACAGAAACATTTTTTCTCTATAAGTTTTTAAAATCAATTTGAAATACATTTTTCAAATATATTTTGAAACATACATTTTAAGATTCAAAATATATTTTTGTTTTTGGGGATACACCAAGCTCTGCTCAGGGATTGCTACTGATTCTGCAATCAGGGGTCATTCCTGATGGTCTCAGAAATGCCTTTAATCCAACCTGGGTCAGCCATATGCAAGCAACTGCCATACCCACTGTACTATATTTTTGGCCACTTAAAATATAAAAAAATAATGTATTACAAATAAATTGTTTAAATATTAACTATATTTTCAGCACCAATACTTTTTCTTGTTTTTTTTTTTTTTGATTTGTTAGTTTTTGACTTTATTTTCCTTCTCTTTTTTCTTCCACTTTTCTCATTCTTTTTCACTCTTGTGGTTATTATTTAGAGATTTAGTTTTATTTTTATTTGCCGGGTCCATTTTTTTCTTTTTTCTTCCATTTTTCTTTTTTTTTTTCTCTCTCTCTTCTTTCTTTTTTTGGTAGTTGTCACCAATTTTTTTTCTCCCCTTTTTTCTTATCCTTTTTATCTCCAATGATGCTCAATCTACAACAAGCTGTAAAGTGAAGACCAGTTGCACTAGCATACTGGGGGGTAGAGGAGGGAGATCTGGGATGCATACTGGGAACAGGGGTGGAGGGAGGACAGCACTGGTGGTGGTATGCCCCTCATTCATTGTCACTATGTACCATAAATGATGCAGTGAAAGATTTGTAATGCACTTTGGTCACAATAAAAATTTAAAAAAAATATTAACTATATTTTCTAAAATTTATAATTTTTGTGCAAATATATTAATCTTTAATAATGACATTTTAATTTTATCTTTGAGCAGCAATTTTATACCTATTCTTATATTAAGATCAGAACCATAGGTTAAAAGATGATTTGGGAATGGCTGAATGTAACTATACTTTTGAGTTCACTGAACATCTTAAGTGATTTTTCAAATGTTTTGGGCTTACTGAAATCCAAAACAGGTTTTACCCATACTTATCCTCTTCAGTTTGGAGCATGTGCAATTTAAGGGAAATTTAATCCATATGTTTCTGATTCGTTTACACTTAAATAGTCAAAATATTGTTTTTAATAGTTATTTGATGCCCAAGTAGCCTTTTGAACCTTTTAAATAAGCTTTTAAAAGCCCGAGTTTCTCTTGAAAACAGGAAATCACATCTTTCCAAGGAGGCAGACTAATTTATACATCTGAAAATTCAGATTCAGTTGAAAACACCCCAAACCACAGGTCTTCAATGGCAAGTCTGCTTGGCAAATACTCTGCATTAGAATACATGCTGTTGGAATGCATGTACTTGCATATCAGCGTTGGGCATATATTTTATTGCCCCATTGTTGAAGAGTCAATTTAGGGTCTTATAACAGGATTTTATATAGTGTTAATAAAACTATTTTTCATCCCTCCCCTTTTGGGCCACCCAAGCAATGCTTAGAAGGCTGGGGGACCCCTGCAGTGATATTCAGCTAACCAGAAATCTGGTTCATTGCTAGGGACTGGTTATGAGAGAAAGCAGGGCCCAGTGGTGGTGCTGGAGGTAAGCAACCCTGGATGTTTTCAAGGGTCACTAGTTCTACACTTGGTAATGATTGTGCGGCAATTAACTCAGACCCTTCTGAATGCAAGACATGTTCCTCTGACTTCTAAGTTATCTTTCTACATACGTACATACATACATATATATATATATGTATATATATATATACATATATATTTGGGCCACATCCGGTGATGCTCAGGGATTACTGCTGCGTATACGCTCAGAAATTGCCCCTAGTTTGGGGGACTATATAGGACGCGGGGGTGGGGGTGGGGAATCGAATCAAGGTCTGTCCTGGATCAGCCCCGTGCAAGGCAAATAAATGCCCTACCGCTGTGTTATCGCGTGGTCCCTCTTTCTATTTTTATTTCTTTTTCTGTTTTTATTTCATTTTACTATTTTCATGCTAAATTTATTCCAGCTTTTCTTGTCATTAGACTTACAGAGCTATTTTCTGACCCACAATTTTATGTTCTTTTGTGTGTTTTTTTCTTCAGTAGCTCTCTCTTTCTATATCTTTATAATTTTGCTTATTTTAAACATAAATAAAAGGTACTTGACCTCAATATAAATATTTAATACTTAATTAGAATATATATTTTAATTATATGTCTAAAGATTGAGTAAAAATCATGATAACACCAATGGAAATTAGACAATATATGTGAAGAATAAAAAAGGGTTACTAGACAAAAAATGATTCAATTTAAAAATTCCTTGGCTGCTTCTTTTTTAAAATTCTCTGAGAAAGAACTTTTATGACCATCCTATAAAAATTCTTTACTCTTCCAGTTTCTACTTTTTATATCTCTCTTATTTTCTTATTTAAAGTATTAAAATTATAAATATAATTATAAATATAATTTGCTATATTTAAAGACCATGCATCCATTGTTAATTATAATACATTTATTTCTAGGTAAGTAGAAGAGAAATTATTTAAAACGAAAAAATAAAAAAAGAGAAGAAAAATGAGCACAACAAAAATATTTGCGAAAATTATTGTATCTTGCAATTAGGTCATTAAGTCATTGTGAGGAGGTCTAAGAAGCTCTTGTTGGTAATTGATAATTTTGTTACTTATTTGTTTCTGAATATTAGGTGGCTTCCAATACACATTGGCATCTAAATTTGTGTTCCTACAGGATGATAAGACACAAATAAATGATTAAACACAAATAAAATTGTCCAGGAACTTCAAGAACTATTGCTGATACTGTGGCTTTTGTGGGGGCATGCTTTCAGTTGCCAGGTCTTCCAAAAGTGTGAGAAGATGGGGAAGGTGCCTGCATTCACTCCAAAATAGTACTGGTGATTTCAGCCCAAATTCTATTATACTTGTATTTTTGATCGGATTGGTGTCTCTGCAGAGAACTGTAGGGGAATGGTGAAGCAGGACCATTGGTGAAGTGGTAATTGTTAGTGATAGTGTCACTGGCATAGGTTTGGCAGGGCAGGAATTTGGCTTGTCCCCTCCTCTCAAGATTTCCAGCTTTCTGCTGTGTGACTCATGTATCCACAGTAAATTTATGAGGCTGCCTGAATACTGACATAGTGACTGGCATTGCATTTATTCAGTATATCTTCTATGTCCCCTCCTTCTCTGCTTTCCTTTTTATTTCTTCCAATTTCCTCTCAAACCTGTTTGTTGTCTCCACAAACTAGAATGTCATTTTAGGAGAGCAAGTATACTCTTGGCTCATGGTTGTATTTTCAGCACCTAAAATGTTATCTGACCTTTAGTAGGTCCTCATTATATGCTGGGAGAATGAATGTACATAGCTTTTAGCTTGCATGATTTCTCACACAGCCACTTATATATAATGTTTATTATTATTTATTTTATTATTTTATATTTTGATTTTTGGACCACTTACAACTGTGCTTAGGATTTATATGCTCAGGAATAACTTGTGACTGTGCTCAGAGTATATAGCTGATGCTAGGGATTTTAATCAGGTTAGCTCTTTACAAAGCAAGCATTATAACTACTATACTTTCTCTCTGGCTTGATAATTATTTATTATTATTAATCTGATGTAGAAACTGTCACTTGCATAGTCGTCTGTGAGTTTGGTATATGATCAATTTTTTTGTGTATTTTCCTTTTTTATAAAATGCTACTAATAGTACTTAATTCAGAGTTTTGTAAAGACTAAAAAGTGAATCTATGGTCCTTATTACAAATAAGTAAATAATTAAGCTGGCAAATGACAACAATAATTATTATTTGGGAGGGGTTACTTATATCTGAGTCACAAACCATTTTTAGAGATAGTATTACTTTCTTATTTCTTATTTAAAATATTTATACATGGTTTTATTAATGTTCAATAGTTCATTTAGAAAGTATTAATATTCATAAAGGGAATTTAGGTCTGGTAGGTGAGAAAAGGTTTGAATTACATTGTAGAGTATGTAAAACAGTATGAAAGCATGACAGTATGTGGCTGAGTAGTGTGATTTAAAAGATCATGGGTGATTTACCTTAGCAAGAATTAAGACTGAGCTAAGATGTTTGTATTTTCTTTCTTTCTTTTTTATTTATTTATTTATTTTTTTTTTTTGGTTTTTGGGCCACACCCGGTGGTGCTCAGGGGTTACTCCTGGCTGTTTGCTCAGAAATAGCTCCTGGCAGGCACGGGAGACCATATGGGACACCGGGATTCGAACCAACCACCTTTGGTCCTGGATCGGCTGCTTGCAAGGCAAACGCTGTTGTGCTATCTCTCCGGGGCCCTGTATTTTCTTAATAGCACTAGAAAATCATTGATAGTTCTTAAGAAAATGCGTATATTTTCAGATTTGGGTTATGACTGATCAATCAAAAAGGTGTACTCAACCAAAGCACAGCTGGAATAAGTTCTGTGTCTCCTTTAATCTTTGAGATATAGTTGAGAAGAGTTACATGGGGTTCTTGGGCTCAAAGTGCTTCTTCTGTTCAATCAGTTCAGTTGTGGATCATTTCATTCTAAAATTATCCTTAATAATTATCATTTCCATTCAAGTGTAAAACTTAGATCGTCCTTCCTTCCTTCCTTCCTTCCTTCCTTCCTTCCTTCCTTCCTTCCTTCCTTCCTTCCTTCCTTCCTTCCTTCCTTCCTTCCTTCCTTCCTTCCTTCCTTCCTTCCTTCTCTTTCTTTCTTTCTTTCTTTCTTTCTTTCTTTCTTTCTTTCTTTCTTTCTTTCTTTCTTTCTTTCTTTCTTTCTTTCTTTCTTTCTTTCTTTCTTTCTTTCTTTCTTTCTTTCTTTCTTTCTTTCTTTCTTTCTCTCTTTCTTTCTTTCTCTCTTTCTTTCTTTCTCTCTCTTTCTTTCTCTCTTTCTTTCTCTCTTTCTTTCTCTCTTTCTTTCTCTCTTTCTTTCTTTCTTTCTTTCTTTCTTTCTTTCTTTCTTTCTTTCTTTCTTTCTTTCTTTCTTTCTTTCTCTCTCTCTCTCTCTCTCTCTCTTCTTTCTTTCTTTCTTTCTTTCTTTCTTTCTTTCTTTCTTTCTTTCTTTCTTTCTTTCTTTCTTTCTTTCTTTCTTTCTTTCTTTCTTTCTTTCTTTCTTTCTTTCTTTCTTTCTTTCTTTCTTCCTGCATCACTATATCTTTCAGGAAACATTTACTTCAAATTTACCCTATTTTTACCAAGTAGAAAGCTTGAAGGAAGAGAGATGTTTTTATTCCTTGCCAAAGCAACATTTCTCATGTGGAAATGTGGGTGAGTTATGAATTGGAAGAAGATCAAAATGGGAAGTCAATATAACAGGAGGAAGGATCTTATCAAAGAACAAAATGCTGTTTACTGGAAGTAAGTCAGTGATGGTAAGGGGTGGTAAGGAAAAAAAGTTTATGAGATAGGTTTTAGAAAGAGTGGCCACAGGACAGATGCCATTGTTTTAATTAACCTGAGGAAATGGCACATGGGAAATATGTAAATAAGGTGGAGGTTTCTGTTTTTAATTTAGGATTTTTTTTTCAGTTAAAAGTTGACTGTCACCATCCAAGATAAATAAATGCGCAATTATGGAGAATTTTCTAATTATAGTTTTGGGCAAGTTGGACTTGAGTTATTAAATGGAGGTTACTAAGGTATGTTGTATATATCTGGAGCTTAGAAGTTATATTGGCTAAGAAGTTAGGTTTGAGAGTAGTTATAGTGCTATATTCAAGTATAAATCTCAACAGCCCAGTAAGAGGAGCTTGATCAAATAGTGAGTTAATTTTTTTAATATAAAGCAAGTCTTCAGTTTGTCTGCTCAAGACTAGAATGGTAAAATAAAATTTTACAAATGAGGGTCATAACTATAGTAGGGAGGTTTCCTTGTACATAGCTAACCCAGGTTCAATCTTGGCTCCTCATAAAGTTTCCTGAGAACTGCCAGTAGTAATTTCTTTTTTTTTTTTTTTTGGACTATATTGTCAAGGACATATTTATTCATCATGCCAGTAGTAATTTCTAAGTGCAGATTTAGGAATAACACCTGACCATTGTTGGGTGTGGCAAACAAACAAATAAACAAACAGAAATATTGTGCAAATATTTTCTCCCCCCTTTCTCCCCAACTCTTTCAACTCATGTATATTTTTGGTCAGGTTTTGATATATCATAAACCTGAGATAGGAATACATGACATTCATTAATGTCTCTTTAAAAAATTCTTCATGGGACACTGAAATATTATTAAGAAGGGGAGAGAGCAGTTAGTTTGACTAACTAATTAAAAGTATGTCATTCATGATCCCAAGTTGAGCATGTCATGAGCTAACAGGTTTGATTAATTTTATTTTATAATGATATAGTCCAAGGTTTAAAAAATACAAAGAAATGGATGAAGAGGAATGAAGAGAGGATCCAACTCCAGGATTATATGGCTCTTCTTTCAAATAGCTTGACTTTAAAAGGAAGATGTGTAGGAGAATATATGTCTTGAAGTGCTGGGCTAAAAGAAAATTTTATAGAATTAAGCAATTTAAAAGATTATATTAAAGATGAGGAGGAGTCTGTGAAGAAGAAAATATAGAAAATTTAGATGTGTTATGAATTGGTGCAGCGATGTAATAGATTTGGTAAGGAGTTCAGATAAAAGAATCATTTCAGACATAGGCTATGCTTTTTTTTTTACTGATATATAAGGTAAAGATATAAAAATGAAAATGTTTATAAATACATTCATGATGGTGTCAAGTGAAGAGAGGAGAAATTTCTGTTTTCATTTATATTTATTTTCTCAGCAAAATACAAAAAAGTCATCTGTTGAGCATCTGTATATGTGGAGTAGGAGGTGTGGATGATAGTAGAGTTGAGGAGAGGTGCAGAAGGTGTAGGAGTGATGAAAGTTCAGCATAGTCTTTAGGGAAACTGGGATAGATATCTGACTAGAGCTAGCTGGCAGAACTTCAGGCCCAGTGAAGATTGAAGATCATGAATTTGTAGTAGTAGTAGTTACTCTGGTTGTATGAATTTCTCCAGCAATGGTTTATTGATTGGAACACATCTGGAGATGAGTTGGGCTGTTATATTAGGAGGCATTACATATGTGATTCATTTTATAGTTGTTAAATACCTTTTCAGTTATAAATCTCAGAGACTATGGATATATGTAACTGTCCACACCTATATATTTAGGTAGTACAATATAATATTGTTGTTTGGTTGAGTATAGGAATCAACCAGCACATATTCAACCTTTTTTAGTTATTTTTTGTCAAGCTATTATTAATTATGGTTTAGGGAATAAATGAGGTTATAGATATGGGTGAGTTACAAGAAACAATGTTGGCTTACTTTCTGAAAATATCCTTGGGATATGCTTGTAGCTATTTGATATACTTATAGCCCAGAGATGTCTAATCCATCCATAATTCTGTGGTCAGATGAATCTCTCTAAAACATATCACTGCCCAGAAAATTTAATGACTAATCACTGGCTATACTATATGATCTAATTATCTTAGCCTGAAGACTTTAGTGACCTCCATCATATAATTCCTTTTCTTTCCTTTTCTTTTCTACTATTTTCTATATGCATAAAATATAGCTTCAGGACCCAAGCGGTGGCACAGCGGTAGGGTGTTTGCCTTGCACGTGGCTGACCTAGGATGGACCTTTGTTCGATCTCCCTGGTGTCCCGAGCCAGGAGTGATTTCTGAGCAAAGAGCCCTGAGCATCAGAGAGTATGGCCCAAAAAAGAAAAAAACCCCGAAAGTATAGCTTAGTGATTAAGAAAGAAGCATAGGCTTTAGATTTGTTGG
Source organism: Suncus etruscus (assembly GCF_024139225.1). Classification (NCBI taxonomy): domain Eukaryota; kingdom Metazoa; phylum Chordata; class Mammalia; order Eulipotyphla; family Soricidae; genus Suncus; species Suncus etruscus. Next base: position 27,947,176 of record NC_064851.1, on the reverse strand, counting down.
AGCTCTAGCACTTACAATTACTTAACACTTTTAGTTCTAATATTGCTTTTATAATATAGGGATAATAAAACATACCTAACAGGATGGTACAGAATATAATAATAACATACTTAATACAATGCTTAAATAAGTCACATTTATATTCTTTCAGCACCTCATATTTAGTTATCTTATGTATAATATATATATTTTATATATATCTTTTTTTGTCCCCCAATTCACAATACAGACCAGGCAAAGGGCCTGTGGTGAGGTGTATATGGGGTGCATTTACTGTACCTTCTCTTTCTATACAGTCAATGTAAAGAACACAGCCTGTGGTAAGAATTGGAAGGCTTTATCTTTTCTTTTCTTTTTTTTTTGATTTTTTTAAATATATATACATACATATATATACATATACATATATATATAATATATCCTTCACCAGTGCAACATTCCCATGACCAATATCCCAAGTGTCCTTCCTCCCCACCCCACACCAGCTTGTACTCTAGACAGGCTTTCTACTTCCCTCATACAGTCACAATTTGTTATGATAGTTCTCAATGAATTATTTCTATGTCTGCACTAAATGATCCCTGTGGTGAACTTCATGTCGGGAGCTGGACCCTCCAGTCCTCCTCTATTTTGTCTCTGAGAATCATTACACAAATGTTTTTCATTTTACTCAAAACCCATAGATGAGTGAGGTCATTCTGTGTTTATCTCTCTCCCTCTGACTTATTTCACATAATAGATTCCATATACATTCATGTATAGGAAAATTTCATGACTTCATCTCTTCTGATGGGTGCATAATATTCCATTGTGTATATGTACCATAATCATTCATCTATTGAGGGGCATCTAGGCTGTTTCCAGTCTGGCTATTGTAAATAATGCTGCTATGAATATAGGTGTGAGAAAGGGATTTTTGTATTGTATTTTTGTGTTCCTACGAGTGGTACCCTAGGAGTGGTATAGCTGGATTGTATGGGAGCTCATCTTCCAGCTTTTGGAGAAATCTCCATATCACTTTCCACAACGGTTGATCAGACGGCATTTCCACCAGCAGTGAATAATAGTTCCTTTCTCTCCACATCCCCGCCAGCACTGCTTGTTCTCATTCTTTCTGATGTGTGCCAATCTCTGTGGCATTAGATGGTACCTCATAGTTGTTTTGATTTGCATCTGAGTTTCAGAGCTGTTGTTTATCCGTGAAACTATGGATCCTTCCTTCAAACCTGAAAATGAGTCGAGCTGGGTGCATTATTCTAGGTGAAGCCTCCATTTCATTCAGTCTTGTCACAATATCCCACCACTGACTTCTGGTCTTGAGAGTTTCTTGTGACATGTCTGTTGTAAATCTTAAGCATGTTCCTTTGAATGTAATTTCCCTTTTGAATCTTGCTGCTTTCAGTATCCTATCCCTATTGGTGGGATTTGTCATTGTGACTAGGATGTGTCTTAGGGTGCTTTTTTGGGATCTCTTTTAGCTGGTACTCTTCGGGCATGCAGGATTTGGTTGCATACAGTCATTATCTCTGGAAGATTCTTTGTAATGATGTCCTTGATTGTTGATTCTTCCAGGAAATTCTCCTCCTGAGTTTCTGGGACTCCAAAGATTCCTATGTTGTTTCTGTTGAATTTATTCAACATTTCTATTTTTATCTGTTCAAAATTTTCTTTGAGGTTCTTTTCAAATCTCTTTTGTTGTATCGAGTTATTATGCCTCTCATTTTCTAGCTGACTAATTCTGACTTCAGCTTCTGTTACTCTATTGGAGAGGCTTTCCATAGAATTTTGCATTAACTCTACTGCAATTTTCAGTCCCATTATTTCAGTTTGGAGTTTTCTACTTTCCATATTTGTGGTCTGTTCAGATCCATCTAAGCTCCCCTTAAGTTCCAGGAACATCTTTCATATCTCCACTCTAAACTCCCTTTCTGAGAGGACAACCTGATAGTTGGCACTTTTTGGCTCATCAGAGCTGCTATCCTCACACTCCACGCATGCCGTTGTCCTTCGTTATTTCCTCATTATCACCCTTTAACTGTATTTCTGTGTATTGCAATGGGGTTCGTACTATATAAAAGGGCGCAGATGCCGAGCAAAGTGGAGCGGCCGCACTTTTATTTTTTATTTTTCTGTCTGTAATCTTTTTGGTTGGACCCAGGGATCACAAAGCAGCGTCAGGTGTGGCCCTCAAAAACAGTCTTCTGGCGCCAAAGCAGGCAGGGTCAAGGAACGGTGGACAGGTCCACCCCTACCTTCAGTCAGACTCCGGAGAGCTCAGCTGTCTATGCTTCTCCAAGATGGACTCAGGGATTACCTTATATATATCTTTTTTTTTTTTTGGTTTTTGGGCCACACCTGGCGGTGTTCAGGGGTTACTCTTGGCTGTCTGCTCAGAAATAGCTCTTGGCAGGCTCGGGGGACCATATGGGACACCAGGATTCGAACCAACCACCTTTGGTCCTGGATCGGCTGCTTGCAAGCAAACGCCTATGTGCTATCTCTCTGGGCCCTATATATATCTTGAACATGCTCTAAATACTTTGTAACTTCATTTAATCTTTTTCCGACAACTCTTTAAATATGAAATATCATTGCCTCATTTTAGGATGAAAAATCTTAGGTACAGGAAATCTAATTAACTGATTATGCTAACAACTATTATGTGGTGAATTAATCTAATAATCTAATTAATCTAATACAATAATAAATTATTAAAGCTTCAGAGGCCATGTTTTAAACTACTAAGCTGTATTTTTTTAAAAAATAATACTATTTTCATACTTACTGACCCTAACGTTTTATTCATGTCTTCACCTTCTTTTCATGTTATCTACTATGCCTATGAATCCTGTTAATTTTTTATATTACTTTTTCATAAATAAATTTATTAATTGAATCACCCTGAGATACAAATACAAAGTTGTTCATGATTGAGTTTCAGTTATACAATGTAAAACACCCTTTACCAGTGCACATTTCCTACCATCAATATCTCTAGTTTTCCTCCCTTCCCTACACTATTTCATGCCTGCTTCTGTGGTGGATATTTGCTTCTTTCTCTTCTATTTTTTTCCTTTTCGAAACTGTGATTTGCAAAAATTTTACTAAAGGGCTATCATGCAGATAACTTTACGTCCTTTTAGCACTTGTACAAAGTGATAGTTTTCATCTATCATTGTCATAGTCTCTGCTCTACTGCACTCCTCCACTGTCTGTGGCAAACTTCCTACCCCTCTTGGTCCTTGTCTTGATTTTCTTTGGATATTAATATAATCTCTTTTATTCCATGCACAAAACTAAAATAAAAATGGATTAAAAACCTTGATATTAGACCCTAAATCATAAGGTACATAGAGAAAAACATAGGCAGAACTCTCCATGACATTGAAACTAATTGCATCTTTAAGAATAAAATACCACTGGCTGAACAAGTAGAAGCAAAGATAAACAAATGGAAATCCATATTAAACTAAGAAGCATCTACACCTCAAAGGAAATGGGGACTAGGATACAAATACTGCCCCATGGGTGAAACAATTCAACCAATACCCATCTGATAACAGGTTAATATCTAAGATATGTAAGTCAGGGATAGAGTTTCACAAGAGAAAAACATCCAACCCATTCAAAAATGGGGAGAAGATATAAACAGACATTTCTTCAAAGAAGAAATATAGTTGGCCAAAGGCACAGGAAAAAATGCTCCACATCATTAATCATCAAGGAGATGCAAATCAAAATAGCAATGAGATATTATCTCGCCCCACTGAGACTGGCACACATTACAAAAAATATAAACAACCAAGCCTGATGCAGATATGGGGAGAAAGAGATTCTCATTCACTGCTGGTGGGAATGTTAACTGGTCAAGCCTTTGTGAAAAACAACATGAATATTACTCAAAAAACTAGAAATTGAGCTTCCATATAACCCAGAAATACTTCTCCTAGGGATATACTGTAGGGACCCCAAATACAATTCAGAAAAGCCCTTTGCCCTCCTATTTTCGTTGTAACACTATTATTCTATTACCTAGAATCTGGTAATAGCCCAAGTGCTAAAAACAGATGAGTGGCTAAAGCAACCATAATACATCTACACAATGGAATACTATGCAGCTGTTAGGAAACATGAAGTTATAAAATTTGCTTATACATAGATAAATACAGAGAATATTATGCAGGAAAAATGAAGTCATAAAATTTACTTATACATAGATAAATACAAAGAATATTATGCTGAATGAAATAAGTCAGAGAAAGAGAGACAAACAAAATGATCACACATTTGTGGGATATAAACCCTCTTAATATTTTGTCTGGATCTGTGGTAGAGCTTTATGTGAACAAAAGATATGTCATCAGTGACTCTTTAGCATCCTTATACTTAAGTGCTTACAAATTTTAATTAATTAAAAAAGTGAGTTTAAGGATGTCTAATATAATTTATGTTAATTTTTAATTTATTTCTGCTTCTCAACTAGATACAATTTGTGCAGATAGTCAGAAAGTATATTTTCAGCTTTTTGTGTCCTTGAAGCTCTTTTCAAGGAAGCTCACTAAAGTTTGCATCAGAGAGTCCAGATTCAAGTCCCTGACACTTAAAAAAATCTTCTGACTTCTTTGGTGATACCTTATAAATCCAGTGTCCTTCTATATTCCCTGTACAATGAAATTAATGGCTCTCCTTTCTTAAAGAGTTATTTTGAAAGTTAAATGCAAAATGGCGTGATAAATTTATGGAATTATGTGCCATTTGTGCATAATGTGCATTCTTTAAGTTTTGATTAAAGAAATTAACATGTGATGAATGAGTGAATAAAGGATGAAAATAAGCCAAAGTACCTTGAAACAAGGACAATTTAAATTTTGTGTTATCTTGAGATTGTCACTTAACCACTCTGAACGTTCTTTTTCACCTGTTAAAAAGACAAGTAACTGGATATATAGATACTTTAAAAAACGCAGCTTCATAAGAATCAGTTTTTGATTGAAATATAAAGGATCAAGATCTCAGGGATAGAGAAGATAGGGAATGATAACTAGGGTTCAGACTAAAAGCAAAAGGAGTTAAAAACAAAAGCCTCTATTTTTGGTAAAAGCTAAATGTTGTGTCTTAACATATTAAGATTAATATCCCTAAATCATGTTTTTTTTTCCCCCACAGTACATCACTCACTAGTGTATCTGAAGTTCCTCTTTTGGCTCCAAGATAAAGAATTCCAGCCAATTTCTTTTCATAGAAGTTCAGCTTGAAATGAAATTCCCTACCCAGAGGACAAAACGATCAAAATGAAGTATAGCATTTTAAGATTTCTCTAACCACAAAACCATGGATTTCTAAATAGCATGTGAAACATCTATGTTCTCTTTAGGCTTTTTTTTTCTCATATATATCTAATCAACTATCACATTTTTCCTCTTTATGATTTCCCCAAAATAAATCATCAGTTCCTCAATTCTTAGAGCTCCTAATATACCTTTATAATTCAGGAATCTTTTACCTTTGTTTACTTCATATTCCCACCATTACATCCCCTGTGGCCACTTGATATTTATCTTTCTATTTTATTCTGATGGATAATTATTCTGTTTTCTATGAGTTCTCTGTTTTTTTAAATTAATTTATTTAAAATATCATGGTTTACAAAGTTGTTAACAATACAATTGTTTCTTATGCTTAAAGTCTACTCTACTCACTTCTCATTTTCCCCGGCTTTCTTAGATATAGCACAAGTGAATTTTTAGCATCTGTGTAAAGGAAATAAAACAATCTAAGAATAAGACTCACCTACCAGTGGAGTAACTGGGTATATGAGAGTTAAGAAAAGCTTTTTGAAATAGAAAACTTGGAAAGAAGCTGGTCAAAGAGATAGTATGGAGCTTAAGCACATGCCTTGAATATGAGTGATACAAGTTCCATCTTTTTCATCACATGATCCTTTAAGTATTGTTGCATTGGGCCTAGTGATACCTGAGTACCTTGGGGTGTGATTCCAGAGGAACTGAGCACTGCTATCATGAGTTAGGTAAAATCTAAGACTTTCCTTTGCTTAGTTTCCCAGGAAATATGAAGTGTAGCCCTCAATTCTAGCTAGCAGTTTAAAGATTCTGACTTTTTCATTGAATTTCAGCTAGCACTTTGCCTAGAACTAGACCTATTTTTTTCTTAAATTATTTAACCTCCAGCAGGTTCAGTATGCAGTTTATAGTGTTCATCCTCTCCTGGGATTAAAATAAAAAACAACAACATAAAATTTTACTATCATTTGTGCATAAAGATAACCTCAATTTAAAAAGAATAACCTCAATTAACACCTACAATTATAGGTGGTAGTTAACAGAATTCGGGTGGAACAATGTATTAAAAACATGAATTGAGAGGATAGGAAATACATTTTCACGAACACTGACTGTCTCCCCATCCTGGACATCCCACGATAAAGTCACATACCTGAAGAGTGGGGGGGGGGGCGCTAGTGAGTGCTTGACTTTAATAAAATTGACTTCACTAACTGTTCTATTAAATATTAATTATAAAATCCTAGATGTTCATGGACAGATGGATGGATGATAGGGGAAGCTTTTCTCAGCCCGGTGCCTGCAGCCCCTATGGCAGATTTGTAGGTAATCTAGGTGATAGTGAAGAAATGTCCCACAGGCAGTCAGTAGAAGTCAGGAGATATCGAGCTTTATTTAGACCCTAACCACCATGTGCTTATCTCACATGGCTTCTAAGCTAAGCAGCTTCTTTCCTGCTCCTGCATCTATCCTGTCTCTCATCTCCTCATGCTGTGTCTTCCTTACTCAGCCTCTGTCTCTCCCTACCTCCAGGAAACCCCTTAAATTACCAAACACAGACCCCTCCCAGCTATGGGAGGGTGAGGGTCTCCCTCTACAGGTGAGAAAGGCAGGAAGTTGGAGGAAGGGTAAACGTCAACTAGATAAACATCAGATAGACCTCTATCAATTAGATAGACAGCAACACTTGCCCATTTCAGGAAGGCTCAGACCTTCTTCTTGGCTTATGGTACTCTCCAGTACCATGAAATTATGTTCCAAACTTGCTATATATTCCAAACTGTGGGTTCTTGACTTTAATCACCCTTAATTCATTTATTGCCTAGACTTGTGGCAATACCAAGCACTAGGATATATGAGACTCAAGACTGACTCCTGTTGCACTAGACCACAATTAGTTAACATGAATAACTAAAGAGATATATCAGCAAAGAAGAAAAATAAAATTTTAATGCTAGACACAAAATAGGGATCAAAGCCAAAGGTATAAATAGTTCAGTGGCAAAAGTGCTCGCCTCACAGTTAGGTATTAACCATAAATTCAATTCTCAGCTTCACAGTCCTGGTAGTACTAGGTTTGGTATCTCTCTATTACCACACAAGTTCTGGCATACCACAATCAAATCTGTGTGAACACTACAACCAACTTGTGGTTCCTAGTGAACACATATGCAAGCACCTTAACCAAGTATGTTAACACCACACCAAGCATATGAGATGTCTGGTCATTGTAGCAGTAGCAACAAAAACATCAAAAAAATGAGAAGGGAAGAAGAAAATATTTTGAAAAGAAATGTAGATTTATGAATAGTTTGATAAAGAATCCAACATATTTCTGTAAAAGAAATTCATTTAGCTACATGAAAGGATGAACAGAAAAATGAAATTAAGAAAGCCGTGCAAGATCAAAATAATATTTTCAAAAAACTTTGACATTTTATTAAACTTCAAATAGAAACCCAAGAATTAAACAATGAAATAACTGAACCGAAAACCTCAGAATTGCAACAGCAGACTTGTCTACTGAGAAGAATTAGCAAACTAGAACACAGTTCATTGAAATGATCCAGTTAGAGGAACAAATTGAAAAAAAAGTTTCTGAGTGAAGAAAGTCTGTGTAAAATATGGGATGCTATTAAGAGAAATGTATATATAATTGGCATCCCAAAAAGTAAAGAGGGAGGAAAGAGGCAGAAAGCTTCCTTGAGAAATAACAGTTAAGATCTGAAAGCAATTAAATATTGCAATGACAGATGATTGGTAAAGAAATTAGGATATAAATATATATACTATATACACACATACATATATAACAAAATACTACTTAGCTATAGTAAAAGGTGAATTCTTGCTTTGTTTTATGATCTGGTCAGAGTTAGAAGGTGTTACATTGAGTGAAATAAAGAGAATGAAGGACAAATACCATTGCCCTTCATATGTGGTACATTAAGAAACAAAGCAGGGGAATAGACAGTATCCAGTGATAACAAAATATTTAACTTTTACTACAGATCTGAGATTTCCAAGTATTGGGGGAGGAATTTATAGAGTGAGGATGAGGAAGACAAAAGTAACCTAAGGACTGTCCTGAATTGGTGGTGGACTAGTTACTTTAAATACAACACATAAATATAAAATATACTACATCAAATATAATTAAAAATATAGATTCAAGCACATGTGTTGCCTGGTTACGTGGTGTTCAATCACATGTGGCCTCTGTGTCTTCCCACTTTAGATGTGTATTTTAATGCTGGGTTATTATACTGGGGTTCACTCCACCTTTGGAGAAGCCTAGGCTTTCTCTTGAGCATGTTATTGTTACTCTCTCTCCCTTTTTTAATCCACTCCCTCCCCTGCCTCACAATTTCTAAATAAAATCTATTTTTACTTGAAAACCAAAACCAAACCAAAGCAAAACAACCCAGATTCCTGGGTTCCAGGCCTGTTAATTTACTAGGTATGGATATGTGGATCTGACCATCTGTATTATTTTTAAAGTTGTCAGGAGAGTCTAATGATCTGGTATATTAAAGAAAAGGAATTCTATGAAGGAAGTTTATTGTAATAACTTGGAAAAATAAAGTTAATAAACCAAGAAAAATAAAGTTAAACAGAAAAATAATTAAGGTCAAAGTTAGTATAAAAAGGAAATGACAATGATTTAGAACAGAAATTAGTAAGTAGAGACCATAGAAACAATGAAAGTCATCTGTAGGTCAGGGGTATTTTGTCCAATAAATGATTTTAGGAAATTAGATATTACTAAAATTTAAGCAAATAAAAAAATAAAGAAATTGGATGCTATTTTACTCTACTCATAAAATGGTTTACTTAAATATAAGATCCCAAATTGTAAGCTAACAGAAAATTTGTGGGGAAATGCCCTTAACATTGGTCTTAGCTAATTGGAAGTACTAAAAATAAAATCAATAAAGGCAAAAAGTACACCAGTAGACTATATCAAATCTGAGTTTCTGCTCAGGAAAAGAAACTATTCATAATCAAGTGCAAACAAAAATAATCAACAAATGGCAACCTACAGAATCGGTGAAAGTACCTGTAAAGTTTATATCTAAAGGGTTTCTGTAATATTTAGTCATAAACTCAATAAAAATAACAATTTTTACAACGTTAATTTGGAAAAATAAAATTTTTCCCAAAGAAGAGAGACAAATGGTCAGTAGATATATGAAGAAATGCTCATCATGGCTAATAACAACAGAAATGCAAATCAAAACCACAGTGAAGTATTTCATATCTATTAGAATGGCCATTAGTAAAAAGACAAGATAGTAAGATATCTTAGAGAGGATGTGGAGAAACTAAAACACTTGTACACTACTGGTCGGAATGTAACACTATTAGATACACATAAAAGAATGTTTTATTTTATTTTTAAACTATACTTATTTATATTAATTTTTTTGATTGATTGGTTTTTGGGTCACACCCGGCAGTGCTCAGGGGTTACTCCTGGCTCTATGCTCAGAAATTGCTCCTGGCAGGCTCAGGGGAACATATGGGATGCTGAAATTGAACTGGAGTCCACCCAGGACTGGCCTCGTGCAAGGCAAACACTCTATCTCTGTGTTATGGCTCTGGCCCTGGGGTTTCTTGATTCTATTGTTGTTGACTTTGGCTCAAGTATTTAGTTCTGACCATTTTCTCTTTCCACCAATGCACCTGAGATCGCTTGGCCACTGAGCCCCATCCACATTTTTCCTTTCCTTTTCTCGATTTGTAGAAAGACGTAGAAACAAGAGGTAAAACAAAGTGGTTGATGTTCCAAGGTTCTCTGAAAAAGGTGGGAGCCCCTATCTAGAAGATCTAAATAAAATTAAAGAAAAAGGGGGGTGAGTGTGGCAGGTTATTATTTTTATTTTTTATTTTTGCATAGAACAGGAAATGTTGGGAAAATTAGAAAGAAAATTTCCTTGACCTAAGAGATATGAGTCTCACTACCAATGAAGCATACTGACTACAGGCTCTGGGCGTGCTAATTATCCAAATAAGGAAATGCTCTTTATAGTCCCAGAAAAAGTTCTACTCTATCTCTTTTGTCATAGTCTTCTGTAATTAGAGATCTTGGTTTTGTACAGATTCTAGGTTGAAGCTGGAGTGTCATCTAACATTTTCTGATTTCATCTCACTGTTAGGTGGTGAGGTAGGGAAACCCACCCTCAGAGAAAGATGTTACTACTGTTTCCTCATTGTTAGGGTGTCATATGAACCTACCCTGGTGCAAGTTGATGCCAGGGCGACATTAGGGCCTCCCTCTGGGGGGAGGGAGGAGTTTGATTGCTTGTGCTGGTGCAGAAAACTGTGCACCAAGTTTGGGATCCAAGGTTGGGATCTGATTTTCAAGGTTGGACAGTCAATTCCTAATCTCTTGAGGCCTAGGTCAAGTCCCCATGACAAATGTTTATGGTGAAAGGTGCCCCTGCACTATTAAATTTATGTGTTCTTAATCCCTATTAGTTAAGAATGTCTTTCTCTATGTAAGATTTCCCCATTTAAGTGTGCCTGTGCAAAAAGGAACAATGTCATATGATAGTACTGGTGCATATGGGGCAAAAATAACAAGTTAAACAATCTTTATAACATGGTTTAAACCTGAGCTCAGATCCCAAACAAGACTTTTATACTAGAATTTTCTACTAATCAGGTAAAAGGGGGGGGGTTGGGGGAAGCTATTTCAACATATGGAAATAAACACTAAGAATTGTAACTATTAAGGAAATGCATCTACAGAAACATACAAAGGAAATACAGATATCTCCTTTAAGTCTTTTGAGATATTCTGAGGGGGAATAAAATCCAAAACATATTTTCATCCTGCACTGTGGTCTTGTAGAGTTTGATAAATGGTTCACAGTAGTCAGGAATCAGGTAGTGTCCTTGAGCTGAGGGTCTATACAGAGCCAAATCTGGTAGCAGCAACAGTCCACAGTGAGGGGAGGTAGGTGAAAAAGGGCCACATAAAATGAATCAGTAGGAACGGTGGCTACAGCTTCTTTCCAATGTGAGACATGGGGGACTGTGAGAATTTCTTTTTGCTTTGGGAGCCTGCTGCGGCAGGGAGAAGGTTCTGGTTCCTAAGGAGTTAAGAACTGAGGATAAAGAGGTTTAAATAGGGAGAGATCAGAGTTGAGAGGAGAAGCCAGAAAATGATTTCAAAGGTGATAGATGGGGGAATAATATATAACGGACTATATACAATATAGGCAGGGATTATGTACAATACAGATTAGACAGACATAGAGGAGTCTACCACAAACACACTAACACAAATAGACATTGGAGGTCTACTTGTCAGTTGCAGTTTAAGGACTGACCTAATGGAATTGGTCAGAGCTTTTAAAAAATATGAGGCTGGCACATAAGTTTTCCAATTTCTAGGCAATTCAGCACAATTATTTCTGCCTTGCTTGTCCATCCAGAGTTCTGGAACAATACAAATATATACAAATCAGCTCAATTAAAGAAGAGTTATTTTAAGAGTACAATCAATTACCTTATGAATATCTAATGACTGAAAATAAAAAAAAATACTGGCCTGGTCTCACATATCTAAGCAACAGAAAATTTATAGTTATTTTTTCATCTCTGTACACACATTCTTTGAGATTCACTTCTACTTTATTATTTTCTATCTTTATCAGATTTGTCTTTTATTTATTTTTACAAAGTCTTGCATGTTGTTCAGATCCTGAAATTTGTTTACATCATGTATTCATGGCTAAGCAAATAATTGATCTTGAACTTCATATTCTTTTAACATGCTTTACAAGGATGTAGAGGCAAATAACATATCAAGATACATTCTCCAGGCTCTCTGACATGGAAACTTAATCCAGAAAGGGAGTTAAATATATGTTGCAATTAACATCTTCATTACTTACCTAGACTGAATATTTCCAAGAATTGATACAAATACAGACAAAATCAAGTATGAAAAGTGATAAAATGGATGCTGGAAAGGTAAAGTAGGTAAAGTGCTTGCATTACATACAGTCATCCCAGATTTGATCTCTGACATTATATATGGTCCTCACACAATACCAAGAATGTTCCCTGAGGACAGAGCTAGCAATAAGTTCCCTGAGGACAGAGCTAGCAATAAGTTTCAGCACAGCCAGATGTGGCCATAATGTAAAACAAAGATCAAATGATAACAATCACATTCACCAAAGTAAAGAATGACATTTGGGATGAGAAGAACACTTAACTCACTACTTATCTGATATTACTTATCTGTATGTGATTAAATAGTTATTGAATTGTTGAATCTAGCTATACTTAACTTTTTTGGGATCACACCTACTGGCACCCAGGGGTTATTTGTGGCTCTGCACTCAGAAATTACTCTGACAAACTCAGAGTGTGTGTGGGGGATATGGGATGCTGGGGATTAAACTCGTGTTGGCCACATGCAAAGCAAATGCCTTACCTTCTGTGCTATCAATATGGCCCTTAACAAATATTTTTAATAAATAAACATGAAGATCTATTTATATACATGCAGATATGCTGATTGATAGAAATAATCTGATAAATCTATCAATCATATATTTTATGTTTTTATAAATAAAATCATTTTACTCAAGTCAAACTCTACAGCTAACACATTCAGTGGTCTAAATTACAAAGTAAATGATACTTCCTGGAGTTGAGTATGGTCAGCTAAGGCAAATACCCTACCACTGTGCTATTGCTCCAACCCCTTCTCTATTTTTAAAAATATTATTATTCCTTTCTTATTATAAAGGTTAATAATCTCTAAGCCAACTGTCAGTTATTTACCATCACATCTTTATTTTTTAATTCTTTTTTGACTTATCTATTAATTATCTAGATATTGAGAGTTTGTTTTAAAAGCAACTCCTGGTGATACATAGCTTAATTTTCTTCTTTAAAACATCTAATCATTTTCATTTTGAAAAGATAGCCAGCTAACACTATGCTTGAATAACTTTTCCTTATAACTTTATATATCAATCAATATTTTTGAGCAATCAATGCTATGAAGTTTGAAAGCAACTTGACATTTTTTTTTGGTTTTTTTTTTTTGAGAATTGATGAAGAGATTTTTTTTTTTGTCCTTAAAATTAACCAACAAATCAGGTTACTTACTTTTTTTTGTTTGTTTGTTTTTGTTTTTTTGGTTTTTGGGTCACACCTGGCAGTGCTCAGGGGTTAATCCTCACTCTATGCTTAGAAATCACTCCTGGCAGGTTCAGGAGACCATATAGGATGCAGGGATTTGAACCACCGTCCTTCTTCTGCATACAAAGCAAACATCCTGCCTCCATGCTATCTCTCTGGCCCAAATCAAGTTACTTTTAAATAACCTTATAATTAACAAGTCCTTTGTTTTTATTTAATTTTATTTTTATATGTAAACTACTTTAAATATCATATATCACAGTTGATATTAATACATTTATTTCAGTGTAAGTGGGATAGAATTATTAAAAAAGAGAAAGAAAATGAGTACAGTAACAAAAATTTTGTGAAAATTATTATATCTTGCAATGAAGTCATTATGTCATTGTCAGAAGTCTTATTAGCATGTTGCTAGCTGAACAATCTGTTACTTCTTTTGCTTTTGAATATTAGGTGGATATAAAAGACACTGGCATCTAAATTGGTGTGTTCATACAAGATACCAGTATTTAAAAAATTAGATTTGTCCAGGAATTGCAAGACTTTTGCTGATAATGCAGCTTTTGTGGGACATGTTTTCAGTTGCTAGGCCTTCCAGATATAAAAGAATGTGTGTGTGTGTGTGTGTGTGTGTGTGTGTGTGTGTGTGTGTGTGTGTGTGCGCGCGCGCTTGCACATGCATTTATTCCAAAAAAGTCCTGGTGATGTCAGCCCAAATACTGGTATATCTGGAATTTTGGTCAGATTGATGTGCAGAGAACTGTAGAGGATTGGTGAATCAGGGCCATTAGTGAAGTGGTGATTATGGATGATAGGTGGAGCTGGTATGGCTTTAGCAGGGCTGGAACTTGGCCTGCTCTCTCCTCCTGAGATTGCCAGCTTTCAGCTCTGTAGCCAGTATCCCATAATTTTTCACTGCTTGGTTTACATCTCTTTAAAAAAAACATTGATTCTATGGAGCTGGCTGCATGCAGACATGGCAACTGTCCAGGTATATCTTTGTGCATACTGATATAAATTTTTCTCAATATTAGTATCTTTTGGACATGAGTAATTATTTTCCTTGATTTTTGAATAATTCATTTGAACTATATCTTTGTAAATATATTTGTTTTTTATTTTTTAGGGTAATTAAAATCACCAATAACTTTATTGTGATGTTGGCATGTTCTTTATTTCTTTTTTGTTTGTTTTTTTTTGGGCCACACCCAAATGCTCAGAGGTTACTCATGGCTTTGCACTCAGAAATTGCTCCTGGCTCAGCAGACCATTTGGGATATTGGGGATCAAACCCAGGTCCTTCCTAGATCAGCCGCATGCTGTGCTATTGCTCTGGCACGTTCTTCATTTTTATATTTTCTTTTCTCTCATGTTATATTTTTGTACTTTATCTTTTTCTATGATTACCATAATCATTTCTTTTATATGAATAATTTATAATTTTCTTTTTTTTCTAACATTTAGTAGTTCTTTAGACAAACTTTCGCCCTTAATCTTTAGTCTTCTATGTCATGGCTTCTTTGCCTTTTTAATGATTTTTTTTTCAATCTTTAAAGTAAATGAAGAGTCTATCTTATTACATTAACCATTTCATTATATAATTCTATAGCAGGGCTTCTACTCATGACCCCTTCTATCCCAAGAAATGTGATAAGGGTGAATGCTGAGAAAAATACTCATATATATTATGTTGACTATTTTGATATTTTGGTCATTGTACATTTAGAAACCTTTTGCTGTTTCCAATGTCTTTATGATCCCACAGTCAGTTCCTGAATCCCATATAGTCTTGCAATCCACTGTTTAAGAAGCTAAATCCTATAGCAAAAACTCACAGTAAAACTTCTTGCATTTTTAAGTTAAATTTGTTTCAGAAAAGGCTCTAGAACTACTATATGCTTTCATATTTTTCCTTATGAAAATGTAGAAGCACTACAAAGCATTGGACATAGGACTCAGAAAAACCTGCTGAATGGACTGGGATGTTCAATTTGGGGGTTTTGAAATGTACCACTCCTTCAGCCCAGCAGTTTTGGAGACCACTAGGGCCTCTACTCCAAAAGTACTAAGGAAACATCAGCACCAGACTTTCAGGTGTTCAGTGACTTCTGAGCCTATAAAGCTGTGCTAGGGTTCTCTGGATACTGAGTTGAACTTGGGTACTTGTACATAGAAGACAAGAATCTCTAACTTCTGAGCCATTTCCTTAGTTCTATTTGCCTACTGTTTTATTTCAATTGTACCAGGACTATAGTTTCTATGTCACCCACCACTCCACCACCCTGCAAATCTTGCTTAATACAGCTATCACTTTTCCAGACATTCTTGTTACTTTTATATAATATGAAAGCATTTCTCAGGATTTTGGTTAATTTTCTTCTATGAGTTTATTTTTGACTGAAAAATTTTTGTTCCATACAATTTTTTGAAGGCAAGGGAGGGTTTTGGGGATCAAGCTCAGCCAAATTATGAAGCTGTGCTATCTATAAATACTAAGATTTGCTCTTCTTATATTTTATACTATTTACTATGCCAAAATTCACTGTACTGACTATTGTGAACATAATATACTCCCATGGTAAGAATTTAGAACTGTAGGGTTTTAAATAAATTACTTTAGAGCCCCAGAGCTTTTGTTTTCATTAGAAAGGTTTGACATTTTCTCTATGCTTTCTGATTTTTAATCCGTCCTCTTTACATTTACCTTCTACTCTCTTTCCAAGCTAATCATGAGCTAAAGAGAGAAGGAAGCAGAGGGGAAAGGGTAAGGGTAGAGGAAAGGATATTATCTAAGGCTTCTAAGCTGTTGGTATAATACCAATTTGGAATGGTTGCTGAGAATTCTTATAACTATTTAAGTCACTGCAGAACTTCTTTTTGCAGTATGAGAAACAATGTGGTGCTAGAGTGTTTATAGAAACACTAAGAAAACTCCTCTAATGAGAAATACTGGCTTTTGCTAAATCCAGGATTTTCCACATTTATATAAATTATATTCTCTAGAAGAAAGCCCAATATTATTTTTATAACCCTCATGAATCCACATATTTTAAATGGAGACTTGATTGAGGATCACTCTCCACTGTGTAGTGGACCTGAAAGTATTTTGATTAGGAGGGAGAGGAAGACTACATGGCATAAGCCAGTGGAACATCATAAAAGATAACTCATGCCTAGAGATTTCTTGTGAAGTTTCTAGAAGTCTGTTGTTAGAAAAGTAGGAAATCAATTTTTTATAAATAAGACAAACTAATGAAAATAGAGAAGTTATTTTTCCTAGCCACACACTCATTCAGGAATAGGAGATAAGCCAGAATTTAGAACTGGGTTTCTGCAGGAATAGAATGAAGATTGAAACACAAGACGAGAAGGTGGAGTTATGAAAGGTACAAAGGCAATGAACTGAGGTTGCCACATCTCTGGGGAGGCTCCAATATAGGAGTATAGACTGTTAGAGGACTCTATTTCAAGTATAAATTCCATCTTTGTAACTTATAGTTCCAGAAATAGTCTGATGGGAGTGGACTATTTCCGTTAAACGTTGGATATTCAAACAATATAAGCTTTTCTAGTATCAAATCCCCCTATCAGTTTCATAAAAGTATTTTCAGTGGTGTAACATAGTTCTTTTCCAACAATAAAATAAGTAAGCTCAAGTAATATAATTTTAGTAAGTTTTTAATGAATTCAATATATTTGAAATGTTTATGCAAACTGGCATTTTTATTCCTCATGAAGATTCACAATAGTAGGCAAGGGTGCTCCTTCTATAAGATATTTACTTATCTATATTTTATGAAACATTTTGTGCCAAGGTGTTGATATACAATATACAAAGTTGTTCAAGAGCCTGCTTATAAGTACTGCTCTCAGCCAGATCTTTGAGCCACAAATGATATTATTTAGGTCCATTAAGTTCATGCCAAACACTTATTAACAATACTTGAAAGACTTTGTTTAAAATGACATCTTAGCAACAGTTGTTCAGCTTTGTTTTAAATTAGAATCACCTGGATATTTGATGACTGTGTTCTATTGCAGGTCAATTAAATACTCAAGTTATACAGCTGTATTCCTGGAAAAAAAAAAAAAAAAACCTCAATACAGCCTGTGTTGGGAAAGTTAAGGATTCAATTGAGTTAAAGAAAAACAACATAAAGAGTTAATTGTGTATAGGATTTAACTAGTTAGGCAAATTTATAAGTATGTATACTACAGTTTGAAAATCTAGCA
The DNA here is from genome assembly GCF_024139225.1 of Suncus etruscus. Lineage (NCBI taxonomy): Eukaryota > Metazoa > Chordata > Mammalia > Eulipotyphla > Soricidae > Suncus > Suncus etruscus. The sequence continues at coordinate 27,929,474 of NC_064851.1, read as the reverse complement.
CATATATATCTTATCAGTTTGTTTTTGTGCAAAATAATGCTCTGCCTTCATTATGTAAAAAAATTGCTAGTTTTTACTGATGTGTTGTTTATGTGTTGGTTCTGCTATTGATTTGGACTGAAATTTTTGGTTTTTGCTAGGGTATGGAACAATGGATCTTAAATCCACCTTAATTTTAATCACTTGGAGAACTTTATAAAATTCTAATGAATAGAATTCACCCAAGACTTTTTATAGCAGGCTTTTTTTTTTGGGGGGGGGAAGGGGTTAAACACCCAGCAGTGCTCAGGCCTTGTTCCTGGCTCTGCACTCAGGAATCACTCATGTTGGTTGCTCAGGGGATCATATTGGAAGCTGGAGATCGAACATGGGTCAGCTACATGCAAGGCAAGGACCCTACCAGCAATACTATCTCTCAAGTAGAGTTCAAAAGTGACACCTGATATCTGATATTTGTAGTTCTATATAATTCTAGCTGCAACTGGAACTTTAAAAATAAGTAATATTTTTTCAATTGTTTTAATAATTGTCCCAGAAAAAGTATACATCTTGTGTTCACAAATTTTTATAGAATTTTATGTCTCCCAGCAACAGGTGAGGTGAGGTTTATTCTTCTACATGGATATTAGGCCCTTAGCTGACCCTCAATGTGAATAAAGGGCAAGTGAGATTGGAAGAATAACCATCCAATCAAGCCCTCTGAAAAGTAACTTGTTTTTATTTTAAGTTACTTAGCTTATTCTATTTTTTAGAAAGCAAAGTTTATCAGAAATGCATTGTTATGTTGAGTTTCTGTCTAAAGAACTATAAATTAATAATCTTGTTTATTTTATCCTTTTGATAAAATTGAAGTGACAAGAGTTACTCTTAATTGCCTAAAGGCTATTTATATACTCCCAGGATTCACCTTTAGACTCTACTCTTGGTGGAATGAGACATAGTCAGAAAAGGAATTTAATATTATTGTACAAATTCCTTCCTGTTTTTATGTAGGGTACATTTTCAGATTGATTACCAAATGTTTCCTTTACAACTAAACATCAAAAGAACCACCTGCCCCTGAGACCTTAGCTCAGGCAGACTCATAACACTGCATGTGGATTGCATCAACAAGCACTGAAATTTGCTGAGACTCTGTCACAAGTTAAGGACGAGAATAAAAACAAACAAACAAGGAAAACAAATAAAACACTTGGATAAACTGAATATCTACACTTATACTGGTTAGAAACCATTTGAAACTTCTGATAAGTTTGCTTAGTATGAATCATGTAAAAGAGTTATATTTTCCACCTTTAGTACGGTATCAGTAGTGAACATTACTTTGTTGAATATTAATAATATTAATTACTTAATGGGTCTAACTAGACTATCATGTGAAAGTAGCAGTGCCTAAAAACAAGTATCTATATTATTATTTTTTAGGTAAAAAACAAAGTTGATGGGATAAAGTGTCAATCATTTGGAATTCACAGAGCATTTAACAGTTCTATTACTAATTTTTGTGTAATGTAAATAAATAATTTAGTTCTATTTGAAATTTTCTTATCTATTAAATTTACATGAACTTAACTACTTCCATAATAAATCTAAGGTCACAGAAAATAAAACCTATAAAATTCTTCAGTAGTCTTTAAATCTTAATTTGAGTGTAAGATGTTATTGATTTGGGGATAGATTGTGATGGGCATGCATAGCGGCAGGAAAGAATAAAACTTTTTACAACAGTTATCAGGGTAGTAATTCATATTCTCATAGCTAAAAGAAAAGTAGATACTTTACATGGCATCCATTTTCTTTAATCTCTGATTCTCAAAATACCTTAGAGAATGCTTTGTTCATTTATAAATCCCATGAAATTCAGTTTCTTCTTAAGCTTCCTTTTAAATAAGGCACCTCTTCCAGGAGATATAATAAATTTAAGCATAACCCACTAAACGTCTTCAGACTTGTGAATGAATAAAGAGAAGCGCTGATCCTTTTTTTATGTTGCAATTTTTGTGTGTTTTTAAAAATGCAAGTCTCTTGATCTTGTCTGCTTTCCCTCTCTGTCCCTTGATGCTTTGATGTAGTGAACATGCCTATGAAACTCAAATCCCAGACAGATGGCAGTCTTTTCATTCCTTATGTATTAGGCACACAGCTTGAAGATAATTTATTAATTTCTTTCTCCCTGAAGTGTCTGAAAGATGCCCACGGAATATATGTGAACCAGATTCTTAGACTGCCCATTTATAATTCTTGTTGACCTTGCAGGCTACATTTTACTCTTTGACTCCTTGATTAGCAGATAGGTATTTTTTCTTTACTTATTAAATGAGATAGTGTTTGAATCTAACAAGGTTCCAGCCTACACTATTTAGGCAATTGGAAGTGTTGCTGTAATTATCCATTGTATCTGTAGCTTCTTATTGGAGTTCAGTTAGTTGTGTATTATGAGCTTGTTTTGAATTTTGTTATCTCAAAAAATTTACCTTCACTCCAGCTTTCTATGGGATTATTACATCTTTTGCTGCTAAATAATGATCAAGGTAATGTCAAGGATGCCACTCAGGGTCTTTCTAGTTTTCTTCTCATTGTGCCTTTTTTGTTTGTTTCCACTGGGAATTTCTTTAAATGGAATTTTTTCTCTGATTGCTCTGACTAAATGTAAGTTAAGCTAAAAACACCAGAAGGAAATAAACATTTGTAATAAAATAACCCTTTCTAAAATAGAATTCTTATTTGTTTCTATGGTAGTTCCAAATTATTCTGTTTCCCCTCCTGAAGTAAATCTAATTTGTCTTTGCTTCACCCACTACTCAAATAAATAATATATATGGACATGATAATTAACACATATTATATCCTAGTCCAAAGAATTGCTATTACTAGAAAACTTTTTTTAGTTTAAGGGCAATTATGTGTGAGAAAAGATGAAACCTTTGGGTACACATGAATATTTTACTATTCTTTACATTAAACCACACAGGTATTTGCTTCAGCACTGAACTATGCTGTTCATCTTAACTTCTTTTAGATAGATTTTATATTTAAATCTAAAGCCTTTTAGATTTATTATGAACTAGTTTAGGGTAAGAGTGACTGAAAAAATACGACTTAAACTTTAAAGGAGACATGTGTTTGATAGATTCTGTTTATTATAATAAATCTTAATGTCCTAATTCTGCTTCTGAAATTTCTGAAATTTTAATCAGATAATCAAAGCACTTTGAATTTGATATTCTAGATATTGATCAAACAAAATTTTCCTAAAAATTATTAAATAATGTCCTTGTTAGCTCAACCTGTTTTTATTGTCGGGAGTTATTTCACTTTCCATAATTAGTGAATTAAAGAATGAGTTATCTGCCCCACAGTAAGGATACATATGTATATATATGTAGATATAGATATATCTCTCTATAGTATATATGACAAAAGTCTTCAGTTTTGACCTCTGGTAATTATAAATTCAATGGTAAATGCTATATATATATATATATATATATATATATATATATATATATATATAGTATATATATGTGCAGGTGATATGAGTGGCTGAAATTTAAAAAAAGTTTACTTCATTTAATGTAGAACCTTTTCCTTAAGACTTAAATTTACCATCAATATAATTGCTACAGGATTGTTCAATTTCATATAGGATTACACTTCCTTGGAAAGTCTTCCGGAGCTTATTCATAGAAGACTTAAATGCAGGTCATGCTGGCTTTTCTAAGTAACTTTCTAGAAGAGAAGAACATAATTGCCCCCTTCCAGGAAACTGGTATTCATCAAGAAAGGTTTGCTTTTCATGTCTTCCCTGGTGGACACCAGTGGATTTGTCAGGATGGCGCTCAGGGTCTCTCCAGTTTTCTTCTGTTTTTTTTTTTTTCTTTTTTTTCTTTCTTTCTTTTTTGCTTTCATCTGTGACTTTTTTGAATTGCATTTTTTTCTCTGATTGATCTTACTAAATGTAAGTCAGGCTAAAAAACACCAGAAGGAAATAAACATTTATAATGAAATGACCCTTTAGAAAGTAGAATACTTTCTTAGCCTATTATTATAAAATAAAATCTTATTTTGGTGTTTATACTCAAAGGGCATTTTTCTTCTTTGCTGGAATTGTTTATTATAATGAAAACACACACATGCTAGCACAGGGTTCACCCAACCTTGAAGAAAGGTTTCTTTATTTTTTGACAGATAGATGCTTTTGCAATTTGAATTTATGTTTTTTTAGAAATTTTATATAAGAATAGAAAGAAAGGGTATGAACTTTGAACTCAAAAGGCATGGATATGAATTAGTGTTTTGCTGATTGTGTAACTAGGTAAATTGGTTAACTAAATCTATTCATTTATTTCTTATTAAAATAATTAAAATGTCTACTTTATCAAAGTTCCTTAATAAGCCTATACAAATAAAAGAACAGACTAAATATCAATTTTATTGAGTTCTTTATAAATATTAGTTTTACTTCTTAATATATTTTGCCAGAAAGTAATACAATATGCTTTAATAAGATATAATAAAATAATACATTATGGTAAATTATAAGGCATACAAATATCTTTGAGTAAGTTTTTAGAATTAATCCAAATCCCAATATTTATATATTAAATGTCTTTTTTATTGTTTAATTTTGTTTTTGTATGTTCAGTCATTACTCCCAGCTTTGTGCTCAAGGATCACTGCTTATAGTGCTCAGAAATCTTATGTAGTACTAAAAATTGAACCAGGTACACTTAGTTTCATGCAAGGCAAATACCTTAGTTTCTGTACTATTTCTGGATGGGAATGTTGCATTGGTGAAGGAGGGGTGTTCTTTATATCACTGAAACCCAACAACAGTCATGTCTGTAATCAAGGTGCTTAAATAAAGATATTAAAAAAAGAGAATATGGGCCAAGGAAATAGTATGGAGGTAGGGCATTTGTCTTGCATGCAGAAGGATGGTGGTTTGAATCCCGGCATTCCATATGATCCTCTGAGCCTGCCAGGAGCAATTTCTGAGCATAGAGCCAGGAGTAACCCTTGAGCACTGCTGGGTGTGACCCAAAAGCCAAAAATAAATAAATAAAAAATATGCTTTTCAAAAAGAAAAAGAAAAGAATACAAGTGAATTTATATTTTGTTAAATACTTATTAACTGCTATTATTTGGTAAATATCATGAAACTACTAGCGAAGTTCATAGTGAGGATTATAGTTCTGGCTTTGAAGATAGTCAGGTAGAATACTTTAAAAATAGAAAAAAAATTAAGAAGGAATCTACTTAAGGAGGATGGACTTTGATTCCAGTTTTATATAATCTTTGCTGTTATATCTCAAATGATTTTTCATCATCTTGAAGCCAGTATCCTTTTCTTATTTCCTGTTAGAAATTAGGAATTATTTTTTTAGGCTGTGTGTAGAAAACACATAGATTTGAAGATATTCAGGTATTTAAAAAAATTATTACAAGTCACGTTGGCCAGGGGTTAGTAAATTATAATTCTGGAACTAACCACTTAACATTAAGATTCACTTTTTCCTCTTCATAAAAAAAGTTGACCAAAACCAGTTGGTACTATAGGAAGAAAGAAAATTTACCTTAAAAATAAAAAAGGTGGGTTGTTGTTGTTGTTGTTATTTGTTCGTTTGTTTTTAATGTGGTAAAGAGAGCTACCTTCTCCTTCCTCTTATGAGGAAATCTTGGCATGAGAGTGGAATTTTGTTTCCTGTGTTACAGCACTTTGGGCTCCCAATGGAGCAAACTTGCCCTTTTCCCTGGACTGATAAAAATGAGGTTCACATCAAATTGCTTCTTAATTACTTTATTTAGTGACCATGGGCCATGTCTTAGGCCAAAGGTCGATTAGGAATAACCACCATACATTCTTTCCCTCTATGTGTCGTCTTTTTCTTTTCTTTCTCCCTTTAGTTATTTCTGTAGTAACTCTCACCTTCTTTCTCCTATTTTTCAGATTAACTTTCGCTTCACCTCTGACGCCCAGCAAGTTAGACTGTTGGAGTTTTGCTGTTGTGTGAGGTTTAATCATGTCCCCAGGAAGAGGCATAATTGTTAAACCACTGGAAATTTAATGATGGGTATTTATTCCCCAACCTTAGTCATTTTGGTGTCTGAGGTTTGGCATGCCAGTCAGTGGAAACCAAAGTGGATAAATGTCTTCAAACCGCACGTGATTTTCCAGTGATTTACGTGTGTTTGTTGTACTCCAGATGGGCAATTACTGATGCCCTGCTCTGCCCTTTATTTGCAAGCCTCCCATGAGCAAAATAAGGAAGACTCAGAACATGTTTGCCTCTCTAGAGTTGTGGAAAACAGGTGTCAGTGTCCCCTATATAAAGTCGCTTTTTACTAAGTGTTTTGCTATAACACTTTCTTCCCCTCAGCTCCTTCATTTTAACAAATGCATTTATCTTTTTATAAGTCATTATTTCCTCCCTTACAAAAATTATAATTATTAGGAAAAAAGTTGAACTTTATATTTTTCCAATAAATGAACATTGTCTTCTAACATATCTGCTTATTTATTATGATGATTTTAATTGTTTTTCTTACTAGAACTTAAGTTACGTGTGTTTTTATTTATTAACTGATATATTATTTGTTTAAAGCAGTATCTCCTTAAATATATTACATAATCTTAATATTCATAAATAAATCTTGAATGCATGAACAATACTAAAAACTCAGTTAAAGACTACCTAGAGTTGCCTTTTTAGTTTTTTGGTCACATTGGGTGGTTGCTCAGGATTCCTCTTGTCTCTGCACTCCTGCAGTCAGGAATCACTCCTGGCAGTGCTTAAGGAAATTTTGGGATGCCAAGAGAACCAAACCTAGGTCAGCCATATACAAGGCAAGTACTATTTTCCAGCCTAGAATTCCTATAAAGGAAACATACTTGTATTGAACTGAACTTAAAAAAATAACCTGCTATCCTAGCAAATTATCTACCCTTTCTAAGTGTGACCCCCCACCCCCCAAAAATTACTAAGGTGGTTATCAATATCCATATATAACCAAACATTTACTGGTGACACCCTATGAGTATTTTCTAGAGTTTTTGTGAATAAATATTAAAAATATTAAGTAGGATTATCAACTAAAATTGTGTTTGGCCATATCCTTCAGCTCTCAAGTCTTACTCCTGACTCTGTGCCCAAGGATCAATTCTGGCAGGTATCAGTGGGCTATCAGGGATACTGAGGATTGAACCCAGATCATCCATGAACAAGTCAAGTGCCCTGATGATGATTTACTAATCTCTATGGCTCCAAAAGATTTTGGCTTTAATTTTTTAATTTTTGTATTTGCATCAGACATTTCACAAACACATGATTTTGACATTTGACTTTTTTAAAGTCTTGGATTTTGGTTTTATTGTATCCTAACAAATACAATTCTTTTCCATTAAATTTAGCAATTAGAAGTTCTGTACATGCTATTCTTCAGGGTAAGGATTTAGGTTTTTTTTTTTTTTGGCGGTGGGGGGGTTGTTCCTGCTGGTTTTTAGGATTTATTCCTGGCCCTGAGCTCAGGGATCACTCCTGATGGGGCTTGGATAACTATATGGGATATTGGAAATTGAACTTGGGTCAGTCAGATGCATAAGCAAATACCCTATTATCTGATCCTCATAATAAAGATTTTAATGAACATTATTCTTAAAATTTTACATTTCTTGTATATTATTTTATAGGACAAAATTTTATTTTCACATCACTTCAAAGGGGCTGGGGGTCACATATATACACATTTGGTTGTGGTGTTGATATGAAAATCACTGTGGATTTCATTCTTTGTCATGGTCTCTACACATTAAAATTTTTGGTGCTCATACAGATCTGACTACTGTGGGATAGATATCACATGCTTTTTGTGTGAGTATAAGATCTCATACAGCAGAGATGCCACACTGAAAATATGCAGGCAGCATTGGAGATGCTCATGGCTTCATGTTTACAAGACAGACAGTTTTCACTACTGAACCTCTCCCCAGTCTCTTATAATAATAAATTTTTAAAGAATTTTGAAACTAGTGAGAGAAAGCCTGAAATCTTTTAAACTAAAGATTCCAGTTAGTTCAAGTTTTACAACCACAACTCAAGAAAAGTTTGAATTACAGAAAAGTTTTAGAATACCATGTTTGTATAGTATAGATATATTTAGGTAATAGAAATTTATGTTTCCTTAGGAAATAGAATTAAATAATAAAAGTAATATTGAAAATACAACATTTATTGCCATTCTAGGAATAATAATTTCAACAATAGCTGTTAAATTGGGTTGAAACAATTCCTAAATGATCAAGCTTCTCAAATATTTCCTAACTCATTTTGAGGTTTTCTTTCTTGCAAAAATATATTGGATGTTAGTTAGGGTAAGGAATCATGGAGTATGCTTTAGAAAATTTCAAAGCATAAAACTGAAACAAACATAGAAGTGTAGTAATCACTGAATTATAAAGGACATATGGTTGTGTGTGAAGTTTTGAGGATTATTAATCCAGTGGAGGCAGAGGCAAGGTGATCATATGCTGTAACTCCACCAAGATCAGGGTAGTTGTCTTGAAGTCATCTTTCATATCTACTGCATTGACATAAAATATAGATATAGACTGGTGAGGAGGAAAAAACAGATTTGCACTTACAAAGTTTGAAAGTTGTTTTTCAAGAAGGAGAACATATCAGCTTTCTCCCCCCCCCCCCACTCCAACTTGCTCTATAAATAGCTCCTGGCAGGCAGAAACAACTCTGATTGCACAAGATGAAGGAGAAGGAGCAGCAGGCTGTAGTGCAGAATCAATGGCACAGTGCCAAGAGCTTCATCAAATGAATAATAGCTTCCACTTGACAATCAGTAAAGTGCCTCTTCTCCTACAGATTTAGTTTTTAATGATGATTAGAGAGGATGGGCCCCTAAAATTTCTCTGGTAGAAATGACCTCCTATTAATTTCTATTCCTTGAAATGCTGAATTTCAAAGCTATTTTACAGCTGCAAAACCAAAGGCACTGACATAAAGGAACTATTATCTTTGTAATTGTAGCAACAAGTACTAAATTTGTCATTGATTAATAGAGACTTTTTAACTTCATGATCCTTTGTTGGCTGTGCCCCTTATTGGAGCTTTGCTGATTTACTGCTTTGAAAGTCAAATGTTTCATTTTAAACCCAATAGCTATCAAAGAATAATGACCTTTGTTTTAATCTAATAAATACTTCCTTATAATATCTTACATTGATTATTATGCAATGAAAGGTGAGGGTCAAGAGAATATATTTCATGTTGTGGTTTGATTGCTTTTCAGGGAACTACACAGTTCTAAACAGAAATGATTAAAATATACATGTCTGTGCAACATTTATTAAGCTAAAAACATAACATTTAAAATAATCCTGACATTTTTATCTGCATATTTATATATATGTAAAGTATCTTTCTGAAGTGGAGCTAAATACAGAAGAGAATCCCTGATAAAGGGGAGATACGTATTTTTATATCATGTGATGAAACTCTAGGCTTCCATGAAAAGTTCAGCTTTCAGTTACAAAATGAAATCTAGTATAGTATAAAATTTAACCTGTGGGATATCTCAGCCACTCTTGGAATTTTATGAATGAAAATTTTGGATATAAAAAATTTAAGAGAAGTCAATGGTTCTCTAGAGTGCCTTCAGTTAAGAGTAGTCTTATTTAAAAAGCATAATAAAAAGCTTACTTCATATTTATTTGACTTTAGAACTAGATTTAAATCAAGGGGTCCATACTGTAAAATTTCATGTCTCATCTTATATAAGATTTTTTAAAACCTAGAGAAATGTTATTTAAAATAGTGGAAAAACGTTAAGGGGAGTTTATTAAGAATTTTTAAATTACAGGATAGGGAATGAAGAATGGTAGTTACATGCCATCCATGTGTGAGACCTTGAGTTAGATATGCAGCTCTAGGGGACCCTAAATACCAAAATCTAAAGACTTTGATCTCCAAGCACTACCACCACCATAACACAAAGAGTTATATTTTTTCCAAGCTCTTATTTTAGGTTTTCTTGTAAAGTGTGTGTGTGTGTGTGTGTGTGTGTGTGTGTGTGTTATTCTTCAGTGTTCCTTAGAAAAATGAGAATGTAGTGAATTTGCATTAACTTGTTTCATTAGGGGTTGGGTAGGTAGGTTAGGAGTGGGATGGGTTGGTGGGAAGGGTACTTACCTTGCACACAGTTTATCCATTTCAATTCCTGAAATCATATAGGGTCTCCTAAGCACTTCCAGTTGGGCATTGCCTTGTGTGGTCCCTAATTCCCAGCCATTCCCCCAAAATTTTTTGTTAGTTAACTAACTTCTTTCAGTATTAAAATATTCTTTCTTTTCTGAAATAATAGCACTGATACTAGCAAAGAACAAAATGCTTTTACTCAATAAAAATGGCAATTATTAATTCCACTTTTACTCTAAAATATTTACCATATTTTGAAGTTCCAAAGTTGGAATAAATATCCTGGTAGACATACAGAACTTCCTGGATTGGGAGATGGTACAGTTAGGGCTAATACTTAACATGGGCCAATATGGTTTCAATCCCCAGCAGCCCGGAGCCTCCTGGGCTTTGCCAGGTGTGGCCATGGTGATCCTCCATAACGTAGGATACAACACTTTCTTTAACTCTTACATGACCCTAAACTGGCCTTGACTGAGTAGCCTCCTAGTCACCCTGAAAGTTTCTTGGATTCTTGGAGACCTTTACCAGGTCTCTCTCCCAGCACTAATCTCCTCCCACTTCTTGAGACAATGAGTTTCTTTTGAAGCCTGTCTAAATTCCTGGTATAAACCAACCAAAAATGAGAGAGGTTTTTCTGAAGGGAGACTGGGACTATCTGAAAGAATTAAAACTTATCAAAAGAAAAAATCTGGAATTAAGGGAAGTAGAAGGGGGAAAGTTTGAGTGATGGGCTTCCTAAGATCAAACCTGCTCTCCCTAAAACCACAGGATTATTTATATTCTGTCAGACAGACTGTTGATATTTCTCATTCACTCTATGTTTATTTTTTCTTTTGTTTTCTTTACCATTTGACAAATTCTATCTGAAATTTCTGGTTTGGCTCACTGTAGTATAAAGAAGGTGATGTTGATCTTCAGAGTAGTTGAGCATAGAGTGTATTCAAGACCAAACCTCTAGTACTCCTAGGGACAAAGTGAGAGACTTTAAGAAAGTCAAACTTAGAGGAACTGAGCAATATTAACTTGGTAGGTAAATTTTCCTTACCTAGAAAGAGTCTTTCCAATACTGACCTCTGAAGGAGTTAGTCAGGATGTCTACATACTTTTCAGGGCTCAGGGAAAAATGAAGATAAAGGGTCCCAATTTGGGGAGTGGAGTTAGTCTATCTCCTCTCTATCTTTGCTACAGACAGTCAACTGACAGGATGGTATTTGCAAGTGACCCCTTGGAGTTGCCCACTGAATGTATTGCTACTCTGCCAATCCAGGACACTGTGGAATACATACCACATCAGAGTCCCTTAAATCTGGCTTTATGAAAAGAAGTAGAGAAGATCCTGGAGTAAAGAATATAGTCTACAGAAAACTGGATCTGTATCCAAAGGGTGTGTAAAGTTGGGCCATATCTGGAAGAGTTTCAGATGGTCATGCTGAGCTTTTATCTCCAATGGGGCTCTTCTGAACATAAAACTCTGTGAGACCACATTGGTTACACAAAGCTGCACCCTGAATTTTATTAATAGTATATTAGTGTTATTAGTGAGTATTGTATTAAAGAAGATACTAGGCCTTGGTAGCCACACTGTGACTTATCTATTTCACAAAACATTTTTTGCTTCTTTGAGGAAAGGAGAGGGAGACTCTTCCAAGCATTGTTCAGGGAAGCCTGGGGTCATAAACTGGTGATATTTAGCCTATTGGGTCAGAGTGTTTAACTCTTGGCCCAAGAATTCAGTGCTTCTCGAGACTGGGGTGCCAAGCATCATAAGGGCTACCTCAGTAGGACTTGGATGCTTTTAGGAGCACACATGGCCATGCTAACAGGGATGAAGAGGAATGCCAAGGAGTGATAGAGATCAAATCCAGGTTCTACGCATGCAAATTATGTGTCTTTAACCTTATGCTATCTCCCTGGCTCCTAAATGTGGCTATTTAAATTTGGTCTTTTTAAATAGTATTACATTCACTTAAATTTATTGTAACTACTATTATATTAAGATTTATTTTTATATTTCTTGGTTAACTAATGATTCTCTATGAGCAGAAAATATACTTCCTTATAATACACCAGCTTTGGAGTTTAGAAAAGGAAAAACTCTAGTAATGATTCATGGCCTGTGACTAATTGGCTGAAATATAATTTCGCTCCACCTTGAATTTAAAAAAGAAATGTTTTTGGGGGCCACATACAACATTCTTAGGGCTGATTTCTGATTGTATTCTTTTAGAGAAACCCTCTGAAGTGCCAAGGATCAAACCAGATTTGGCTACATATAAAGCAAGCCTCTTAACCTCTGTGCTATCTCTTTGGACATATCAGTAGGGCTTTTATTCTGCTATGTATTGACTTCTGGAAAATATCTGGACTGTTGTGATATTTTTAGTGATATGACAGAACATAGTAATTCTGAGATAAGAAAAGAATTAAGTTCTCTTTAAATCAATCCTTAATGCTATGGCACAATTATCTTTGCCCTACTGCTGGTACCTATACATGGGTTTCCATAGCTTTTCCCCAAGGAGTTAATTTTCTCATATTTGTATATATATATTTTTGACTCATGTCTCTCTTAAATTGGATTTTCCCCAGGATTGATTTAGGGGAAAGGAGATGAGAGTCTATCCTAATAAACTACCTAGGAAGGGACCATTAGTATATTTGATGAACATATGTATTAGAGTTATGATACACCCCTTATTTTATTTGTTTGCCCCATGGAGCTACTAAGATGCTGTGGGGGGGTTGTTTGTTTTTGACAAATCGCTTCTGAGGACCTCTGAGGCTCAGAGGACCATATGGAATGGGATGGTGGAATTCGAACCACCGACCTTCTGCATGAAAGGCAAATGTCCTGCCTCCATGCTATCTCTCCGGCCCCTATTTGGGGATTTTTAATTGGAGATAGTGCTCATTTATAATTCTGAAAATTCTCGTCCTAAAATTTATGCCAGATCTCCTTACCTATGTTCTATAAATGGGACAACGAAGCCTGATAATCATAAATACATATGCTTTACTAGATATTTAAAGGTCAATATTAGGATTTATTACTCAGAAAAATATTAAAAATATTACTGCTCATTAACAACATATTTTGTCACACAAGAATTTTCTTTAATGTGTCCTGTTTTATTTCTTGAAACAGGATTTTTTAGTTTTCTTTGTATAGATCCTTCACCTCTTTAGTTAAATTGACTGCAAATTATTTGAGTTTGTGTGACACTAATATGAATGGGATTGGTTTTTTAAATATCCATTCTTCTCTATCATTATCTGTGTATAAAAAAGCCATTGATCTTTGCATGTTAATTTCGTAGCCTACCACTTAGCTATATAAATCTATTGTTTCTAGAAGTTTTTTTTTGATAGAATCTTTAGGGTTTTCTAAATGTAGTATCATGTCATTTGCAAACAGTGAGAACTTGACTTCTTCCTTTCCATCTGGATGTCCTTGATATCTTTTTCTTGCCTAATTGCTATGGCAAGTAATTCCAGGACTATGTTGAATAGGAGTGATGAGACGAGGCAGCCTTATCTTGTACCAGATTTTAGGGGAAAGGCTTTTAATTTATCTCCATTGAGAATAATATTTTCCATCGACATGTAGTAGGTCCATGAGAATATTAATGTTATTAACATGACTGCTAATATAAATTTCATTCTGTAGCCCATGAGTCAAAGGGTAACTTCAACATTAAAATAATATGCTAAGAAATATATATCATATAGCTATAGCTGTCATAGATAGTGATAAAGTTTTTGATAGATCTGGGCAATTGAGAAACTTCTAAAATAATTTTTCTAGAAATAATTTATGAATCTAGATGCTATTAAGGATATTCATAATATATAGGAGTTCAAATTATCAAAATTAATAGGAATTTAGAATAAGTAAATTTTAACTTTCATCAATAACTAAGCTGTTTAAGATTTCAGGGGATATTTAATTTACTTCAGAAAAAGTATATGGTAATATATGTTAATGCTAATATGATAGAAATAGCAAGAGAAATAGAATTGTAAGTAGGTCTCTTTGATCTAACTAATAGTGGAAATATCATGATAAAACTTTTATGAGTAAGGAGTTTCTTCTTATGGATGTCCAAAATAGTGCTTTTAATGAGGTACAATTTGATCCACATAAAGATATGCAAAACCTCCATGCAAGGTGTCTTTAGAAAATCATTTAATAGCAATATTTAAAAAGTCAAAATGCTTCACAACTGCATTCAATACTTTAATTTTTTTAGGTGCAAAGCAATTGCCCTACAGTACTACATCTTAGATAACAGCTTGATTTACTATTTAGTTAGTTTTTCAAGTCTTTTTGCTTTTCCCCATATCTCCTTTTAACAATTTCTCACTACATTTTTTATGTGATCCATGGGAGCCAATGTTTTTTGATATCATGCCAGCAGTCTCTGCTGACTATGAGCAGTTCAACTACCCGGGTGGTGAGCTGTTTAACAGATTGAAATTGCCTTGTTTTACTGCCATTAGGCAGCAATATTAACAGCATTAATCCTCAAACCCTGCTCATTTACCCTAATGGCACGTGCCTGTACTCATGCATTCACATGTTTTAATGACTGGTATAAGGGGATCTGGACTTCTTCCATTAAGCAATCCTCTTATCTAAAGACCAAGATACTCTTGTTATTTTTCAGGAAAATGAGTTTTTTCTAGAATTTTAAAAACTCCTTCTGTCCTTTCTCTCCTGTGATTAAGGGATGGCCTTGCCAACCACAAATGAACATGGATGCAAATTCATTTAATTACATAAATTGTGAGAATTAAAGGTTTGTTTTAGAAAGACAATTTCCAGAGAGTTGGTTTTAATACACCTAAAGAGTGCATCAGAGCCTATATTCTTCATTGTACATATTCATTTAGGGTTTAAGAGATTAGAAAGTGTCTAGACTATACTATTTCCATACCAGGCTGAGACTTTAAGCAGAGAGGTCCCATGGATAAAAAAAAACATGTTAGCATCTAAGGATCATATATAAAGTCACTGTGTAACTTAGGGGGGGCTTTTATATCATTGGAAAATTGGTTCTCTTGTCTGTAAAATATCCATTAAGGTCTTAGTCCTTAAAAATTCAAAATAATTTTATTATATATTTGTATACTTTTTTGTTGTTCACTTTTAGCCCTAATAGAAATATGAGCAGGTTAAACTTTCAGAGGAATCCATAAAGAATAATAGATGTAACATAGATTGGTCACAATTCTTCTGAGGAGAGAAGGTCCAGGTGAGTGACTACACTAAAATCCTAAAATCAACTGCTCCTAAAGCAGGAATGACCATGAAATGTTTGCTTCTTGGAATGTCAGACTGTGCTAAAAACATTCTGCTTCTTCCATGCCTGAGGTCCTTCCTGGATCCCTACAATAGAAGGGTGCTCTTTACAGGTTCTTTATTTATGGTCAATGCATTCAACATCCTTTCACAGATAGTGAAAGGCATAATGGACAACATCAGATCTAAACTGTAAATCAGCTTCCCTATAGATCTATGGGATTTTTTTAGAAAACACTTTTATGTAGAATGCTTATATGCTAATCCTGTTTTATCCATCTCACTGCACTGTATATGCCCCCACCCATATACGGTACTTCACCTAAGAATTACAGAAGAGTGAAATAAAATGGTCTAGACATATTTTTAAGATTGGAGTATTTTTTCCAGACTATGATAGGACAGCTCCAAATGCGATGCAGCTGGGTTTTCCCTGGGTGGCCTGTGGTGCCTCAAACCCAACCCCAACTCTGTAAGCAACTCAAAATTCATGTTTTTCAGGTCTTTAATTAGGAAAGGGAGAGACAATTTTATAACCTTGCTTACATGAAAGAGTAGTAGTTTGACTCTCTGAATGAATGCAAAGAGGAAACTTATCTAATGTTTTTGCCTTTTCAGACCCAAAATCAAATGTCTAAGTTCTCCTGTCATTTCACATTTTTCATATCTTAGTTAGAAGTAATTCAGAAGCAAGCAACTTAAATCTCTACCTTCCCCTTATAACAATGATTGGGTTGTCATAAGTATTATTCTGCTAGATAAACATGAATAAAATATAATCCCATTCATCCTATAGTAATGACTTACATTAACAATAACTTGGGAGGTACAGAGTAATGTTAGAAAATATAGAAGTGCCATTCTCCAAAGAAAACCCTGAAAAAGTGACTATATTCTTGCCCAACAGAAAAATACTGTAAGTGTTGTTTTAAAAGCTATAATTAGGTGCTTTAAGCAGCCTAACTATATACCCCTTTAGGCACCTCAACCTTTAGTATAATTATAAATAAACTCAAACCAAAGTAAATGTATCACAGTTCTTTTTAATGGAATTTATTTATTTAATTTAGATTTCACTAAGGGGAAATAATATTCTAAAATTCCAATCAGTCCCTAAAGGCAGCAGGAGATCTGTGGCCTCCTGTCTAATGATGTAATTAAGCTTGGATCATCATGATCCAGCCAGACATACCACACACACACACACACACACACACACACACACACACACACACAGAGTAGTGAACTGAAACTGCATTTGAAACAGCAAGGTTGGTAAATGCTTGAAGAACAAGACTTACAGGATATTTAATTTTGAACTAGGTATATGTGGAAAAATTTATGGTAGCTAGAATGAGAATATTGTTTTGGTGTGGAAAATGGAAATTATTCTATGAGACATTGTAAAGTGCACAACACATGCTATCCACACGAAACATATTTAAATATATTTGAAGAGTTTTATATGGAGCATATATATATTATGTATTTGAATTCTTTTTATTTTCTTTATTGTTTATAAATTAATATCTTTATTTAAGCACAATGCTTTCTAACATGTGTATTTGAAATCTTAATGTTTATCTTATTTATTAATGTAGAAAACACTAAGTTTCTGTGTAAGTTAGTCTTTAGTAATGTCACCTTTTTAAAATACTCTGAGCTATCATGAAGAAGTGTTTTAGTTTATTTTTATAGACACATGATGTAATATTGAGGGTTGTATAAGATATTGAACCTAATCTATGCTTAACTACTTACCAAATATAATTTAGCTCTCCAATTATGAGCTTTATTATCAGTACTTTGAAAATAAGGCTCATACTACATGAAAACAATGTACCTTTAAATACTGCATAAGAGTACTCAAACACATTGGTTGCAGGAAATGTGCACTGGTGAAGGTTGGTTTTTGTTTTGTTTTTTTTTTTGTTTTTGTTTTTGAGTCACACCTGGGACACTCAGGGGTTACGTAACTTCTAGCTATGCGCTCAGAAATTGCTTCTGATTTGGTGAACCATATGGGACACCGGAGATCAAATCAAGGTCCATCTTGGACTTGCCGTGTGCAAGGCAAACTCCTTACCGCTGTGCTATCACTTCTGCAACGGTTGTTGAACATTGTATAACTGTAACTCAATCATGAACAACTTTATCTGTGGAAAAAAACCAACTGATTCACGAACAATCTTGTAGCTATTATGTTTAAATATAAACAACATTGACTTACTCCAAAGAGTTCTCTCAACACCCAGACGACTCAGCAACAGCCTGCTAGTAGGGCAGATCGCTCCGCATCTAATGGTGTGCTGAAACTAGAAGATGCTCCACATCAGCCTGACTTCGATGAAAGAAATGCATAGAATCCAGAATCTTTAAATATAGGAACCTGATACCAACAACAGCTAAAGTGTGAAAAAGTTACACTGGGACCACGGAGAATGACTCCGGTTGGACAGACTGGTATGCCTGGAGCCCAGAGTTGGTCTTATGCCAATAAATCTCGGGGGGTGAGGCCTTCTTGTAATCAGGCCAAGAATTTTTTTTGTTTTCCCCATATTTTTCTGGGCCTATGCAAACAATGGTGATTGCTACTGTCATACTTTTATTATTTTTTCTTTAACCCTTATCCTTTAAGAAAAAAAATTTACTGAACTTAAAAACAAATAACTGTAGTAGAATGCCTGTCTCGAATACAGGCAGGGGATGGGAGAGGGGGCATTGAGAGGGGGGAATGTTACACTGGTGAAGGGGGGTGTTCTGTTTGTGACTGTAGCCCAACTATAATCATGTTACTTAAATAAAAATGTATAAAAACAACAACAACAACATACTAACCTGACTTACTCAAACTATCCAAGGAAATGCAAAGCCAATGTTAACATTAGTGTTTGTGACTTTGCAGTCATTGTTAGGATGTAATTTTCTCTACATTGTAAGGCAAATTTTATGAAATTTAACTTTATCGATAATATCTTTCTAAAAATAAATAAATAAAAATAAATAAATAAAACGAATGCTCAAATATTAGCATATTAGCCAGTCTCTTCTCAGTGAAGGTTAAGTTTGCACCTCTCTCATCAGATTTGAGATGCTTTTTAAAGCTATATTGGCCTGATCAGAATGTTCACAATTGGTATTATGGGCACAGAGGTTACTTGTACAGGGCACAGGCCATTTGGAAAGGGAATGATTTTCCTCTCTATTAAAGATTATTCTCACTTATATAATAAAGCTATGTGTTTGGCGCTATGTGAATTCCTGTCCTAAAGGAAAAATGTATTCAGAATAATTAAGATAATTCAACATCAGGGGCCGGAGCGGTGGCACAGCAATAGGGTGTTTGCCCAGGATGGAATGAGGTTCAATCCCCTGGCGTCCCATACAGTCCCCCAAGCCAGGAGCGATTTCTGAGCATGTAGCCAGAAGTAATCCCTGAGTGTCAGTCACTGGGTGTGGCCCAAAAAGAAAAAAAAAATCAATTGATTTTATAGCCTCTTTTTATTTTTGTTTTTGATTTAATAGCCTCAAACTATGTCTCTTGAGACATCTTTCCGTCATAAGGGAAACCCTAAAATTTGTTGGGCAGTGGATGAGAGGGTTGTTTTTACAGCGTTGCCAATAGTTAACAATAACTACACAGATAATTGCATCACAGAGTAAATTAATTCTAGTTGCATAGAATTTAGGCAGTAGAATAAACTTTGAAATCTTTAGATAATTGAGGATAGCATAGGAACTCAGCTGTTCTTGTGGTAAAAACTTTGATATGGTGTAAGGCCCCAATGCAATGTAAAATTTATGTGTTCCTATCCCTATTAGATAATAACTTGTTTCTACATGTAAGATTTCCCCATTTTAACGTGCCCATGCAAAAAATAAACAATGCCACATAATGCTACAGGTACATATGGGGGTAAAAATAACAAGCTAAACAATCACCTAAATTAATTAACCTGGTTTTAACATGAACTTGGAACCCAAGAGAAACTTTTCTATTAGAATTTCCTACTAAACCTACCTTCCCACTGAAATATATATATCCTTTTTAAGTATTTTGAAATAGTCTGAGGGAGGAGGTAAAATCTGAAGCACAGCTTCAGCCTGTGACATGGTCTTTGTGGAGTCTGAATAATGGCTCCCAGCAGTCACATATCAGGAAATGTCCTTGAGCTAGGGGTTTCTCAAAAACAGAATCTGAAGGTTGGAGTGATAGTACAGTGGTAGGGCATTTTCCTTGCATGCTGCCTACCTAGGACAGACCCGGGTTCAATCCCCAGCATTTGATATGGTTGTCCAAGCCTGCCAGGAGTGATTTCTGAGAACAGACCAAGACTAACTAACCCCTGAGCCCTGGTGGGTGAGCCCCCCTCCCCCCAAAAAATTCTAATCTGGTAGCTAGCAACAGTTCACAGAGATGGGAGGTAGGAGAAAAGGGGTTGCCAAGAACAAATCAGCAGCAGTTGTGGTGGCAGCTTCTTCTCAGGCTGGGGCAAGGCAGGGTGAGAATTTTTAATTTCACTTTGAAAGTTGGTTGACAGCTGGTTGGTGTGGGTGGAACATTCCCATTCTTGAGGAATTAAGAACTGAGGGTAAAAAGGGTTAAATGGGGAAAAATAACAGATCAGGGAGAAAGAGTGAAGGTGTACAAAAGGATTTGTAAAGTGGTAAGTTGGGGCAGGGGACTTACACCCTGATCATTTGTCATAGTGACTTAGACATTGGCCATTCACTCCTGAATCTTGGATCCTATATTTGGAACCAGCTCAATTTTCTGCACTACAACAGGAATCAGACTTCCATCAGGGAAGACTCTAATGCTGCCCTGGTACTAACTTGCTCCTGAGTAGGTTTATATGACACCCCAACAACTTGGTAACTTAAGATAGGATTCCCTGCATAGCCCCTTAATGATGAGATAAAACCAGAAGATGCTCCATGATATCCTGACTTTAACTTAAGATTTTTAAAATGCCCAGGATCTCTAACTACAGAAACCTGACAGTGACAACCGTGATTGAGAAGAATTTTTACTGGGACCATAAAGAAAGAATTTATGTTTATACAACTTAGTATGCCCGGAACCTGTAGTTGGTCTCATGGCAGGATACTTCATAAATAGTGTCTCCCTGTTTTTAGGCTAAATGTTTTTCCTTTATATTTCCCCATATTTTGCTGTGCCTATGCAACACACACACAAATACTTTGATATTAAGGGCATCAACTGGTTAAAGATGTTCTTGTTATATCATAAGCAGCTGCTTATAAATTAAATAATGATTATAACAACAGTTATAGATGTGATACATACAACAAAATGTGAAATGGAATAAATAGCTAGAAAATTTGAAAGTAGGTTCAAGAGCACAGGGCATGCTGATTCCATTATTCTATTACTAAGGATTTATTGCATGTTGGTTACCTTTGGGACTTCCTGAGGATATAGTGGTACTAACATGATAATTCTGTGCTCATGAATTTATATTTTAGTATATGATAGATTATGAACAGATCTATTGGAATATGTACAGTAATATAAGTGTCCTAATGAGAATAGAATACTTAGGAGGCAGTATTTAAACTGAGATTCAATGAAAAGAAATGTATAAAGAGTGCTCTAAGAATAGAGACAATGTCTAAGGACTTAGAGAATAGGGAAGGGCTTTGTTGCAGAAATCAAATATAGATTGATTTCAAATATATAGAAATATAGCTAGTAGATGTTCCCATAATTAGTAAGCCTACCAGCTTTTTTTTTTTCATAAAAAATACTTATCTACTTCCTAGAAATATATCTTCTTTAAGCAAGCAAACAGAAAGAACCTCACAATTGCACCTGGGCTATTACCAGCCCCCTGAATGGTTCCAGCTATCCCCAACGGGTGAGAATGGGACGACATGGCAATGCATGGGCATGTTAGAAGAGGGGTGAAACCAGAAGAGCATAAAGAGATCAATATGGCTACTTTTCATTGTGCAACAAGTTTGGCTTCTATCACAGAAGTAGTAAAAGGTATTTAAGTGGCAGAGTATCATTTTATTTAATTAAAAGCATTGACTCATAATTTTTATGATAATAAAGAAAGGTTTGACCATTTGGGCAAAAACTTAAAGGACTGGAGGACATGCTTTGCATGTACTAGACCTAAATTCAATCCTGAAAACAAAGTACCACATCCCTTTCTTCTCCATTACTGCTGAGAGATCATGTAGCCTCTAGCACTGTTGGGACAGAGACTTGAGCAGTATTGCATTACCAGACTGAACATTGAATCATCAAGGAGGGTAGGATGCTTATAGATTCTTTTTTTGCATAGAAATTGTCATAAAACCATATAATCATAATATATTGAAAATTAAACTCATTAGTATCTTGAACCCTGTTTATATTACAGTACCAAATTTTACTGCATAATTGTCACAGATTGTATGCCAGGTTTATTTGTACTTTTATTTATTACAATAAAGTGGTATTTGATTGTAACATGAAATGTTAAAAACAGGGTATAAACCAATTTGGTGCTGAAAAACAGGGTGCAAAGGCAATATGTAGGCAATAATTATGCAGTGAAATACTGTAATTTCTCTTTTGGTGAGTGACTCCAGATGACATCATATGTCCATACCTCAAAACTAGAAGTATTTTTCAGTTTTCTCACACCCTTGTATATAACTGTCTTTACCTTCTTTATTTCCTGTATATCAGAATTCTGAAAACCTGATCTTTTCATTTGCAATGTTCAAATATTTTAGTTGTTTTTCTATATCAGCAAACTACACTTTTGTTTTGCATGGCATTTAAGGATCAAAATTAAATAAATTCCTTATGATTAGTTTAGTTATAATATTCAGTGTGATTTCCCTGAATATCAGTCTAGCCATTCCATGTTAGTCAGGGAATGTTGAGCATATTGGTAGCCTTCCTAGAATCCTTCTCTCTTTTGCCCCAAAAACATCATTTCCATCTAGTTTCAGTAAAACTACATTCTTCCAGGTAAACTACATTACTTTTCTCTTAATAGCCATTAAACATCTTGGTTCCCTTGCTATACTTTTTTTTTGCCAGCAAAGATAGCTTTTTCATTATACTGGTCTCATCTAATATAGATGTTCAAGTTTTGTTAAAAGAATTATTAAGTGAATAGATAAAGTTTTCACATAAAGCCAATTTTTTTTTAGTCTTTTGTCTCTGCAGCTCTTGTTACTGGCCTGCATTAATTATGTTTCTCTCCTTTTTCTATTTGTGCATTTTATCTTCAAGGTGCTTCCATTTGTTATTAATGCTTAAAGCTGTATTTTTTAAATATATATACTCTCAAAGCATAAGTCTCAGGTCACTTCTAAGGAATCCTTTGTCACATTACAGACTTCATTTTGGTATGTGAAGGGGCAATATTCAGTAGTCTCAGAGCTTACTCCTGTACCTGTGCTCAGGGATCACTCCTAGCAATGCTTAAGAATTCATATGTGATATTAGGGATAGAGCCTAGGTCAGTCATGTATAAGGCAAGTGCTATATCTCTCTGGTCTCTGTTTCCTTTTTTATTATTTTATTTTATAGTTTATTTATATTTATTATTTCTTTATATGAATATTTTATTTATATCTATTATTGAATATATTATTTATTAATATAAAATATATTTTTATTTACATTTTATATTTCTTATTTTATTTTATTATTTATACATTAATATTTATATTTTTATTGACTTGTATATATCTTGGATATCACAAGTTTGATTAATCGCACACTTTTAAGTGACTATGATTAATAAATTTATTAGGTGGAAAGTGTATAATGCATATACATATATATCCTTAGATGTTTTCTTATTTTGACAACTAAATATTAGCTTTTTGATGGAAATTTGTTCCCAAAGTCTTTATGAAATCTTTGTCCTGCTTATTTTTCGGTCTTCCAGTACTATGAGTGACTTAAAAAAAAAAAGTCCTGAAAAAAACATTTTTTATTAAAAACATGGCTTAATACTTTTGAATTTTCATTTCTCTTCCATTAATATAAAAAAATAGAATAAATGGAGCCTGAGAGATGGTGCAGTAGAAAGGCTTGTCTTGCATGCTACTTACTCTCTTTTGATCGTTGGTATTTATGTGGTCCCCAAGCACTACCAAGAATTACTGCCAGGTGTGCCCCCCAAAAACCAAAATAAATGAAAACAAAGGACCAAGTAAAAATTAATAAGAATCTTGTTAAATCTTGGCACTTTATAATAAAATGAGTTTATAGTGCACTTACTTCTAATAAAAAGCAAGTAAATAAACTATTAACAACAGTCAAAAAGAAACCAAAAATATTTGTCACTATTTTCTTGTATTCCTTTAACTTCTATTTATTTTTAACTCTCTTTTCTCTGATGCTCAAATTACATTCCTGGTCCCATGACCCTTCCCAAAATTATCCAATACAGTGATTTTTTTTAATTAAAAAAGTCACAGTATAAAAATTGACTTTGCCTATAGATTAGACTCATTACTTGGCACATAAATGGTTTATTTTATTTGGCCTTTCCTGCTTCTGTACATTCTTAGAGAAGGAAATGACATTTGTTGAATGCTATAATAGGTTTTTAAAACTTCATACCTGCCTTGTGAAGACGATATATTGTTACCCTAATTTTATAAGTGAGGAAACTGAATTTATGTATATTTTTTCCCTTGGATTGCACAGCTAATATATAAGACCAGAAAAAAAATTCATGTTCTCTTTGAGATCGAAGTCCATACTTTTCCTACCACTTAGTGGGATTTTTTTTAAGAGGTTATTAATTATGAACCCAAGCCAGAGTTCAGTTGTTTTGGATATTTCTGCTTCCCTGGGTAACTTGTGCCTAATTACTTTTTTTTTTTTTTTTTTTTTTTTACCACCAGCAGCCAAAATGACTTCATTCTTCAAGAGATTCTCACAAAGGTAGAATTTTTCACCATTGGTGACCTACATAATGTTTGTGGCAAGCACAATAAGAAACATTTTTTAAATCTTTTTAAAATAATATCTTCATTTGAACACCATGATTACAAACATGATTGTAGTTGGGTTTCAGTCATAAAAAGAAACATTTTTGTGAGAAAGTCCTGCATGTATTTTCAGTCCCTATTTGTTAAAAAACCTTTTCCTTCAAAAGAAAATCACAAATAGTGATTAAATCATATAAAAGAAAAATGTACTCTGGTAGATTCAAAATAATTTTGGTGTGCGAAGTGTAATCACTGCCAGGAGTAATTCCTGGGTGAAGAGCTATGAGTATTCTCTGGCCACTGCAGAATGTGCCCCAGATAAATAAAGAATATTTTTCAGGCTTTTTCTTCTCTAGTTCATGTTCTCTCTTGAATATTTATCTTTTCATTTCCTCTCACATTTTTCTAAGTAAATTTATTTTAATTTTTGAAAAAGAATCAGTTCACAGAAGATATCTGAATAAGACTATTAGGTACAGAGACATAGTACAGATATTTAGAGACTTGCTTTTCACACAGCCAATCCTGACTCAGCTCTTGGCCTTGCAAATGGTCTCCTGAGCACAGCTCGGAATCATCCCTGAGCACAAATTCAGAAATAGGCCCTGAGCACAAATGAAAATATTTGAAGAAATGTAAAACTAAAGTCCTTGAAGAGTGATTGGGCTTAGATAGGTTGAGACAGAGGTAAAAGTAGGCATTCCAGAATAAATATATAAACAATAGAATAGAAACATAAATATGCATTGTGAGTTAAGATGACTTAACCCATTGATGCAATTAGAATGTAACAATTAAAGTTATTGAATTTTCATGTCATTTACTGTTTTATTATGTCATTATTTATCATGATGTATACTAATTATGTATATTTATGTTTGTTATATTATGTATATTAATACACTAAATTTCACAACCCTATTATTTGTGGTATGCACACTAAGCAGCCTTATTTAATCAATTAGAGAAGCTTGTACTTGTCATACATTTCAACGTGATAGGTTTTGGGGAGTCTAGCTTTGCATATAGCCAACCTGGTTTAAGTCCCCGCATTCCATGTGAACCTTTGAGCACTCTAAGAGAGATCTCTGAGTGCAAAACCAAGAGAAATCCCTAAATACCACCATCTGTGGCCCCCCCCCAAAAAAACAAAAATAAGGTTATATTATTTTATGACTATGCTATCAACCTGAAGTTTCTGACATTTGTATAGATTAAAACTTTGTAAGAACCTTCCTGGTATATGTATATGTGTATAGTATTATTTAACCTTGGCTATTTGCTTCAATATAAGTGAATCTCGAGAACATTATACTAAACTAAATAAATAGAATGGAGAAAGCCAAATATTGCATATCACTTATATCACTTATACATGGAAGCTAAAATAAAGACAAAAACCCAGTCATTGGGGCTGGAGCCATAGCACAGCAATAGGGCATTTGTCTTGCACACGGTTGACACAGGACGGATTTGGGTTTGATCCTCAGCATCCCATTTGGTCCCTCAAGCCAGGAGCGATTTCTGAGCATCACTGGGTGTGACCCCCCCCCCCAAAATACAGTCATCATGTCTGCACCCAACCTGCTCCATAGACGCAGTCTGTTCTCAAATATAAACCAAGTTATAGAAAAAAAAATCATTGATTTACCAGCCATACAGATGAAAGCTGGCAATCTCAGGAGAAGATTGCCTCTACCCTGACCAACCCATGTCTGCTGTACCCACTACCCACATTCACCGCTTCACCAATGCCCCTGCTTCACCATTCCTTTAGGCTCTCTGCAGAGACACAAATCTTACCGAAACTTCAGGTATGCTAGCATTTGGGCTAATATCACCAGGACTTTTTTTCAAAGTGAGTACAGCCACCCTCCCCATCCCTGCCTTCTTGTACTTTTGGAAGACCTGGCAGGTGAAAACATTGCTCACAAAAACTACAGTATTAGCAATAGAGCTTGGATTCCAGGGATGCTGCAATCAAGACCCCCCAACTCCATTTTTGTCTTTTACTTCCATCCCTTTAGGAACACACCAATTTAGTCACCAGTGTGCAGTGTGTATCAGAAGCCACCTAATGTTCAGAAATAAATTAAGTAATAAAATGGTCAACTAGCCACAAGAACTTATTATTATTTTTTGGCTATTTTGTCAGAAGGAATTCCTAAGTAGTCAGCAAAGATTAAAAGAAAATCTATAGGGAGAAATTATAATATCTAAAATTAGGCAAACCATTTATTTAATTATAAACATTTATTTCTGAAGTTTAAAACTATAAATGAATGCAGTTAGAGAAATAACCACACTAACAACTATCATGACAATGTTACTGAGTGAGAGAAGTAGAACGCTTGTCCTGAATACAGGCAAGGGGTGGAGGAGGAGGGAGAGGGGGAGCATTGGTGATGGGAATGTTGCACTGGTGAAGGAGGGTATTTTTTATGTCTGAAACGCAACTACAAACATGTTTGTAATCATGGTGCTTAAATAAAGATATTAAGAATATAAATAAAATGTCTATAGTTTTACTGACTATGGTTTCTAATAAAAATCCCAAATATGGCCATTTATTCAAACAATCATGCAGAGAGCCTGTTTAATGTGTTCAATGGATGTAAAAAATGTAAACTTAAACTTTTCACTAATTTCTAATTATAACATTTACAGCACAGATGAATAGAACCATTCTAAATCACTTCAAAATTTGTAGACATTTAATACAATAAAGTGTTATATTTATTAAATACCAGTAAAATATAAAACACTATGCAAATTTTATTTTTATGTGAATATATTGGATGCAACTGTTACAGTGCTCACTTGGTAAAGAAGGGAAGGATGCATAGAGAATTATTGAACTGATCCCAAATCACAAAGTATTAAGAGACATTAAAAGGACATAAACCCAATTATTTTATTCCAAAGTCCCACTTTTTTTAAAAGTGCTTTTATTTATAATAACAACATGCACAATTTAAAAGCAAGTAACTATGGGGAGGGAGACAAAAAATAAAAACCATGTAAGCAACTGCAAATCTTATCAGGTTGAACATTTAATTTGACATACACTTTTGAGAAAGAAAATAAAATTGCTAACTGGCTAGGACATGGGGAAAACAATCATTAAAGAAGACATGTTTGAGAAAAACTGGGCTGTGTGACCTTCTGATAAACAATTGTGTTTCTCCACATGCCAGGATTTCGTGGGCCTTTGATTGGTATGATGGGGGCTCTGGGCAGGACAGCTAGCCATAGGATCCCTGGGCTGACCACTTAGTCCAGGTGAACAAGATTCTCCCCACACCAGGCGGGTCTTCAGGGCCACGCCTGGTTAATCGGGCCCTGGGGGGAGGGGGTGAGATATTCCTCCCTAGGCATCCAAAAACTACAGAACCGCGCCCCCGCGCGTACTTCATGTATTCAGAATATTCCTTATTCTTATGTTTTGCGTATACAGAATGTTCATTTTGTATTCTGCCCTTTCCCACACCCCTACAAAGCTCTTTTTTACTCCTTAACTCTCTAACCCCCTCTCAAACATCACTAACCTACATTACTCTTTTTAACTTCAGTAGTGTACAATCCTAATCACAGTCCAAAGCTGTGCATTGTGTGACAACCCCAAACTGTTTCAAGATCCATAAAATGGACATGTATTTCTTTAGAATATTTTGTGTTTTTTCTCTGACAGCTGTAATTCTTACTAAATGTTGTCTTATACAGTGATGATTCTAACCACTTTTTATCTTCTCTTTTTGAGCTGTTTAACAAGGAATTTTGGTGGAAGAGTCCCCCAGTTTAATGCTTATGATTGAACCATGTCATGGGAATCATTGGAATTGTTCTTATGGCCCCCATATGCGCCAATAACACCACGTGGCATTGCTTCTTATTTGCATAGGCACATTAAAATGGGAAAATACTATACATACAAATAAGATCCTATCTAATAGAGATTGGAACACACAAATCTTGTAGTGCAAAGGGACCTTACACCCTGAACATTGACATAAAGACCTGGCACAGACCTCAGAAGAAAGGGCATAATCCATTCTCCCCTGAACCAGGGAAGCCATCCACGAAACATCCAGGCTGGTCTATAACATCACCTGGAAGCAATCCTCTACCACGGAAGACCTACACTGCTCAGACTTCGACCTGCTCAAAAGAGACTTCCCTAAACACTGAGAAGACTTAACAACAACAACGACCTGCTTATAGGACAGGGCTCCCTGCATTGCCCTTTGATTGTGAGATGAAACGAGAGGATGCTCCACATCCTGACTTCAATGTAAGATATGCAGATTCCAGGATCTTTAATACAGAAACATGATACCAACAACAGACTGTGTGAAAAATAAAAGTGTGTTGGCACTACAGACAATGTCTTGGATTGGACGATCTAGCTTGCCTGGAGCCTAGACTTGGTCTTGTGCCAGGAAACTTCAGGGGTCTGGTCTCTTTGTACTTAGGCCAAGGTTATTTCTTTCCATGTCCCTCATATTTTGGTGGGCCTATGCAAACAACAATTGCCACTCTAACACCATTTTACTGTGCTTCTTTGACTCTAATCCTTAAAAAGAACTCACTTAAAATTTGAGGTTAACTTAAGCTAATATGCATGTATATGGAAATGTAAGAAAATACTATGCCTGTAATGTTTAAGGAGTTACGTAAGTTTTATGGCTTTAGATTACCTTGTGTACTGTTAAGAAATATTATAATGTGTTACAATCTGGGGTCTTGAGGGACAAAGTAATTGTACATGGATTCTGTCTTATTTATCTTAATGTTCTTTGGCTGAAATTTCAAAGTTAAGATATCAGCAAGGGGACTTCTGAGAATTATGTTATGGGTGATTGTCCTTCCACTGTAACTTTACCTTGTCCTCTTTCTTTGCACCCTTGTTCTCATAATTAAAAACAAAAATTAAACAAATAAAATAAAATAAAATACATAGTTGAAAACACAGCTACTTAAGTGGATAGTATTATTTAAGTAAAATATTTAGGGTCTTTCAGATGTTTAGAAAATAAATGAATCTCAAAGTACCAATGTTTTTGATAACATGTAGAATAATATTGTTTATTAGAATATATTAAAACAAAAATGTTAGATTATGGAAATGATAAGATACCAGAGAAAGTGGAAAAAAACGAACAATGATGAGGCATTGGTCACAAAGCCGATGGAAGTCCTCTTGGATGGTGATGAGTGATGTTGATGGTTGGAATTGTGTAGTGACTGGACTTGAGTACTAATTGATGGGTGGCATTTTCTGATCATTGATCCTGAGTACTCCTCAACATATGCGGATTGTGGGATCGAAGCATGGCAGCTTCGGAGGTAGAGGCAGCTCACCTCTATTCCAGGCCTGGGGCTGGTCCATAACCGAAGACAGTTCTTTGTCTATAAATGCGGGTTGCTTGCGTTTGCTGCCTATTCTGCTGGTCATTGCTGGAGGTGAAGCATTCCCTGCAAAGCCTTCTTTAGACTTTGAGTCCTTGGTGACCACATTGTGTATGACTGTGCGATCCAAGGCTGGCAGCTTCGGAGGTGGAGGCAAGTCATCATCTCTATGCCAGGCCAGGGGCAGTTCCATAAGCGAAAGCTGTTCTTTGTCCAGAAATAGAATCGGTTGTTTTCGTTTGCTGGCTCTCCTGGCAGTCATTTCCGGAGATGCAGCGCTGCCTGCAAAGCCTCCTTTAGACTTGGAGTCCTCCGTGGCCACACTGTGTGTCAAAGGGCCAGTAGACCTGGGCTGCTTGTGTTTGGGCAGCTCTTGTGCTGAGGACTTCTGTGCCTGCCCGAGCAGCTGCTGGGCATTGATGGAGCTGGGCCCAGCGCCACTGGGCTCCATGCCGCTTTTCTGGATAGCATTGCCTCTGGGGGTGCCGTTACCATCTTCTGTTGTCTTCAGGACAGAAGCCTTCTCCACTGGCATCCTTGGCTCTCTTCGTGTCACTATTTTTTCCCCGCGAAGGACGAGGTGGTGGGCATCTCATTCGCTTGATCTCACGTATGGTGTCCAGGACACGGAGGAGACTGGCACGCCGGCCCGGAGGGGGTCTCCTAAGAATGCGTTGGTCTCCAAACCTGAGGGACTTTGGAGCCTGTGGCCGGCCGCAGTACCTCCACGGAGTTTGGTTGAAGTACAATGGGATAGGCCTGGGGACACCGTGCGGGCGGTTGACAGATGCGGGAGCCCCAGGATGCTCCCTGGCAAAGCCTTCCGCACGTTTTCTGTAGATTGGAATAGGGTAGAGATGCCTTGCTTGCCCCAGCCGGGGACGGCGGCACCTCAGCAGGTGGAAAAATCGACTGAAAGAATTGCCCATGACTTGAGATCAAGGGCTGGGAAAACACATTAGAGAACAGCGCAAGAAACGCAACGACAAGCCCACGTTTCTCACCTTTGCTCCTAACAGGGAAATAGGCGCACGCACGCGGCCATTGTGACGTCCCTCGGGACACGTCATGGAGAAGGCTGCAGTGGCCCGTGCAAAACTGCCACGTGGCTCAGGGACACGCCCGAGGACGAGGCCAATTGCCGCCCTCCTGGACCAGCCAGAGCCTGGCACTTAGGCTGCGGCATGGGTGGCCACCGCTTGGGCTTCCATGGGGCCTGCACAGACAGGGTGTCTTCCAGAGCAGAATGCCTGTCTCGAATACAGGCGGGGGGTGGTGAGAGGAGGGAGATTGGGGGCATTGGAGATGGGAATGTTGCACTGGGGAAGGGGGGTGTTCTTTATATGAAACTCAACTACAATCATGTCTCTAATCAAGGTGCTTAAATAAAGATATTATAAAAAAACAAAACAAAACAAAACAATTGTGTTTGTCCACAGGATCCCTTGCTCCACAATTCCTATTCCTCAAAGGCAGGTATTTTATTCTTTTTATTGCTTTCCTTGTATTGTGTCAGTTGCTTGTTTTAGAGAAATTTTTATACATAATTTTTATATATTTTATAAAAATGAATCCTCTCTCTATTTCAAAGTTGCTGAGAGATTTTCTAATGAATAAGAAATGAATTTTCCAAATGCTTTTTCCAATAGGCTCCTGTTACAATAATGTGATTTTTGTTCTTCAGAATTTAAGGTATTGATTGGAATGCTTTTTAAATGTTTATCCACATAACACTTAGTACTATTTAGTAACAAAATATTGGAAAGATATGGAAGATAAGTTTGAAATTAATTTTCTCCTGATGAGCTTGTAGATATCATCTAATCTTGATGCCCATTATCAAAGTAGTTCCCCATATATGTTCCCAGAATATTCTATACTTCCCATATTCGAACATTTTACTGGATACTCTGTTCCTCAAGACAAGGATTCAGGAGAATATTATGGTGCTGGTTTTGAAATATAATAGAACTTCAATAAATACTGGTCAATGAAATAAGCAAGTAAATGAGAATATCTTAAAGAAAGAGCAAGTAGAAAACTTTGAATTAGTAGTGCAAAGATAATACATATTTGGTCATTTTTATTTGAAGACTTGAAATGAAGTGATTA
This sequence comes from Suncus etruscus, assembly GCF_024139225.1. Classification (NCBI taxonomy): domain Eukaryota; kingdom Metazoa; phylum Chordata; class Mammalia; order Eulipotyphla; family Soricidae; genus Suncus; species Suncus etruscus. The sequence goes on along the minus strand of NC_064851.1, from coordinate 27,897,464 downwards.
TAATAAATAAGTGATACAATAATAATATATTACATAAAGGTGAGTTTAGTCTGGTATCTAAAACACTTGCAGTTTTTATATCTTAGTTTAGCAATGGAAACACAGATATTTAATGAATATAGCTTATTTAATGAACATTTTCAACATTCATGGAGTTTGGGATCAGGGACTGGCATGGGAAAGAAAAGTGAAAGCAGTGTGAGTGTTTTATTTACAATCCAAAATCCGGTAACAAGAGTAAATCAGGCTTAGGGAGATTGTTAAAGTGCTTCCTTTGCATACAGCTGAGCCAGGTTGAATTCCACTTCTACTTCCCTAAGCACCACCAGGATGTCCCCTGAATGTAGGACTAGGAAAAACCCCTGAGCACTTCCAGAAGTGGCTCAATCCCTCCTAAGTACAAAAAAGAGGATTTTTTTTAGAATGATTAAATTCTCTGGAAAATATTAGAAGTTAAATGGAATTTTCTATAATTATATTTATATTATTATAATTATAAGTATTATAATAGTCTAACTTAAGAATTATCATTCAAAAATATATAGGCAAATATATATAGAACTATTTTGGAATTAGAACATGGCTTTCCTTTACTCGTAGTTTAAGGCATACTCTTAAGTTTAAGTTTGGAATAAGTACATGGCTTTTAATCTTGTGGTTACCAAGAAAAATGTGCAGTAAGTGTGTGAGTATTATAAAGTGAAACATTGCTTAGAATCACCAAATTTTATTATTCTTTTTTTAGTCAGAATCTTATGTGTTATTTATTTAAACTATGTGACTATGTCTTGGGAACACATGAGTGAAACATGTGCTAAGCTGTAAACTACTCTTACACATGAGTATAATTTCTTTCTTCATCAACATTGATGCTTTTAGGTCATTTTTTCTTTTTACCATGTTTTCTTCTCTTTTCAGTATTCTCCATCCTATATTCCTTTTTACTGAAACTTAACTCAAAGTAATTTTATAAGAACAATTGTCATCATAGAAAGTCTATTTCCTTTCAGTCGTGTTAAACTTTATTTAATCCCATTACATTTGGCTAAGGTGTTAGGTGTTTACTTAGACTATATCTAAAAACTTCAATAGACATTTTTTTGCACTACTTTTGCATGACCCAATTTCTAATGTGGTTTTTAATTAATATCACCCAACTCTACTATGTCTTTATTTAAATTAGGATATAATTTATAACCACAAATTAAAATTAAATATTGAGAAAGTTAAAATACTAAGGAAGTTCTATAAAAATGTGTATGAAGGTTGTAGGCAATAATAAATGATATATCTGTTGCTCATTTAAAATTTTTGGCATTGCCCACATTACTTACATATCCTGTATATCTGTATAAGATCACATTGAGTTCTGTGTGCAATATTTACAATTGATAGTGCCAAAATCCTGAATTGAATTCTTTCCAGAGCTGTTAAGGTTTGAATTTATTGTTTCAAGTTAATGAGTATGCCTTTAACTCAGGCAAAGACAAGAGTTGAAACCAGATTATGTGGCCTTAAACCACACCATTTCCCTTGTGAATTTTTTTTCTGTTTGAGTTTAGTTTGTATAAAATAATCAAAACACTCTGTAAGAATTATAAGCTTCTAAAATGTTTTATCCCCACAGAGCAGTTTAGATCATGTGTGGCAGTCCAGAACCTAAAAAGTGGTTGACTTAATTTATTGTAAGCATTAGAAATCAAAATTAGCATTAAAAATCAACCCCTTGTGACTTCTATAAACTGAACTTACATAAAACAATAAAATACACTATAAGATTAATCTACTTTGGATGAAACTTTAATTCAGTTGTATTATACCAATTCTTGGATAACCTGGATAAGCTTTGAAATTGTACTTGAAATATTTTTATTTAGCTCTGAAATACAAAGGCCTGTAGACACTGATAAAATTTTCACTATAATTTTACTTTAGAGGAAATTTATTAATTTCTTCTTTCTGTACTTACTGGTTTCAAGAATATCTTATTAGATATCTTTTATTCAGAGCTATTTAAAGATAAACATTGATTTTAACATTTGTTTTATTTTCAGAAATAAGTTATGTCATTTTGACACAAACTTAGCAAGTTATAGAGTTGTGTATTGTGTTAGAATTTATATAAAATTTGTTTACAGATAGAGAATTTATTTAAAACCAAAGTTAGCATATGACTGTGGAAATACAGAAAGTATTTTCTAGCTTTTCAAAAAGTACCATTTAAAAGAAAAATAAAAGACAGCATTATGGACTTAATTTCTTGTGTTTTTTTTAAAATATCACATTCTCTATTATACTTATATGTATTATATCATTAGTAAATATTGTATATATGTGTGACTTTATGCAAATTAAGCCTGTGGATCAGTGTACATGTATTATTATTTTGTAAGCATGATTTTTTTCAGAAGAAAAATAGATAAAACCAACTTTTCTATAATAAATACAAAAATTTAAAAGATTGGTAACTATAAAATCAATAAATTTTAACATGGGATAAAGTATCTTTATTTAATACAGATTATTTTGGAGGAACTTGATATTTTAGGTAACAACTTAAAATTGCTTTAGGAATATTATGCTTGCTTTATGAAACCCTTGGCTGTTTCTACTTTCCTCTAAGTCCAATTTGGTGAGCTATAATTTACTGCAATTTGTGTGTAGAATATATTCTGTTATCAATAGTCCCAAATAAAAATGTATATCAATAAATCTTGGGATGGCATATGACCAAACACAATGTCTTATGCTTACAAAAACAATAGTTAAATACAGTTTTGAAAGGTACTAGATGTTCCAGTCATCCAAAGAAACACAAAACAGCCTTCCAACAGTAATTTGAAGACTGTACCAAATGAAATTATCTTTGAGATTTGTTGTTCATTAGTATATGCATGTGGAACAATATACTGTTCAGAGATCTGATTAGAACAGTACAAAACCAAATTTTTAATTAATCCCCCTAGATACTCACATCATCCTTTTCCCCCCTTCAATAAACTATTATTTCTTAACATGAAAGAATAGTGATTCCAACCAGGTAGTCTTTCAGAAGTTGTAAAAGTTATGAGCAATCTTAATGAATGAGGTTGTTTATTGAATTTCTACATTTGTATTTGCCATCTTGATTTCTTTGATCAATCTATGTCACTTCAGTCCCACTTCCTACGCAACATTGGTGCCTAGTGCACTTGTCTCTCCATTATGATCTGAAGTACCTTTGAAATCCTCTCTAGAGGGAGGGACTTCAGAGCATAAAAACCGGCTATCCTTTGCAAAAGCTGGCTCCCTGTGTGTGACACCAGGCGGGGAAAATCCGCGAAAGTACACCGGCCCAGTGGGGCTCAGCTGTGAAAGACTGTGAGTGTGACCTGTCTATGTCTGTCTACTGTCCTCTTGCGTGAAACTCTTGCGAGTGGGGCAAAAAGAGCCTCCAGAAACCTCGCTCGCCCAGACGCCATTTTCAGGGAGGGACTTCAGAGCATAAAAGCCGGCTATCCTTTGCAAAAGCTGGCTCCCTGTGTGTGACACCAGGCGGGGAAAATCCGCGAAAGTACACCGGCCCAGTGGGGCTCAGCTGTGAAAGACTGTGAGTGTGACCTGTCTATGTCTGTCTACTGTCCTCTTGCGTGAAACTCTTGCGAGTGGGGCAAAAAGAGCCTCCAGAAACCTCGCTCGCCCAGACGCCATTTTCAGGGAGGGACTTCAGAGCATAAAAACCGGCTATCCTTTGCAAAAGCTGGCTCCCTGTGTGTGACACCAGGCGGGGAAAATCCGCGAAAGTACACCGGCCCAGTGGGGCTCAGCTATGAAAGACTGTGAGTGTGACCTGTCTATGTCTGTCTACTGTCCTCTTGCGTGAAACTCTTGCGAGTGGGGCAAAAAGAGCCTCCAGAAACCTCGCTCGCCCAGACGCCATTTTCAGGGAGGGACTTCAGAGCATAAAAGCCGGCTATCCTTTGCAAAAGCTGGCTCCCTGTGTGTGACACCAGGCGGGGAAAATCCGCGAAAGTACACCGGCCCAGTGGGGCTCAGCTGTGAAAGACTGTGAGTGTGACCTGTCTATGTCTGTCTACTGTCCTCTTGCGTGAAACTCTTGCGAGTGGGGCAAAAAGAGCCTCCAGAAACCTCGCTCGCCCAGACGCCATTTTCAGGGAGGGACTTCAGAGCATAAAAGCCGGCTATCCTTTGCAAAAGCTGGCTCCCTGTGTGTGACACCAGGCGGGGAAAATCCGCGAAAGTACACCGGCCCAGTGGGGCTCAGCTGTGAAAGACTGTGAGTGTGACCTGTCTATGTCTGTCTACTGTCCTCTTGCGTGAAACTCTTGCGAGTGGGGCAAAAAGAGCCTCCAGAAACCTCGCTCGCCCAGACGCCATTTTCAGGGAGGGACTTCAGAGCATAAAAACCGGCTATCCTTTGCAAAAGCTGGCTCCCTGTGTGTGACACCAGGCGGGGAAAATCCGCGAAAGTACACCGGCCCAGTGGGGCTCAGCTGTGAAAGACTGTGAGTGTGACCTGTCTATGTCTGTCTACTGTCCTCTTGCGTGAAACTCTTGCGAGTGGGGCAAAAAGAGCCTCCAGAAACCTCGCTCGCCCAGACGCCATTTTCAGGGAGGGACTTCAGAGCATAAAAACCGGCTATCCTTTGCAAAAGCTGGCTCCCTGTGTGTGACACCAGGCGGGGAAAATCCGCGAAAGTACACCGGCCCAGTGGGGCTCAGCTGTGAAAGACTGTGAGTGTGACCTGTCTATGTCTGTCTACTGTCCTCTTGCGTGAAACTCTTGCGAGTGGGGCAAAAAGAGCCTCCAGAAACCTCGCTCGCCCAGACGCCATTTTCAGGGAGGGACTTCAGAGCATAAAAACCGGCTATCCTTTGCAAAAGCTGGCTCCCTGTGTGTGACACCAGGCGGGGAAAATCCGCGAAAGTACACCGGCCCAGTGGGGCTCAGCTATGAAAGACTGTGAGTGTGACCTGTCTATGTCTGTCTACTGTCCTCTTGCGTGAAACTCTTGCGAGTGGGGCAAAAAGAGCCTCCAGAAACCTCGCTCGCCCAGACGCCATTTTCAGGGAGGGACTTCAGAGCATAAAAGCCGGCTATCCTTTGCAAAAGCTGGCTCCCTGTGTGTGACACCAGGCGGGGAAAATCCGCGAAAGTACACCGGCCCAGTGGGGCTCAGCTGTGAAAGACTGTGAGTGTGACCTGTCTATGTCTGTCTACTGTCCTCTTGCGTGAAACTCTTGCGAGTGGGGCAAAAAGAGCCTCCAGAAACCTCGCTCGCCCAGACGCCATTTTCAGGGAGGGACTTCAGAGCATAAAAGCCGGCTATCCTTTGCAAAAGCTGGCTCCCTGTGTGTGACACCAGGCGGGGAAAATCCGCGAAAGTACACCGGCCCAGTGGGGCTCAGCTGTGAAAGACTGTGAGTGTGACCTGTCTATGTCTGTCTACTGTCCTCTTGCGTGAAACTCTTGCGAGTGGGGCAAAAAGAGCCTCCAGAAACCTCGCTCGCCCAGACGCCATTTTCAGGGAGGGACTTCAGAGCATAAAAACCGGCTATCCTTTGCAAAAGCTGGCTCCCTGTGTGTGACACCAGGCGGGGAAAATCCGCGAAAGTACACCGGCCCAGTGGGGCTCAGCTGTGAAAGACTGTGAGTGTGACCTGTCTATGTCTGTCTACTGTCCTCTTGCGTGAAACTCTTGCGAGTGGGGCAAAAAGAGCCTCCAGAAACCTCGCTCGCCCAGACGCCATTTTCAGGGAGGGACTTCAGAGCATAAAAACCGGCTATCCTTTGCAAAAGCTGGCTCCCTGTGTGTGACACCAGGCGGGGAAAATCCGCGAAAGTACACCGGCCCAGTGGGGCTCAGCTGTGAAAGACTGTGAGTGTGACCTGTCTATGTCTGTCTACTGTCCTCTTGCGTGAAACTCTTGCGAGTGGGGCAAAAAGAGGCTCAGAGGAGCACGGCCGCTCCGCTTCGCTACGCGGCCGTGCACTCTTTCTAAGGAAAGAACTCCATTGCAACAAGAAGGAAAAATCACACTAAGAACGGCGCTATATCACAGAAGCAAACATTTCTCTCTGGACTGTCTTCTCTGTTACATGCTCGGGCCTAAGATTTGACCCAGTGTGAGGCTTCATCCACGGAGGACTCCCCTCCCTTAGAGGCAAGTCAGCCCATCCAGAAAGGGAGGAGCCAGAGGAGTGTGCTGCCTACATCATATAGACAATGAATACCACTACAACACGTAGAAAAACCCACAATACAAATGTGACAATGGGGAAACAGCGCAGGCCAGCATCAGACATAGAGAATGAAGATGACAATTCTGAGGACCAGATAATGACTGAACAACTAATCAACCTCTCAGATAAGGACTTTAGACTAGCAATATGGAAGGTGCTCAACAGACTCCAAGAAACCATGGATCGAGTTGAACAGAACACTAATAAGAACCAAGAAAATATGAAGGCAGAAATGACAAAACTCCAAACTGAAATAACATGTCAACTAACAGGCCTGAAAAACTCAGTAAACGAAGTGAATGACAAAATGGATAAGCTCTGGGACAGGGTATCAGAAGCTGAGAATAGACTTGGTGCTGTGGAAGATGAGATACATAACAATTCCATACAGCAGGAGAGATTGGACAAAAAACTTAAAGCAAATGAGCAGACAATGGAAAAATTAGTCAAAGAATGGGAACAGACGAAAATAGAAGTCTATGATAAGATCAACAGAAACAACTTAAGAATCATTGGAGTCCCAGAGACCCAGGAAGAAAATTTCCAGGAAGAATCAATGGTCAAGAACATCATTAAAGAGAAACTCCCAGAGCTAAAGAATATATGTGATCAAATCCTGCATGCCCGAAGAGTACCAACCAAAAGAGACCCCAGAAAAACCACCCCAAGACACATCCTAGTCACAATGACAAATCCCACAGATAGAGACAGAATTCTGAAAACAGCAAGATCAAAAGGGGAAATCATGTTCAAGCAAGCTTCCCTGAGATTTACAGCAGACCTGTCACCAGAAACGCTCAATGCCAGAAAGCAGTGGTGGGATATTGTGACAAGACTGAATGAAATGAATGCTTCACCCAGAATACTATACCCAGCAAAACTCACTTTCCGGTTTGATGGAAGAATACATGGTTTCACAGACAAAAAACAGCTCAGAAACTTCACAGACACAAAACCAGTCTTAAGAGAAAAACTGAAAGACCTAATCTAAGACAAGACTACCCAAAAGACACACCAAATTTTGAAATAAAGATGGCGTTAAATCCCAGGACAATTCTTTCTCTCAACGTCAATGGACTAAATGCACCAGTTAAGAGACACAGAGTGGCTAAATGGATCAAAAAACTCAATCCAACCTTCTGCTGCCTACAAGAAACGCACCTGAATAGTCAGAACAAACATAGACTCAAAATAAAAGGCTGGAGAAAAGTTATCCAAGCAAACAACACCCATAAAAAAGCTGGAGTGGCCATACTAATATCAGATAATGCAAACTTTATACTCAGGAAGGTTGTAAGGGACAAAGACGGACATTTTATATTAATCAAGGGGTACGTAGAGCAGGAAGAATTCACTCTCCTAAACATATATGCACCGAATGAGGGGCCAGCAAAATATTTAATACAACTGCTGACAAATCTGAAAAATAATATCAACAACAACACAATAATTGTGGGGGACCTAAACACGGCTTTGTCAACACTGGACAGGTCAACCAGACTGAAACCCAACAAGAATATACTAGACCTGAGGAGAGAAATGGAAGAAAGAGGCCTAGTGGATATATATAGGACACTCCATCCCCAGAAACCTGGATACACATTCTTCTCCAATGTACATGGGACATTCTCCAGGATAGACTACATGCTGGCACATAAAACATACCTCCATAAGATCAAGAGGATAGAAATTTTGCAGACTACCTTCGCTGACCACAAGGCTCTGAAATTATTTGTGAACTCCAAAGGGACTCAGAAGAAACACTTTAACACCTGGAAGTTAAACAGCCTCATGCTCAATAACCAGTGGGTCCGAGATGAAATCAAGGAGGAAATAAAAAGGTTCCTGGAAACAAATGACAATAAAGACACAAACTCTCAGAACTTATGGGACACAGCAAAAGCAGTACTGAGAGGAAAATTTATAGCTTTGCAAGCACACATCAGGAAGGAAGAAGGAGCTTACCTGAGTAGCTTAATGACACAGCTAATAGAACTAGAAAATGCTCAACAAAAGGACCCAAGAACAGGAAGACAGAAGGAAATAACAAAGCTGAGAGCAGAAATCAACGAAGTGGAAACTCAAAAAACAATCCGAAAGATCAACGAAAGCAGAAGTTGGTTCTTTGAAAAAATAAACAAGATTGATAGACCACTGGCAAACCTAACAAAGAAAGAGAGAGAGAGAAACTTGATAACTCGTATCAGGAATGAAAAAGGAGAGATCACTACTGATATGACAGAGATTCAAAGGGTAATCAGAAACTACTTTGAAAAACTCTACGCCACTAAAAATGAGAACCTGGAAGAAATGGATAAATTCTTGGACTCTTATAATCTTCCACGGTTGAAGGAAGAGGATGTAGCATATCTAAACACCCCCATCACCATTGATGAAATTAAAACAGTAATCAAATGTCTGCCGAAAAACAAAAGCCCAGGTCCAGATGGATTCACTAATGAATTCTATCAAACTTTCCAAGAGGAACTACTGCCAATCTTGGCAAGACTCTTTCATGAAATTGAACAAACAGAAACACTTCCAAATAGCTTTTATGAAGCCAACATCACCTTGATACCTAAACCAGACAGAGACGCTACCAAAAAAGAAAATTACAGACCAATATCACTGATGAATGCAGATGCAAAGATCCTCAACAAAATCCTGGCAAATAGGATTCAATGCGTCATTAAGAAGATCATCCACTACGATCAAGTAGGTTTCATCCCAGGAATGCAAGGCTGGTTTAACATCCGTAAATCTATCAACATAATACACAACATCAATAACAAGAAAAATAAAAACCACATGATCATATCAATAGATGCAGAGAAAGCATTTGATAAGGTCCAACACCCATTCTTGATCAAAACTCTCAGCAAGATGGGAATGGAGGGAACCTTTCTCAATATAGTGAAGGCCATCTACCACAAGCCAGTGGCAAATATTATCCTCAATGGAGAAAAACTGAAAGCCTTCCCTCTAAATTCTGGCACAAGACAAGGCTGTCCTCTCTCACCACTCCTATTCAACATAGCACTGGAAGTACTTGCTATAGCAATTAGGCAAGAAAAGGATATCAAGGGAATCCAGATAGGAAAGGAAGAAGTCAAGCTCTCACTGTTTGCAGATGACATGATACTCTACTTAGAAAACCCTAAAGACTCTATCAAAAAGCTTCTAGAAACAATAGACTCATATAGCAAGGTGGCAGGCTACAAAATTAACACACAAAAATCAATGGCCTTTCTATACACCAACAGTAATAAAGAAGAAATGGACATTAAGAAAACAACCCCATTCACAATAGTACCACACAAACTCAAATATCTTGGAATCAACTTGACTAAATATGTGAAGGACCTATACAAAGAAAACTATAAAACTCTGCTCCAAGAAATAAGAGAGGACACACGGAAATGGAAACACATACCCTGCTCATGGATTGGCAGGATTAACATCATCAAAATGTCAATACTCCCCAAGGCATTATACAGATTTAATGCCATCCCTCTAAAGATACCCATGACATTCTTCAAAGAAGTGGATCAGACACTTTTGAAATTCATTTGGAACAATAAACACCCTCGAATAGCTAAAGCAATCATTGGGAAAAAGAATATGGGAGGAATTACTTTTCCCAACTTTAAACTGTACTACAAAGCAACAGTTATCAAAACAGCATGGTATTGGAATAAGGATAGGTCCTCAGATCAGTGGAATAGGCTTGAATACTCAGAAAATGTTCCCCAGAGATACAACCATCTAATTTTTGATAAAGGAGCAGGAAATCCTAAATGGAGCAGGGAAAGCCTCTTCAACAAGTGGTGTTGGCACAATTGGATAGCCACTTGCAAAAAATTAAACTTAGACCCCCAGCTAACATCATGTACAAAGGTAAAATCCAAATGGATTAAAGACCTCGATATCAGCCCCAAAACCATAAGATATATAGAACAGCACATAGGCAAAACACTACAGGACATTACAGGCATCTTCAAGGAGGAAACTGCACTCTCCAAGCAAGTGAAAGCAGAGATTAACAGATGGGAATATATTAAGCTGAGAAGCTTCTGCACCTCAAAGGAAATAGTGCCCAGGATACAAGAGCCACCCACTGAGTGGGAGAAACTATTCACCCAATACCCATCAGATAAGGGGCTAATCTCCAAAATATACAAGGCACTGACAGAACTTTACAAGAAAAAAACATCTAACCCCATCAAAAAATGGGGAGAAGAAATGAACAGACACTTTGACAAAGAAGAAATACGCATGGCCAAAAGACACATGAAAAAATGTTCCACATCACTAATCATCAGGGAGATGCAAATCAAAACAACGATGAGATACCACCTCACACCCCAGAGAATGGCACACATCACAAAGAATGAGAATAAACAGTGTTGGCGGGGATGTGGAGAGAAAGGAACTCTTATCCACTGCTGGTGGGAATGCTGTCTAGTTCAACCTTTATGGAAAGCGATATGGAGATTCCTCCAAAAACTGGAAATCGAGCTCCCATACGATCCAGCTATACCACTCCTAGGAATATACCCTAGGAACACAAAAATACAATACAAAAACCCCTTCCTTACACCTATATTCATTGCAGCTCTATTTACCATAGCAAGACTCTGGAAACAACCAAGATGCCCTTCAACAGATGAATGGCTAAAGAAACTGTGGTACATATACACAATGGAATATTATGCAGCTGTCAGGAGAGATGAAGTCATGAAATTTTCCTATACATGGATGTACATGGAATCTATTATGCTGAGTGAAATAAGTCAGAGAGAGAGAGAAAAACGCAGAATGGTCTCACTCATCTATGGGTTTTAAGAAAAATGAAAGACACCCTTGTAATAATAATTTTCAGACACAAAAGAGAAAAGAGCTGGAAGTTCCAGCTCACCTCAGGAAGCTCACCACAAAGAGTGATGAGTTTAGTTAGAGAAATAACTACATTTTGAACTGTCCTAATATTGAGAATGTATGAGGGAAATGTAGAGCCTGTTTAGGGTACAGGCGGGGGTTGGGTGGGGAGGAGGGTGATTTGGGACTTGGGTGATGGGAATGTTGCACTGGTGATGGGTGGTGTTCCTTTTATGACTGAAACCCAAACACAATCATGTATGTAATCAAGGTGTTTAAATAAAAAAAAATTAAAAAAAAAAAAAAAAAAAAAAAGAAATCCTCTCTAAACTCTGATTCACCAAAACATTAAATCATACTTAATATTTAGTATCAAGAATTTAGATTCTATGTTTTCTAATAGATTGGATAAAAAATTATGTTAGTAACATATATGTACCTAACTTAATGTTCATGGTATAGATTACCAGGAATGGAATTTCTGGGTGAGATGAAAAAATACATTTAATTTTTAAATATACTTTGTGCTGCTAGAGAACCAGATGAGAACCAGCAGAGAATATTGATGCCTTCTTTCACTGTATTACTGGCAGTGCAAGTAATTTTCACAATTTTAATAAAAGCTGCTCTCACTGATGTGTGGTGGTATCCTATAACCATTTTTATTTGCCCACCCATATGTCTTTTAGAGCAAATTTCCTATCAGCTATTCTCCCCATTTTTTGATGGTGGTGTCTTTGTATTTGTTGTTGTTAATATCTTTGAAAGCTTTACATATCTTAATGTTGACCTCTGTCAAGTTTTCCTTTCTTTTTTTTTTTTACACCCTCTTCTAGCTCCTAAAGGCATTTATTTTTTTAAATATAATTTTTATTTTGATCATAGTGGCTTACATATTGTTGACAATAATATTTTAGGTACATATTTACATAAAATTAGGGGGATTCCCATCACCAAATTGTCCTCCCTACACCTCCGTTTTTGTCCTACCTCCCATTTCCTCTTCCCTCACCCCCAGGGCGGCTAGAATATGTGGTCCCCTCTGTATCTAACCTACTACTTAGTAGTCTTGCACCTGTTTGGTCTTGATGTCTCCCTTATTTCCCCCTCTAACTGGAGGCAGGACTAGCTAGTTCAAGTTGCGTGGTTTTGTTTGAAAAAGAGAAAAGTAATAAACTGGGGTAAAAGTCTAATACACCAAAAATGGGCGGAATCCTTCTAGAGGCTCTCATCATCGATTTGAGAGATGAAGGAGAAAAAGAAGGTGAAACACTCCACCAGTACCAAAAGAAGTGTCAAATATCCAGTGAGGACTCCAGCTATATCGATAAGCACCACAAAAAACAAACAAACAAAACAAAACAAAGAAAAACAAACAACAGCTTTCCTTTCTTTTGATAACCATTTTTCTTTGCAGCACAGAAATATTTTGATGAAGTACCATTTGTTTATTTTCACTTCTGTCTTCATTGTCAATGTGATTAAATCATTTGAGAAACTTCTAAAGTCAATAGGGAATTCTGCCTTTGTTTTCTGAGTGTATTTTTTGTGTGTGTGGACTTGATATAATACTAAGATCTTTAATCAATTTTATATTAACTATGAATGGTGTGAGGGACTCAGTTTTTTATTTTTGCTTGTGACTACTTGGTTTTCCCAAAACTTTTTAAAAGGGTCTTACTACTCTTAATGTGCTTATTTCTTTTGTCATTAATTGCCTATAATCTGAAATTGAACTAATGGACTATCAATTATATTCCATTGGCCTGAGAATCTTCCTTTGTTTAAGTACTACCTAGTTTTAAGTACTATTATTTTACAGTATATCAAAAGTTAAGGCATCTTCTGTTTTATCAAAAAAAATTTCTGTTACTCATCATTTAAATGTTTCCAAATAAATTTTAGGAGTATTCTTTGTTTTTAAAATATTATAGAAATTTTGATGAGGATCACATTAAACTTGTATAATGCTTTGGACAAGGTGATAATTTTGTCAATTTGTCCAATTCATGAAAATGGAATATGCTTCCATTTCCTTGTCTTTATTTATTTTAATAGTGATTTATAGGTTTAAATAAGTCTTTCCCTTGATTTGTTTAATTTCTAAGGTACTTGAGTTATTTAAAGTATGATTATAAATGAAGTAGTTCTATTATTTCTTTCTCTTCTGCATACTTGTTTTCATATAAAATTGAACTGATTTATTTTAAGATACTTAGTATTTTTAAGATTCTTAAATAATCTCTAGTATTTTCTATGTCTAGTATAACATTTTAAATAGTTTGACTTCTAAAAATTTGAGTAACTTTTTGTTAGTCAAACTCACCACCTTCGTAAAGAATCAAGTGGATGAAGCAACCAGAAAGGACTCAAAGGTTCTGTACCAACAACTATGCACCTCAGAAGACCAGCTGACACCTGACATCTCCCCTCCTGCCAACTCTCCGCCACTTAAGTTTGAAGTTATCGAGGAGCTGGCGCATAGACCTCAATCTGTGCGCTCGCGCCTTGCCAAGCTTTGGAAACGACTGAATCAAGGGTAGCAGATGCGGTGACTGGAAGCCCCACACCTCTTCACCCAGTGTGGCCAGTCCACCGAGGCACGTCTGTCCCTTCCATATTGTATACTAAACAGGGGGAGATGTGGGAGATCGAGCACCCCACATATCAAAGGAACTCTGAATGAATTTTCCACCGCCTGCCTGATTCAAGCCACAAAAGTTTGCATAGCCCCGAACCAACAGAAAACTCTGCAAATAAATTTAGCTCAGCACAAAGAATCTGGCTTAACCAGATGCCTTAACCTTTCCATGGAACCTGTTTTTGTAACTGCTCTCAAGCATGTAGTTATAGATATGTTTTTGTAAAGTTTAAATTATGATCCTTATTGCTTGCACAAAAGATAGATCTAAATGGAAAATAGGCTAAACAAATAATTGTATTTGCGTAAATATCAATTAGCTATTTGTTTAAGAATTTGCTTCCCCTCCCCCCATCCTGCCAGGTTCCTCTTTATCATTCCCGCCATCAAAATGTGTTTATGCTCCCATTGGTTAAAATTGTTGTACTTGTAAAAAAAAAAAAAAAAAAAAGAATTTCCATACAGTTTCCCCATGAAGTCTGAACCAGATAATATTGTCACTAATTGTGAAAAGGGTTACTTTTGTTACCATATTCCCACCAACATAGGTTGTTTTGTTTGTAATCATTTTTATTTATGCTATTGTCACTGGTGTGCTATGGTTTCTTGTTGGTTTGACTTGTATTTTCCTCATAATAAACAGCATGAACACGTAAAAAAAAAAAGAAGAAGAAGAAAAAGAGAAGAAAGAAAAAAAATTTGAGTAACTTTAATTCTTTTTTTCCTGTTTAAATGCTATGGCTAGTACTTCTAATATAAATTGAATAATAGAGGTCAGAGTGAGTATCCTTTTTTTGTTTGATCTAAAATAGAAGACTTAGTTTTTTTTACATTATGATGTTAACTGGTAATTTATTATGAATGACCTTTCTATATCAAAGTAAGCTTCATATACCCCTATTTTAGTGTGTTTGTTCAGAGTATGCTAAATATTACCTAAATGTGGCTCTGCATTGGTTATTATAATCATATTTTCTTTTTAATGATGTTAATGTGGTATATCATATTAATTGACCTGCATATATTTAACCATTCTATATCTTGATTAAATCCCACTTGGTTATGGTATATGATTCTATTAATGTAATGTTGAATTTAGCTCACAAAGATTTTGTTAGAGAACCTTGCATTTATATTGAAAATATTACTTATCCTATGCAAAAGCATGATAATTTTTTTGTTTGAGGCTATACCTGGTGGTCCTTAAGGGTACCTTCTGACACTACATTCAATAATCCTTATGGGGTTCTCTAGAGACTAATTGGGATACCAGGGATTAAACGTAGGTCAGCTGCATTCGTGCAAGGCAAGCTTCCTACCCACTGTAAATCTCTTCAACCCTTGTAAAAACATCATTTTAAGAAAAAGTGAAATTAAGAAAAAAATAGTGAAGTTCAGCTTTCCCCCACTACCTGAAAAAATATATTTATATTTGAGATAATTTGGTAAATTAATATTTGTGTCTGAGGATGATATTACAATTAGTTTAAATAGAAAATATTTTGAGCATTCTAGGACCCCTTAAATAATCTACCAAATCTACCAAATGGGAAGATTTTACTTTCAGCTATTAGGAAGATCCTGTACTAAATATCTTAAAAGCATATCCTCTGATTTGCATTTATAATGTTAGAATTTACCCTATGGAGATACTCAGAAACAAAGACCTATGCACAATATTACTATATTATTTTTATCAATAACAACAATAACAGCACCATTAAGTAAATGCCTACCAACAGGAATTACTTAAATGAACAGTGTTCCTAAAGCTAATGAATTTTAATGAACTATGTTCTTACATTTAAAAAAAATATTTGCCTCAAGAAAGAAATAAAACAAAACAAAAAGTAGCTTTTGTTTTCACTGATATATTGTATTTAACTTATTTCTATGTAACTTATCTCTGTTTTAACTTTTATTATTTTCTTCTTGGCTTTATTTGGGCTTTATTTTTCTGTTCTAGTTTCTTAATGTGTAAAATTAGGTTATTTTTTTTAAACTTTTAAGTTATGAACTTTTCCCCTCTTATTATAGCTATTGCTATGTTTCATATGTTCTGGTGCTTTCACCACTCTCAAGTGTTTGACTATTTTTTAAAAATAATCTTTATTTTGACCAAAGTGAATTACATCTTTCTCAGTAATATTTTTAGGTACATAGTGGCATTGAATCAGGGGCATTCCCACCACTACTGTTGTCCTCCCTTCACCCCTTTCTCAGCATTCATCCCATATCTCCCTTCTTTGCCCCCCAAACTAGTAGAATTAGTGGTTCCCTCTGTGTCTAGTTTGTTGTATATTGGGTATCAATTATGTTGTTGTTGACTTTGGATTTGGTGTTTAAGTCTGATTATTTTTTTTTTATTTCTACTCAATGTTCACCTGTTTGATCTTGGTACCCTCCATTATTTCCCCCTCAATTTATGTTTATCTATCTCATGTTTTTTAGGGTAACTTTCTTAGTGCTTTCATTAAAGTTATTCTGGTTGCAACCAGTCCCTTAATTATGACACCTATTGACCTCTTCATTTCAGTACATTACAATTATAGTTTAAATGCTTTTATAATATCATCATATGTATTATTGCTATAAATTAATATTTTAGTATCTTAAAAAGACTATTTCTGGATTTTAAATAAAAATCCTTTTCAGATATGCCATTATATCTAGTTTCTTTTATGTAGAATTATCTTTTATTGAATCTGCTGACTTCTGTTCATTACATTGAAATTTTTCACTTTTCTCAGGTTTCTTCTTAGAAAATAAGTTTTTTCAATTTTTCCTAAGATATATTTCTTTGTTAAGTGATTTTGCGGTTAACTTAGATCTGCTTTGAAGATTGAATGTTTCCAAATCAGACTTGAGGTTTGGCTTGCTTGGTTATCACAACTCAGGTCTCTAACCGAAATGATAAAACCTAAATATTTTTTAAAATTCCTTTCTTGTAAATGCATTATTTTTCCAGATGAAATTGGAAAGTTAAAGAGAATAGATACAAATCCTGTTTATTATAGCAAACTTGGTGCCAAATGTCATTTTTACATGGGAAAATATAATGTTTATTTACCTCAATTGTAGGATACATTTATCCTTCTCGTTAATTGTGGTTATTGGAAAGTCTTCTTTTGATTCTTTCACTGAACCTATCCTATCTGTGATCCAATGTCTACAGGTCCCACTTTCCAATCTAATTTCTTCGTAGGCAAAGACCTTTAAAACTTACTATTTGTGACCCCTCTTCTGACAAGTTTTATGCAATCCAGGGTATGGAGTTATATAAAATTGATATACAAATTGTCTGTTTGCTTATGTTAAATTTTAAATAATTTTTTTTTCTTTTGCTTTCTGGGCTGCACTCGGCTGCGCCCAGGGGTTACTCCTGGCTCTATGCTCAGAAATTGTTCCTGGCAGACTCAGGGGACCAAATGGAATGCCAGTGATTGAACTTAGGTCCGTCCTAGGTCAGTTGTGTGCAAGGCAAATTGCCCTACACCTGTGCTATCATTCCGGCCCCTAAAATAAAAATTTTAAGGTATTTGTAACCCCATATTCAATTATTCATTCAACCTCAGTGGAGATTACAACTCATAGTTTAAAAAGCTGGGTATTAGGCTAATGAGGCTGTTTAATATGTCAAAGTGTTTTTAAACTTATACTGTGCTATAAATATTTGTAATATTGTAGTAAGGAGTGAAAATGTCATATGTACTCATTTTATCTTAGAACCTAAACTAAACAGACATGTTGAATTTCATTTGGTCTGAAACAATGACCAAAAACTCCTATCTGTGAACTAAAATGCACATTTTAGTTTTATTTTGTTTTGAGACTTTTTTTCTTTTATTTCTCGTTTTTAACAAAACAGATTAAATTTTGTTTGGGGATGATGCTCAAAGGTTACTCCTGGCTATGCGCTCAGAAATCACTCCTGGCTTGGGGAACCATTTAGGACATCGGGGATCAAACCCAGGTCTGTTCTGGGTCAGCAAACAAAGCAAACACCCTACTGCTGTGCGATCGCTCCGGCACGAAAACAGATTACATTTTAAAAGAAACTATGAAAAAGAAAACAGAGCTATTGGAGTCAAAGAATGCAAAAATATTAATTAAACATAATGTAGTAAAAAATATCTCAACCTAAAGGGGGCTCAGGAACTAACATTTACTGATTCAGGATCATATTCCAATTCTGAGGATGTATTTTAGGGTTTTTCATCCAATAGAAAAGGTAATTTTATTGTTTATCAGCCACCCTGCTGGCCCACCAGTTACATATTCTTACTCCGTAATCTTGGGGCCACATCTGTCTGTGTGTAGGACTCTCTCCTGGCTTGTTCTCAGGGATCATTCTGGCAGGTTTGAGGATCAAATGTAGTTACAAAGATTGAGCCCTAGTTGGCTACATGCAATGCAAGGACCCTATTATCATTCCACCCTGTGGCCTTTTTATTTTTTTTTCCTTTGGGGCTACACTCAACAGGGCTAAGTAATTACTTCTGCCTCTTTACTCGGGAATCACTCCTCGCAATGCTCAAGAGACAATATAGGATCCTGTGGATTAAAACTGGTGGGCTACATGCAAGATATGTTCTTTACCTTCTGTGATATCTCTCTGACATTTTGTAGATTTTTTAGAACTTAATCTGGCCTGTGAAAAGCAATCTGTATAAGCAAAGTCAATATTCATAAAAATTTGGTTTAGTAATTATATCTGGTGGATGATATTGTGAGGAAAGTACTAGATTTTCTGTATGAAGAACTGATATAAAATATAATTTAGTTAGCAACAATAAATGGATTAGAAAGTCACTTAGATTTGTATCTTTTTTCTATAACTGTGAAATGAAGGCAGTAATTCATATACCCTAGATTTTTTAGTATCAATAATCTCATTTATAGTATTATAACTTGGGTTCATCAATTAAAATATGTAAAAATTAAAAGTATAGGCATTTTCTAAGAATATGACTGACATTTCAAGCATCTAGAACAATATACCTTAGTCCAGGCAAATTATGATCCATGGTATTTATTTGTATCAGAACTAACTTTTTAAATAGAGATATCCATTAGGTACTTATAACACAAAGCTATAAGAGAGGATAGTGATTTAAAACAGATTGATGGCAGGCAGTGAAGACAGAAGAAAACATGCAGTTAGGGATAGTATAAATTGACCATAGGATATAGGGATAGTATAAATTGACCATAGGATAAGAATGAAGAACGCGATAAAGTTACATTGAGTTATTCAGAATAACTTCCAAAAATTTAAAAGTAAAATATAACTTTCATTTTCTATTATAAATAAGGAGGTGATTGAAAACACCAAAAATAGAGAATAGGATGAAAGCAGATTGAAAAAAAAAAACCTAAGTACTAAAAAGTCAAAATTAAGAATCATTGTTCTAAAAGCCTTAAAAGACATAGTGAAAGACAGGTGTGTGAAGAAGCAGAGGAGCAGAACCATGAGTGAAACTTCTATTCAGGGTAGTGATTCATAGTGTAGGAGAGCAATGGACTTAGTTGCGTTGTTGAGAGCTTCTGAGGCAGCTACAAGAACAGGTTAAGGAAAAATTGCCTTTGAACAATTCATTTAACCTTTGAGTTTTACTCACCCATCTGTTAAATAAGGATGTTGGATGAGATAACGTACTTTTAATTCTAGCATCCTATGATTCTCTGCAATGAATGGAAGTAGAAGGGTTTTTGTTTGTTTTGGGGGGCCATAGCGCTCCGGGGTTACTCCTGGCTCTATGCTCAGAAATTGCTTCTAGCTCGGGGATAGGATGCCGGAAGTTGAACCAGCGTCTATCAGCCTCATGCAAGGCAAATGCCCTATCACTGTGCTAAAACTCCGGCCCCATGAAGTAGGAGTTTTTGAATCACAAAGATAAATTCAATTTTAGTATTTAATTTTCACTTTGATAAATATGGGTCTAATACTAATATACTTTATTTGTTAGATGTATTTTTGTTCTTTTATTTTCTTTTAATAATTATTTGTAAATAAAAATTTGGAAATTATCAATATGTTGCCCTAAATTATATATTTTAAAATTTGGATAACTTTGCCAAGAAAATTACAGTTTTATATTTGAATGAAAATGTTATCAAATAATCTTCTTTGAAATCTTTTTTATTTATAAAATCAATACAGTAATATTTATCGTACAGGATTTAATATTTAAATAAATTAATGCATTCATTAACAAAAGATTTAGCAGTTCCTGGAATATAATAGCCTCAAAAATTTAGATTTAATTTTCTCTATTTCTTAAAAAATTAGTTGAACTATAATCTATATGTAGATCATATATACAATATAAATTGTATATACACATATGTATATACAATATATATTGTATTCCAAGGCAAAATTGGAAGTTAGGCAAGTAATCATTTTTTATTATATTTTATTTTATTTTTTTATTTATTATTATTATTTTTTTTTTTTTTGGTTTTTCGGGCCACACCGTTTGATGCTCAGGGATTACTCCTGGCTCAGAAATTGCCCCTGGCTTGGGGGGACCATATGGGACGCCGGGGGATTGAACCGCGGTCCTTCCTTGGCTAGCACTTGCAAGGCAAACACCTTACCTCTAGCGCCACCTCGCCGGCCCCTCATTTTTTATTATTACCTGTATAACAGATAATGGGATATTTAATAATTCAATATTTACACAAGTTTTAGAATAAGCAAACATCTTACCAGTGCTTTACTGAGACAGAGTAATTCTAGTATTCGTGCTGTGGAGAAACAGCTTTAGGAACAATATAAAAGCTTGCTTAAGTCTAATTTCTGGCAATCAAAGCTTTGTGCTATATGCTTTGTGATATGAAAATAATCCAGTTTGTGTTCTAGTGGCAATAATAACCTTTTAAACAAAAAAAGAGCCTGGAGTCTGATGTAAAAGAAAACACCATTTATATACCCTTTGCCTTTATGAGTTGAATAATCCTGACTTAGATGCTTTTATAATTAGTGATCTACTCATCCTTGCCACAGACTACTTTTTTCAGTAAAACCCAATTTTCTACCTCTTAGTCCTTAGAGGTTATCGTAAGTGAGTTTGTGACAAGAGAGTAAAAGGTTTATCCTAAAATACATTTACCATTCTGATACCAGGATAAATGTGATTCCTAGTACCTTTGCATTTCAAGCCCTGTTAGCTCAAAGGTGGCTGTAATTCTGTCTGTAAGAGTAAGACTTACTTATTTTAAATCTATCATCATTCAACATTTAAGACCCATTTAAGGCTGTTTGAAAATATGTTTAAGATATGATCACCTTTTGGGTTTCTGTGTTCTGGTCTTTGACCAGCATGGAGCCCAAAGGGAAGATGGCTGAAAGGAGTTTAGATGCAGGGCCAAGAATAACTAGTGCTTAAAAGGTTATGAGATAGGCCACACACATGTGGTGAATAGGGCATGAATAAAGTTAATGCTTCCTGAAAAAAAAAAAAAAAAGATATGATCACTTCATTCTTTGGTTATCACAATCTCCCGTCTCCCGTCTCTCCCTTTTATCTCTATCACCTGTTTCTTTTTCTCCTTCATTTTCTTTCCTTCAAAAAGGTTTTCCCTCAGATTAATCTTTAAAATAGCTATTGAATGAAGTCTTGTCTATTATTAAAAACATGATACTTTTTCTAAAATAAATTTTTGTTAAGTAGAAATATCTTGTTCTAAATTATCTTTCTAGATTTTTAATTTTTTAAATGACCCTAATATATCAGTCAAATATATTTCCTTAAGTCTTGTCAAATACCAGTTATATTATCAGCAGTTATGGCCCCAAGTTGGTTTTTAGTCAGAGACTTTACAAACTTTCTTTCCTTAACATGTGGAAAATTATTTAATTCTCTGCTAAAAAAGCACATTTATTTTGGTTAGAGATATTCTCAGGGATCTTAAATCCCTTATCTCTAAATTTAATTTTGTGAAAACTATCCTCCTAACAGGAACTTTCCATTTTTCCTTCCATCACCTAAATTTCCCTTCAACAATGGGATTGTATGTGGTTATTAATTTCCCTAAAAGTTGGGCCCGGAGAGATAGCACAGTGGCGTTTGCCTTGCAAGCAGCCGATCCAGGACCAAAGGTGGTTGGTTCGAATCCCGGTGTCCCATATGGTCCCCCGTGCCTGCCAGGAGCTATTTCTGAGCAGACAGCCAGGAGTAACCCCTGAGCACCGCCGGGTGTGGCCCAAAAACAAAACAAAACAAAACAATTTCCCTAAAAGTTGAAAATGTGTGTGAATTAATACAAAAATACATGTGTATGTATAGATTTATATATAAGCTTATCTTCAAAACATTATTTAAGCATTCTTTAATTCTTTTAAACTTAAATCAATACCAATCAAGTAAATTTCATAAAAATATTTAAGAGAATGGAAATGGAGGCTACTAGTTAAATGTCCAGAGATGAACACCTTACTTCATAGTGAAACTAAGATCTGAAGGCAGGTCTGTCTGACTTTAATGTTCAGGCCTTTCTTAGAGAAATTCATGGCCTCCAGACATTAATGATATAAACAGGTTTCTATAGGATTACACTGAAAATCTTACAAGGACTAGAAATATGATCCCCAAATTCTGTTTTCTAGAAGCTGAAGGTTAAAATTTATAGTTCACAGCAGATGAGAAAGTTATTCACTGAATAACTCTAACTTGTGAAAGTGAATACTTCCTAACTTTTGAAGAAGTCAGTAGCTCATTTGTGCAGTTTAATTCTAGAATAAAAAAGATCTTTAGAGAGATATATGGTTTTATTACTGTCAAGAATGAAAAGAAGAAGTAGAGTACAAAGTCAAGAAAATCCAAAATCCAAATACTTCATAGGACTTATATTTGTTGGATTAAATTTGGGATGCTTGATTTAATAGTATCAATATAGCATAGAAGCAACAACATGGATATGAAAAAAGTCTTCAAGAGACCGTATGAAGTTAGGGAGTAAATGGCAAAATAAGGAAACCTATCAAAATATAAGTGGTTGTGTAACAGTGGAAGAAAGTGTGCATGTTTGTGGGTCAGATAATGAATGTGATCTGATTGGTCATTTTAAATCTTCCCTGCAGAGGGTTAAAACTGTCAGATAGAAGAAATATCTAAGTGCAGGGATAAATGAGATAAAATGTATAGCAAAGGTAGTTTGGTCTCTCACACACATGTAGAGTCAAAGAAAAAAAAAATGAAACCAGCAGGATAATAAGCAACAGACACTGAGTGGCAGGCTCAAGAGCCCTAGCAACTTAAGTAGCTAACCTTACATCAGGCAGTGAGGATGTACCTGGACAAGTCACTTTGTGGACAAGAAAATCAGGGACTTGAACAATATAAATGTAACTAAATGGAACAGAAATGAGATTGAGATTCCATGACAGACAGAAAGTTATTTATTTTTTGCAGCATCCCATAAAAGTACACAGACTTAATTTGTCAAATAAAGAGCTTTGTCAAATAAAGAGCTTATAAATAAGTTGTAACATCAAAGATGTCTGGTTGTGTGTGTTAATGTTTAACATACATTGCACAGAGACCAAGAGCTAACTGACATCTTCTATAATAGTTCAATGATATTAATATAATAATTTAAAAAATAAACAAAAATGAAGTAAATCTTGATCCAATTAGCAAAATTGATGAAGCACTGTTGCTTTTACTTTTTAAAGTAAATGTATTAATTTTCCTCAGATACTTAAGTCTTAAATCACTTAATAATAGGAAAGTGATTTAGTGCCTAGCTTCTTAAATTTTACTTTCCTGTGTCAGAATAAGAGTTATATCAGAAATCGAATATAAACACCAAACTACAGATTCATAGAACTTGATTAAACCATCCTATTAGTTTCCAAATGTTTTTGAATATTTATAATTTCTGAAGATGTCATAGAAAAACACTTCTGCTTTTTATGTAAATATGTACCTAAAATATTATTGTCAACAATATGTAAGCCACTATGATCAAAATAAAAATTATATTAAAAAAAAAAAAAAGAAAAACACTTCTGCTTTGGGTATTGGGGTCCTTTTTGTCATCATCACTCATTGTGATGTCCTTCACTTTCCATCATCCAACAAGGTAGTCTACTGGTTCTACTATATTCTATTTTCATTTCTCAGGATCATTCTGTTTCTTGTCTACAGTTCTTTTCATGTGTCCTTTCCATGGAATACTTTCTCTACCTATCAACTAATTAGCAACTGGTTAAGTTTTAGGCTTCATCCATCATAAAGGTCATCTCGAGTTTCCTTGACCCTTCACATTTTTAAGAGCTGCAAAATTCTCTATCAAAGTGCAAATTACATAACAGCATTATAACTTCCCTTATTCTTATTGATTTCTCCCTCTACACCCAGAGTTCTTTTAGTAATAATAGTAAATTATAATGATAATAATAAATAATAACAAAATAATAAATATTTTAGTCTTAGTAGGTCATAAGTTTTTCGTTTTGATCACACAACTCTCATTGTAGCATTAAACCCATCATAAATAATACATTACCAAATGATTTCTTTCCAAGAGTCTACTTCCTAAAAACAATCAGTAGATTTATGACCCAATGAGGTAGAAATGATAATTTTATTGATTATTATTTTCTGAGCACCTATCACAGTCCTCTGTGACAGAGCATGAACTGGACATTTGTTTAAGTAATAAAAGATAAAACAGGTAGAGCATTGCCAAAAAACGTGACCTCATTGTGATAATAAAATTGTGCAATTTCAATTGCTTTGTGTACATTCTTTCAAAGCAGTCCATAGTCCTTTAAATGTTTTCCTTTTTGCTCCTGTCTAAAATTGGCATTCACTTTAATGTTCTGAGTCAATTTATTTAGTATGGTAAGTCAGTTGTTACACAGACGCACGAGGGATATTGTTTAATCTTCATGTTTCTCGTCCTGACCAGGAGTTTCAGATACTGCTCTCTATTTACAAGCAGTTGGAACAAGGTTGTCCCTAAGATCCAGACTATGCCTTGTGGTTATTGGAAGTCTGGTCTTTATTGACCATTCCTTTCTCGCTGCAGCTCATGAAATTTGGGTAAGAGGTGATTCATTTGCAGATATATCATTTATTTAGATTCATTTAATAGAGTTTCATGTGGTTTCTCAGCCATAGTTTACTTCCCCAAATTATGATCGGGAAATCAGGAGGTTTACGAGAATTCTGGCTTGTACCTTTGCCAGGTAATGAGTAAAACATGGTGAAGGGTATGTGAAGCTATGTTTGTGGTAGTCACATCTTTTAACCAGACATTGTCAGGATGTTGAGCCAGATTTGGTCAGATGAGCAAGTTAATCCCTGGGAAGTCTCATAACTTCTGGTTTATTTAAAGGAAAAAAAATAATAGAATCAAGGCTTGTCTTTTTCAAGTGACCTTGCAAAACCATAATTATTTCCATTTTCACTCAGTTTTCTTTTACTGTACTTTATGAAGTAAGTACAAAGTGCTTTCTCATTGGTTTTGAACACCAGTTAAATCCAGAAAAGAAGGAGCTTAAAGATTTTAGAGAGTTTTAACTGACTGAATCGAATCAGAAACAAAAGAAGTTCGGGTTATTCTGGCCCTGGTGCAGAGCTCAAACCCTGGGCTTGTGAGCATGTGTAGAACTGGCCGCTTTGGTGCAAAGCTATTCTCTCAGGCCAAGTAGTATTCCAAAGATGTATGGATTACAGCAAATATCTTTCACATTTTAAAGTTAGCTTTAAACTGAGAAGAGGTGAAAATGGGATTAGTGGGAAATTAAAATCAAAGTCAAGATTAGAAAAGAGACTATAGATTAACTAATTTTCTTTCAACTTATTTTATATAGCATTTTACAAAATGCAGTATGTTTATAAATAAGATGCATATTTAGGGCCTACAAAAGTTTCTGAATCAAACAGAGCAAAGTGTCCTTTTTATGTAAATGACAAAACTGGCTTGCAAAGAGATTGATTGGCTTGTTAACACACAGTAGATATCTTAATAGTACATAGTACCTTAAAGAAAAACTCATGATTATTTTTATTGCCAGTTTACCTATTGAGTTCACCATTTTATTCCATAAAAGGGGGGCACATCTGGTGATGCTCTGAGGAATTCTTCTAGGGATTCTCAGGGAACCAGTTGGAATACTGGGGATAGAATATTGGTGACTGCATGCAAGGCAAGCACCCTCCCTGCTGTACTATCATTCTGGCCCCCAACTCTTTCTTTTTTGTTTTATTTTTTAAAATTCTAATCC
The DNA here is from genome assembly GCF_024139225.1 of Suncus etruscus. Taxonomy (NCBI): domain Eukaryota; kingdom Metazoa; phylum Chordata; class Mammalia; order Eulipotyphla; family Soricidae; genus Suncus; species Suncus etruscus. The sequence goes on along the minus strand of NC_064851.1, from coordinate 27,871,457 downwards.
TGGAATTTTTAGGATGTAAGAGCTGATTTTCTGTTTTCAAGTGTTTTATTTATCCTGGCAGGTTGGATTGGTTGTTCTCCAATGATGCTCAGATAATAGTATATTTTACTTTCTAGTGTATCAGGGTAGGAAAAAGTGAATGTGGGAAAAAGCTTGGGAAAAGCTTGATCTACATCTAGAAGCAGAGTTATATGTATTGAGTTAAAGGGAACCTTTCAAATAAAAGCTAGCAGTAGCCAGAAGAATATTTGTTTTACAGACAGGAGACATAACCTTGTTTTCTTCTTGAACATTAATATAATAATTTAGATTTTTTCAAGGCAGTAGTACATTTCTAAGTAGCACAAGGCACACATTTATCTTAGAGAGGTCAATTAAATATATGCAAATAAACAGTTTAGTGCACAGGACCAATTACAATTTCCATTTGAATTGAAACACGAGAATAGTCCTGTTAGGCTGAACCAATCCATTGTTGATAGAAATAATCTTTCCTCTTAAGGAATATGGTGATAAGAAAAGATTGACTTCTTATTTGTTTCCTTAAGATTTGATCCTCCAGGTTTTCCAATGCTTTCTTATGAAACAATCCGGGAAGAAGCAACCTTATCTGCTTCACTTGATGTAGTCAATCACAAATTAACTTATTGTTTATCTATATCTTGGAAATACCTTAAATTTTGCCCATGTTTTTTTTACTAGCACTTTCTTACTCAAGGTAGCCTACTGGGAACTACCACCTTACATTTGTGTAAACAATGATCTAACCATGCAAAATGTTTTAGATACAAATCCCAGATTCCCTTGTCTGTGTAGGGAAGGTGGCCCAGAGCTCACTTTAGCCAGACCCTGTTCAACTTATACACATGGAAATGCTATTCTTTGTTTGCATAATACCTTTGTACTCACATTCTTTGCTCTGTTTTAACACATGGAGTTAGTTTCTCAGGCTTCATATCAATCACTGAATAACGAATTCTTTCATCTAGTGGCAGATATTTAACATTTCTCTTCACTTTTTTTATGCTTTCCATAGTTTCAAAAGAAACTTTAATCCTATAGAAGACAGGCCTTGGGTTGTTATTGTCTTCATTATTATCATCTACATTATTGTCTGCCAGTTTTTCGGGTCACTCCTAGTTCACTATCAGAAGAGAAATCAGACTACAGGAAGTTAATAGTTAAGTAAAATTTGAAAACACAGATTAAACTAATTTGGCCTGGTCACATGCAAGAGAAGAAAAAAAGAGAAAAGGTGTAGTTGGGTCCAAGAATAATAATCGGTTTATAGACTGACAGAACTCAGAACCAAGGTTTTTTCTTTTTAAAGTCAAGTTTTCTTGACTATCAATTCACTTATTCTTTGGCCTCTGTCATCACTTTTACAAACATCAACATTCATTCTCACTTTCATAAATCAATGGCTATTAACAAGGGTAGAGAAAAAGTAAATGGACTGGATGCCACTTTACTTTGTTTCTCTAAGAAACAGACTAAGAATTAAGAATTAAAATTAAGAAAATTTCTTTTTTTATTATTTAAACAACTTTATTACATACATGATTGTGATTGGGTTTCAGTCATGTAAAGAACACCACCCATCACCAGTGCAACATTCCCATCACCAATGTCCCAAATCTCCCTCCTCCCCACCCAACCCCGCCTGTACTCTAGACAGGCTTTCTATTTCCCTCGTATATTCTCTTTATTAGGATAGTTCAAAATGTAGTTATTTCTTTAACTAAACTCATCCCTGTGTGTGGTGAGCTTCATGACGTGAGCTGTAACTTCCAGCTCTTTTCTCCTTTGTGTCTGAAAGTTATTATTGCAAGAATGTCTTTCATTTTTCTTAAAACCCATAGATGTGTGAGACCATTCTGCATCTTTCTCTCTCTCTCTCTCTCTCTCTTACTTATTTCACTTAGCATAATAGATTCCATGTACATCCATGTATAGGAAAATTTCATGACTTCATCTCTCCTGATGGCTGCATAATATTCCATTGTGTCCTGTATATATCTACTAGGCCTCTTTCTTCCATTTCTCTTTTCAGGTCTAGTATATTCTTGTTGGGTTTCAGTCTGGTTGACCTATCCAGTGTTGACAAAGCCATGTTGAGGTCCCCCACAATTATTGTGTTGTTATTGATATTATTTTTCAGATTTGTCAACAATTGTATTAAATATTTTGCTGGCCCCTCATTCAGTGCATATATGTTTAGGAGAGTGATTTCTTCCTGCTCTACATACCCCTTGATTAATATAAAATGCCCATCTTTGTCCCTTTCAAACTTCCTGAGTATAAAGTTTGCATTATCTGATATTACTATGGCCACTCCAGCTTTTTTATGGGTGTTATTTGCTTGTATAATTTTTCTCCAGCTTTTTATTTTGAGTCTATGTTTGTTCTGACTATTCAGGTGCATTTTTTGTAGGCAGCAGAAGGTTGGATTGAGTTTTTGGATCCATTTAGCCACTCTGTGCCTCTTAACTGGTGCATTTAGTCCATTGACATTGAGAGAAAGAATTGTCCTGGGATTTAATGCCATCTTTATATCAAAATTTGGTGTGTCTTTTGGTTAGTCTTGTCTTAAAATAGGTCTTTCAGTTTTTCTCATAAGACTGGTTTTGAGTCTGTAAAGTTTCTGAGCTGTTTTTTGTCTGTGAAACCATGTATTCTTCCGTCAAACCAGAAAGTGAGTTTTGCTGGGTACGGTATTCTGGGTGAAGCATTCATTTCATTCAGTCTTGTCACAATATCCCACCACTGCTTTCTGACCTTGAGTGATTCTGGTGACAGGTCTGCTGTAGATCTCAAGGATGCTCCCTTGAATGTAATTTTCCTTTTTGCTGTTTTCAGAATTTTGTCTCCATCTGTGGGATTCGTCATTGTGACTAGGATGTGTCTTGGGGTAGTTTCTCTGGGGTCTCTTTTGGTTGGTACTCTTCGAGCATGCAGAATTTGATCACATATATTCTTTAGCTCTGGAAATTTCTCTATAATAATGTTCTTGACTGTTGATTCTTCCTGGAAATTATCTTCCTGGGTCTCTGGGACTCCAATGATTCTTAAGTTGTTTCTGTTGATCTTATCATAGACTTCTATTTTCATCTGTTCCCATTCTTTGACTAATTTTTCCATTGTCTGTTCATTTGCTTTAAGTTTTCTTTCCAATTTCTCCCACTGTATGGAATTGTTATTTATCGCATCTTCCACAGCACCAATTCTATTCTCAGCTTCTGTTACCCTGTCCCAGAGCTTATCCATTTTATCATTCACTTCATTTACTGAGTTTTTCAGGCCTGTTAGTTGACATGTTATTTCAGTCTGGAGTTTTGTGATTTCTGTCTTCATATTTTCTTGGTTTTTGTTAGTGTTCTGTTCAACTCGTTCCATGGTTTCTTTGAGTTCTTTGAGCATCTTCCATATTGCTTTTTTAAAGTCCTTATCTGAGAGGTTGATTAGTTGGTTGGTCATTATCTGGTCATCAGAATTGTCATCTTCACTCTCTATGTCTGATGCTGGCCTGTGTTGTTTCTCCATTGTCACACTTGTATTGTGGGTTTTTCTACGTATTGTGGTGGTATTCATTGGCTAAGTGATGTACGCAGCCACACTCCTCTAGATCCACCCTTTCTCCACCCTTTCTGGGTGGGTCAACTTGCCTCCAAGGGAGGGGAGTCCTCTGTGGATGAAGCCTCTCACAGGATCAATTCTTAGGCCTGAGCATGCAGCAGAGAAGTCTGGAGAGAAATGCTGGGCTTCAGTGATTCAGCACAGTTCTTAGTGTGATTTTTTTCTTCTTCTTGTGATGGTGTTCTTTCCTTAGAAAGAGCGCATGGCCACTTGCAAAGCGTTTCACATGACAGGACAGGAGACAGACACACACAGGCAGCACTCACAATTTTTTACAGTCGGGCCCCACTGGGCAGGCGTAGTTTAGTAGATTTTTCCCAGCCTGATGTCACAAACAGGGGACCTGGCTTCTGCAAAGTACTGCTTATAGCCGGTTTTCACATTATGAAGCAGTTCCTGGGTATTCCCACCCTAGAATGAGCTTCTAGGAAAGCGAGTTTTCTGGAGCCTCTTTTCGGCCCACTCCCAAGAGTTTCACACAACAGGACAGGAGACAGATACACATCAGCAGCACTCACAATTTTTCACAGTTGGGCCCCACTGGGCAGGCGTAGTTTCTAAAAAAATTTCTTAATATGTTTCTCTAGCTGTAAAATGAAATCAGTAACATTTATAGTATTATGGTGATGTAAATATAAAATAGTACAATCATATTTGTAATCAAGATGTTTAAATAAAGAAAAAGAAAAGATAGTATGAAAGTAATTTTAAGTCTACAAATTTGATATTTACTTATAGAATTTTATCATTAACATATTTGTATACTCAATTACATCAGACATTGAAAGAACTTTATGCTACCACACAGTTGGTGTTTGAAGATGACTCCAGCAATAATCCTAGTGATATGATACCTTGTGACACTAATGATACTAAGCTGACCTAAATCTTTGGCTCTCAGATTTGTAATGCAGTGCTAATCAGCCCAATGGTACTGAGGAAACATGAAATGCACATCAGCTCAGGAAATCATGAGGTTCCAAGTACCAAAATTTGAAAATTGAATATGCAATGTATACCCTCTTTACTTCTATACCTTTAGCTAACACTCCAGCCTTACTCCACATCTTTTAAATATTTTAACTTTAAGAGGTATAGACTTAAATTGTTACCTAAAATAAAATACTATCACAATATATATCATAGATCTCAGGCTTATAGCATAAATGGGAATTGACATGAAACCAACAAGAGATTTAGTCTATGATAAATGTACACCAGGGAAACACCAGGGAGAAAGCATAGGACTGCATATCTTTTTGTTTTGTTTGGGGGCCTAACTTGGTGATGCTCGAGGCCTACTCCTACTTAGAGGTCACCCCTGGAGATACCAGGATGATCATATATAGTTCCAGAGTACCAACTCGCTGGCCACTTGCAAGGCAAGCACACTATCCACTGTGTCCTCTCTCTGAGCAGAGGATACAGACCTGGGAAACTTTTTTAAAATAAGGAACTTTTTCTGTAGTTCTCAGGGGAGCAGCATCAGTGCTAATCAGTGCTGATGCTGCTCCCTAATGCTTGGCCCTATAGTTTGAGTCTGACAGTTTGAGGTCTCATGGGAATGTGTGATATTTGTGCCTGGTGATGCTGGTGGCCAGTAGGATCACACCAAATGGAGGCCAGAGGTCATATGAGGCCAATGTCCTCTCCTCTCCTTTCCATATTTTCCTTTCCTCTCTAATAGTTGTTTGTGTTCTTCAGAAATGAGTGATGACAAAGAGGAGAGAGAGAGAGAGAGAGAGAGAGAGAGAGAGAGGAAGAGAGAGGAAGAGAGAGGAAGAGAGAGAAAGAGAGAGAGAACCCCTAAAGGAAAAGAAAAGAGTCACATACTTCAATTTGGGATAATAGTGATTCCAGACTGGAATGCCTGGGTGGCACTTTTTAATTATTATTAAAATGATGGTGAAAGTCATCAAAGTTTTAGCAGGATTACTTTGGTAGAAGATGGTGTATTTGGTTGTTTTCTGTGTATTTGGTGTTCCATTATTTTATATTATCATTCCTGATGCTCAATAATGTATACTTTAGCTGTTTCTTTAAAGTGACTTGGATGTGGCCAGTCCTGCTTTAATCTGTGGGACCCAAGAATACCTGGGAGGGGGTCCCTGGTTTTGAACATCCTTTGAAAAGCCAAAAATTATACAAGGGGAAATCCCAAATGTAGTCACTATTCAATAGTCTCTTCAGGAGTAAAGGAAATATAGTTTAGTTTTGGATTCTAAATTATAGTTGAGATGGGAAAGCTGTTTCAATATAGAAAATTTTTACATTAACATAACCATTTCAGGGAACAAAATATTTGTCTTTGAAAGGTATGTGACAATTTCCAACATCCTGCATGATTAAGTGAAAATTTTGAAATTGAGATCATTACATTGGAATCAAGAACCATTCCTTTGTATGAGGTAGTGAAAATTAAGATATAAAAATACATTATAAATTTGTTTAACCAACTGGTCTTTCAAATAACAGTGGTCAGTCTAGTGTCTTCCAGCAAGGGGCTAGAAATTAGATAGAATGGGCTACAGAAATTCTCAAAACTAGAGGAGAAAAGCCTCTATTTGGCTGGCTCATAAAATCCCTTCAAATTCAACCCTTTGTAATCAATTTTATCCCTCAGGACAGAGGCTACTAATTTTTAGCAAAAAATTTAAGGTTCTGTATATTGCTGAGCAAGATTATATAGCACTTACCTGGTTATTAAAAAGAAATGCATGTGAATTGAGTATCTTTCCTTGGAGTTCCAGGGAAAATCCCTTATGCTTTTGAATAATTCTGTTTAGAAAGACTAGTTTAAATGTGGTTCTGTTTAGCTCCAATGAACCTAACTGTGAAGCAAAGAAAATGTTGATAGATCAAAACAACTAAAAACTTTTCCTTAAAGAATTAGTAGTCTCTGGATTGACAGCACTATTCATGAAATGCTAATAAGATTACTGTTTTTTTTGTGAAATAAAATGAGAATGAGCCAGTCTGTCACATGCAATCCTTGATTATTTTCTTACAAAATTATTTAATTTTAAAAGGAGAATCCTCCTCCTATGAAATTAAATCATATTTCACTCCACACATCAAACTTTTAAACTAATACTAAAGGATTTCTGACTCTAGCATACTCTATCAATGGCATATCAATTGAGTGTGTTAGAGTCAGAAATCCTTTAGTCTTAAGTGTTACTTGTATAATGCTAGACATGTTCTAGGTCTCTGTATTCTCCTCTCTAAGATTTGGCAGATGCAGTAGATGATGTTCATGTTCCTTTCCTTTCTAATGGTCTATCATAGGTGCCATCATACGTGGTTGACACAAAATAGAAATTTTTGCTGAATGACTAAATGAGGTTAAATAATTGAGTAAACAAGTGCTAATTAATACAATAAAACTCAAGGAAAAAGAAAATCCATTAAAACAATCAGAAATAAAGTAAATTTTTATGAGTAAGAGATAAATCAGCAACTATGGTTCATACAACTGGGTAAGAGTATACCTCATTTCAATAAAAAATTTTGTTATATTTATTGGACATAATGAAATATATTTCTATCAGATTCTTCCACTGCTTCTGTTGGTGTGACATAAACATTTTAGTTTTCTTCCCAAAAAAATTCTGCTTTAATTCTCAAGCTTATTTATCTTTTTAAGAATATTGTTAGTTTTTTTTTTTTTTTATGAGGCCGAGCAATAGTACAGCTGTAGGGAATTTACCTTACACATGGCTGATCTAGGATGGACCTTGGTTTGATACCTTGGTGTCCTATATGGTCTCTGAGCCAGGAGTGATTTCTGAGTGTATAGCCAGGAGTAACTCCTGAGCATCACAGGATTGGCTTCAAAAACTAACTCCCAAAAAAGAATATTGTTATTTTTATTTACATGTTATTAATAATTACTTTAATTCTTTAAGCAATATCCTTACAGTGAGTTTGCATAGAAATGAAGTCTGGAAAAACAAAGAATAAGGATTATTATTTAAATTTAAATATTGTCAAACAATAGCTAGGATATCAGTTGCCTTTATTTTTATTTATTTTTTTGTTTTTTGGGGCCACACCCGTTTGATGCTCAGGGGTTACTCCTGGCTATGTGCTCAGAAATCGTGCCTGCCTTGGGAAGACAATATGGGACACCGGGAGATAGAAACGCGGTTTGTCCTATGCTAGTGCTTGCAAGGCAGACACCTTACCTCTAGTGCCACCTCTCCAGCCACTCAGTTGCCTTTAATATATGAATATAGTTTTTTTTGTGTTTCATCGATATTACTTCCTTATTATCTATGACTATTTCTTGGGTTATAAAAGAATGTAATTATACGTATTAAAAATTAACCTAAAGAAAGTAAACAAGTTCCTAGAAAGAAATAAGTCAGAGATGGACTTGGAAAGAATGGAAAGCTCTGAAAAGACATGATGAGAGATAAAATTTATTTATACATGTCAAACAACACACTAAGAAATTCCACCAAAATATTTCTTACTCAGTGTTTCTACTATTTATCCTATAAAATAGTGTGCTGCCTAAATCAAGTTTATTTTAAACATAAAGGGACAGATTGGTAAAATCTACAGGACAGATAAGGAGACACTATGATAATACTAATCAGTAAGAAACCAGAGCCTGTCTTCCATCTGTGGGCTTGGAGAGGAGCATAGAACATTCAAATCCCAGTGATAATATCTCTGAGTTGATGCAGGTTAGCTGAGTATCAATATTTCTCTGCTCCCCAGCAGAATTACTGAACTCAACAGGAGTCCTACTCCCACAGGAGAGCACCCACAAAGGAGTGGTGCTTCAGAAGAACACACCGTGTTCCTATTCTAACTCTTTGACTTGACTTTACCCTGCCTCAGACCTTACCACAGCAGAATAATTGGATTGTCACTCTGATTTTCTAGAACCATATTAGTATCCTATGCTATTTCCTTCCCACCTCATCCGGAACACATCTGAGGTTCTTTCAGGAACCCACAGACTTTGGAAGATCTTGGTTAGCCACCAAACAATATGCTACTGTATCCAATCCTGGCATGCTAATCCAATCCTGCCTGTTTCAATTTTACTTACATTTTTCTTTCACTGCCACCATTTATTTTTAAACAACTTTTGAGTATAGTTGATGAACTGGTACCCCAACCCTCTGAGTCTTAGTATTCCCATATTTCCAGACCCTTATTTTATCACTAAGTAACCTAAGTGATATTTTATGTATGTATGTATGTATGTATGTATGTATGTATGTATGTATGTATGTAGGCATGTTTCTGGGTTACACTCAGCGGTGTCGGGGGTACTTCTGGCTCTGCACTCAGAAATTGCTCCTGGCAGGTTCAGGGGACCATATGGGATGCCAGGAATGGAATCCGAGTCCATTCCGGGTCAGCGTGTGCAAGACAAACACCCTACAACTGTGCTATTGCTCCAAGCCCCAAAGATTTTGTTATTGTTGTTGTTTTGGGGCCACACCCAGTGACGCTCAGGGGTTACTCCTGGATATGCACTTAAAAATAGTCCTGGCTTTGGGGGAGCATATGGGACGCCGGGGATCAAACCACGATCTGTCCTTGGGTCAGCTGTGTGCAAGGCAAACACCATACTGCTGTGCTATTGCTCTGGCCCCACAAATTTTATATATATATATATATATATATGTATATATATATGTATATATATATGTATATATATATGTATATATATGTATATATATGTATATATATTTCTTTTTGGGGGGGCCACACCTGGTGACGCTCAGGGGTTACTCCTGGCTATGTGCTCAGAAATTGCTCCTGGCTTGGGGGAGCATATGGGACGCCGGGGTATCCACGGTTTGTCTTAGGCTAGCACCAGCAAGGCAGATGCCTTAGCGCTCCATGCCACTGCTCTGGTCTTACCAAATGATATATTAGAAAGCCTACAGCATTATATTAACACTTCACTTAAAAAAATTTACAATGGATTTTAGAATTAGAGTGACATCTAAATTGCTGGCCATCATCTGAGGTTCAACAAATTATAGCCTAGAGGCCAAATATACCCCATCACTTATTTACACAAATATTTTTTTAAGGAAAATGAGTAATTCCCATTTAAATAATTATTGGTGACTGGTGTTGGACTACAATGGTAAAACAAGTAGTTTTCCGTATTCCCAGACCTTTATTTTATTACTCAGTAGCCTAAGTGATATTTTATTTATTTATTTATCCTACATTACCTGAAATAATTTGCATCTTGGCTATTTTGAAAATGGTTGCCAATCCTTTATCCATATATCTCAAGAGGAAGAGAGAGCACAGTTTTTAAACCCTTGGGATGGGGAACAAAGATGAGGTTAAGCCTACAAGTTGGAGGTCTGGTTTTGATCCTCAATACTCAGGTAGTAGGATTCTTTCCAGTTGGCTCAGTCCACCCAGGCACTACCACCGTGCCATTCTCTGAATATATTTTTTTCTAATTTTGTGAGATGGGGCCAAAAAGATAACAGAGGGGATAAGGAACTTCTCTTAGATGTCACTGATCCTAGATTGATACCTGGTATTGTGTTTTCCTTTGAATAACACCAGGTGTATCCCAAACCTCTAACTCCAAAAAATGTTTATGGGACCTAGGGAGTTAGTTTTAAGGTGCAAAACTCCTACTTTTCATATATAAGACCTAAGTATCATCTTTGCCACTATAGCCTTCCTCCCAACACTGTTGGATAAAGACCTAATAGCCCTGTTTTCATAGGCAACACCTAATCACTGGACGAGAACCTAGCTGACATATTTGCATTATTAGTCTAATGAAATCACAAGGATTGACTCCTTAAATAAAAATAATAATAATTGGGCTGGAGAGATAGCATGGAGGTAGGGCATTTGCCTTGCACGCAGAAGGACGTTGGTTCGAATCCTGGCATCCCATATGGTCCCTGGACTCTGCCAAGAGTGGTTTCTAAGAATAGAGTCTGAGTGCTGCCGGGTGTGACCCCAAAACAAAATAATAATAATTATAATTTTGGTGAGATAACTTAAAGTCCAAGTTAAGAAGCTTTTGTTGTTTCTGACTTCATTGGTAACACTAGATCTGTCAGGATTTTGCTAGTCATTTCACAATTTTTTCACAGAAAATTTGCTAAGAGGAATTTGTATTAATAATATGATCCTCAAAATTTGGACACATTCTTAAACCCTGGACATAGGACAGGACCATTTGGCAAAGAATCCCAGAGACCTGCCCTGGAGCAAAGTTGGGAAGAGGAGCCTAAGAGACATCCTTTTGTTCCATAGAAGTATTGTGGTTTCTGTCAGGAGATGCATGGCCAGAGGAGGGATACATTAGAACTTCAGAGTGAAATTACCATTTCAACAGAAAACTCCAGAATTTTTCAGATTCCTCAAATTATAGAATATTTTCATAACTATTTAAATTTTTTAAATTTACTTTATTTAAATAACATGTATCACATAGTTGATATAGTTGACCATAGTACTTTGTTTCCAGATAAGTGAGAGCATAATTATTAACAAAATGAATAGAAATAAAAAAAAGAAAAGGAAAGAAGAAAGTAAATAAATGAGGACAGCAACAAGAAAATTTGTGAAAATTATTGCATCTCCATTGAGGTCATTAAGAGGGTTTAGTAAGCTCTTGTTGCTAGCTGACCATCCTGTTATTTTATTTATTTCTGAACATTAAATGACTTCAGCTACACATTGGCATCTAAATTGGTGTGCTCCTATGGAGATGACAGTATTAAATAAATGAAGTTGTCATGCAGTCACAAATGTGGTCTCATGGTCCGGGAATTCAAAGTACTAATACTGATACCGTGGCTTTTGCCGCATCACTATTTCTTTACCACTAAGTAAATGGCTTCATAGTTACCCAGACCAAAATCTTTGAAGTCATCCTTGATTTCTCTCTTCCACTCATTTATCATACACAGAACTCAGAATAAAGCCTGTCAACACAGTCTCTAAAGAGTAGTCAGCATTTAACAGTTGACACTTTCGATTTTAAAACACTGGGCCAAAACAACATCATCTCGCTCAAAGACTTAGTGTTTCCATTCCCAGTCTTCCTCATCTCTTCAATCAGTAGTGTGAATCAGTGGTAAAATGAGTTCACACCACAATTCTATTCAAAACATTTTAGTGACTTCCAATCTCATTTAAACCCCAATAGCACTAGATACACAAACTGGCCTACTGTTATTTTTATGATCCTATTTTGTATTCTCCCCCTTGTTCATTCTGTTACAGTTTTGTTCATTTTTTTTTTTTTTTGGTTTATGGGTCACACCTGGCAGCGCTCAGTGGCCACTCCTGGCTCCACACTCAGAAATCGCTCCTGGCAGGCTCAGGGGACCATATGGGATGCCAGGATTCAAACCAATGACCTTCTGCATGAAAGGCAAATGCCTTACCTCCATGCTATCTCTCTGGCCCCCAGTTTTGTTCATTCTACTCCAATCACATTGTCCATATTTCACTTTCTTTCATATTCTTGATATTGTATATACCTCTAGATTCTTACCTTTACACTTATACTTCTGCCTAGAATACAAATAGTAAATGGCTTAGTTCCTCATCTAATCCCTCCAAATGCATTTTCTCCATGATTGTAGTCCAGATTGAATTTGGTGCTAACAAAATTGCACACATTAAATATAAACTTAGCAATTGAGGTATTTGTGTTTCTCTTTCTAGGGCAAGAGAATATATGTATTCTGTATTAAAATTATATTTGACTTCAAATCATCACATAATATAAAGAAATCATAATGCAATTTGTAAAGGAATATAAATTCATTTAAGGTATACACTCATAAATTTAATAAATGCAAATAATTAATATAATTCATAATATGTTTCTCTAATAAAAAGGATGATTTATGGGTTTATGCTAAAAACTGTAACATGTTGTTTACTTTGTTTAAAAATTCCATTTAAGAAGATCTTTAAAGAAATGCAAATGGATATATTTTTGTCGCTATACCCTAGGACTAGAAACTGATGAACATGAGCATACTAGTATTTATAAAAACAAATCACTTATTTTGTCATCATTATGTATATGTGTTTACATACCTTAGATGAATCATTTGAAAATTAATGTTAACAAGGATTAAAACATTGGCTGCTCAACTGCATAACTTAGGAGATATTGTTTCTTAGAGAAACATGCTTAATTTTCATATTCTGTTAGTAACATTTAAATATAAAAAGAACTTCACAAACTATAATTTTCTTTGCTAAGTTAAAATGTCGATCTTTTACCTTTCAAAATGTTATTGATGAAATACCATACTCACTCTTTCAGTGAGCCTATGAGGCAACATCTTCAGGTCCAGGAATTTTTTTTCCATGTTATATACATTAAAACAAAGTATGTGGGGTTGGACAATTAATAATTTGATAGCTAGGGACATAACTTAATTTGGAAACCTTCATACATTACAAAAGCTTGAATTTTATACCTGTGACCACATGTTCTCTTCCAGCACCAGTGACTGTGGTCTTGGGAAACATCCCATCCCTGCCCCATCATCATACCAGCAGTGGTGGCCCCCACAACAACAACAACAAAAAGATAAAAGAGTTTGTATTATGAGTCTTGTGGTAAAATTTTACTGCCAAGGAAATGCTCCTTAGAAAGGCAACTTAATGATGAAGTGGAAAATACATGGGCTTTGAAGTGAAAATAAAACAAAAAAACTAACAAACAAAACCCTGGGGCTGAGTGTCTAATTCAGTTTATTCTTCACAACTGTGTGGTCTTCGATGGGCTCTCAAATTTCTTTGAATCTGACTTTGCTAAATTCTAAAGAAATCTACACTCCAAGAAGGCTGATATTAAAGTAATGGGCACTAAATTCCAGTTGACTAGATTTTAATTCTCACTGGTTGTGTAATTTTGGAGAAAATTGATTAAACTCAGCTATATACTTTATGTGTAAAATAAGTATAACAGTATTACTTGTTTCTCATTTGTCTAACAAGTGAAAGCATTTAAAATAGTGCCTATCACAGAGTGTATTTTAAATAGAGGACAGCTATAATTATTACATCTAAATACTTTCTTATTACTCTCATTGTTGTCTATAAAAGGGAGAACAACCCACATGGAGTATCAAGTTACATTATACATTAAATCACTCATAATTGTATATAGTAAATTCTAAATAAATGTGAACTACTATCAATAAAATTCCTGGCAAGTATCCTGTGAAGACCCTAAGATATTATATATATATACATAAATACATGTATATAAAATGCTCAGTATATATAAACAGAAAAAATACCCAATAAACATCAGCATTAAATAGAAAATATATTGTTTTTCCATTAACTTAAATTTGAAGATCTAAAAAAATGGTAAAAATAGATTGTCACTAGTTAAAAGATATTCTTTTTAGTTTTACTATAATGACACTTTTTTTTTACTTTTGAACATCAGACATTTTCTGACCCAGGTCAGAAATATTTTTTATTTTATAATAATAATTTTTATTTTGACCAAAATGGATTACATATCTTTCAGAGTAATATTTTAAGTACATATTGACATTGAATCAAGGGAATTCCCACCACCAAAGTTGTCCTCCCTCCACCCTTGTTCCCAGCATGCATCCCATATCCACCTCCCTTACCCCCCAGGCTGCTAGTATAAGTGGTCCCCTCTGTGTCTAGCTTGTTGTAGATTGGGTATTGATTCTGTTGTCGTTGACTTTGGATTTGGTGTTTAAGTCCAATCATTTTTATTACTACTTAGTGATCATACAACTGTTTGGTCTTGTTACCCTCCATTATTTCCCCCTCAATTTGAAAGGTTGAACAGATGGTTCAAGTTATGTGATTCTGTTTAAAGAAAAGAAAAGAAAAATAAAATTGAATAAAATATAAACAAGCAAAAATGGGCGGAGTCCTAGAGGCTATAAATATCAATTTGAGAGAAGAAGAGAAACAGGGAGAAAAACACAACAATATAGAAGGAAAACTCAAACAAAAAAAATCTGAGAAGCACTACAGCAATAAATACAACCACCACACAATAACCACGGTCCTGAAATAAAAACAAAACAAAGCACAAAAAAAAAAGAAAAAAGAAAACAACAACAACAATAACAAAACCAGAAAAAATTAATTTGTGCTTCTTTTTTTTTTCTGCATAGGCACAGTAAATATTGGGAAAAATAGAAAGGGAATTCTCTTGGCCTAAGAGATACAGGGTTTCTCCACCTTTGAAGTATACTGTCATGGGAATAACTACATACTCCATACATGTTCACTTACTCTCCAGAACAATAAGTTTTAATGCCTTACTTACTATATTTAAAATAACCTCTCAGCTTTTCTGTCCACCGGGGCTTTTGGATATAATGACACCTTTTAAGAACATTTCAGTCTTTGATCATGTTAATATCAGAGAAAACCATTTAAATATTTAGAGGATTACCTATTCGCTGAAGAGTGAAGTTAACTTATCATGCTAATGATCCTTCTTAATTCTTTCATCCTTCAACATGAGAGTCTTCTTGGTGAAAAAATGACTTTCTGTGGAGTATCTATCTTTCATGTGAAACTTTGGATGCTTGCTTCAGAAACAGCTCATTCCCTCATAGAACTTGGACCAACCAGAACCACATTATTTACTAGTGCCCCGTCAATACTGTTAAGATATCCACTATCCACTCCTTCAACAAATACTTCACCTGGTTTCTGCAAACATTTAACAGAAAAGGCTACACTTGGGACTGAAATTGTGAGTAATAAACCCCACGGGTCAGATCATGGGAGTGGGGGTGGTGCTGGCATAGTTCCAGACAATCTGTTTATTTTTATTTATTTTTTTTCTGTAGGAAAAGCATGTACCTCCCAGTACCACTGCTGCCAAAACTACTTATGCACTCACCTCATTTCTTGGCTGAGAGTTGTACTCCTCCATATACATGATTATCAACATTCTTTACACCAAACTGCCCTTAGAGCAGGGGACTTGGCAGACCTCAGCAGCAGTGTCAGCAACTTCTCACTCCTTGCATTTCAGTTACAGAAATGGAAGGCTTCAGAACCCAGAACTCTGGACATTTTGCACAACATCTGCTTCGCTCTGCAAGTGGTTTGGAGATAGACTTGGAGTGGGGCTGAATATCTGCAGGAATCATTTCCATCACTTATCTTCAGTCCCCAGGAGGCAGCAGACTTTAGCAGAAAGAATATTGATTTTGGAGTTAGTCAGGCCTGTGGTCCCATCTCAGTTATGTCCTCATTTATGTTTATTTGAGCTGATTGTTTAAATATTCTTAGGACCCATTTTTTACATCTATAAAATATCAGGTGATCTCACTCATCTGAGGTCTATATATAGACTTAGATATATATATATATATATATTTATATGTAAACAAAGGAATAGACAGTACTGAATAACAACGAAACCTTTGTCAAACATTGTGCAGGAAATGAAGAATTGGCCTAGAAGTCAAGGGACAGTAGGTTTTGGTCTTGGGCACTTTTGTGGTGGTGAGAAGCAATAACTGTAAATTATATCTTAAATGCTAATGCTATTATAACCATTTTACCTAACAGCAATAAAAATGTAGAGAGTTTTAAAACACATACACAAAAATAATTAAGACATGTTTCTTACAAAACTTGCAGCATTAATGCAAGAATCAAACTCTCAATAGGCTTTTTTCCCGAAATAGCTTATTTTATTTTCCAACTATTACTGAGTCTTTGTGAAATAAACCCTTTATAGCTCTCTTTGTTACCCAGAACAAAACTGTCTAGATACCGTAAGTGTTAGAATGTTGTGTCCACCTAACAGATTAAGTAAAATATGTAACTGATGATTGTACAAATTATCTTGTTTTTATAGATCATTACAATCTTTGTCATAATACTTATAGGTTTATTATAATAGAGTTTAGGGTGCTAACATTATAATAGCTTTTTAACTCCAGAAGTCATACGCCTCACTTTGTCATTTTTCCTGCATTAATGAAAGCCGATGATGTCTGGCTATAATTGCTAGTGCTGTCTCCATTCTTCCCATCATCCCTGGATATCAAATTCTATTGTAGCAGTTGCTGCTGTCAAAGTCTGTCAGTAATGACCAGTGTTGATTCCTAAGGTGCTGTGGCTATCAGCTTTGCTGATATAATTGTCATCACTACCATTCATTTCTTGATGTTTCCTTAATCACAGTAACTCACGTATTCACAACTCCAATCAGAGAAGCCTTCCCTGTTTACAGTGACTACATGTCTAGCCTGGCTCTTGCTTTTAAGACTTTGTTGAAGAACTTGAAGCACATTGGTTTTTCAGAGGTTGGTCTAGTATTTTATGAGAGACACTACACAGACCAGATATCACTGTACATTCATGTCATGAAAATTTGCTTTATTTCTTTAATCTCCTTTCTTTATTCCTTTTTGAAGAATATACATACTGTTTTCTAGAAAGGGTGGTCTAGATGGCAATTCCACCAGCAGTGAATGAGAGTTCCTTTTTCACCATATCCTCGCCAGCACTGATTGTTCTTGTTCTTTGTGATGTGTGCTCATCTCTGTGATATGAAATGGTACCTCATTGTTGTTTTGATTTGCATCTCCCTGATGACTAGTGATGTGGAGCATTTTTAATGTGCTTTTTAGCCATCTGTACTTATTCTTTGAGGAAGTGTCTGGTCATTTTTTCTCCCCATTTTTAGATGGGGTTAGACTAAGTTTTTTCTTGTTAAGTTCTATCAATACCTTGTATATCTTAGATATTAGCTCCTTATCTCATGGGTATTGGGTGAATAATTTTTCCCCTTCCATGGATGGACTTTGTATCCTCGTCACTGTTTCCTATGAAGTGCAGAATTTTAATTTAATGTAGTTCAATTTTGTTGAAATAAAATATAAAATAAAAAGTGTAAAGTCCACGTGTTGTGTGAGTCCGACCTAGGCACCGTGTTTCTAACCCCTCAGATGGATGGATCTGATTAAGAAGGGTAGCAGCTGGGGCTGGAGAGATAGCATAGTGATAGGGCTTTTGCTTTGCATGCAGCCAACTGGGAGGGACCCAGCATTCTCAGCATTCCCAGCATCCCATATTGTCACCCAGCCTGCCATGGGTGATTTCTGAGTGCGGAGCCAGAAGAACCCCTGAGCTCCTCTGAGTGTGGTCCAGAAGCCAATCAATCAACCAATCAATCAATAAAACTTAAAAAAAAAAGAAGGGTAGCGGTGGAGAAATAATTCACAAACAGTCAAAGTTTAACCAGTCATCTCACTTTTATTGATAGCCTTGAGACTTTATGCTACCTACTTTCTTTGCAAGCAGCTTCTTTTGCTGCTTCTCCTCTCTGCCTTTTGTTGCTCATCCCTTGCAGCCCCCAGGCAGTCTCTTTTATTCTTTATTTAAAATAGCCTGCCCATCCCAGGTGTGGGCAGGTCTCATTGGCCAGGTGGAATTAACATCTCCAAAGAAAAGGTTATGTAAAAAGGTATTGGGGCAAATGGTTACACAATTTGTTTGTCTCTACTTCCAGTATTCCAGTATAGTGGTGTTTCCTCCTTGAAGATGTCTTTAGTCTCAATGTCATGGAGTGTTTTACCTATGTTTTCTTCTATATGCTTTATGGTTTGGGGTCTGATATCAAGGTCTTTAATCCATTTGTATTTGACTTTTGTACGGTGTTAGATAGAGGTCTGAGTTCACTTTTTTTTCCCATGTCATAGGACTTGTGTATGTTAAAGCATCCTTTTATCCCTAGAATGAATCCTACTTTGTCATATCATATGACCTTCTTGATAACCTGTTGGATTTGATTTGCTAGTATTTTGCTAAGAATCTTTGCATCTGTGTTCATCAAGTACATTGGTCTGTAATTCTTTTTTCGAATTGTCACTGTCTGCATTTGGTATCACCAAATGATGTTATTTTCAGAGAAATTGTTTGGGAGTTTTTTTATTTCTTCAATTTCCTGGAAAAGTCTGAAAAGGATTAGCAGTGGGCTCTCTTTGAAGATTTGAAAGAATCCATTAATAAGTACATTTTGGCCTAGACTTTTGGTTTTGAGAAGTCTTTTGATTATTACCATTTCAATTTCCTTGATATTGCTAGGTCTGTTTAGGTATTCTTTTTTTTTTTTTTTTTTTTTTTTTGGTTTTTGGGCCACACCCGTTTGACGCTCAGGGGTTACTCCTGGCTATGTGCTCAGAAATCGCCCCTGGCTTCGGGGGACCATATGGGACGCCTGGGGATCGAACCGCGGTCCTTCCTTGGCTAGCGCTTGCAAGGCAGACACCTTACCTCCAGCGCCACCTAGGTCTGTTTAGGTATTCTACATCATCTTAGTTAAATCCTGGGAGGTTATAGGAGTCCCATTTCTTCTAAGTTCTCTAGTTTTGTGTTATAAAGGTTCTGAAAGTAATCTTCGACTACCCTTTGAATTTCTGTAGTGTCTGTTGTGACATCCTCCTTTCATATCTGATTTGATTTATTAAGTTACTCTCTCTTTCCTTGTTAGTCTTGCTTATCTATCTTATTTTTTCAAAGAATCCACTCTTGCTTTCATTGATCTTTTGAATTGCTTTTGGGTGTCTAGTTCATTAGGTTTGATCTAAGTTTTATTATTTCTTTCTGCCGTCTGCTCTCAGTTCATTTTGTTGATCATTTTCCATTTTCTTAATCTGTGTCATTGTTATTTTTTCCTTTCTTCTTTCCTGATGATTGCTTGAAAGCAATACATTTTCCTCTTAATATAGTTTTTGTTGTTTCCCACAAGTTCTGATAATTCGTGTTTTTATTCTCATTTGTTTCCAGGAATCATTGGTTTTTCTTTTTTTATTTCCACTTTGACCCACTTGTGAATGAAACAGTAGTGAGCTGTTTAATTCCCAGGATTAAAGTTATTTCTCCATTTCTGTTCATATTTCACTTCTATTTTAAGTGTACCATAGTCTGAGAAGATAGTTGATATAATTTATTTTTTATGTATGTATTTTATTTTTTATGAAAAACTTCACAAATTTGCATGTTATCCTTTCACAGGGGCCATGTTAATCTTCTCTGTATCATTCCAATTTTAGTATACGTGATATTTATTTTTTTAAATTTAAGTTACTTTATTAAGAGAGCATGTATTTCATACTTTGATATAGTTGATCTTAATACATTTGTTTCCAAATAAATGAGAACAAAATTGTTTAAAAAGGAATATAAAGGGGAAAATAAGAAAGAAGAGGAGGGGAGAAAAAGAAGTACACCAACAAGGAAATTTGTGAAAAATATTGTATGAGGTCATTAAGTCATTGTCAGAAGTTTGGGTAAGCTATTTTGCTAGCTGATCATTCTGTTACTGTTCTGTACTGATCTGTTACTATTGCTAATACTGTGGCTTTTATGGGTGTGGTTGTGGCTGCCAGTTTTCCAGGTTGTATAGGATAAAAGGGGGAGGATAATCACACTAACTCAAAAAGCCTCTGACCTGCTGACACCATGACACCTCAATGACTCTCTGCAGAGATATGGTAAGATTGGTATCTCTGCAGAGAGTCACAGAGGTGTGGTTAAGTAGGGCCATTGGCAAATGGTGATTATGGCTGATAGATGCAACAATCATGACTTTAGTAGGTTAGAGTCTTGGCCTGCACATTTCTTTCAAGATTTCCAGCTTTTAGCTGTGTGGCTGGTATATCAAGGATTTTTCATGACTTGGTTTGCAACTTTTTGAGAACAGAGTGAGTTTGTAGAGCTGGCTCAGAACAAATGTGGCAAATGCATTTGTTGGTGTGGTTACGGATGCTAGTTCTCCTGAAATATGAGATGTCTGGGGAAGAATGCTCACAATTACACCAAATGAGTCCTGTGATATCAGCCCAAATATCACCATACCTGGAGTTTGGTTAGATTAGTATCTCATAAAAAGTTATAACTTAAGACAATTTCTATACTATTGATTTTATGGAGGCAGGTTTTGTATGTCTTGTGACACAGCATGTGCTCAATCTTGGAGAATGTACCACATGCATTGTAGAAAAATATGTATTTATATTTTGGGGGATAAAAGTCCTACATATACTTATCTACTAAGCCCTTCTCCTCTATTGCTTTCTTCAAAGTCAATATATCCTTGTTGAATTTTAGCCTGATTTATCAATCGAGAGGTGACAGAGCAGTATTGAAGTCTCCAACTACTACTGTATTGCTATTGTTGTCTATTAACAGTTGTTATAAGTATTTTGCTGGTCCTCATTGGGCACATATATGTTTAAGAGTGTAATTTATTCCTGATGTACGTATACTTTAATCATTAAAAATTAAGATAAAAATCATTAAGGGATCATCAATGATCCCCTCCCTGATCATTAGACAATTATTTTTGTCTCCTATAATATGATTAAGCCTGGAGTCTATATCATCTGATATATGGCCAGCCTAGTCTTTTTTAGGTAGTTGTTTGCTTGAAGGATTGTATTCTAATGTTTAACTTTGTCTGTGTTTTCTCTGACTATTATGATGTGCTTCTTATTGATAGCCGAATGTTGAATTCAATATTCTGATCCATTTTGCCACTCTATGTCTTTGAATTGGTGCATTTAGTTCATTGACATTGAGAGACGTGGTTGTCGTAAATTTTTTGCCATATTTTTGTAGAAATCTTATGTGTTTATGTGGCTTATCTTGCTTTACCATACCCCTGTTCAGTTGGTTTTGTATCTGTAAAGTTCCTAAGCTGTTGTTTGTCTGTGAAGCTGTGTATCCTCCCTCAAACCTGAAAGAGAGTCTGGCTGGTTGAAGTATTCTTGGTGAGGCACACATTTTATTGAGTTTTTTTTTTTACTCTATCCCACCACTGCATTTGGGCCTAAAGAGCTCTTTGGAATAAATCTGCTTTAAATCTAAAAGATGCTACTTTTTATTTTTTTTTCTTTAAGCTCTGGTAACTTTTCAACAATGATATTTTTGACTGTTGACCCTTCATAGCATTTTTTTTCCTGGTTCTCTGTGACCCCAATGATTCTTACACTGTTTTTGCTGAATTTTACCCTAAAATTCTATTGTTGTCTGCTTGATTTTATCTATCTTGTGATTATTTGTTTTAAGAATCTTTTCCATCTTCTGTTATTGTCTAGAGGTGTTATGTAACTCATCTTTGAGCCCACTAATTCAGAATCAGTTGTTAGTCCAATGGTGGTACCTTCCAGTGAGCTTTTTATTTCACCTACCAAATTTTTCAGTTCTGTGACTTCTTTTTGAGGATTTCTTATTTTCACTTTCATATCCTTTTGAGTCTTATTGGCTATCTATTCCAAGATTTCTTGTAGTTTCTTGAATACATCCAAATTTCCTCTCTAAAGTCCTCCTCAGAGAGGCTATACAGGTGAATGGTACTAGTTGGAATTTAGAACTACCATCTTCATTTACTACATGTAGTGAGGTTTTGCATTGCTTTCCTATTGTAAACTTTTCATTGTGATGGTGTTTCTTTTGTGTTGTGGTGTGTTTCATTGACTAGAAGAAATGTGGGGGCCATGGAGCAAAGCTTAGTGACCACATTATTTTTCAGGGTACACTGACCTAGGATAAAAATGACTTATGAGTCAAAAGAGGACCCCACTGCCAGTCTGTCTTTATGCCTCTATTTCATGGGACTATGGCTGAATGAGGCACATATTTTTATTAATGAAACCTACTGTGTCAATTCACCATTGAAATTAAATTCTGAAAGTGTCTCTTTTAGTCATAATAGGTTTTGAAGTGAATAAATTTATTTACCAATTTTATATGCATTTAATATTTATAAAGTTAAAAGAAAGCTAATTATCCTCTAGTCTGAAGTAGACAATAAATACATTTTTCTTATTAATTTATGTTGTTGAACCATAGTTTTACAGTAGTAATGAGAAATAATTGTTCTATGCATGGAGTGCTATTACTCCAATTGCTCCATCAGGATGTCAGTTTTTCAACATTGTCCTATAGTTCCTTCTTCCACTTCACTCAGCCTCCTCAGTTAACAATTTTATCATTTAGATGTTAGGGTTTATTGAGAAGGAATAAATATTTACCTATTTTATAGATTTGTATCCCTGAGATAATACTGAGTTCTAAGGAATTTGCTAATATATAAAAATAATTTAAGGTAGAAATATTACATTTGGTCTTTGTCATGGCATGAGAGATTAGAAGATAAGCAAAAAAGCTAAATATATATAAAAGAAAATTTATTTTGACAGTGTGTTACAAAATAACATTTTTCACTTTATTTTAAAAGCTTCTATTTCTTAAATAGCTCCAATATTGAATAAAAGAATGTGATTTCTCACTAACTAAATTCAATGAATTGTTTTTCTACACATGCCATTTCTGACCATACCTTTTCAAACTGAATTTTGAAAAATCTTCAGATAAAACTGTCTATTTCTTTATGTACTTGCAGAAAATTATATGACTTACTACCTTAACCTCTTCATAAATTGAGGAAAGTCATTCTTTATACACATTTATTGTTGGCATCCTGCCAGTCCTAATATTGCATAGATTACTTTACCCATGGGGCACATCCTTTTTCCTTTCTTTTTCTCAATCAATGTCTGATTGCCTTCCCTGTAACCTTATTCTTGACTCTGCCCTAAACCAGGACCTAAAATTTCCTTCTGCTTCTAGACAAATTCTAGTTTTTTTTGAAATATGATTTTAGAGAAAGCTATTCTTTAACTATAAGCACTAAAGAAAAAAGTATTTTTCTAATTAAAATAATTTTATTTGTTGGCTAATTCTTGATGTATTTGGGATTGACTCATGCCTGTACTCGTCATTTCCTGTTTATAGCACATAATCTGAGATGATCTATAAAATGTTCATGGCTAGTTAGCTTCCCTTTCCTTCTTGAATTTTGTGAGCATCCATAGAGATTATTGTTATGTGTCAGTGAATAAAACAGTCTCTCATTGAATTATCTGGAATTGTGAGTGAGCGAGCATGTAAAAATATTGTTAGTCCTTTAGCAGGAAACGAAGATGGAGGGTTCTGCTTCTCACTTATCACTAGTCAAAAGGAATTACAATTCTCAGAAGCAAATTGAAAATTGAGGAGGAAAATATATTTTAAAATGTACAAGTTCTCCAGGTGCTGAAGGGATTGAGCACATCAGATCTGACGGATGTATCAACATTGACATTTGTGAAAATATGCATGAAGAAATATGCATTGATTTTAAACTGCATGCCACAAAAGTCTGAAAAATAATGCATGATTTTCCATTTTCTAAGTTAGATGGAAAAACATGTGTTTTGCTCACAATTTTGTCTAAGGGAAATGTGAACTCACAGCCAATTGCATTCACATGCAGGCCCTTTTTCCGAGATTACTTTCAAATGTAAGCATATGTTGTTCTGTTAGGAAAAAAAAATAAGAAAGTGAGCTTTTTACAATGTAAATTCCAAATATACAGGATTATGGGAAAGAATCATGTTGTTTAAAATAATGCATAGTTTTCCCTCTAGGTAGGATAATCAGGAAGGGGTGAAGAATAAGTGATTTTAACCCTTGAATGTTTTACATTACCTTGTGGTGTCTGCATCTGTGTCAGAACAATTTTCCTCTGTTGGGGTGTAGAGAGTCAAGCTCAATAACCACATTAGGAAGAATAATAGGCCAATGGCGCACGTGTTGACAGATGTTTCTTGCCCAGTGGAAAGAAGATAGAGGAAATTAGATGATGAATTTTAAGGACTGAAACATACGTTGTAGCTTTTCTAAATGGCCAAGTATTATGTTCTTCCGAAGGTCACCAAGTATGTGTTGGCTGCCTTTGGTGATGCTGAGAAGTCCTTAGAGTCTAAATAAATGAGCTCTGGACTTGCTCCCATGATGAACTGCTAACCAATTTGTCTTGACTGGCACTTGAATACAAAATTTAAAAAGAAGGTGTTCTGGTCTGCATTGTGTCTTGTGGAAGAGCCCTGAATGATTTATCTTCTCTCATTTTCTCCACTTTCCATGCTAAAATATTTTTACATGGTCAATAAATTATGAAGGCTGACATTAACAAGATGAACTGTGGATGAAAATATGTGAACCTGAATATTTATAAGAATGTGGAATTAATACGTTTTTTTCTCCAACTACTTTTGGACTTGGGGGATCTTTGTTAAGTGACTGTATCTAACTTAACTCAGATTAATTTAGAAAGCAGTCTTGGGGACTGATGAATCCATGGGTCATTAATAATGGAAAAGAGAGTGCTTAAGTACTTAGGACACTTTAGTGAAAAAAGGTGACATGTTTGGAACAACTAAGATAAGGCACTCTGACTCCCTTAGGGAAAACTTTTGGCATTGAAACACTGAACATAATGCTGACCAGAGAGCATACATGAGTTTGATGTGCCAGTGCTATTCACTTATCATCCAAAGGATCATATTAACAATTGGCAAAAGTTTCTGCCTGTTGATGTTGTGCATCATCCCAGTAGTAGAGGCATGTTTTAAGAAAAAAGAAAAGAGGCTTAATTTAGGCATATTGAAAAGAAACTGAAATATTCAACTTGGAGAAATTTATCTGACTTATTTCTAAAGGAAAAAAATGTTTTGAGAGAAAAGAATGTTATAAAAAGGCAATTAATAAACAAGACATTTATTATTTATTTATTTAGTGTTTTTTGGGGGGCCACACCTGGTGACGCTTAGGGGTTATTCCTGGCTATGCTCTCAGAAATCGCTCCTGGCTTGATGGACTATATGGGACACTGGGGGATTGAACCAAGGTCCATCCTAGGTTAACACCAGCAAGGCAGACACCTTGTGCCACAGCTCTGGCCCCTAAACCAGACTTTTATAGAGATAACATAAAAGAGCAGTGCAGAAGATAATGTTTTGAATTTTACTTATGGCCAGTGCTTTATGCTATACTTATTTTTCTCCATTAAAGTGCAAAACTGTATTGTGAGATATGTTTATCTCCAATTTGTTGTTTTGGGGATCTGTTTGGCACTTGTTGGAGGAGTACAAAACTATATGTTATGCCTCTGTAAGAGATGGCTCTGTTTTAAGTCTTTAAGCAGGCGATTTTTAAAATTCTTAAGAGAAAATAATTTCTCAGTGCGTAATACTATGCTGATATATATACCTAGATGTTCCATAATCAGTAATCTGAACACTCCATGTATTTTTTTGGCCTTGAAGGGGATACCTTAATAGAATTCCTGGAATCCATTAGGCTCTAAAGACTGACATTTTGTTTTAGATGCCAACTTCCTGAGCTCAAAGAACCTGACATGGCTAACACTTGGCATGTATAAGATGCTTGTGACCACATGAGCAGTGAAATAAGAGATGATGAAGCATATTTTTAGCAAAATATTTAGAGAAGTCCCATGGGCTAACTTTTGCTTTGGGCTGTTCATGTAAAAGTTGAAGATGTGCTAATAGGGACCACTGCCAAGGTCTATGACTGTTATTTAGCACTTTATTTTAAGAGTCTTAAACATCATCCAGAAGTATTTATTAATGCAAGTATGGGTGGGGCAAGATTGTGTGAGTGCTGAACAAACTTTGTAGATCTAAGGAGTAAATAATTTCAACCTTCAGCACATGATGAGGAATGAAAGCTGCTGTTATTCCCTATGACCCATTGGTCAAAATAGATCATGATTTGCTGAGCTCTTGCCACAACAAATTTAATCTATTTTAAAATCAATTTAAAAAATTAAGAATTTAGGGCTGGAGTTATAGCACAGTGGTAGGGCATTGCTTGGCATGTGGCCAACACAGGACTGACCCAGTTTGATTCCTGGCATCCTATCCCCCGAGTCTGACAGGAGCGATTTCTGAGCACAGAGCCAGGAGTAACCCCTGAGCACTGCCGGATGTGACCCAACCCCCCCAACTTAGAATTAATCTTATTCTATTTAGATTCTACATTATATACTAATTGAAATTAATTGAAAACAAATGAAAAATCACCTGGATGTTTATTAATAGAAGGGGCAAGCTAGTCAGGCTCAATGTAATATAGACTCTAGTCTTTTTTTCTATAAATTATGTATTGGGGGTTTAGTTTGGTGAGCTTTGTAGCGTGATATTTTTATTTTATTTTTTTCTTCTTTCTTTCTTTCTTTTTTTTTTTTATATTTCTTAACTTTAGTATGGATCTGCCAAACCTAGATTGACCCATAATGCTAAGAATGATTGCAGATATTACCCAGGGAAATTTTTTTAGTGGGGGGGGGGAGAAGGGTGGTGGTGCAGAGGTTTATAGGCAACCAACTTTGGTCAGGTCTCTGGAACCTCATGGTCTCCCATCTAAACCCCCACAACATTGCTACTGTTGCCCTGGAGACCCTAAGTACCGCCATTGTGGCCTGAGTTACTCCTAGTACTGCAGGTTCTGATCATCTAGGGCTAGTCTGGTTGGCCAAAATTCACGTGGAGAGGACCCCAGGTTCCTTGAGCACTGTGTAGAAAGGCACAGTTCCCCCCAAAAATGGGTGGTTTGTTCTGATTATTCCAATATTATTTTTTCCTGAGGAAAAAATGAGTTGTGGAAATTTAATTGTAAATTTTCTTTGCTTTCTTTCGGCAGAAGACAGGTTTCTTCCTCTTTCCTTTATCTATCTCTCTATCATCCATCTATCTATCTATCTATCTATCTATCTATCATCTATCTATCTATCTATCATTAAAAATTTAACTTTAAAAGGCAAGAAAACAATTCACAGCAAAGAACTGTCAGCAAAATATCTGCAAATTTTTCTTCTCTGCAAAAAGGCATCTTTTTAACTTAGGAGAAGTTAATGGTTTCAGCATACCCTAAGATTAATTACCACTATCTAATTAGACTATGTATTGCCGTGAAAAACATGGGAATGTCACAAACACTTAATCTTATAGGTGTCTTGGCTAAGGTTCAGATTTTTTTTTTTTAGTAACCAACAATGGCCAATAAAAAGCATATTGTCTTTACTTTGACTTTTGTTTTATTTATTTAATGATTCAATTCACCTATCGTAGATATTGACAAAGCACATATTGAAATATATGTAGTTGATTTTTGGTGAGCAAAAATTGAACACAAGCTAGATTTATTATTTTGCAATACTCAACTGCTAATTAAGCATAGAATGAAAGCCACAAATTAAAATAATTACATTGGAAAATTGTTATGTTGATTAAATAAAATGTGTAATTCCTTACACAGTGCTTGGCTTAGACAGGTACTAAATAAATCTTTAATATTTAATAAATTATAAATTTATAATAGCAGTTAATAAAGGAAATTTAGAATATTTATTTATTTCTAAGATAAACGAACTTATTCTTAAAAATATATGTTGGCACCAATGTTGATCTTATAGAAAAGAGCTTAAATAGCTTGGCATTTACTATATGATCACTATATGGAGATTTTAATTTTTTCAATGTTTATTACCCTGAGGTAGAAAATCATGTAAACTTGCAATGAATTGGAGGATATATGCACAGTAATGAATAAACTCTGAGGTAAGAATTAGATTTCTTATTTTATATATGGGTCACTGTTGCAAGTCAGCCCCTGAAGAGGTTGACTGATGGAGGGATGGAGGATGAGGTCTTTCTCCTCCAGCTCGAAGCACGCCTAGCCGACGGTTCTGAGGTGAAACGGCGGGTAAACAGCTCGCAGACAGTCAGGCTTGTGGAAATATTAGCTTTATTCGGTGGACAAGACTGAAGTCCAAAGACTCAGCATAAGTTCCAGCCAAAAGCCTCTCACCTTCCACAGACCCTTGTTTTTATCCCCCAGAATCAGGTACCACCCAATGGTGGAAGCAGAATCAGGTACCACCCTAGGGTGGGGGCACAATGCCAGGTCACACTCTAGGGTAGGGCACAATCACAGATCAGGGTACGGTCAGTAACATAATAATCCCCTAAAATATTTACATACACAACAGGTCGCCACCAGTGGTGAAATTTTTTAGCCTGTGGTATGGACTTTTCAGTGGGATGCTCTGGAGAGTAGTGTGGTACTTGGTGAGGGCTCAAGGGCCACAGTCAGCAGTTGTCAGGGAGCTATGTAGTGTGAGGGATTAAATTTAGGGCCTCATATACTCTAGGCATGTATCTATACCAAGTCATCTCCTCTGCCCAAAGTTTGAATTCTTAGATAAGCAGCTAACGTCCTGAAAATCTGATCAAGGCATTTAGGTGTCTCAGCTGTACTTAATCTGGAAAGATGAATGAACCTGTTTATACATACAGATTAGGGATATAAATTACATTAGAAAGGTGAAAAAAATCACTTCTCTTGGTCTACAGTGCTCATACATACCTCATAGCTGAAAGACCACCTTTATAGAGTAAAGATCAAAGCTCCACTAACATTTACAAAAATGAACGAATGCCTCCAATAAACCTATTACTTTTACTTTTTGTAATCACCCGCCTTCCCTCCCCCAAATAATTTATATAATTCTTAATTTTTCTATAGTAGGTAAGAAGGATATTTCTTGTTTTTCTTTATAAATAATAAAAATATCTTTAAGCACCATGATTACAAACATGTTTGTGGTTGGTTTTAAGTTATAAAAAAAGAACAACCCCCCTTCATCAGTGCAATCTATCTACCAATGCCCCCCCATCTCCCTCCTTTTTCACTTCCCGTCTATATTCGAGACAGCCATTCTAATTTCTCTCTCACGACCATTGCCATGATAGTTATGTAGTTATTTCTCTAACTGAACTTCTTTCTACTTTCCTTTTTTCAATATCCACATTAACAGGTAGGACATAACAGAGTAATGATCTTGAAGTAAATTAGCTTTAGGTATATGCAACTGGAATTGTGATTTATTATATCTTTATGAGACCTTTCTGTTTATGTTTTACTTTGGCTACTATAAAGTTAGTAGCTCTTGCCTAACATAATAATTCCATGTTAGAAAAAGGCAAACTTAGAACTAACTTGATGTGAAATAGTTTTATATTTACTGTTAATATTTTCCAGAGAATGAGGTATAGCTGGATAAAATTGATAACAAAACCTGCTATTGGAAGCAGTTCCTGGTAATTTTGAAAGATGTCTACAATTTTTTAACACTTCTCTTGAAGAGGTGATGTCTTAATTCTTCTTAGTAACCTGAGCAAGATTTAGTGTCTTTCTTGATGAATCATATAACAGAGGACAGGATGTGAGACTTCTGAGTTAAGGTTAATAATAGCCCCATCTCTTCTGATAGTTTTTCTTGGAATTCTAGCTGTTGGAACGTAAGCTACCACGTAGCAATTCTGGCTATCCTGAGGCTGCCTTGTGGAGAGCCTGCATGGAGTGATGACATATGGAGAGAGAAACAGGTCCAGTGCCTCCACTCACCAGATGTTTAGCCCAAGCACTACTAGAGAGGCAGTTTGAAAGGCGATCCAAAAACTCTAGTCCTTGTCTGTCTTCAACTCCACAACAGACTCACAGCAAATGTTGCTTAGATAAAGCTTCTTAAATCCAAGATTCATTACCAGAATAAATGTTATTTTTTTCTTCCTTTTTTTTTGGTATGCTGTTAGGTAGCAAAAGAAAGCAATACACACAAGTATTTTAACCCAATATACTAGGGCAGGTTAGCTTATATTCTCATTTCATCAATGAGGAAATTATGATGTAAAATAATGAAATGGACTGTGTGCTAGCACAGTCGAGGTGTCCCTTTACACCAAGGAAGACACTGAGAATCAGAATACAGATGACTCACAACTGTTTTGGAGCCTGTCAGAGGTAGCACTGAGACTTTTCTTTGGTTCCTTTTCTAGAAATTAGATGTATAGGAGCCCCGGTCCCATACTATAAAGGCCTGCTTTTCTTCCAAAGAACTGGAATTGCTTTTCTTCCAAAGAACTGGAATTTTCTAAGTTGGATTTTATATTCAGGTCATATTGATCTAAAAATGTCATAGAAATTGTAGAAAAATTAGATTACTTTTGATTACAGAAAGATTTAGTTTCGAATCAACTTGCTGGTTGGATGTTCACTCTTATGAACTTCTTTGAGTCAACTCACCATCATCAACAAAATGGGGGTCAAAGGCATTCTTTATGAATATGATTAAGAAAAGTTGCTATAGACTGACACAAAGTAAGTACTCAGAAGTTTTATTTCATAGAGAATCTCCTAAATTAAGTTTATTATCATCATGACCACTTAAATTTTTCCAAGAGAATCTAAAATGATAAAAAGTGCTGTTATAAAAAAATAAATGTGAGCTTTAGTCACAGTCCTCACAGTCAGCACCTGAAGTAAAAAAATATGTGGAGTGGTTAAGTAATGTGCCAGGGTAAATTGGGATTTGAATCTTGGCAGAACAGGAGAAGAGAAAAAAATTATCTCTAGCGCTATGGTAAAAATATATTTTGTTACTATTTGACCTCCCCTTAAGGCCCCTTTAGGGGAATAAAAGTAAGCGTAATATGCCTAATAACAGCCAAGTTCTCCAACAAGCCAGATCATTTCCCAACCTTGCTGGAAAGTGTATCAATTTCTATGTAATTTAATCTAATGTTAATGTTGCTTAAGAGAAGGTCTCTCTGGGATGTCTGGGATTCATTGTATAAGGTCTTCAGTATAATTTTCATGATCCAGATAACGTCTCCTAATCTGAAATATGAATGTTCTAATGATGCAGTGAAGCAAAGTAGGATAAAACTCTACATTCAGGACTTCAGACTTATGGTAAATATGAAATGTCTGTTAATATTGCTCTCTATTTTTAGAAATAAAGTTAAAGAACTACAGCTGGGGCTGGCAAGGTGGCGTTAGAGGTAAGGTGTCTGCCTTACAAGCACTAGCCAAGGAAGGACCGCAGTTCGATCCCCCAGCATTCCATATGGTCCCCCCAAGCCAGGGGCAATTTCTGAGCGCTTAGCCAGGAGTAACCTTTGAGCATCAAATGGGTGTGGCCTGAAAAACAAAAACAAAAAAAAGTATTACAGCTTATTTGTTTTGATAATAAATAGGCTTCTCTTGAAAACTCTAGCCAACCAGGACAGCACTTCATTGTCAGGATCCAAGGATGTGATACTGCTTGATGACTGGGGTGCTAGGGACCACATGAGTCTTTCTCAATGGTTGCTAGATGAGTGTCCAGGAATATATTCAGTGATAACTAGGGTACTATATGGTTCTGGGCATCAATCCTGGTTGGTACAAGCAAGTCATGCATCCCTGTTTCCTATGCTACCACCCTGACTTCAAATTTTTTATTTTTTATTATTAGTCTATTTGGTTTAATAATAGTATAGGTCCTATAAACTATATTAATAATATTCATGTATTTACTTACTTATGTTAACAAGTAATAAAATATAAAGATGTAAAAGTGTTTAAATTATGGAAGTTGAAATTTTATGAATTTTTCTGTGTCCAGAATAGTCTTACATTAAACATTATAATGAGATATTAAATAAAACCATATAGTATTACATATACATATAGTAAATATATTAGATGAAGAAAAGTAAAATGTGAAGAAAATGTTTTATGGGTGAGAACTTAAGCATATTTTTGTAACTAGAGATGTGATCCACATGGTAGAATACATCTCTACCATATCTGAAAGCTTGTGTTTGATCCCTAGCACTGCTTGTTTTCTGAACACTTTTGAATTTGATTCCTATTAAACATTTAAATAAAAAATTAATTAAAAATTGAAAAATAACTTTAAAATGGAGGAGATATCCCAAAGAAATGGAGCATAGAATTTGATACTCTATGTGAAAAAGACTGGACAGCCTTGGTTTCCATCTACAGCATTGCAAAATCCCTGGAGTACTTCCAGGATCAACTCCTGAGAACTGAGACAAGAGTAGCCTGGGTGCCACAGAGCATGACCCCAGAATCAAAAAAAAAAAAAAAAAAGAAAGAAAAACAATAAAAATAAATACAATTAATAGTGTGTTTGATACAATTGAAGAGAGAAAATTTTGTATAAAAATATATCCAGGGGCCGGGCGGTGGCGCTGGAGGTAAGGTTCCTGCC
The DNA here is from genome assembly GCF_024139225.1 of Suncus etruscus. Classification (NCBI taxonomy): domain Eukaryota; kingdom Metazoa; phylum Chordata; class Mammalia; order Eulipotyphla; family Soricidae; genus Suncus; species Suncus etruscus. The sequence continues at coordinate 27,838,834 of NC_064851.1, read as the reverse complement.
TTGCCTGCGCTAACCTAGGACGGACCGCGGTTCGATCCCCCGGCGTCCCATATGGTCCCCCAAGAAGCCAGGAGCAACTTCTGAGCGCATAGCCAGGAGCGTCACAGGGTGTGGCCCAAAAACCAAAAAAAAAAAAAATATATCCAGAAAGAAAATATGCACATTTTATTTATAATTTTAATGGCTGTCTTATTTTTAATATGCACACCCAAATTTACACTTATAGAAAATGAAAAATGCCTTTGGATTTACCCAAACATCACAAGTTTTAATTTTTATTATTTTTTGCTTGAAAAAATATAATTCTTGTCAGTTTCAAAACTAACATCTTTATATCATCTCATAAAATTATGGAATCTATACTTTTTTGATCTACTTTTATTTATTTATTTTCCATCTTCTTAAAAACTACCATATTGAGGGGCCGGAGCGATAGTGCAGTGATAGGGCATTTGCCTTGCATGTGGCTGACCCAGGATGGATCTCGTTTTGATCCCTGGCGTCCCATATGATCTCCCAAGCCAGGAGTGATTTCTGAGTGCATATCCAGGAGTAACCCCTGAGCATCACGGGATGTGGCCCCCAAAAACAAACAAACAAAAAAAAAACCCTTACCATATTCATATACCAGACTACCCTCATTTTAATAGTTAAAAACAAAATATAACTGTTCTCTCTCTCTCTCTCTCTCTCTCTCTCTCTCTCTCTCTCTCTCTCTCTCTCTCTCTTTCTCTTTCCAGTTGAAGAATCTAGACAGTCCAAAGTTAGGGTCTTTATTTACTGTTTCTCAGAAGGTTGAAGTCAAGTTGTCAATTCAACTCTTTTGTTTTGTGAAAATTCACATAATCATTTTCCAAGATTGTTCAATATGTTGGCAGAACTTTTTTTTTTAAGCACTATGATTACAAACATGTTTGCAGTTGGGTTACAGTCATAAAAAAAGTACACCCCCCCTCACCAGTTCAACCTTCCCACCACTCCTGCCACCTATCTCCCTCTTTCCCCACTCCCTGCCTGTCTTCATAATAGGCATTCTATTTCTCTCACTCACTACTACTATCATGATAGTTGTGGGTATAGTTATTTCTCTAACTGCATTCACCATTCTTTGTGGTTCTGTTGGCATAACTTAGTGTTAGGGGTTATTGTTTTTAGGTTCCCATTTTATTGGTGAATGTTGGCTAAGGGTCACTCTAGTTCCTGGAGGTTGTCTTTTGTCACTTGTCATTTCTCTCTATACCCTCAGATCCTTGAATTTCTCTGGCTTCCTCTAACTTTGATCCATAGGTCTAGCTTGAAGTCTTTGATAATCTCCTTAAGATCAACTTCTTGGGGGCTGAAATTATAGTACAGCGGTAGGGCATTTTCCTTGCATGCAGATTACCTGGAACAGTTCCATATGGTCTGCTGAGCCTGTTAGAAGCAATTTATGAGCTCAGAGAGCTAGAGCAACCTCTGAATGCCACTGAGTATGGCCCCAAAAAACAAACAAACAAAAAAAAAACAGAGAAACTTATTGGGCATAATATATTAGCAAAATCTCTTCACAGCAGTAACAAAATTAATTTTGGTTGAATAATGGCAATTTTTTTCTTTGGTGGGGCATCATAGAATTCTGTCTACCTTATAATCTGTTTAAAATAGTTTTAGAGGGGCTGGAGCAGTGGTGCAAGCGGGAAGGTGTCTGTCTTGCCCACACTAGCCTAGGACAGACTGTAGTTTGATCCTCCTGCGATCCAAATGGTCTCCCAAGCCAGGGTGATTTCTGAGTATATAGCCAGGTGTGGCAGAAAAACCCAAAAAAAGCTTTTAGAAAGAAAAATTATTAATAGTAAGGCATCAAGGCATTTTCTTGTTTTAAAATATTTATAGTGGGGGCCAGAGAGATAACACATAGGTAAGATACTTGTTTTGCAAGTAACAGACCCAGGTTCAACAGTCAGACTGCACGCAGTCTCACCAAGAGTGATACCTGAGCACAAAGTCAGTAATAAATATTAAGGTCTACAAAGTATGGTCTCAAACCAAACAACAAATAAGCAAACATTTTAGTAGAAATGGTTGCTTTGCTAAATGTACTGTGTTGACAGTAATTTTCTCTGTTTGAAAGCATCATTCTATTTTTCTATGACTAATTGTCTATAGGTTTGCTGTCAGTTGAAGTAGTTTTGTTTTGTTTTGTTTGGGGTCACACTCAGCTTTGCTCAGGGCTTTCTCTTGAATCTGCTCAATATTACTTCCAGCAATGCTCCAGCGACCATGTAGTGATGATAATTGAACCTGGGTGTGCCATATGCCAGCAAGCAGCCTATCCACTATACTCTTGCACCAGATCCTGTCGGTTGAAATTTTAATCTTTGTAGTAAAGTTGTCCTTTTTTATTATCATTATTATTATTGTTGTTGTTGTTATTGTTATTGTTTTGTTTTTTGGGCCATACCTGGTGAGACTCAGGGGTTACTCCTGGATATGTGCTCAGATATCACTCCTGGCTTGGGGGACCATATGGGACACTGGGGATCAAACTGAGGTCCGTGCTAGATCAGCTCTGTGCAAGGCAAACACCCTACCATTGCACTATCTCTCCAGCCCCTAAAGTTGTCCTTTATAATATTTTGTTTTTATTTACATTATTTTTGGTTTTCTATGTTCTGCAATTTCACTAAGGTCTATCAGTTATAGATTAGCTTTATACATTTGGTTTGCTATTTTTCCTGATCCTAGAAATTCATATATTTTAGTAAATTTGAAAAATTATCAGCTATTATCTACTTGAAAACTGTTCCTTTTTACTTTTTATTTTTTTGGCGAGGGAGCTGGATGCCTGGTGGTGCTCAGGGCTTATTCTGACTGATCATTTCTGGTGGATCTCAGGACTATACTTGGTACCAAGGATCAGATTCTGGTCTGGAGTGTGCAAGTCAGGTACCCTATGTGCTCTACTGTCTCTTTAGTCCCTGTCTTTGATTTTATTTTTATCAAAGATCTATTAAACTATATTATGCCCTCTTTGGTTTCTCCCATTTCTCTTTTTTCTGTTTTAAAAATCATCATTTTTTCCTCACTGGTTTAAATTCTGAATAATTTCATTTATATCATTTTAGTATAGTTGTTTAATATGTCTAATGATAAAACATTGTCTTTAATTTCAATGAAATTTTGTTTACAATAATTTTATTTTGTTATGTTTTAGAGCTGCTTAGTATTTTAAAAACTATTGTCACTTTTTTATTTTATGTCTTAATTTAACATAATTTACTATCATTTGACAACTTATGTAGTAATAAGTTTTTAAGCAAAATTATTAGTAGTAGTGTAATATTTACACTGTCTCAAATTATATTCTAACAAAATATGTTAATTATAAAGGAGAAGAAAAGGCCTAACCTGGATCTCACCAACACATGCTGTTGCTTAATTATTGTAATCTACCTTTTGAGAGCTATCAAGCTCTAACATTTTAACATAATATTTTAAGCAACTAGCAATCAACAGGTAAGTCATCAAAAAAAAGTTGTATCTTAAAAGATAGAGTGCACAGTTCATTGAGAAACTCATAAAAACATTCCTCAAAAAGAATCATATTTGTAATACAGTCATACTAAGAGGGCTCCATAATAGATAATGTCTATGTCATTAAAGCAAAATCTTCCTTTGTTATTTATCTATCTTTCTTTCCCCATCTTCAATCTTTATTAATTCAGAAAAAGCCTAATATCAGTGAGAAATAAAAAAAGAGAAGTCAAATTGTCCTTACCTACTGGGGACTTCTGAATTTAAATAAATACCACACTGGGGTGGTAAAATGGGGTTATATTTTTTGAACCTTTAAAACTAAGATTATCCATTAATTAATTAATTTAGTCCTATAAGCATTCCTGGAAAAATTCTGCTAAGATTTTATTCTAACAGTGACAAAGAAATAACCCACAGGATAAATATAAAGGAATGCCAGGGAATTAAAGAATGTAATTTTATTTATTTTTGTTTTATATATTTTTCTGAAGGCATTTTATTGAGCCCATTGATATTAAGAAATTTATCTACCAGCTCTCCTAGGTAATGTGTCAGTTAGTTTGCAAATTAGAATGATGTCCAGTCTATGTATTTATTCTTTAATAATAATCCTGGAAAGATAAAGAAAGGAAGATAATGGAATATGTTACATATTTTCACAATTAGAAAATCTACATTCTGAAAATTATTACAAGGGTGTCTTTCATTTTTCTTAAAACCCATAGATGAGTGAGACCATTCTGCGTTTTTCTCTCTCTCTCTGACTTATTTCACTCAGCATAATAGCTGGAAGTTCCAGCTCACCTCAGGAAGCTCACCACAAAGAGTGATGAGTTTAGTTAGAGAAATAACTACATTTTGAACTGTCCTAATATTGAGAATGTATGAGGGAAATGTAGAGCCTGTTTAGGGTACAGGCGTGGGTTGGGTGGGGAGGAGGGAGATTTGGGACTTGGGTGATGGGAATGTTGCACTGGTGATGGGTGGCGTTCCTTTTATGACTGAAACCCAAACACAATCATGTATGTAATCAAGGTGTTTAAATAAAAAAAAATTAAAAAAAAAAAAAAGAAAATCTACATTCATAATTTTGCTACTCAAAGAATAAATATACCCAAAGTGCTGTATCCACAAAATCTTCAAGAAAGACATGGTATGTCTTGGCTGGGCTGGATATGGAATTCCCCTGGAATTCAGGCCAAGACTTGGAGAGGCCCATATTTCCCTGAGGAGGCAATACTCACAGAGAGAGCAGATGGTTTCCCAAGTAAAACCTAAAGAAAAAGAAAAAGTTCCCCAAATAGAACTGGCTCTTAGATTTTTTGGCAAAAAAAGGATGTTATTTCACTAGTAGAGTGAAAACATCCCACCCCACAAATCCAACTTACACACACACACACACACACACACACACACACACACACACACACACACACACACACACACACCCCATCTTCTCCACAATGAACATATAACTCAGGATTCACCATTAAGGGATGATCATATCTTCCTGTTGAACACAGTGGGATTTTTCAAACAGATTATGAGGAGCCTGTGTTTTGTCCATACACCACTAGTAAGACCCAGAGGGAAATCAGAATACAGACTTGAGATTTGAAGCTGTAGCCAGCTAGTGACAGGATGCAGACCTGGGCAGCGGTAGGGTGTGGAGGGGCTGGTAAGAAAGGGGGAGTGGAATCCAGGTGCAGCAAAGGAAGGGGATTTTGTGCAGGATCTGCTGTCAGCTTCACATCCACTGCAAACACCTCTCATGGGAAACTGTATTCATGCACAGCAATCAGAGCACTGGGTTGCATTGTTTGCTAATGCAATATTTGTATCCCAGAGCCTGGGCTCTACAGTTTACATGAAATCTGTCTCTTAACGTAATATGGTCCCAGTATATTGAGATGGAGTGAACATTGTACATAACTCGAATTTGATTGTGAGTTTCTATGAGATTTGCCACCTGAACAATTTGCTAATTCTAAGAGTTCTGGAAACTAGCACTTCAAACTATCCAATGATGACAGAAATAAACAAAATTGACAAGAGGCTGTGACATTAGATATATTGTTGCTCTATCACCGCTTTTTAATAAATAAAATAAATATTATATCCATGCCTCTCTTAAAAGAGGGAGGACATTATAGATTTTAATAAGAGAAGAAAATAAAACTTGAATTAATTGCCAGTGTTTTTATTGCTTAAAAACTTAAATATCTGGGCCTGAGAGATAGAATGGAGGTAGGGCATTTGTGTTGCATGCAGAAGGACAGTGGTTCAAATTCCTGCATTTCTTTCTTTCTTTTTTTTTCCTTCTTTATTTGAACATCTTGATTACATAAATGATTGTGATTAGGTTTCAGTCATGTAAAGAACACCCCCTTCACCAGTGGAACATTCCCACCACCAATGTCCCAAATCTCCCTCCATCCCACCCCACCCCCACCTGTACTCCAGACAGGCTTTCCAGTTCCCTCATTCATTCACATAATTATGGTAGTTCTCTGTGTACTAATCCCATAAAAAATGGGGAGAAGAAATGAACAGACACTTTGATAAAAAAGAAATACAAATGGCCAAAAGGCACATGAAAAAATGCTCCTCGTCACTAATCATCAGGGAGATGCAAATCAAAACAACGATGAGATACCACCTCACACCGCAGAGATTGGCGCACATCACAAAGAATGAGAACAATCAGTGCTGGCGGGGATGTGGAGAGAAAGGAACTCTTATCCACTACTGGTGGGAATGCCGTCTAGTACACCCTCTATGGAAAGCAATATGGAGATTCCTTCAAAATCTGGAAATTGAGCTCCCATTCGACCCAGCTATTCCACTCCTAGGGATATACCCTAAGAACACAAGAATACAACACAAAAACCCCTTCCTCATGCCTATATTTATTGCAGCACTATTCACAATAGCTAGGCTCTGGAAACAACCAAGATGTCCTTCAACAGACGAATGGCTAAAAAACTGTGGTACATATACACAGTGGAATATTATGCAGCCGTCAGGAGAGATGAAGTCATGAAATTTTCCTATACATGGATGTACATGGAATCTATCATGCTGAGTGAAATAAGTCAGAGGGAGAGAGAGCGACGCAGAATAGTCTCACTCATCTATGGGTTTTAAGAAAAACAAAAGTCATTTTTGTAACAATCCTCAGAGACAATGAGAGGAGGTCTGGAACACCAGCTCACTCCATGAAGCTCACCACAAAGAGTGGTGAGTACAGCTATAGAAATAACTACACAGAGAACTACCATAATTATGTGAAATCCCTGCATTTCAATCTGGTTTGCCAAGCCTGCCAGGGGCCATTTCTGAGCATAGAGCCAGGAGTAACCCCTGAGTGCCGCCGTGTGTGACGCCCCCCTAGAAGAAATCTTAAATATCGTGGTGAGATATACAATACAATGGTTATGTTTTTACCTTATATTGACATTAGTTAACCACTGACTTTATTTTGATCTCTAGCAGCACATGATTCCCTGTAACACCACCAGGAGTTACTTCTGAGCACAAAGTAAATAAGACAGGTGTGACCCAAAACCAATAATCAAAACTCTAAATCCTCAAAACATATTATTCCTAGTTATCTTTTTCTCTTACTAATTTGATCATCATTTGTTACAGGTTTCTTCAATGTTTAAAATATTTTTCAGTAAATGTAATAAGTTATAACAGAAAATATAACAAATTATAACAATATTTCTTTTAATAATGACTCAAAGTATATGACCTACTTAATTTCTTTTATTTATTTCATATATAAAGTATGCGTAAAATGAAAATAAAACATATATGATCTATAAATTATTGATCATATTATTTTGTATATTTTTATTTGATATCCTGGTTCCAAATTCACTGAACTTTCTAAATTTATGGAATTTATTGTTAGCTATTAATCAAAGAATAGTCTTTCATTTGCTATAGGCTTGATGTAGTTAAAACAAGAGATAGGGCTGAATCAATAGTATAGTTGGTAGATTGCTTGCCTTACATACAGGTGACCAGATCTGAACCCTGGTACCCCATATGGTCCTCAACGAGTGATCCCTGAATGTAGAGTGAGGAATAAACCTTGAGAACTGACAGATATTCCCTTTACCCAAAACAGAGGCAAATATTGCTATACTTAATAAATTAGTCAAGATTTGGACATACCAAATGTCTAACTATAAAAAACTTGGATCAGTAAGTTGTGGTATACTATACAGTGTAATACTATCCATCTTCAAGAAAGAACAAAATCATATACTTTGCACAGTGAGGAAGTAGAGGATACCACATTGCCTAAAGTCATTTAGAAACTGATAGATACAAAATTATGTGTGTCAGATATGGAATTTAAGATATATAATAAGGAAACAAGTAACAAATAAGCCAAGTCATCACTACAGGAAAACTGATCCACACAACTAAATTGGTGGTGGTCACACAATTAAATTGTATGTCAATTCACACAACTGAAAGAGAGGGTCCTTGGGATCCTTGGGATATAGATATGGATACACTTATAAAAATAGGGGTGGTCTTGCAATTATATGCATCAGAAACCATTACTAACAGTATTACAAGTCACAGAATCTTTATCAACAAAAAATTAAAAGTTGAAAATATGAGAGGCATTATAAGTCAGAAGATTCAGTTTTACTGAAATACTCTTTGCTGTGAGATGTGACCTTGGTAAATAAAAAATAATATTAATGTAATAGGGCCACAAAATAAAAGTCAGTGTAAAAGTTGTTGCTTTATCTTCTCTTTGTTTTCATAGTAATTTTCTGAACTGTTTACAATGAGTTAACTCATCTCCCTAATTCTTAAAGAAATTTGAGTAAGTTGCATACTAATCTAAAAAATATATGTGCTGAAAACATAGTATTTTATTTCCTAAACAATATACTTAATGCAGTTAAAAGGAAAAGACAGAGAGAGAAAGAGAAAAGGAGAGAGGAGTGAGGATAAATGCCTTACATATATAAAATATGGACAAAATATAATTACTTCAACAAAACAATATAAGGCTAGCTTCAAAATAACATAGCTCTTATATGTCAGTTTTTAAGTACCTTTATTTATTAATACATCAAGTCTCGCTTAGAATTATGAGTCAGAGTATTTGGGTTCAATTTTTGGCTTCACTTTTTTTACTTTACTAAAAAGAAATACATCACATAGTTGATACAGTTATTCATAATACATTTGTTTCCAGATAAGTGAGAAAAAATTTATTTAAAAATGGAATAGAAAAAAATGAAAAAGGAAAAGGAAGAGATGAGAAAAAAGTACAGTACTACACACATCTGTGAAAATTATTTTATACACAATGAAGTCATTAATACAATAGCAGAAGATTTAGTAAGTTCTTGTTGTTAGCTGTCTATTCTGTTAAATTGGTGTGTTACTATAGGGATGAAAGTATCAAACAAAGGAAGCTGTCCAGCAATTCAAAGCACTACTACTTATTCTGCACCTTTTATGGGGCATGTTCTCAGCTGCCAAGCCTCCTGGAAAAACGGAAGATTCAGGGGAAGGTATGTGTGCTTGCACCAAAAAGCCCTGGAGATATCAGTCCCCAAGCTAGTGTACCTGAAAAGTGTGGTTACATTAGTGTCCCCAAAAAGATCATAGAAGAGTGGCAATGCTAAACAGTGATTCTGGATGATGAATACTGAAGACCTTGCTTTGGCTTTGCAGGGGCTGGGCCCACACTCCTCTCCTGAAATTACCAGCTCTTTGCTGTGTGGCCATGTCCACTGTACCTATAATTTTTCATGACTTAATTTACATCTCATTGAAGGAAGACTGAGTCTATGGCACTGGCCCACTGTGAACATGGCGACCTAGACCCATTCTTTACTAACCTTGTAGCCCTGGAAAGTTTTTTGTACACAATCTTCTCGTTAATAAATAAATATTAATCATACCATTACTTAATATTAATAACAACAATAAGAAAATAAATAATAAATAACGATAAATTAGTATTTACTTCACAGCACTTTTGGAAGAACTACTGACACAATATATAAAGTGTTTACAATAATTCCTGGCATAGAGTCAAAGCTCAGAAATATAAGCTATTGGGCCAGGAGAGATAGCACAGCGGCGTTTGCCTTGCAAGCAGCCGATCCAGGACCAAAGGTGGTTGGTTCAAATCCCGGTGTCCCATATGGTCCCCTGTGCCTGCCAGAAGCTATTTCTGAGCAGACAGCCAGGAGTAACCCCTGAGCACCACTGGGTGTGCTCAAAAACCAAAAAGAAAAAAAAGAAAAAAAAAAAAAGAAATATAAGCTATTGCTGCTCTCTTTGGAAGAAAGTAGTGTTTTGTAAGCCTAAGATGAACATTGGTAGTATTTTTCACTTACTTATCTGTCAAATAGGCATACAATTCATAGTTGTTAATTCACTTATTTATTTATTTAAGTAACTTTTTTTCCTTAGTACATAATAATATACTTTGTTATTATTGTTGTTTTGCTGGGGGCCATACCTATTGTTCAGACTATGCTCAAGGTTTTATTCCATTATGCTCAGGGTTATCATTCAGTGCGAGGGATCAGATCCAGGCGACCTACATGCAATGCATGCACTTCAGCTTATTGGGTCATCTTTTCAATTTCCATAGTAATATATGTTAATAATTTTTGTTGACAATTCTACTACTTAACATTATAATTATTTTCCTGAAGACTATTCTTTCCCAAGAGGCTCTTCTAACTATTCATGGTCTTCAGAAAGAAATTCCAGTGCTCACATTGTATGTATTTTATAATTTATTTGAAAATTTTAGCAATTTTAAATGGTTATATTTAATATTCATAACAAATGTTTTTATTATTTTTGTTGTTGAGATACCTCTGGTTTAAAACACGGTGTATGTTTTAAAAGCCTGATTCATTCTTCTTCAAATATATATTAACATGCCATACCGTACCCAAGTACCAATAGTGTTGTGTCAAATAATTAGTGATGGTGCTGGATGGCGATGGATGGCGATGGATTCCTTACTGCCACCCCAGGCCACATGGCTCTGCAACTCCATCCAGCCGGCCGGGTTCCAGGCCCAGGTGAAATCACTCACTCACACGCAGGCTTCAGGAAGAATCATCTTTATTCATGCCCTAGCCACCACAGGTGTGTGGCCTATGTCAACCTTTCAAGCACAGCATTATTTTGCTAGCCCTGCATCTTATCTCCTGTTAGCCATCTTCCCTTTGGGCTCCATGCGGCCCAAAGATCCAAAAGCCAGCCAAGAAACAAAAAAGGGGCCGAATCCCTTTCGTCCCAGGCTTATCTAACTTTGTTCAGACCCCTCCCAGGAATGGGAGGTCTTGCAGGTAGTTACACCTATTATCCGGTTCCCAAGACCCCTCCCAGATATGGGTGGGTCTTAGGGTCTTTGCACCCAACTTCAGGGTTTTAGCTAGGTACACCAACATTTCCTCCTTTTCTTAATATTTTTATGCACCAACGTAATAGAGTGAAAATTAATATACCAGCCCTTTTCAAAAACATTAGCAAAATATACTTTACACCTGTAACCTAAAATTCTATTAATGCTTTTTTACCAAGCACTATTTCGGAACTTTCATGTTCCTATATTTTTAAACTATATTGGGGGAACTTTCTGTTCCTAAAAACCTTTTTTATACACAAGTACTTCAGCATACATGCATAACATACATTTTAAAAACAGGCTAAGTACATTAAAATACACAGTAAAACATTTTGCAATAACAAATATTAACTTTGAAAGACAACAAAACACATTTAAATTATAAAGAAAATGACTAAGACAAAGATGCAGGTGGTTAGAAATAAGATGTTTTAGTTGGGCTAAGCTGTTTTACCGTCCTTTATTTTTATTTTTTAACCACTAACTAGCTAAAACTTATCCCATTACCAACTATGAGTGAAATATATGACTATTTGCTTAGTTTTTACACCTAAAATCACAGTTTAAATGATTAATTTGTCCCACGCTGATCTCACCATGTTGATTTCACCATGTGGCTTTTGTAAATTTTTAGATTTTAGATGCTGGTTTGTCCCACGCTGATCTCACCACGTGGCTTCTGTAAACTTTTAAAGTTCAGATGTTGTTTTGTCCCACGCTGATTTTACCACGTGGCTTCCTTTTAGTTTCAGGCCCCGCAGACGGTTTTGTAGACCATGAGGTTGCCGGTTCCGCCGCCCGCTGCCGGTTCGCTGGAGGGTGGATTCCAGGTTTTTTGCTTTTCCGGGCAAAGCTGAGCCCAGCCAAGCCGATTCCAGCCGAGATTCCAGCCGAGCCGAGCCCAGCCGCTTGGAGCTTTTCGCAGCTTTTTTTTTTCTTTGGGCGCACTTTGCAAGCAAGTTTTCGGCCACACCTTCACAGGGCGCTTTGGTTGTTTAAAGTTTCAAGTGATTTAAACTAAAAGTTTAGTCCGAAATTTCCAAAGTCGAAATTTAAATTCAAGCCAAAGGTCATTCTCAGAAAATCAGTTCATTTTCAATACAGTCTTTTTTCTCCTCCGTTTCCAATTTAGACTTTTAATAAGTCTTTGAAGAGGCCCAGGTTTTTGTTTATTGTAACAAAGTTTTAGTTTTGGGCCTGGGCTGGAGGTGATGCAAGCTTTCACCTTTCTTGTTTTAATGGCCTTTGAACCCCCAGGTGGGGTGTTGGCCATATTTGAAAATTGTTGCACGTGGCCCAGGGTTGTGGGCTCAGTGCACCCGACAAGAGCCAAAATGAAACAGAAGAGCAGAAATCTCACCATTTTCGCTGTTTTGTTGGGTCCAGGATTCAGGTCAAAGTTCGGAGCGCCATTTGTTGTGTCAAATAATTAGTGATGGTGCTGGATGGCGATGGATGGCGATGGATTCCTTTCTGCCACCCCAGGCCACATGGCTCTGCAACTCCATCCAGCCGGCCGGGTTCCAGGCCCAGGTGAAATCACTCACTCACACGCAGGCTTCAGGAAGAATCATCTTTATTCATGCCCTAGCCACCACAGGTGTGTGGCCTATGTCAACCTTTCAAGCACAGCATTATTTTGCTAGCCCTGCATCTTATCTCCTGTTAGCCATCTTCCCTTTGGGCTCCATGCGGCCCAAAGATCCAAAAGCCAGCCAAGAAACAAAAAAGGGGCCGAATCCCTTTCGTCCCAGGCTTATCTAACTTTGTTCAGACCCCTCCCAGGAATGGGAGGTCTTGCAGGTAGTTACACCTATTATCCGGTTCCCAAGACCCCTCCCAGATATGGGTGGGTCTTAGGGTCTTTGCACCCAACTTCAGGGTTTTAGCTAGGTACACCAACACAATAGGTTACACAAGTCCATTGGATCATTTCACTTTTCAATCTACTCCCCATTTCCCTTTGGCAACTTTAGTTCTGTAGTCAAGCATATAAAGATTTGTTTGGTTGGGCTTTGCTTGTTTCTATGACTATGAAGTCATCCAATGTTTGTTTTTCTCCTCCTGATTTACATGGCTTTACATAATCCCTCCCAGTTCCACCCATGTTATTACATATGCCAAGATTTTTCTTATAGCTGAGTAGCATTACTTTACATATTTTATTTATTCAGTTACCTATTACTGGACACTGAGATTAAAATAATTTTTTTTGTATCAGCTATTTGTGAATACTTAGCTAACAAAGGCTATTGGTGAACAGAACTTGAAATTCCTGCCTACACCAAATGTACACAAAAATATAAATAATAAATATATGAGGGATATAAATATATAGTTAAGAAGTCCCTAAAAATGAATTAAGCAGAGTAAAATATTGAGAAATAACTTAGAGGAGGAAGTGCTAAAGTAATTAGAGGAGGCCACTGTGAAGAGATAGTGTTTGACCATGGATATGAATGAACTAAAGGAAATAGCTATGCCAGGAACAAGAGTAAGTACATTCTAGCAGAGGAGACACAAGTGAAGTTATTTAGCTTAGGTTTTTACTTTGTTTGTTTGTTTGTTTTTATCATATCCTGCAGTGCTCAAGATTTACTCCTGACTCTGTTTTTGAGGATTTTTCTTGGCAGGCTTGGGAAAGCATAATGGGGTGCTAGGAATTGAACCAGGTCAGCTATATGCAAAGCAAGCACCTTGACTTCTATATTATCTCACTGGTCCTGAGCTACCAGCATTAAGAACTTGAAGTGGTGGGCCGGGAGAGATAGCACAGCAGTGTTTGCCTTGCAAGCAGCCGATCCAGGACCAAAGGTGGTTGGTTCGAATCGTGGTGTCCCATATGGTCCCCTGTGCCTGCCAGGAGCTATTTCTGAGCAGACAGCCAGGAGTAAACCCTGAGCAACGCCGGGTGTGACCCCCCTCCCCCAAAAAAAACTAAAAAAAAAAAAAAAAAAGAACTTGAAGAGGAAACAAGTTTTTAGAGTTTCAGGAAGAGAAAGATGGATAATGTGGACAAAGTATAGAGACAGAAAAAATTGGTATGTTAGAGATTAGCTAATGCAGATTGCATAAGAGATTTAATCAAAATATGGGCAGTTCTGATTAAAGATATATCATTTTATTATTGATTTTTTAAAAAAGCAGTTGCATTAAAAACAAAATACAGGTTTCTGGAATCAAAACAATAGGTACAGTGGGTAGGGCACTTGTCTAGTATGTGGTCAGCTGGGTTTCAACTCCAGCACCCTATATGGTTCCCCGAGTTCACCCACATTGACACCTAACACAGAGTCAGAAGTAATGCCTGAGCATAAATAGGTGTGGCTTACAAACAAACAAATAAAAAAGACTAGAATATAGTTGAATAAAGTGGAAGAAGGAAAGTAAATTTGGAAACTTCTACACGATTCTAATGGAGAGATAATTGTAGTTTAGAATAGAATGTTAACAGTGTCAATGAAGAGATAAAATTGGCATATGTTTTGAACATAGGGTCATCCAATGAGAACGAATATTAAATGTGAAAGATGGGCAGAACATATTATCAACGTTTTAAATCCAGATCAATGAGATTATGGTGTTGTAATTTATCCTGAAGAAGATAGAAAAGAACAGATTAAAGTGAAGAGTGCTGAGCATTTTAATTTGAGATGCCTACTAACCAGAAAGAAAAAGTATATGAATATTTTAGCAGTTAGGAAGAAATTCAGTTAGTTTGAACTGTACTGTGATGGTGATAAACACTTGTGAGAAACAATCTAACTGAAAATATTTTATAAATTAACAAACCTTCATCTTTTTTTTTTATTTGTTTGTTTTTGGGCCACACCCGGTTACGCTCAGAGGTTACTCCTGGCTAAGCACTCAGAAATTGCTCCTGGCTTGGGGGACTATATGAGACCCCAGGGGATCAAACTGTGGTCTGTCGAGACTAGTGCGGGCAAGGCAGACACCTTACCATTTGCGCCACAACTCTGGCTCCACAAACTTTCATCTTATATATGAGGATGGATATGACAAACAGATAATATGGATCTCAGACATGCACAGCTAGATGTGCAACTGATGCTTTTGAATTAAGCAAGAGAAAACTTGGAGGAAGATTGCGAATTCTATACTATATGTTTGCAGTTTAAATGTTTTAAATGTACCTAGATGCTACATCGAGCAAATAAGCTGCATAGATGGCTCTAGGGCTAGCAATTTATGTGTCATTGGAATTGAAAACATGATCCAATATGTGGTAACAGAGGGGCGGAATACAAATTTTAAAACAAAGAGGCCCAAGACTCAGCCTTTAAGACGGGTCTCAAACTCACGACCCGTGGGCCCTTTGCGGCCCTCCATACAACATTTTGTGGCCCGCAGCTGGCCTTCAAATATCGCAGTATTCGCGATTATTCGCTTATCGAATAATAGCAATAAAAATCGCATTAAACATTCGCATACCCCGAGCAGTTCCGTTCGGGGTATGCAAATGTTTAATGTGATTTTTTTCTTACTAATGCGATTTTTTATTGCGAATATTCGGTAAGCGAAATCTCTTATGCGGCCCTGCCTCACCTCGACTTTGCCTCCTGCGGCCCCCAGGTAAATTGAGTTTGAGAACCCTGCTTTAAGATTTATAGCATTAAAAAATCATACATATAGAATAAGACTGGAAAAGAGGATAGTGGAGAGGCCAAGTGACATAGTTTACATAAAAGGTATTATGCAGTTTGTTAGAGTTAGAGCAATTGATAATTTTAATAACTGAATTAGGATTCTACCTCACTATGTATCAAATGTAAGATGACTGAATCAATAAAAACTTAAAGTTATAAGATAAATAATGTTTTATTTTCCCTGTACTGTTGAAAGATACTGGTTCTTTTAATTTATAGTTTTAATGGCATTTTCATTGAAACACCTAAGTAATGTATAAAAATTAAAAAGCAGTGTATTAAAGTAGAAAAGGTATCAAAATGTATCATCAATATAACTAAAATTTTATATGATGACATTCAGTGGAATAAAAGATAATTAAAAAGAAATCTGATGCGGAGGTATCTGTCTTCAGAATAAATAGCAGTTTTAGGAAGAGATAGAGCATTCTTGTAGCCTCTGTGCACCCTATTTTCACCTCAGCTTTAAGCCCACTGCTTCCATGACTAATACAACCTTTCCTCCAATGAAGATAATTTTATTTTCATTGGAAAGGAGTGGTTTCAGTAGTTCCTTCTCTTTTCTCACAGTAGTGGCCTCTAGAATAGCTTCTGAGCCTGTGCTATTTATTAAGTATTTGTACATAGCAGAAATGCTAAATTAGTGTTATCCACTATGGGTGCTACAGCCTCCTGGGGCAAGGGGAGATACTGAGATAATGAAAGGGGCATTAATAGATAGCATTGAGTACAATTGGAGTGAGAGGTACAATAAACAGATTTCCAAAAGGGGATTCCTGGTATTTTTTTATTTAAAAAAATTTTTTTGAGGGGAGTTGTTTTGTTTTTCTGAAAGGGGGAAGTAAGCTAAATAAGTTTAGGAACTTTTATATATACATATATATTAATAATTTTTATTTTGGCCAAAGTGGATTACAAATCATTCACAGTAGTATTTCAGGTACATAGTGACATTGAATCAGGGGCATTCCCACCACCAATGTTGTTCTCCCAGCACCCCTGTTCCCAGTATGCATCCCATATCGCCCCTTCTTTGCCCCCCAGGCTGCTAGTATAAGTGGTCCCTTCTGTGTCTTCTATGCTAGACTTTTTCTACAGAAGACAGCAGTTTATAGAAGATTGCAGCTTTGGACAGTATCATGGTAGTTTTTAATGAGTCCTAATTAAAAATTGTTACAAAGGATTTTAAAGAAATTTGAAAACTCATTAATAGTCCTTTATACTTCATGTAGAAAATTTAAGGCACTGGAGAAATAATTAGGGGTTTAGGCACTTACCTTGCATGCTACCTATTCCAGTTCGATCAATCAACCAGATGGTCTCCTAAATATATAGTATTAAGTCTGAAGGCCCCCAACACCATCCCAGTGATTCAGTAATTCCTCAGCACTGCAGATCCTAAGCAGCAGCAGGTCAGGCCTTCACATTGAACCAACAACCCTCTTGGCCAAGAAATCTTTTTTTGTTTGTTTTTGTTTTTTTGTTTGTTTGTTTGTTTTGGGGTCACACCTTGCAACGCTCTGGGGTTACTCCTAGCTCTGCGCTCAGGAATTGCTCCTGGGGGGGGCCCGAGCTATTAGCACAGCGGTAGGGCGTTTGCTTTGCATGCTGTTTTCCAGGGGCAAACCCAGTTTGATCCCCAGCATCCTTTATGGTCCCCCAGCCTGCCAGGAGCAATTTCTGAGCACAAAGCCAGGAGTAAACCCTGAGCACCTTTGGGTGTGGCCCCAAAATAAAAGATAAAACAAGAAATAACTCCTGGCAGTCTAAGGAGACCATATGAGATGTCAAGAATCAAACCCAGCCTGTGCTGGGTTGGCCGAATGCAAGGCAAATGCCCTATAGTTGTGCTATTGCTCTAGCTCCATGGCCTAGGCCCTAGAATATTAAGGCAGGGTTCCTGAGCCTCCAAATAGCTTAGCCAAAGTGTTTAAAAATCTTATTCTCTTTCTTCCTGGATATATTGTTCACAATCTCAACCTGCTTTGCAGTTAGGTAGGGTCATATGACTGAGTCCTGGCTAATAAAATAGCCATCACACTAGAAATTCTTAAACTTTTCTTTTGCCCAAGAAATGCAATAAATAGATAAGATTCATTATTTAGCTTATATTGAATTAATTTTTGATTGACGTGTATTCAGAAATCTTTTAGTGTTGTATTATTTCAAATATCTGGGCTGTGAAGAAACTTTTCATATAAGCCTTTGTGTTCTTTTTCTTTCTCTTCTTCCCTTCAATTACTCGAATACTGAAGAAAATGTGTTTCTCTATGATGGCTGAATTAAAAATGGAATGCCTATAATTTAGAATATAACCATTATATTTTAAAGAATAAAAAATATCCGAACTAAAATGTAAATGGGAATGGAATTCCCATTTATGTATTCACAGGAGTATAGTTGATAAAAAAACATCATATATAGGGGCCAGAGAGATAGTGTAGAAGTAGGGCATTTGCCTTGCATGCAGAAGAACAGTGGTCCGAATCCTGGCATCCCATATGGTTCCCTGGACCTGCCAGTAGTGATTTCTGAGTGTAGAGCCAGGAGTAAACCTGTGAGTGCTGCCTGATGTGACCCAAAAACAAAAACAAAAACAAAAACAAAACAAAACAAAACAAAAAACATCATATTTATTTTCAGTATCTTTCATAATCAGGGAAATTAAAATTAAAAAGTGAGTATAATTTTAAAAACATTACATTGACAAAAATAATTATGGGATGACAATAAGGATTACTGAGGATATCAGAGAATAGCAATTCTTATATACTGTGGATGTTTAGAACCACTTTTAAAGAGCAACTTGACAATATCTCAGTAAGATTGCAGATCTAGAAATTTGATTCCAGATTTCTCTTTTAGGAAGAAAGTACATGTCTGGGTATCACAGCCTCATGAGCACATACATGGCTACTAGCCATAAATTGTGTGCCTTGATACGAGTATGACTCTGACTCAGTGTGCAGATACTGCAACATAATAAGCAATTACTGGTAAGCAGCACAACTTGGCATGTATATAATGCTCTGTCATTGCATCAGTAATAACAACAATGAAGAGAAGGTAGAAGGAAGAGGAAAAATAAAGTAAAAAATATCAACAAAATAATGAATTGTATGGGTCTCTGAGGAAGTAGATTTGTTAAGGTCACATGAGTGAATACTGTTGACATTGTTAAAATAGATAATTTAGGGGCTGGAAAGATAGCACAGTGGTAGGGCATTTGCCTTGCATACAGCTGACCCAGGATGGCAGTGGTTTGAATCCTGGCATTCCATATGATCCCCCATGCCTGCCAGGAGTGATTTCTGAGCACAGAGCCAGGAGCAATCTCTGGGAGCCCCTGGGTGTGACCCCAAAAAACCAAAACCAACCAACCAACCAAACAAAAATGTATATTTAAAAAAATGAATAAGCTAAACACATTTTTATTATGAATAAATTTTATAAACATGTTAAGATAAATTTGCAAAAATATAAGTACAACATCATGATGAATGAAAACTGTCAAAAAAGAATGTATATTGGTATAGTCAAAGTACCACCAAATGCAATAATGACACAAAACAGTTTAAGCACACATGCAGTTGCCATGTTCACACCAGGCCAGCTCCATAGACTCACTCTTTTCTCGAACAAGATGTAAACAAAGTTGTAAAGAATCTTGGGTACGCTGGCCATGCAGCAGAAAACTGGCAATCTTAGAGGGGAGGGAGGACCAAACCCCAGCCCTGCCTAAGCCACGCTGCTGTGTGCATCACCCAGAATCACCATTTTGCCAATCGAACCGCCTCTCTACCCATCTATCATTCTCTTTGGGAACACCAATCTGACCAAAGTTCAGGTATGTGGATTTGGGGCTGATATCACTAGGGCTTTTTGGAGAGAATGCAGGAACCCTCCCCTTGCAACCTCCTTTTTCAAAGAGGCCTGGCAGCTAAGAACCTGCCCCACAAAAGCCACAATATTAGTATTAGTGCTTTAATTGCTAAACAACTTTATTTGTTTGATGCTTTTATCCTTATAGGAATATACCAATTTAACAGAATGGACAGCTAACAGGAGCTTACTAAACCATCTGCTATTGTATATACTTAAGTGTATATACAATAATTTTCACAAATGTGCTTACTACTGTACTTTTTAATTTATTTTTTAAATGTCTTTCTCCTCTTCCTTTTTTCTTTTTTCTTTTTCTTTCCATTTCTTTTTTAAATTACTTTTCTTTCACTTAATTGGAAAAATGTATTATGGTAATTTATCTCATCTATGTGATACATTTTCTTAAAGTAAAAAGATGAGCACCATAGCTATGTATGTCTAAAAACTATAAAAAGTTGAACATACTAAACTAAGAAATGAAATATACAAAAATCTATTTCAGTTTTATTTTTACCTCTGAAGGGAAGTGAGTGTAAAAGGATGACGATGGTGATACATCTCCATAACATTTTATGTTTATAGAAAGGGAGATAGGAAATATAGATTGAAAACATGTTGAAAATATGTTAACTAATCTGTTTAGTCTTGGTGGTAGAAAGCAGATCTATTATATGATGTTCTGTACTTGTCTGCATGTTTCATGTTTCATACTTAAGGTTTCATAATTTTTAATAAAAGAGTGAAACAAAGAGGTAGGCAAGAGATGAAAGACAGCAGTGAGAGGAAACAATTCCTTGCACTTAAGACTATTCACTTTTTTCAACAAGAATTATTTATTGCAGACTTTTTATATGACTTAATTTGTGCTAGGAATTTAACAAAATCCTATTTTTTAAAGCCATGCCAGTAACAATTAGACCAATGATACTTAATAGGGGGAACACTATGCCTTATGACTCCAATGAACTTAACTCAAATTCAGTAGGGATGCTTTATTTTGTATAATACAGACCAGTCCAAATCTTTAGTAACTGCTAGATTGTTCCAGTGTAATTGGATGGTTGCTGACTCTTTTAAGGACATACCACTATTCATTCACTCAGCTTCTTCCTCATCATTCAGTGAAAACTAAACCATCTGTTGTAATGAGTATAAGGCTTCCTGCTCTCAATTCTGTCTTCTGATTCCCCCCACTAAATGCTGGCTGTCAGTTTCAATTTGGAAAAACATCATTATATTCTCCACTGCCTCCTTTAGAATTTTCCTGTGAAGATCTCAAGACACATCATGCATTTCAGCTTGTTTGAGGATTCCGTTGCCGTGTTAGTCCCATTTTATAGGTTAGACAAGTGGAGACTTCAGAGACTCCCAGAACATTGCATTCATGACTTTGAAAGAGAGTGCAAGACAAGAAGCGATGTACAAATTGCTACTCTTAGACTTAAAATGGGACAGCACGCCATGGAAAAAAAACATTTAGAATAGTCACAGCATGAGAACCGAACCTGATGGCCTCTGTCAGCTAAAACTGGACAGGTTTTCAACGTTTCCTTTTGTGGGCTGTGGGTGGTCTCTAGGCTGGAAGGCCAACTAGTGAAGTGAATAAGATTGAAGAAGAATAAAAGGACTTAAAGAAGAGAAATGCTAGTGGATGGTGAGATGCAAAAGGGAAGATCTTTCCCAATGAAATGAGACATTTGAATGGAAAAATGTACAGTGCGTTATTAATGAAGTCAGTTCTGTTTAGAAATTATAAAGAAAAGGCAGAAAATTCTCCTTGGGCATATAAAATGAGGAACTTTATTTTATTAGCCATGGAGAAAGGAGTTAATTTGTTTTCCCAATTTGCTTGTTCTCCTTTTCTTCTCTCTTTTGGTCTTTTTCAGAATTTTTTCTAATAACCATGCAAGATAAACTATGGGATATTGTCAGGAGATAGTTCAGAAGTTTGACTTTTCAGATCCTAACGTGTATATAGCCTGCTCTTACTGATTGTTGTCTGTGCACTCATATAACAAAGTTCATTCAAATAACCAATGTTTTTAACCTTTTGTATTCTATTCTGAAAACAGAAAATTCAATCTCTTAACATCCAGGACATTCTCAGGGTCTTCGTTACAGAATAGAGGGTTTATTTTTTAAGAAAATATAATCTTTATATCCTGTTTCCATGCAGGACAAAACATTTAAGAAGATATTAAAGAACAATTTAAGTCTTTTTAATGTACATATTAATTGATTTATTTGGAAAAGTAACTTTTCATTCTGTCTGACTAAAAGCAACTCATTTGGCTGTAGGAGTAGACAATCTGGCTTGTACTCCTTATATGAGTACTCAAGATAACCTTATGAGATTTTGGCTGGTTCTTTTTATTGACAGATTCAGATCTCGACTTCTTCAAGTCTATATCTTAAGTCTCTTTGTTAGGAACCAGCAATAAATTACCTGAGGTCAAGTTCTGTTTATACAGTGGACTGTTCGGAGAGAATTACCTTCTTGACTTAATAGCTTCCTTTCGGGTGACATTTCTCCCTGAAAGAAGACAAATTGTCTAAGGTCACCCTGCAGATCAGCTCTGAGTGTAGGAGGAAATTGTAGTGGATCAGCCAAATTGCACCGGCCCTACCCACCAGCATCAGGCAGCACGCCACCAGTCAGAGGGCACCCTCCAGGCTGCAGCCACCAGCAGCCACCAGCACAGGGACTGCTCCCTGAAGGGCAGCATTTTTCAGACTAGCCTGCTCTCAAATTTTAATCTCCTCCAGCCCCTATCCACAATGAAACGGTTCAGAGCCAGTTGCCTTAGAAGTTTGTCTCCTTCTATCTCCTCAGGCTAATTTGGGGGTCTGGATATGAAATGAGAGTGAGTGTCAGACACAACTTGAGCTTGAATTTGTTTGCTTTCCTCCACTGCAGCAGTGGCATGAACTCCAGAACTCTCAGTTCTCCTATGGGGTGGGATGTTGGAAGGGTCCAAGGCTAGAGGGAATTCAGAGCACTGAGTAGGTTTGGGGGAGACTTTTAAAGGTGAATGTTTTCTATATGAAGCAATTAAAAAAAAAACCAAATTCTTTATTACATATTCACCTAGGAAGGAATGGTTAGATTTGCCAAGGAATTGAATATTCTACTCTTTCTTTAAAGGAAAACAGAGAAAGGGAGAAAAATAGAAATACAAGTCCCTTTTTAATTAGGCATTTTATCCTTTGAAGTTATTCTGATTTCTTTCACATTGATGATGTAATTTATGTAAATAATCATCTATCTATGAAAGGAGTGTGCCTGTCAAAAGCTGAAATAAAAAACATCCGTCATTTTGAAGTGATTAACATTCTCCAGATGTTTAAATCATCAGATTTCAGGAGTTTCTCTTTGTTGTGATAATGATATAGTATCCAGAACAAGAATGTTTACTTTTTTGTATGGGTCAAACGCAGATTTTTCACAATCCTATTAAGGCATGCAGTTCATTGTAATTGTATGTGCAGATGAAAGCATATTCAGTTATTATTATTCCCCTTAATTGTAAACTGCTGCTGGTAATTTTACTGTAAAGCTCAAACAAAAGGAGTGTACTTGAAAGGACCACCACTGCCCACTTATGTAATCAATTTATATATGTCAAGTTTGTACGGGGATGGTTATCCCCTTCTGTTACCAGACATGTGACACGCTACCACCCTGCAGTTTGGGGCCATGCACGCATGCCGCTGGCTCCCTCTGCAAGCTGCTTGGAAATACAGTACATGTTGGTGATAATGTTAAATGACAGTTCCAAACCATTTCCCTTAGGCCTGTTTGACCCTTGGGTTCAGGGTAAAACAGGAATGGTTCCGCTTACCTTCAAGGCCTGAGCATCCTCACTACTGGCAGATTTAACTTGGAGGCTTGGAGAGGCTCCCTGGAGGTCCAATTACCCTCGTTAGAGGACCTATTGAAACATTAATGACATGTAGGCACTTCATTCATAAAGTTGGCCTTAACTCATGTCTACATTACCCCCCACACACCCCACTGGCTTCAGATCTGAAATGCTTGTAGCGATTTATTAAAACCGCTTGACTAGGGCACAAACTGACTACACGCTTATTATATGCTACCTAAATGCAGACAAGGCTGAGAGGGGGGTCTTAAATCCCCATGTGCCCCATTCAGTCCTGTAGCACCGCATTAATTAAGAATGAAAAAGAGATATAGGAACATTTCTCAAAGACCGTGTATTAGTATCAGTGTCGCTGCCCTCCTCCAACATCTCCCCCCACCAAGTCTAGTAAGCACTTGATACATATTTTCAGAAATTTAATGTGATATTATTCCTTCAATGGCCACACAGTTCTCTCTTAATCATCAGCAAAGATCTGTTGGCATCAACATAGGGAGGAAATGTCTTTTTTTTTTAACCGTTCTTATAAGGAATCAAAGCACTACAAGGGCTAGAGGATGATGAGTCAGACATAGAATACCTTCTTTCTTACTGGACTAAAGCCTTGGTAATAAGCTAATAATTAATAGTTACCATCTGCTATCCCTTGTACCTCGTCTTCAAATCATTCATTTGTATTTGAGCACAAACATTCCTTTTAATCATTCCATGGCTATTTAAGTACTTTGATAAGCCTTGGATCCTGAAATGTTTCCAAATCATCCCCATCTGACATGGTCCCTGAAATTAGGACTCTCCTAAAGAGGAAGTGTGTATAATATATGACAAAGAACTGTACAATTGGGTAACTTGAACTCTCTTCCTTGTTATGTTCAAGCATCAGGTTCAGACACTTAAACTATTTATTAATAATTTCTTATGATTTGTTCTTCTTTTTGTTGAAAGAGGGTGCTTCCAAATGGGGAGGCCAGAGGTCACTTCCAGCAATATTCAAATGGGATGGTGGGTCAATGCTGTGGCCAGAGGATGAGGTGTTGCTCCAGTCCTACATTGTCACAGTCTTCATGACTACACTGGCAATCAGTGCTCAGGAGCTGTGTGGTGCTGGGCATAGAACCCTGAACTTTACTATGTATTCCACCACTTCTACTCTTTCCCTGGTTCTTTATTCTTTATTTATTTATTTATTTATTTATTTATTTATTTATTTTTGTCCTTAGTTTTTATAATTTTAATTGTCTCCTTTCAAAAAGATGAATACTTCCATCCTTCTCTCTAAATATTTCTCATCTTTCTTAGTACATGTAGAATGTTGGGTCTAGGATTCTCTTGGGTCCCAAACATAATTATTTCTATATATTAGAGACAGGAAAAAGAAGCTTTAATATTTAATATCCAATCATGTTATCTCCAAGTAACCAAAGTCCAGAACTCCTTGGGAGAAAGAAAAAGAATGTAGAGAAATCTAATAATGTAGCAGTACCATTTGCTATTATGGGGTCATCATAATTAAAGTTACTTTTGATTTAATGTTGATAGAGAACATTTTATATTTTCATGTCAAATTTAAATTAGCCTATAATTTGGAAATAAAAATGTGTATCCTTAATCCCTCTAGTCTAAGTTTATTTGATTACTAAAGGCTTTAAATTGTTTTAAACACTCTAACTCTGATATGAGATTAAGACATTGGACTACATGATGCCATTCATTTACTGTGACATTTAAATGACAACATAAAAGCAAAAGTATTTTCTTGTGCTATTCTGTTTTCCAAATTAATAAAAATCATATGGTTTTCTATTTTTTTGATAAAAATAATATGTATATATTCAGATTTGGTAAAAAAAAGTTTCAAACTCAAAATATTTTTTCTTCCCCCAATATAGTGCAGATAAGTTAAATGAGTTACACTATTTATTCATTCTTTATTTAGCACTTATGGTTGCTGGGTGGGCAGTGTACTTGATGCTCTCATAAGAGCCCCTGTCCAAAACAAACAAACAAACAAAAAAGAAATAAAAAGGAGAAGTATCAAGACAAAAAACTGTAGAACAAGAAAGAAATAAAGGCTTCTGTTTCCCGTAGTCTCTTGTTTTTTTTTTTTTTTTTATTCACTCAGATCCATTGTTTTTGAATATAAAAAGGTTGTGCTTTGTTCTATTTTCTGTCAAACTCTGTTTTGAAAGTTATTTCCATGGTATAAAATGGTAGTTATACTTACCCAAGCACAATAGTGAAGGCCATAAAGAAAAAAGGAATACAATTTATTTTCTCAATTTATTATCCCATCATTATAATTATTTTTACTGAGGTCCACAAGAAGTACCATATTTTTCATACCATAAGATGTACTTTCTCCCCAACCCTCCAAAAAAAGATGGGGGGAAATGTCTGTGCATCTTATGGAGGAATGCCACCTGGAACTGAAGCCTCAGTGCAGGGAAGGAGAGCATATACTTGACATCCACAGAGTTTCACCCCTTTATTGTGTAGACATATCACATAGTACGAGCAATCAGATTAATACACTTTCACTGTCACATATAGAGAACTTTTAAGACTATTTGATCTTGCTGAAATGTTTAGTTTTTAATATTAGGAGAAAAGTCTTTAAAAAGTGTTTGTTTTTTTAATTTTTGATGTTAAAAAAAAAGTTAGGTAAATGTGTTTAACCAGTTGTGGACCAGCATATTGTAAATACTTAGGTCTTGAAGACTGGTTGTTCCCAGCCATCATCTCCTGAAGGTGTCTCATGTTGCACCATTTGCTTTAGAATATTTTTTTTCTTGTTTTCTTTCTCTAAAAACTATGTGTGTCTTATGGTCAGGTGCATCTTATAGAGCAAAAAATACGGTATCTTTGCTGACATTCAAGCCCAATTTTTACTATGACTATAGTTTTTTTTTAATTATTATTATTAACTTGTTGGTTTAGTTTATTTGGGGTGGTGCTTCATGGGGTCTGGGGCCATTCATGGTGATGCATAGCCAATAGAGCCATCATAGCAGAATTCTTTCAATAAGCACATTTCCAGCTAAAATTTTAGATTTATAGTGAACTTGTGCCATTTGCCAGACTAACTCTGAAATGAATAATATAATGTGCCAATGACTCCATGTACCTGGGATGTTCATGAGTGTGTGAAGTTGAGAAAACAATGAGGAAAGTATCAAGATGTTTGGTACTTCCTTTGGTACAAACTCCTAGATACTGAGAAGTAATGTATGATGACAAAATGGTTTATTTTTATATTAATACTATATAAATACATTTCTTACTTTTCCTTTTTATTTTCCCTCTGGAGGTGGCAAGGGATTTGGGCACAATTGATAATGCCTAGGGTTTAATCTTGATTCTGTGCTATGGATTCATTCCTGGTGGTGCTCTGGGGGTGTGGGGGATGTTGGTGGGGGAGTGTGTTGGTATCTAATCAGCATCAGCTGCATGCAATGAAAACACCTTAACTATCTTAACTATCATCAGGACATTTATTAAAGTCTGTAGAATTCCTTTCTTTATCTTTTGATTTTTGTTTCTTTTTTTGTTTGCTTATAGGCCACAACCCTTGCAGCACTCAGGGCTCATTCCAGACTCTGTGCTCAGAAATCGCTCCCAACTGGCTCAGGGGACCATACGGGATGCCAGGAATCGAACCACCATCTGTCCTGGGTCAGATTGCTTGCAAGGCAAATGCCCTACAGCTGTGCTATCTTTCTGGACCAAATCTTCTGATTTTTTTTTCCAAAAAAATCTTTCTTGTTCCATTTCCTTTGATGGAAAGGTTTGATTTTAATTTTAAGTACCTTAAAATTTTAATATAAGTGGTTACAACTTACTATAGTAAGGGGCCAGAGCGATAGCACAGCAATAGGGCTTTTACCTTGCATGCAGCTGCCCAGGACAAACCTGGATTGGATCCCCTGCATCCCATAAGTCCCCTGAGCCAGGAGTGATTTCTGAGTGCATAGCCAGGAGTAACCCTTGTCCACACCCGACACCCGGTTTAGCCCAAACCCCCCCTCAAAAAAAAACCTTACTGTAGTAAATAATAATTCTCGTGACTTTTCATGTGAATGAATCTGACAAAATCATCTACTTCTCTCAATCTGCTTATTCTCCCCTTTTCTTTCTGTCCCCTTGCCATCTCTTGCCTACACTTTTTCCATTTTAGTATATTTTAAAGTACTTAGTAGCTATTATAAAATAGCTATTGAAGTGATACTACCGTGAGTAGGGTGCTTGATTTGCACATGGGTTTGATCCCCTGCACTTCATTGTATAGATAGTTTGTCTACCAAGTACAGCCAGGAGTGGTCCATGACCACAGAGCCAGGAATAATTCTCAAGTACTGCTGACTGGATACCAAAACAACATCTCCCCAAAATATGCTTGCTTGAATTATGATGATTTTTATTACATCTTTTTTAGCATTTATTTTTAGGTAATTATATCATGTAGCATTTTACTGTTTGAAATATATTTCTCATAGCCCATGAAAATCTCATTTAAAAAATCATATATGAAGCTCAAAGAGACTATGTTACTTCTCAAGCTATCAGAGATATTAGAAGAAAGTTTCCCGGGGCTAAAATCTCATCATATTATATCTAATTCCCATGTATATGAATTGGCAAACTGGCTCAAGGGCCATATACAATTTCTGCCTTGTTTGTGAATACATTTTATCAGAACATTATTAGGCCTATTTGCTTGACATAGACAAAGTTCGGAAGCTATGGAAGATATCATATAACCTACAATACTATCAATATTGAACATCTGGTCCTTTACAGGAAACCTTGACTATCTGACTTTTACAGAAAACTTTGCTAAACCTTGATCTAATATAATCAGATCTTGGAAATTTAAAAAGATTATCATTGTCTTAAAAATTATGAATAACATATGTCTCTTGTAAGAACTTTGCAAAATACCTAAAATTACAATACTCATCCTATTCTCTTTCCTTTACTTTCTATGAACAATTGGATTAAAGGTATTAGGTGGGAGCAGAAGACCATCTAAGCATCAGGGGACAGAATGATTCAGAGAGCTTCTAATAAGAACACATGCCAAAGATCAGAGTTGAGCAAGGTAGGACAGAAACTCAAACGTTGAACAAAGCTCTAGTACAGTGAGAGAAGAGAAGCATTGATGAATTGGGTGTTGCCATGGAGAGCCAGAGACCTTAGTGGAATGGGAGGTTATGTATAAGGGGTTGGCCAAAGACATTAAAGGTATTAAAATAATGAGATTTCTCAGTGCTAGAGAAAGGATTTGCAATTATGAAAATGGAGATAAAGGCCAGAGAGATAGCATGGTAAGGTATTTGCCTTGCATGCAGAAGGATGGTGGTTCGAATCCCGGCATCCCATATGGTTCCCCCGAGCCTGTGAGGAGTGATTTCTGAACGTAAAGCCAAGAGTAACCTCTGAGCACTGCCAGGTGTGACCCAAACAAAACAAAACAAAACAAAAAAAGAAAATGGAGATAACTGAAAAGAATTTAGTTGGATTTAAAGGCATTAGTGTAAACATATAGACTTGAATGACTCCTGATAGTCAATTTTTAAAAAATAATTTGGTGTTTTATGATATTTTATTTATAGACAAATTAATCTTTTTATAAGCAAAGGATTATGGAAATAACAACCAGAACAGAAACCAAAGTAGTTAAAATAATAACAAATATGATTGCTAAGTCTGGTATGACACAATTTAATATTAACAGAATTAGCAATGCCAAACCTTCCGTAATATATTATATCAGTAAGGAAATTAAATAAAGCTATATTATATCAGGTTTCATAAATTTAACATATGGACAGAAGTTTAACATTTCTGTAAAATAAAATTCATCTATCTTAGTAGATATAGATATTCCAAGTATCTATAGTAATTACATATGTGATTATATGCTTAGCTACATATATTCTCTTGCTTTTTACACAGAGATGGCTTAAAGAACAGTAATAAAACAATAGCAATGAGTGTATCTGGCTCTTGGATATTGGCTTTTAATTATTATTCTCCACTTAATGGATTCAAGGCTCTGGAGAAATGACTGATTACAGGTCTGTGGCAAGCAAATAAAAGAGGAATTCAGTTGTTATAGTGTGGAAAAGCAATGAAGTAGTCAATAAATGAAGGATGCATGACCAAAATGCAGGGAAGCCATCTTGAATAAGTCACCACTGATAAAGAAAGCAGAAAACTATGATTATTGGTTGATTATAATTAAAATAAAAAGCATGAGTACTAAATGATACAAATTAATCAATTAAAACTTTATGAGGAACAGAATATTTATGTAGTGTCAAATATCCTCTTAAAAATGATTCTCAATTAAAAATGGGGAAAGAGTAGTTTTATAGTGAAGGAATTTGGAAGACATAATTTAATGAGATCAGATAATATCATTATAATACTAGCAAACCAAAGTCCTGAGTTACCTGTAGGATGGAAAACTACAAATCACTTCTGAGTTATTTCTATTATAAATCATAACAAATTATTCATTTAGGAACACCTTATGAAACTATTTATTTACTAATTCAAAACATCTTAAAAGTCAAGGAAGGACCAAAGGTGTAGTTTTAAGCAAAGGGAGATTAAATAAATAGAAAAAATAAAATAAAAATGTGATTCTCAACTAGATTTATTTTGTCAAAATATTCATGTGTGTGGAGAGAGAGAGAGAGAGTACAATGGGTGGGGTGCTTGCCTTGCATGCATCTGATAAGGCTCCTATCCTTGGCATACATAGAGTCCTCTTTAAAGTCTGAACAGACCCAGTGTTGTCCAAAAACCAAATATGTTTTTTTAATTTGGGCACATTTAGTAGAACTTAAATGCATTTGCTGATCAAATGGAAGTATCAATGTCATTTATATGAAATTAATACTTTAGTGACTATATATATGAATATCATCATTGGGTCAAAGAAATAATATAGGAAATAGGGCACTTAATTTGCATGAGGCTTCTTTTGCTCTTGGACCCTAGTTAGATTCCCAGCATTGTACTTGGTCCTTTAAACAGTGGCAAGTATCACTCTACAGAGCAAAGCCAGGAAAAGAATGCTGCTGGATGTGGCTCAACCCATCACTCCAAAAAAGAAAAAAGGTTATTAGTTGTATGAAAATTACTTTAGAATGTTTCAGGAATCAACATATTGACAAAACGTTCTTTTTTATTCAGAAAATAAATTTATCTTATTTAGTATTAAGTATCAGTATTCTAGCAAAGAATCAAATCAAATATAATATTTTAAATCTTATTTAATAATGGTGATCTATTATTCATATATTATATTGACCATTTGCAATTTTTAACTAGAGGGGTCACTGTCTAGAGAGAGCACCACTCTCTACAAGTGGTGCTCAGAGACACAGAGGCCACTCCCAATGATGCTCAGCTAGGCAGGTTCAGTGTTTGGGTTCAGCAGTATAACCCCATTGTAACTTGGAACTCAAATCTAATTCAGGGCCTTACATGCTAAGTCTATGCTGTATCATATAAATTATCTCCCTGGCCCCTGCTATTGTATTTCTCTTTAATTACCTTTTCCTTGCTTTTATGTATTTTCTCTCCTTCCTCCCTACACAGTCCCTTCCTTTCTTTGTCCCTTCCTCCCTCCCTCCGTCCCTCCCTCCCTTCCTACCTCCTCCCTCCCTCCCTTCTTTACTCTCTCCCTTTCTTCCTCCCTCTCTCCCTTCCTTCCTTCTTCCCTCCCTCTCTTCCTCCCGCCCTCCTTCCCTTCCTCCCTCCTCCCTTCCTCCTTCCTTCTACCTTCCTCCCTCCCTCATTTCTTCCTTCCTCTGTCCCTTCCTCCCTCTCTTCCCTCGTCCCTCCTTCCTTCCTCATCCCTTTCTCCTTCCCTCCTCCCTCCCTCCCTCCCCTCCTCCCTCTCCCTCCCTCCTTCTCTTTCCTTCCTTCTTCCCTCCCTCTCTTCCTCCCGCCCTCCTTCCCTTCCTCCTTCCTTCCTCCTTCCTTCTACCTTCCTCCCTCCCTCATTTCTTCCTTCCTCTGTCCCTTCCTCCCTCTCTTCCCTCGTCCCTCCTTCCTTCCTCATCCCTTTCTCCTTCCCTCCTCCCTCCCTCCCTCCCCTCCTCCCTCTCCCTCCCTCCTTCTCTTTCTTCCTCTGTCCCTCCCTCCCTTCCACCCTTCCTTCTTCCCTCTCTCACTCCCTCCTCCACCCTCCTCCTTTCCTCCCTTCTCCCTCCTTCCCTCTCCCTCCCTCCCTTCCACCCTTTTCTTTCCTCCCTCCCTCCTCTTTCCCTTCCTCTCTTCTCCCTCCCTCCATCTACTAGTCCCTTCCCCTCCCTCCTTCACCCTTTCTTCCCTCCCTTCCTCTATCCTTCCTTTCTTTCTTTCTTTTTTTCTTTTTTTTTTTTTTTGGTTTTTGGGTCACACCTGGCAGTGCTCAGGGGTTATTCCTGGCTATCCTTCCTTTCTTTCATTTTCCTTTGTTTCTTCCTTTATTTTAAATAAGATCGTTTTTATTGAAATTTACTTAGAAAGTTATGAAAGATATATATATGGGAGAACACACGATTGAAGAGCCAGGCCGTATTCTTTTCTTAATGATGCCAGCCCAGCATCCTGCTGCTATACTATCATTCTGCCTTGTTTCAAGAATATTAATATTGTATCTTTAAACATACTGTATAGCTTTCTCTGGATGTTTTGAAAACAAGTTCATTTCTTTGAAACACAGACTTCTATATTAGTTGCTTGCCTCATAAGTGTTCGCCTTATATTTAAGAATATGAAAGTGAGAACTGCACTGACAGCTCTGTGATGTTGTGTAGTGGCTTTTTTTTTTCCTTTCAGGCCATCTCCCTGAGTCTTTCACTCATATATATTGGCCAATACCTGTTGCCCCATTTGTGGGGTCCCGTTTACTCATTTGTTGGGTATTTGTGTATCCTCAAAAAGCTCCCAGAATGAGAAATTGATTCCCATCCCCTGTCCCCTTTGGGGGAGAGATCTTGGTAATAATTATCCGCAGCAAATAATCCACACAGACAGGAGGGTTAAGGGGTAAAAGGTTGGGCGAAGAGAGTCCTTTGTCAGCCTGCTGCACGCCCCCAAAACCCCCTGGAGGCAGCCAGCAAACTCTCCAAAAGACCCCCCCCCCCAACACCTCGCTCCCGACTCTCAACAGCGCCCCCACCTGGAAGGTCAAGGTGGACAACAGGCAAAGAATAATCTTATGGAAATATTTTGAAATACCACAAATACAGAAAAGTCACAGCCATGTAAGCAGAGAATACTCCCAGGCTTGGAGTAGATGGGAAGTTGAAAGGCCAACACAAAGTTAAGTGAATAAATGGGTATTGAGTTCTTCAACTCTCTATCCCCTCCTGTCCTCTCTCCTTGTCTTCAGGAGTTGAGATGCCCCCCTCACAGCTCTGAACATGTTTGTGGTTTCCCCCAAGTGAATCTCTTTTGTCTCCATTGCTTCTTTTCCTCAGTCTTAGCTCCTTGCTCCTCTATAGGGACAATGCTGGTCTGGCTGCACTGGGCTTGTTTAGTCATTTCTTTCTCCCTTTCTTCTTGCCTTTTCCATGTCTGCTTCTCTGCCTGTTCTAATTCAGTTGCTAATTTTTCCATACCCACTTCTACTTTCAAAGCACACAATCTTTTCAGTTCATTGTTGAATGGGTGTGTGTGCTTTCTAGAAGTTTCCTCTTCTTTTCTAGTTGTCTCTCATCTATCTAAAATTCAACTTCTAGTTTTCTCTGATGGATCATCAAGAACTGCATCTGTCATTTGAGGACCAGCATTGTAGTTTCGGTCACAAGGAATCACACATCTGGCACAACATTCTCACTCAAGATCTTACTGATGAGGCAGGGTTTCCCTGGAAATGGGTGGTGACTGTGTGCTTCATTGAAAAGCTATAATCATCTCAAGGCCCATAATAATTTCTCCACATATCTTGCTTTTATAAATGCAAAAAAAGTGTGCGGAAGCTGCTTTAGAGGAAGAGAATTAAAAGTGGAGAAAGGAAAACCTTATCTGAGCATTCAGCCTGCTGAAGATCCAGATTACTCTTATCTTCTCTGCTTCATATTTGTTTAAATATTTTTGTTTTTCTTCATCAGTAAGATCTTGCCACATGCCAAATAATCTCTCCAATTTCCTACAACTTTAGGTCTGGGTTGGACGCATTTACTTGATCCCAAAACTTTCTGCTGTACCTTATGTAGGGCATCAGTAGCTTTTATAGTGACCTTGGGAGTTTTAGAATCATAACACTAGAGCAAGGGTTTCAAACTCGCGGCCTGCAGCAATTTGCGGTCCTCCATACAATATTTTGTGCCAGCGGCCAGCCTTCAAATATCGCAGTATTCGCGATTATTTACTTACCAAATGATCGCAATAAAAATCGCATTAGTAAGAAAAAAAATCACATTAAACAATTCACATACCCTGAGCATTTCCGTTTGGGGTATGAAAATGTTTAATGCGATTTTTTGTGATTTTTTTTCTTACTAATGCGATTTTTATTGCAAATATTGGGTAAGCGAATAATCACGAATACTTTGTGCCTAGTGCAGACGTCATTTCCGCTGCTTCTGCCCGCTGTCCCTTGCATTATTGAGGCCTAAGGGAGAGAAGGGAGAGAAGTTTATTAAAGAATTAGATTTTGTCATGCCTTCATCATGACTTCATCAAAGCCTCCAGTGAAGAGAAAGATTGATGATGAGCACAGACAATTTCAGGAAAATTGGGAGATGCAGTATTTCTTTGTTGAGCACAGGGCATCCCCACATGTCTTATTTACTCAGAGAAAGTTGCAGTGCACAAGGAATACAGCTTGAAACACCATTATTCAACTAAACATGCTGAGGAATGTGCAAAATATCAAGGAAATGAGAGAGCCAAGCGGGTTGCCAATCTTAAAGCATGTCTCATGAGGCAACAAGATTTCTTCAAGAAAGCAACGAAAGAGAGCAACAAGATTTCTTCAAGAAAGCAACGAAAGAGAATGTTGCATCAGTCGAAGCTAGTTACATGGTTAGTGAGATGATTGCTAAGGCAGGAAAACCATTCAGAGAAGGAGAGTTTGTTAAAAAAAATGCATGTTACAGGCTGTAAGTATTATCTGTCCGGAAAATAAAGGTCAGTTTAGCAAAATCAGCCTTTCTGCCAACACTGTGGCAGAGCGCATTTCTGACATGTCAAGTGACATTTATCATCAACTGTGTGAGAAAACCAAATGGTTTGATGCATACTCAGTTGCTCATAACGAGGGCACAGATATAACAGACACTGTGCAGCTCACAATTTATGTCCGTGGTGTTGATTGTAATTTTGAATTGACAAAGGAGCTGCTCACAATAATTCCAATGCATGGACAGACCATTGCTAATAAGGTATTTCAGCATCTGTGTGATGCCATTGAGAATGCAGGTTTGCCGTGGAAGAAGTTTGTTGGAATAATAACCAATGGAGTGCCATCGATGACAGGGAGGAAAAATGGACTGGTGGAACTTGTTCAAAAAAAAAAAAAAAAACTTGAAGAGGAGGGTGTAGAGAAGGCCATTGCTCTTCACTGCATTATCCATCAGCAGGCCCTTTGCAGTAAATGCCTGCCATGTGACAATGTGATGTCTGTTGTTGTGAAATGCATCAACCAAATCAGATCCAGGGGCTTAAAGTACAGGAGGTTCCGAGCTTTTTTAGAGGACATGGATTCAGAATATGGAGATGTGCTCTATTTCACCAAGGTACGTTGGCTCAGCAGGGGAAATGTCCTGAAAAGGTTTTTTGAGTTGAGAGAAGTGAAAGCCTTCATAGAGAAGGATGGGAATGCTGTTTCTGAGTTGAGTGATCACAAATGGCTCATGCACTTAGCTTTTCTTGTTGACATCACACATAAGCTGAATGTACTAAACAAGATGTTACAGGGCCCCGGGCAGCTTATCAGTGCTGCCTATGACAACGTGAGAGCATTCTCCACAAAACTTGTGTTATGGAAATCCCAGCTCTCTCAGACAAACCTTTGCCATTTCCCAGCATGCAAGGAACTTGTGGATGCAGGCATACCATTCAGTGGTGAGAAATATGTTGATGCTATTTTTAAGATAGAGAAGGAATTTGATCACAGATTTGCAGACTTCAAAAAGCACAGAGTCACTTTCTAAATTTTTGTGGACCCCTTTTCCTTTTATGTGCAAGATGCCCCTCCTGTGCTTCAAATGGAACTCATTGACCTGCAATGCAACTCTGATCTCAAAGCCAAGTTCAGGGAGATTAGTGGAAAAGCAGACATGCACTGGCAATTTTTGAGAGAATTGCCCCCCAGCTTCCCTGAGCTTTCCCGAATGTTCAAGTGCACCATGTGCCTTTTTGGGAGCACATATTTGTGTGAAAAGTTATTCCCCACTTTGAACTTCAATGAATCAAAGTACAGGTCTAGACTTAATGATGATCATCTTCAAGCCATACTGAGGATCTCAATTGCTTTCTCTCTAAAGCCAAATGTGGTTCAGATTTGTGAGAAGATGCGCTGTCAAGTCTCTGGCAGCAAGGAATAGGCAAAAGATGCCATGTTCAGAAAAACTGTTCATGATCTTCACTCAATGTTCTATTCATGTTTAGAAGAAATAATTAAAACTGTTAAAAATGACATTTGAGGACTTTTTTTTTTGTGAAATCCCTTATGCAGTCCTTTCTCACCCCAACTTTGCCTGCTGTGGCCCCCAGTTAAATTGAGTTTGAGACCCCTGCATTAGAGGATGCAGTGACTTGGCTATTGATGCCCAGATTCCTTTCAAGCCTGTAGTTGTTGTAGGTGAGATGACTGTATGGATTTATATACCATAAACTCTGATGTGCTGTGCATTTTTATTACTGGAGCAGGGGCAAAAAAGGATCCTTTTGATATTTTGGAGGATATGTCCTCAGTATCTTAAGAATGTATCTAAGATACCACAGGCAGAAAACTCTCAACTCTACTTGGTATTTTCAAAGATCAGAAATTAAACTTCTGACCTTTTAACTAAGTGAAGTGAAAGATGATAGAAATTTCTAGACCATAGAACTTGTTACACCCCTTATCTCTACCTTCAGAGACACCTTGCGATTAACATCTTTTGATCCTCTTTGGGGTTCCTGGACATATATATTGTCTCCTCAGTTGACAATTTCTACTTGCCTTTTTCTTGCCTGCAAAATTCATCCTGCCTATGCTAGATACATATCATCTTTTGAAACTTCAGAAATTTAGTAAACTTGAAAAACAAATAGTATTTATTAACCTGAGAAATTTTTTTAAATGAAAGACTGAAGAGATAAGGCTCTTGCCTTGCATGAGCTGGCCCATATGTGGTCTCTGGGAACACACATATCATCAGAATGATGCTTGAATGAAGGACAAGGAATAAGCCCTGAGCACAGCTGGGTGTGACACTTCCAAAATATGACACAAACACTCACAAACACAGAGAAGATATAAATTAAAAGTTAGTTTACTTTTGCCTTATATACAGATTCATGCCTGTCTAAATTTTAGCTGTAGGTGACAGAGAGATAGTACAGTGTATAGACCGTTGCACTACATGAGGCTGACCCAGGTTCAATTCTTTGTATCCTACATAGTCCTCCAACCTTGCCAGGAATCAGGTGTAGATCCTTATTGTTTTTCTTTTTACTTTTGTTAGACCAGAAGAGGACAATATATCTACATATGCCTTATGAAAAACAAACAAACAAAGCAATAGGGCCTGAACAATAGCACAGCAATAGGACATTTGCCTTGCTTGCAGCCCACCTGGGACAGACCTGGGTCGATTCTTGGCATCCCATATGGTACCCTGAGCCTGCCAGGGGCAGTTTTGTTTTGCAACACTGCGGGGTATGGCTCAAAAACAAACAAACAAAAAGGATGCCTCTTTTGAGCAAATTAAGATATATCCACTCATGGATGATAAAGGCATCCAAATTATGCCCCAATATGAAGTCAGTCCAAGAGAAGAAAAATTTAAAACTGTCAGGATATTTATTAAAACATGGAATTTGATGTTGCACAGAATCAATGATATAAATCACAAGCCAACATTTTAAGTTTGAAAAAGTAGAGGATTAAGTATTTGCATTCAATTCTTCCTTAAAACCTGTCCAGCTTTATTTCTTTAGTTTTTTTAATTGCTTTTTAGTTGTTTAGTTGTATCCTTTCCTCTCTTGTATGGGGAACAGACTGTGCAGTGTAGGATGGGGGTCAGAGGCAAGCAGTGTAGAAATGAAATGCAAAATATGTGCTCTACATTTTGAGTCACATCTCTGGCCCTGTGGCATTGCTGTTATTTTTTTTTCTCATTTGTTTTTTATTTCATGTTTTTTGAATTATGGGGTTTAGAATGTGGGATTTAAGATATACCAGGGAAATATACCCCCTAAAAAAAGAGTCCTCATAGTTACTAAAAACTAAGAAGAACTAATCAACAACTCCAAAATCTAGCAGTCATAAATAAGAGGCACATAGTCTTAAAAGCCTAACTCCCAAATAACCACTGTCTCTACATTATACCCTGCTGAATAAAAAACAAAACAAAAATGGAATAGGTGTGTAGGTAGAGGATGAATAGATATAGAGATAGTTAGCTAGCTAGCTAGAATTGGGAAATGACTATGAAAATATTGATAAAAGATAGAGCTTGAACCTAGATGGCAGAAATTAGCAGTAGTAGTATGGAAGATGATTACTCTCTTAAAAATGTATAGATAAAAGACTGAGGAAAAAAGTGATATCAATTTTTTTAAATAAACAAAGTTGAAAGAAGAAATGGAAGAATTAACCCAGGTAAGGACATTGAGAATCTAGTAAAACTCTTAAAAATGTGTAAAAACTACAAATGGGCAGATAGAATAGATAACTATTCTGAGAGGTCTTGGCTATAGATAAGTCCACCAATTTTCCTCTAATATACTTATTTTAGTGCCTGGTTATATTATTGAAGTATATGGACAGACTAGAAGAAATGAGAAAGTGTAAGAGAGTCATCTGGAAGCTAGGGAGGAAGCAGGAATGTTTAAAAAACCTATTTAAGGCACACTCGAGTACTATCCATTCATCAATGTGAGAAGGACAGGAGAGCTAAGAGAAAGCTCAATAGAGTATTAACACTCAATAGAGTATTAATACTCAATAGAGTATTAACAGCTCCCTTCTCAAGTTGGCAGCAAAACAATAATCAGGAGAGTCCTTACATGTAAAAATTCATAACTATTTGAAGAATTGAACAAAAAAACAAAGCAGCTCCAAAATCTGACATGCTGGCTGTACACAGATACCCCCCACAGTTCAGTAATAAAGGCATTAAGAGATTACAGGGATCCCATCAATATACAGGTGATAACTTCTACAAAGGGAATAAAATTCAATTCCATCTTGGAAGAAAATCAAACTAGTGGTTAGAGAGATAGTATAGTGAGTAGGGCGCTTACATTGCATATGGCTAGCCCTGGTTCTATCATGAGTACACATAGGGTCCCCCGAGCCCTGTCCCAAGTGTAGAGCCAAGAATAAACCCAAAGGATACCTGGGTATGTCTCCAAAATTAAAATTAAAATAATCAAAGTAATGCTAAAAAATAAATAAAACTAAAAGGCAAGCTCCTCCAAAAACTCAAGTTAGAATTACTCAGCACCCCCTTCCACTCAAGCACCTTGGCAGTAAATAAATAAATAAATAAATAAGTGTGAACTCTTTTTTATAGGTAGATATTATTTACCTTTTTTTATAATATTAACTCTCTTTAAATATCTGAAATTTAATAAAATTTTACAAAAAAGAAAAATACACAGAAGCAAAAAAAAAAGTGAGAAGTACTATGAATCAGGGGTCCTCAAACTTTTTAAACAGGGGGCCAGTTCACTGTCCTTCAGACTGTTGGAAGGCCAGATTATAGTAAAAACAAAAATTATGAACAAATTTCTATGTACACTGCATATATCTTATTTAGAAGTGAAGAAACAAAATGGGGATAAATACAATATGTGGCCTGCGGGCCGTAGTTTGAAGACCCCTGAAATAGATACTCAAATGACACATTTTTTATTGGAGTTATCAAACAGGATTTCAAACAACAATGGTATAAATACTAAAGTAGATCATTGAAAAGGTAAAAACATGCATGAAAAGATGGGAAATTTGAGTATGCCAATGAAAATTGTGGGATGTAGTCAAACAAGAAAAGTGGAACACACTGAATACTATGTATGTAATGCTTGGCTATATACATAAAATACATACATAAAATAAACTTATTTGTTTATTTCTCTTGGCTCAGAGGTTGCACACAGGCTGTGCTCAGGGCTTACTCCAGATTCTGTGCTTAAGGGGGGGTTCTCTCCTAGCAAGATTCCAGAGTTCATATGCAGTGTTGGAAATAAAACCAAGATCAGCCACTTGCAAGACAGTTGCCTGTTCTATATCTTATCCTATACTTTTCCAAGTTGTTCGTGTTGTTTGTTTGTTTGGGGGCATTTAGAGTGTTGCTCAAAGTTTACTCCTGACATTTTGCTCAGGAATCTCTCCTAGTGGGACTCCAGACACCATATGCAGTGCCACAGAATAAGTCAGGGATCAGCTGCATGGAAAAACCTTAACCCCCATACTGTCTCTCGTACCCCAGTACTTGATTCTTTGATTTACATGTTAAAAATGCACGTGGAGCAGGGTCACCATCAAGCCCCAGCTTCAGTACGACATGCTGACAACGAGGAAAATGGGAACAACTTGACCTAAGAGCAGGTTACCCTACCTTACCAGCTAACAATAAGACAAAATCAGAAGTCCTGTCACCCTTTGGTAGATCCAAAAGCCAAGATCGCGATTTACAGATGACTGGCTGCTAGAACCATGACCAGACGTATACACCGTGGGACCAATAAAAAAGCCCTAGTCTAGGGTTTGAACTACGACCTGCACAACAACCATGAACCCCACTTCCAAAGGTCTAGCAGAGACAATCGTAAAGGAATCTGGCTTCTGGAAGCACAAAGAAAGATGCTATCCTAAGTGCCATCCTAGGTACAGTGCAAAGACCAAGACCACCAACCACAGAAGATGGATTAAAATGACACTGAGGGAACAGAACTCCTGGACCACAAAGACTGACGTCATCGTAAATCCCAACCCTGAATTTGTGCAGATACTGAGATCTCAAGACACAGAGGTCTGTTTGTACCACCCAGAACAGAACGGAAGTCTCCCAAACACGACAAAGGACCACCGGGAGAGTAAATGATCCTGAACAGAGTCTATAGTTGATCCCATGACAATATACTCCAAGGGCGGAGAAACACATAACTCTTAGGCCAAGTGAATTCCTTTTCGAATGACCCCAACATTTACTGTGCCAGGGCAGGAGGAAAAAAAAAAAAAGCACAAAGCATTGTTTACTTATTATATATTATTTTGTACCTTCATTTATTATTATTATTATTATTATTATTACTTACATAACTATTTTTTGATCGATTTCGCTGTGTAGGTGTGGTTATTGAAGCTGTTGTCTCCAGATATTCCTAGTTTTTTCTCCTCTTTTCTTTTCTTTCTTTATGGGCTAAGTCATGTTTCTTATATCAAGACCATGGCAGTTTTTGCCTTTTTTTTCTTTCTTTGTTTTGTTTTGTTTGTTTGTTTTTTGTTTTTGTTTTTGTTTTGTGCATGTGTGGTGCTTACCATTATTGTCGGAGTCCTCACTGGATAATGGACACTTTTTTTTTTTTTGTACTGATGGAATGTTTCATTTTCTTTTTTCTCCATCGCCCCCCAAATCGATGATGAGAGCTTCTAGAAGGACTCTGCCCACTTTTGGAGTATTAGACTTTTACCCCAGTTTACTACTTTTCTCTTCTTCAGACCAAACCACGCAAACTTAACTAGCTAGGCCTACCTCCCAGTTAGAGGGGGAAATTAGGGAGACACCTAGACCAATCAGATGCAAGACTACTATGTGGTAGGATAGGTACATAGGGGACCACATATTCTAGCAGCCCTGGGGTTGAGGGAAGTGGATATGGGAGATAGGACAAAAACAGAGGTGAAGGGAAGACAATTTGGTGATGGAAATCCCCCCTGATGTTATGTAAATATTTAACTAAAATATTATTGTCAACATGTAAACCACTATGATCAAAATAAAAATTATATTATAAAAAAAAGAAAAAAATGCACGTGGAGAACGTGCTGAAAGTTAAAGGGAAGAAAGAGGGGGATAAAGAATATTAATGTTTGGTACATACCATGAAGTGGAATCAAATTCCCTGAATATATTTTCACCCATATGAAGAACAGAACAAAGTAGCTAAGTATCATTTGCTTAGTTTGTAAATAATACACAGCATCTTCTGAAAACTCTTAGCAAAGTTATGGAATTTACAAAGTTCTGAAAGCTTATAGTGTATAAGAGGGTAAAACTAAATGAAGCCAGAATTATTCCAGCTATAAGATAGACTTATAGGAGTTTGTATGAATCCTGGCTTTAATAAATCAAAGTAAACCTATTTCCTTTCTCCAGAACATTTGTAATGGGGGAAAGTAACTTTTTTCCTTTCCACGAAAAAAGTTCTTCAGTTATGTGAACATAGTTGCTTATGAGATCAAAGAATAACCTTGTTTTAAAATATGTCTTATTTATGGTACATGATCAATAACTAATGTCTCTTTTCGGTTCTGGGTGAAAAAAAATCACAATCTTTCCTCCTCTTTAGTATTATTTGCTTTATAGAGTGGAGTTCAGGGTCTTGCGGTATGTGTGTTGAACAGTCTTAGATGCCTTCCTTTGTCTGGATATGGTCTTGTTCTCAACTAAAACTTGACTATACTTAATCGGCATTTCTATTTTAATTAATTCCTTATTAAGACTGAGTCTCAATTTCACTAGGTTGATTACAATCACAGCCTTTGAATTCATGATCCTTCAGTTCATTGTTCAGCACACTCACTTAAACAAATGAGCAACACTGTAAAAAAAAAATGCCTTAACTGTGTCCTTAAGAATCAGTCTTAGTCTTAGCAGAGTCACACTTAGAAGTCATTTTAAAAAAAAGTAATACTGGTGACAAAAGACTCAAAGTTCAATGCTAAAATAATAAAGGCAATGACTTTTTCTTACTACTGTGCAAAGGAACCTGAGGTAAACTTTCAGGTAACACAACTGCCTTTTTTTAAAACACCATATAAAACACTTGCAACTATACAATGAATATAACAACTTATTAATGAGTACCCGATAAATATATGAAATTTTGGGTTTAAAGAATCAAAAGTTTACTATGGTTTAATAGAAGTTGGTTTTTTTTTTTTTTTTGCTTTTTTTGTTTTTTGTTTGTTTTTGGGTCACACCTGGTGACACTCAGGGGTTACTCCTGGCTATGTGCTCAGAAATCGCTCCTGGCTTGGGGGACCATATGAGACGCTGGGGAATCGAACCTTGGTCTATTCTAGGTTAGGGCATGCAAGGCAAACGCCCTAATGCTAGCGCCACCTCCATAGCCAATAGAAGGTTTTTATGAAGTCAACTTGTCAGTATTTCATACAGTTATCAGGGATTTTATTTGTTTGTATGTATCAGTAGCTAAATTGAAGGTAGGAGTGAAAAGAGACATTGAGAGTATCTACACCTCATAATAGATGTCTTGTCTGTGAGACACAAGTGCCATATGAATTCTGACCTTGAAAAGTAAAACACTAATGATTATTTAATTCTAAAGGATTTTAACTAAAGGGCACTTTCAGATTGTAGGTGCTAAAAATATGAGGTTCTTGCTATTCTTATAAAAGCAAGATATATAAATGTATATGTATACATATATTTGTATACAAATTTTATACAAAATTGTGTACAAATATTTGCACAAATATATGCATACAAAGATACATATATCTTTCTAAAAGTAAAATACATATATTCTCTAATAGTTGATCTATAGGTTTTATAAAACATTGTTCTAGGTCTGCCTCACAGGGAAGCTTTCTTTCTAACCTGTTGTTTTCAAAAATAAATACTATGCATAAACATTTACTTGTAGTGGTTTTATGTGCATTTTAATCAAATTATTGTGATAAACATTGGCATTCTGTCTAATTGTGAAGTTGCTATTATCAGTTATCATTTATGTTAGTGAACCTGAGAAGTGGTTATTTCACAAATCAGATATTGCCATAGGCCCTAGAAGTGCTCAGGATCACTTGTTCTTGTTTGTATTCTAATTTTTCTTAAGTCATTGACTAACTCAGAAACAGAAACACAAAGGCTGAATTTTGTCAATTATGGTTCATTTGTTTGTGTGCATTATTCAAAACCCGTTTTGACCTAGCCAGGACTGATTTTTTAAAATATCATTTTATATTGAATAACCATGAAATACACAGTTACAAAGTTGTTCAAGAGTTACTTTTCAGTCATACAAAGTCCCCTCCCATCCCTAAACCATGCCCACTTCCTGCCATCAATGTCTCCAGATTCCCTCCTGTCCTGTCCCCTTTAGCCTCCCCTCTGACTGTTTTAAACTTCTTTTCCCTTAGTTAAGAGAGATTTAAGTGTTTCATATGAAGTTAGTAATAAAAAAGCTAAAATACAAAACAAAACAAAAAAATACCCTGTTGCCCCAGTGAAAACTTTCAGATATCTTGAAATAAAATTGACTAGCAAAATAATTTCTTTTCTGCTATTGACTCAAATATAATTATTATCTTTAACCCTTTACTACTTTTTCTCTGGCTCTTCAAACAATTATATTCAGAATTAATGGAATATAGAGCCACTGAAAATCTCAAAGGAGATTTTCTCAAACTGAAAAGCTTTTGTGCTATAATGAACCCACCAAGAAAATGAAAAGTAAAGTCACAGATGAAAAAACTATTTACAAATAATACATTCAATAAGAAACCTAAATTAAAATTATGTAGATAACTATTTACCCTTCAATAAGAAAAACATCCCTTCAAAATGGGCTCAAGATTTAGATAGATACTTCTACAAATAAATAAACAAATAGAAAATAAATACATCAAGTATGTCATTATTACTAGTCATTAGAAAAATACAAATCAAAACATCAATGGAATAAATTTTCATCTCTGGAATGATTATTCTACAAAAGATGGACAGTAACAAGTGTTGTCAAGAATGTGCTGAAA
Organism: Suncus etruscus; assembly: GCF_024139225.1. Lineage (NCBI taxonomy): Eukaryota > Metazoa > Chordata > Mammalia > Eulipotyphla > Soricidae > Suncus > Suncus etruscus. The sequence goes on along the minus strand of NC_064851.1, from coordinate 27,794,296 downwards.
CTGGAACTCATATGGCTGTGGGAATGTAATATGAGGCAGTAATTTTGAAAAAAAAAAAAAGTTTGTTCAGTTTTTTTTTTAAGTAATCATGGATTTGCCAGATAGTCCAGAAATTCTTTGCCTACTAACGTCAAAAATTTAAAACCATAGACATAAATGTTTGCAGCAGAACACTATTCCAAAAGATTAAATAATTCAAATGCCTGATATCTGATCAATAGAAAGAATATAGTGTATGCAAATAGTAGAACATTATTTATCAATTAAAAAACAATGTGGATAAATCTATTCTCAAAAATACTTTACTAAAAGAGGTGAATATTAAAGAAAACAAATTATTCTGTGTCCATTGAACGTTCCTTACAGGCAAACTAAAGAAGATAGAAATTAGATTAGTGTTTGTATAAGTTCAAAAATTGTATGAGTGAAAGTAATTTGGGGCACAAAATATCTTTTTAGACTGTGGAAATATAATAAAATTTGACCATAGTGATAATTGTACAACTCTATATGCATACTAAAATTAATTTGACTGTACATTGAACTAGGTGAACTTATAAATTAGGGGAACTTAGAACTAGGGAAACTTAAAGGTAGGTGAACTTATAAACATAAAGACTAGGTTATAAATTATATCTCCGCAAAGATGACTGACAAGGGGCCAGAGCGGTGGCACAAGAGGTTAGGCATCTGCTTTGCACGTGCTAACCTAGCATGGACCGTGGTTCCATCCTCAGGCATTCCATATGGTCCTCTAAGCCAGGAGTGACTTCTGAGCACATAGCCAGGAGTAACCCCTGAGCGTCACCGGGTGTGGCCCTCTCCCCCCAAAAAAAGATGATAGGTAAAACCAAATAATTTTGTTGAAGCTACTATGTTCCATATGCTATTCTTAAGTTGGTATGCTTCAATTTGTTAAACTTTATTAAACATTATTATGGCACAAACACAGGTGGTACACTTATAATAGAAGTTAGGAATTTTGAAGGAGCTGAAGGAATTAGAAATTCAAGGAGCTGAAGCTGGATTGTGGTTGGTAGGAAACAGGTTTTATATATGCATTATTATTTGATGATGACTGTCAGGACCCAGAGGTGACTCATTCAGAAAATGAATTAATTCCAATTTTTGAAATTTTAGTTTCTTTTAGGTAACAAGATAGGTCAAATTCAACTCATACAGAACATATTTGCTTAGGGTTAGACTAGATCACCTTAAATTAGAAGAAGAGTTAAAAGAAATTTTAACTTGAAAAACAAACAAACAACCAAACAAAAAACTAGATGCCCAGTTTCAAGAGATTTTAATACATTCTTCCTAAATGACCATATATCTGGTGAAAACCTTATGAAATGGCCTTCTAAACAAAAATTAAAGCCCCAGGGCCTGGAGAGATAGCACAGTGGTGTTTGCCTTGCAAGCAGCCGATCCAGGACCTAAGGTGGTTGATTCGAATCCCGGTGTCCCATATGGTCCCCCGTGCCTGCCAGGAGCTATTTCTGAGCAGACAGCCAGGAGTAACCTCTGAGCACCGCCGGGTGTGGCCCCTCCCCCCAAAAAAATTAAAGCCCTCCCATGTGCATATTTTCTCAGAGAACAATGATTACTCCAGTGCTGAAGCTAAATGGATCCTTTGATGCTTCAGAGCCAGTTTTATAGCCCCATTTATGGTTCCCCACCAGCTCTGGTAGGGGAAACAAATATAGGAAAACTATATTTTAACAAGCTTCAAGTCTCAGTCCTAACTTAATTAATGTGTAATAGTGCATATTTCAACATGACTTATTTTGTGTGAAAAAGTTCTTCTCAAAACAACAAACATGAAGCCAGATATACCTTAGATACCTGTTCCCTTCCCCCACTCTATTTTTTTAAGGATATATTCTGCATGATGGAGGCTAAAAGGTGGCAGCTGTGCCAAAGTAGTGGACCCTAAATCGCTGAGCAAAAATGAGAGGAGTAAGCTCTGATTGCTCGCAGTACAGAAGTGAATATGCGCTCTCAACCACAAATCAAGCGAGCTGAAAAAAAAAAAAAAAAAGGCCCAATCAAGGCAGTAATGGCCTCCACTTCACAATCAGACAAGTGCTTCTTACTTGAAAAATCCTACCATTTATAGCTGATTGCTAACCCTGGCCTCATTTCTAATCTAAAGGGCGAGTAATAATTTGGAAAAGAAATTATAACAACTTCCCAACAATTTAGCAAATTGTTATTATTTCAGGGGGAAGGGAGGAGGGTGGAAAGGAGTTGCTTTTGTAACCTGGTTTTCTTGTAGGCTACCATTTTCATGACATCGAATCCCATTGCTGCCATGCTAATGGAACATGTGTGTACACTGGAAATTTGTTTTTTTTACATGATGATTCTTTATACCAAGTCACACATTTCATATGGTCAAGGTTATGGGTACCTAAAGAAAAGGGTAAGAGGGGAGCTCTTGATTCTTTTATACACTTATACCTACAGTAACCCTCAAAGTGTTTGAGGAAATGTCTGAGAGTAACACTGTATGATATGGAAGGGACTTTGACCTATCTGAGGATTTGTTTCTTTAAAAAAATAATGTTGTTAAATGCTTCACAAGCTTTTTCTTTAATTGTTGCTGTGTTGGTGGATTTGACTTAGATCAGATTCCTGTTACTAGGTAGTAAGATGTAAGATTTAAGATGCAGTTATATTCTATATTGTTATTCTTGAACTACTATATTAGCACAAAGAACTATAGACAGATATATGCAGACTATTTCATTACCAAGTAGGTACCTTTTAAGCAGGTACTATTTTGAAAATTAAATAAAAGTTTTTCTACAATTACAAGCAAGACACACAAAGATATGCATGCACACACATAAATTTATATATACAATATGCTTTTCACAAAGCAGATGAGCTTATATATTCAATGTTATATTTTATGAAAGAAGAAAAGAAAATTAGCTGAGAATAGAACAGAAGGATAAAGTAAATCACAGGAAAAATAGCGGGGACTGATTATCATGTAAATGATTAAAATGAAAGCTAAATGCAGCAATGACTCCCTAAAGGTTACATAGCTGGTAAATGACAAAGATTTAATTAAACTTGGAATGTCCTCACTCCCACTTACCATTGCATCTTTGCTTTATAGCTTTTCAACGTCATCTTTTCAAGTGACATCACATTTTGCATTTTTTAGGAGTGTGGCACATTGACCTCATACAGCAAAGACGTCTGTGATTTGGAGAAATACGAAGTGCTACATATTAATATGGAATGGAAGCCTACATTGGGAGCAAGAATATTGTTTCTCTATTAACATTTTTCTCCATCTTTGCAATAAAACTTCTCATATTAGAAACTTTTTTGTCTCCAGGCATGAGTCTATTAAAAGTATCTGCCATTCTTTTTATTTTCCAATTAAGACCCATCACCTAAAACTGAATAGACAACTAGTGGTAGGATCAAAACTTCCTATTGTTCTTTCATTTTTCTTTTTAAGGTACACAACTTACAGAATTTTATGTGCAGAAAGAGGACTCTGCAGCTATATTTATCTATATAGAGAATAATTGAGTCACTGAAGTGTGTAATGTAGCAGGCCATATTCTCATATTAATAATGTAAAAAAGAGTGAAACTCCTTATTTTTAAAATCAAAGTAAGCTAAACTTGCATCTTGAACTTTTTTCACTTTTAAGTAGCCAGAATAAATTTTTTGGTATTCTTCTGTGTCTAATATGAAACTACACATAGAAAATAAATCCAGCTTTAGAATCAAAAGATAAACTTTGATTTTTTTTAAAAAATTTGAATTCTTAAATATAATACACTATGTTCTCTGAAGCACAACAGATTTTATGCAGATCTAAAAATTGGATTTAGAAAAACAAATACAACTTTATTTATGTGTGTAACTGGAGCAAGAAGGCTAAATTTTTCAGATATCCAAAAATGATTTATAGCTTGCAATTACCCACCCCATTCAATATAAACAAGACCATACTTCATATTACATAATCTATAGCACATTCAAAAATACAAAATGCTACGCAGAAAAAGTACATTTTTCTTATATCATCTCTCAAATTCAGAACTTTGGCCTTACAATGAATTCTTAGAATAAACACAAGAAATCACTATTATTAAGTCTCAGAACAAAGTAATTTTAAAAAGGAAATCATAAAATACTTAGAGTAGGAAATCTGTTATATTATAATGAAAAGCATTACTTTTCATTTTGACAAAAACTTAAATTCTTTAAGTGGTTACATTTGCTGTATTTCATAGCAATCTAAAAATTAGTTAAAACAAAAGTCAGTAGGCTCAGAAGGTACAAAATATCTAAATTACAGAATTAGGCCAGCTCCCAAATTGACAAAATATCAAGGCAAAGGAAAAAAAAATCATGCTCTTAGAGGTAGCCTGAACCTTTTAGTACAATGAACAAAAACGAATTTCAGATATGAAACTCAAAACAAATTTCAGATATGAAACTCAAAACAAATGATTGTTTTACATTTTTTAAATTAGATAAAGTAGCAGAATTTCTTTACAGTCCAACAGGTTTAAAAAATTAGGCAACCGAGACCAGAAAAAAAAAATTCATTCTTTTTAGGACAGCACGATTCTAGGAAACGTCTTATTCCTAACCTGCTCTTTCATTAAGACTGAAAAATCTTAGACTATTTATTACCATAGGCTGCTTTTCAGACTGACAATATTCTGGTAATAGAATATTACCAGAAGCTAAAATGACCCCTAGTGTTAGGAAATAGATCCTTTAGAACAAATCACAGTACCAAGTAGGGTTTATACCTGCAAGAGGGTTAGCACATTTGCCAGAGTCTATAGTACACTGAGCTGACTTAGCAGTAACACAAAATGACAACAAATGTATGATGAAAGCAGCTTCTTGGTCTCTTGATCATTAATAAGAAAACATCTAGTCTTTAGATCTTCAGAAGAAATGTTAGATTTGTGTTATTTTAAAGGACTTTTCTCTCATTAAAAATGCTTATTTATAAATACGAATTACAGAAAATGTAGCTATAAGGAGGTTAAAAATGCAGGACTTTAAAAATAAATTCTGGTACCTTCATCTAGGAAAATATATAGAATTTCAAGAAAGGCTTAGAAAGTAGCAAAGTTACTTGTATATGGAAAAATCCTACCTTCTTCTGATAAAATAAAAAGTGCTCAAGCTGTTTTTATCTGTGTAACCAATTTATTGGACACATTATAAGGATACTAAATGTTATAAGCATGTAAAATGCATATATTTATATTTGCACAAATAAATATTGTGACAGACTTAACAATTTTTAAGTATCTTTAAAGACCAAAATTTGGAAGAGTGTGTCACTAAGGATGACAGTTCAATAAGTTATTAAGGAAATGTTGCAACTATACTGTAAACAGATCACTGAAAGAAAATTATTTAAGATTTATAATAAATAAGTAAAAAGTATTTTACTTTTGTGTTGGGAAAATAGAAACTAGTGAACACTGATTAGTAGATTTATAAAAGCAAGGTTAAATAAAAGTAACATAAAGACCTGTTGTGAATAAAATAAAGGCAAAATAAAACATTAACAAAAAGTCCATAGACATATAGTTTCATAGAGTAGTTATAAATAATACAGAATAATAATTTTATTCATAGCATATTATTTATAAATAAAAATTAGAACATAAAAACATATGAGATAATAAAATACATGTTATGATATAGGTTAGAAAATTAGAACTACTTACCTAATATCCAGGCATAACATAATAAATTCAGAAACAATTGCAAAAAATATGCATATTAAAAGCATACAAAATAAATTTTAAATATATGTTTGGAATTCAACTGTAAACATAATTTGAAAGCTTTCCTGGAAGAAAAAAAAGCATGTTTCTTCCTATGTGCTTGTTTGTTACCAGAGTAATTATCTAAGAAGAATATGCCGTGATGATAAACTTCATTACTTAATAACATTGGTAAACATTAAAATATTTAAAGAATATTGTACTGCATTCTAGTTTATTCTATTAAATCTCACAATTATGACAACCTTTTCTTCTTATATTTTCAATGGATGAATTGCAAGGATTTGATGATCTTCTGCTAATGTAAGCTGATATTATAGTCATATGACCTAATTAAACATTAGGATTCATACTTAAAATATATAATTACCAGAGTATAGTTTTTTAAAGTGTAATTACTAGTTTCAATTTTAATAGCAAAAATTAATGCTCGTGTCAACATACTATTGGAAAGTTTTACAGAAAATGTTTTTCTTTTCTGATTATAAAGAAATGATGAAAAAAAGTTAATGTTGAAACACATTATTAATATCATTTTCAAGAAATAAGTGCTTCCATCTTTCATCATTGTGAAATTTTCTGCTTCCAGAAGTATATTATATATCATTTTTTATTGTCACTTGGATTTGAATTCTATTCATCTTTTTTTATAGGATTATATTTTTTGGCATTTGAGAAATTTGTGCATAACATAAGGTAAGTGAAACAACAAACTTTCATTATTTTAAAACAAAATAGAGTAAAGATTTTGGGCTTTGGGAGGAATTTTTTATTTCTAAATTGCACAAAATCATTCATAATTACCTCTTAGTGATTTCAATATCACAAATCCCTTCTGATTAGCTCTCTTAGAAAAAAAAAAGAAAGAGAGACGAACTCGCTTTAAAATTGTTTGGCCCTGTTGGAAGCCCCATCTTAGAGAATGACAGATTATGTAATTAAATTGAGTCGTGTATTTTCCATAGAAACAAAGCATGATACTGGAACTGATGCAAACTATATGCTCATTTCTATTTTTAGATGGCTCAGCCTCAACAGGGCAACAGTCCACTGACCAACCAAACTAATGTTAAAGCATCATATTGTAGCTTTCCAGCTTGAAAACTTTAGAAAGATAAAATAAGTGACTTTAGAAATCACTGTTGAAATGTAGCCCTTTTAAAAAACTATTTTTCAATCTTTGAGTGGAAGAATGTCCCCACAAATTCTATTTTCCCATTTAGGAGAATGATTTGCCTTGAGTGCAGTATAGAAATGTCTGGAGAAACAGTTAAGATTAGGATCCAAGGAAGGAGAATCGGGCAAGAAAGCAGAAGGCTTAAGTTTACAAAGAAACACATGCCAAATATCTCCAGAAGTCTGTAAGTGAAAAGACAAATGTAATATTTGAGAAAAACTCTTCTTTGTTTTCCAAATACAGATTGTAAACCAGAGATTACAAGGATAAACCAGATGTTTCTGCAACTATATCTAATATACAATTGCAGTAACCAGGAAACAAATCACTTAAGATTTCTCAGTATTTGAATATCTATCTTTGCATTGAGGACACTTTTAAAAATCAGGTTTAACAGTCAAAATCTATTAATTTATTTCTAATATTTCATCATCAAATCACTATTTTATTCATAGTACTCAATATTGCTGTGTTTTGAAATTCTCAGTATTGCATGCAGATTGAAAGTATACATTTTACTATATAATAATAAAGAAAATTTAGTATTATAAAAGCCCCTGGAAATCAAGGAGTCAGAAATAGTATGTCAATGTTTGCACAAAATTGTTATCAGAATTCAGTGAATCTTAAAATAATTGTTTTATGCCAATAATAATAGATTATTTATAGGCCTGGTGATTGAGTATAGAAATAAAATTTGATATTGCTTGTCTAAATAGTGAACATTGTATTTAACATAACTAAGAGTATTATAAAAGGGGCCAGAGAGATAGCATGGAGGTAAGGCGTTTGCCATTCATGCAGAAGGTCATTGGTTGGAATCCCGGCATCCCATATGGTCCTTTGAGCATGCCAGGAGCGATTTCTGAGCGTGGAGCCAAGAGTAACCCCTGAGCACTGCCGAGTGTGACCCCCCCCCAAAAAAGAGTATTATAAAAATACTAAAGTATTTGACAAGGAAATCTACAAATTTATAGATTTTAGTTCTGATAAATTTAAGTACAATTACCCAATTTTTCCCCAGGGCACCTATACATTTTATATATACTGCATGTGAATATATATGATATACATGTGTGTATGTATGAACATATATTGATATTAATATTGATATTTGAAATTATGTTTACTGGGTTTATTTACACTAGACTATTTACATATAGACTATGGCAAATACTTAAAGACATAAAGATAATCTTAGAGTTTTAATTCTATTAGATTTTCAACTGAAGCAGATTAAAATTTGAAGTAAAACTAGTTCTCAATTTTTATTTTACTTTACTGGAATGATGAAGTTGTGAACATGTCTGGATACAAAACATCTTTGTTTTTTTTTTTTTACTAAAATGCATAATTATCAATTTTAACATTTTTATAAATATTTTTTTTGAAATGCCAGCATCAACAATATTTTGGAATTGGTTTTAGAAAGAATATAAAAGGAACCAAAGCTCACACTTAAACCATTTTAATTTTAAGACGGTCAAAGTTCTCTACCATTTCCACTGAGTGTAGTGCTCTGCCACCTGGTGGCTATTTGTGAAAAAAAACTACATGAGAATTTGGACATTCAATTTAACTTCTTTTACCTAATAAATTAGTTTGAGATTGAAAATATGTCTGTTGCTGTGGGAAACATTGACTATTTCATGTGATTTAGGAATTGACTTTTGAATGATTTCAAAGTGTCAGCACAAATTAGTCTCAGGTTTTAACAGGACTCTTTAATATGTAAAATGAGTAGTCAGAATTTCTTGATAGTTGTTTCATACCTTCCTTAATTAAGTACAAGTACAATTTTAGTCTTTACCATATTTTGGAAACAAGTAAACATATTTATTACTAATTCATGGGGCATTTTGGAACAAAGAAATTCATTATTTGTATTAATGTGAACTGACCTGTTACATGGGAGAAATGCACAAGTTGATAGTTTTAGATGTCATTTCTGTCAACACATCTCATGGATGACGTAAACTGTAACATCCAATCTTTGAATAATGATCACTTTCTATTAAAATTTATGAATCATTGCTGTCACGAGCACAACTATTATTATTCAGAACTTAATTTCTAAGTGTCATGGAGCCAGGCTCTTGAGTTGATTCTATGGGTATTGCCAGTACAAAACGAACCTGGAATATCTTCTTGTGCAAAATAAGAAAATGTTCAGAACCTATGGAAAACATGTCAGGTGTCAAGTTAAAGTGAAGTTAATTTGCCAAATTTAGGTCAATATAAGGATCAAAATAAATAATAAGATTATAGCCCACTGAAAACAATGAGAATCCATGAGTCTGTATGATCTCACAGACATAAAAATATAAGCTTTCTCTTGAACTAGATCTTTGAAAAAATGTAGAAAGGACAATGTAAGTACCAAATTATCATTTTGCAATTACCATAGTGATATCTGATTGAGACAAGAATTATCAACAGTGCCTAAAATGAATGGGTAAAAGTTTGATGAGAAACAGGTTATTTTCAGATTACCAAAGTAGAGCATCTGACATACATCTTAATTTAAAAAAGGTAAAAAAAAGGGCCCGGAGAGATAACATAGCGGTGTTTGCCTTGCAAGCAGCCGGTCCAGGACCAAAGGTGGTTGGTTCGAATCCCGGTGTCCCATATGGTCCCCCATGCCTGCCAGGAGCTATTTCTGAGCAGACAGCCAGGAGTAACCCCTGAGCACCACCGGGTGTGACCCAAAAAACCAAAATAAAATAAATAAATAAAAAAGGTAAAAAAAAAATTTGTTTAAGGTGGAAAAATCTGGAAGAAGTCACATAACAAAATGAGTAAAGAATATGTGTGTGTGTGTGTGTGTGTGTGTGTGTGTGTGTGTGTGAGAGAGAGAGAGAGAGAGAGAGAGAGAGAGAGAGAGAGAGAGAGAGAGAGAGAGGTGCCAGGGTTTGACCTAGAACCTCCAACATGCAAAGACAAGTGCTCCATTACAGAAAAAACAAGCTCCATGTTAATGGAATGGGGAAAAATTACCATCACTGATAATAGATAAACTGAAATCAAGTGTTTTCTTGACACACACACACACACACACACACACACACACACACACACACATCACTTATGTAGTATATCTGCCAAAAAATCATAGCCTGTATCATAAAAGAAAATGCAAATTTCTAGCTTTTTTAAAATTTCACTTTAAAAAATGTCATTTTTATAAGACTTATTATTAATAAAATAATAAAAATAAGTGAAATAAACAAAATGCATTTTCTAAGAATTGATGCTATGCCACAAAAGCAATTTCATCTTAAAAAAGATATGAGATAATTGATAAAATTTAAATAAGATTTGCTAGTTACATAAATATGTAAAATGCTTTTTTTATTTTCCTGAGTTTCATAGTTATGCTGAGGATAAATGAGACAGCTTTTGTTCTTATTTAAGAAAATATATTAAAGGATATAAGAATAAAGAATACTGCTATCCTGAATTTTTTCTCGAGTGTATTAGAACACTTTGTGGAAAACAGAGAGATATTTTAAGTAGTAGGGTAAATGCCTAGCATGTCATGTTGTAAGGTAAGATTGAACCCTCAGATCATTCTCCAGCATTGCATACCTTTACAAGCACAGGATGGGCTGAACCCTCCCAAAAGTGACCCTTATTATTTTGGTATGGATATATATATCTCATATATATACATATATATGTATGTATGTATATACATATATTTGTATGTATATATATATATACATATATTTGGGTGAGGGTAAAGTGTATTTATGAGTTATTTATACTACTAGACTTTCCCATCAATTTGAAATTATTTGAAAACATTATTTTTATGGTTTGTTTTTTGATTTTTGGTTCTCATCTAGTAGCTCTCTGACCAGTCATTACTCTCAGTTCTGCACTCAGAAATCACTCTTGGCAGACTCCAGGACCATATGGGATGCTGAGGATCGAACCTGGATCTATTTTTGAAAGGTCTTGCCACAGATTTGCCACATCATCTCATGTCACATATTAGAACCTTGAAATAATAAGCATGAAAATTAATGTTTTGTTTTTATGAAGCACAATATTATGCATGTGATCATTGCTCTCCAAGTTTTTTATCCCAGTCTTACTGATCATATTATAAATATTCTTACAAAACATAGCTGTAATATGATTTAATTAGAAATTTTATTGTTTTTTATTAGAACAATGAAAGAGATAATGTAGGTAAGTTACCACACAACAGTTCACTGAAATAATTAAAAACATTTTGAAAGAACTTGTCAAAAATCAACAATGACCCAGGCCTTAAAGACATAAAGTTGATGCAAATACAGCTTTTTCCTTTATATAGTTAAAATTTAGGGGTGCTGGTGGTGGGCATATTATTTAATAAGTTGCTTATTAACATGTACATTTATAGAAACAAAGTGTTACATATGTCTAAGAATGGGAATGTTCTCTGGGAGAACAGAGGTAGAAGAAATTTGTCCTGAAATGTTTTTTTTTTATCAGAAGTTATGAAAGGCAACCAGGTCTTGATAGAGAGTTTCTAGGGTAAAGGAGCCTAGGCAAGGCTTTTGTCTTGCATATAGCTGTAGTGAATCCCACTAAGGGTCACTTCTGAGCACAGAGCCAGGAATTGATCCCCAGAAATGCAGGGTGGGTCCGGGTTTTCCCAACAAAGGCAAGCAAGCTCTGGAGGATAGGAGTTATAGCAAGTAAATGAGTTAGTCATTGAAAAAGATTTCACTTTCTTCTTGTGTGACTTACATTTGGAGGGGAGATATTTTGATTATCCTCAGAATAACCAAGCAAGATAGTTTCTGTGAAATATATGAATTTTTTTTGTTATTAAAACTAGTGAAGATATCTGGAAAGAAGTATAGAGAAAAGAAATGTAAAGAAATTTTAAATAACTATCCACTTACTTGAAAATAAACCCAACAGAAGTTTTATGAATCAAAAATAGTTTTTGAAATGTAAGACAGTGAACTTGTTAGACAGATTTGGCACAGATAAGAAAGATTCAGTGAAAACAAGAAAACAAAGATATGGGTGGGAATTTGTAAAGTTTAGGAGACACAGAGAATAGAAAAAATAGGTGCAATGTCCAACAGTAGCTTTAAAAGGAGAGAATAGAGATGATGAAAAGCACAATCTATGTCCTCATTTAAAAATGTTGTATTATTATTGGCTCATAATTGTAACATAAGCATCACACTAATATAAAATATTAATATTAATAGGGCTTGGGGCTGGAGAGATAGCATGGAGGTAAGGCGTTTGCCTTTCATGCAGGTCATTGGTTCAAATCCCAGTATCCCATATGGTACCCCGTGCCTGCCAGGAGTGATTTCTGAGCGTGGAGCCAGGAGTAACCCCTGAGTACTGACGGGTGTGACCCCCCCTCCAAAAAAAGATCAATAGGGCCAGTTTAAATGGCACATTTTAATAATGTGTGAGGCACAGAGCTTGACAGATTGCTGGTAGCAACACTGATTGCCTCCTCTCATACCCATTAACACCCTTGGGTATAGCCTAGTGACACTTGAACTTAGCCAGGTATAGTTCTGGGGACTTGGAAAGCTATGACTCAGAGCAACAAACACTACATCCCAGTTATAAGCCTTGAATCTTCAGGCCTTCAATGCTGGAACAGAGTTGAAGGGAATGGTTGGAGGAGAGTGATAACAAAGACATATAAGAATTTCACTCAGTCTCTCTCTCTCTCTCTCTCTCTCTCTCTCTCTCTCTCTCTCTCTCTCTCTCTCTCTCTATATATATATATATATATATATATATATACACACACACACACACACATATATATATATACACACACACACACACACATATATATAATTTTTATTTTTGGGCCACACCCAGTGATGCTCAGGGGTTACTCCTGGCTATGCACTCAGAAATCATTCCTGGTTTGGGGAACCATATGGGATGCCAGGGAATTGAACCGCGGTCTGTCCAGGGTCAGCTGTGTGCAAGGCAAAAGCTCTACCGCTGCACCATCATTCCTATCCAAGAATTTCACTATATTTTTAAATTTTTCTTTATATAAAAATACTCTGAAATAATCATTCTAACATTTTATTACTTTTAGTAAAACATTATATTAAAGAACAACAGTACAGTACAGTGGGTAATTTGTCTTGCATGTGGCCAACCCAGATTTGATTTCTGGCATCCCATATGGTTCCTGAGCCTGACAGGAGTGATTATACATATATATATGTGGCCCCCAAATCACAAATATATACATTAAAATAAATATATATGCAATTAGTTAAAATTAACATTTAAATTGAACTATTTAAAGGCATAAAGATAGCTGAATGCTCAGCAAGAGTAAGATGCACAAAAATTTAGAATTACTAGAGCTGAGTTTCAAATATAAGATGTTATGAGTATTAGAGGTTTTAATATTAAAAGAATACCTGTATATGAGTAAAGTGGTAGAGCAAGAAAGGAGGTGGGGAAAATTTTGGCATCAGAGGCCAATTTTTTTTGTTTGTTTTTGGGCCACACCCAGTGACACACAGGGGTTACTCCTTGCTATTCGCTCAGAAATCGCTCCTGGCTTGGGGGACCATATGGTCCCGGGGATAGAACGTTAATCCGTCCTAGGCTAGCACATGCAAAGCAGATGCCTTACTGCTTGTACAACCTCTTTGGCCTCAGAGGCCAATTTTTAAAGGATAAAAATCCTAGCCTAGCCTAAAATATTCCTTATTACAATATTATTCCTAATTACAATATTATTACAACATTTCTTAGCAGTGTCAGATTCCCCCTCCCCCATCCCAATTAAAGAAAGACCAGGTGTCACCCCTTAGATTAGAAGGAAGATTAGATTAGAAGGAAGCCAACAGTTCTTTTTAGGTTCAACACTTAGCCCCACATGATTTAAAACAACTCTTATCAAAATATAAGTATTGCTTCCATACCCTGGTGTTCAGCTAGATGTGTCAATGGTAGAGCATTTGTACATTCTTCAATAAGCCCTACAGCTTATTTTCTATTCTTGTAGAATAATATGAAAGTAATTTTCTGCAGCAGGATGTACTGCAGGGAGGTATTTGCCTTACATGCAGACAACCAGGGTTTGACACACGGTGTCACATATGATGTCAAGAGTTCCGCCAGGAGTGATCGCTGTGCAGTTAGTATTTCCTGATAATCACTGGATGCATCCCTCCCCCAAAACTCCAAGAGTAAAAGTTACTTAAGTATACCCACTGCAGTTATTATATCAGGTATATATATAATATTTAAGTGAAAAACATATACCATGTGAAAATATATGCTAAGGAATGCAGTCAGTGTCTCCAGCGTTTATGATCTCTCTTCTCTAACCTAAGAGGTCCACTGTAGTTTTAGTACTGTAGGTATTGGATTAAGGAGGCAATTGATTTCCAGAAGAAACTCCACAGAATGCATGAGTCTTATTATGTTCACTTTGGCAAGTACATAACTAGAATTGAGATTAAAGGAAAAAAATTAATGGATTATAAATTCTTGAGATACTTTACAAGTAAAGAATATGTTCATTCCACCCTAGATGCTTTTTTGAAGAAAGTTTTATTTAAGGTTCAAATTAAATTTATGCCATCTTCCCTGGATGAGTGATATTTCCATATTATTTTTTATAATTTATTCATTAATCTAGGAAAATTGTTTAAAATATTCTAGCACTTGAATATATATTCCCTGATTAATTTCCCTTCTTGCAGAACTGCTGATAATCTAAGAATGTACATTGCACAACTTCAAGTAATTCCACCTATCCTGTTAGCTATGGAGAATGACTTTTCCTGGGGCTCTGCAGTACAATTTATGTGACTATACACACTGCCATTCTTTAAAAACTAAGAATAAGCACAGTGACAACACAAAAGTAGACTAGAAGTTTCTGCTCATCCTCCTAATGTACATGAGTCTATGAAACAGGAACATCACAATATATGATCATGTTAGTTCCATTAAAAAGCATCTTCAGTTGCTTCCACAGCTTTCAGTTTTAAACCATTACCAGTGGTTTTTCTCAGTGTTGGATTTGTATTTCTGTGTGTGTGAGAGAAAGAGGGGGGGGAGAGAGAGAGAGAGAGAGAGAGAGAGAGAGAGAGAGAGAGAGAGAGAGAGAGAGAGAGAAAGAGAGAGGAGAGAGAGAAAGGAGAGGAGAGAGAGAAAGGAGAGGAGAGAGAGGAGAGAGAGAAAGAGAGAGAGAGGAGAGAGAGAGAGAGAGAGAGAGAGAGAGAGAGAGAGAGAGAGAGAGACATATGTGATGTGATGTCAGGGATTGAAATGGTACATGGCAAAAGCCTTAAACCCTGTACCATCTCCCTGGTGCTGTTAGATTGATTTTTATCAAAACCAAGCAGTTGCTAACTAAAAAATGTTAAGTTTTCTAGGACTGGGGTTATAACTCAGTTATGGAGTGCTTGATTGCTAAATATATATTCTGGGTTCAATCCCAGGCACCAATATTCTTTTTCTTTTTAAAAAAATTTTAATTTCTAGACATCACATTGAAGAATCTTGAGTATGGCCTACGAATCAGTGTTTTTTGTTTGTTTTGGGCTAATACACTGTGAAGCTCAGGGGTTACTCCTAGCTATGCACTCAGAAATCGCTCCTGGCAAGGGGGACCATACTGGACGCTGGGATCAAACCCAGGTCTGTCCTGGGTCAGCCACGTGCAAGGCAAATGCCCTACTGCTGTGCTATAGCTTCAGCCTCAGGAATCAATGTTTTTAAAAGTATTCCCACATTACCTGGGGCTGGGGAGATAGCTTAAGCTTAAGGGGTGCATGCCTTACAAGCTCTTGCCGCAGAGTTTGGTCCCCAGTATGGGGTGCCCCCACCTCACACCATCAAAGAAAAAAAAATAGGAAAAGAGGCCCTCCACTTTGTCTTAGCCCAGGTAATACTGATATAATGTTTATAAGTACTGGTTTATTTCTGGCTCTTCACAACTGTCCTTCAACCAGTTTGGCTCATTTCATACTCTATGCTGCAATCTTTGTTCTTTCTCTGGAATATCTGCCATCACTGACTGATGCTCTTTGTATTACAAGTATATCAGTTTCCTTCTGTGTCTCCAAAAGCTTTCTGTAGAAATTTCTGCCAATTTATACTTGCTTATTGTCCTTTAAGATCTAGAGGACATGGTTCTTTAGTAGAATTGGACTTATATTCTTTGAATTGTTCTCTAAGTTCTTATAACAATACATATTATACAAGTTATGATAGAATTCTTAGATACCACATAAAAATTTCAAATAGTGTACTGACATCCTAAATTCATTCATGTCCACATCATAAATCATTACCAATGATACAAATTTTAGTAATATTAAGACATCACTCTTTAAATACCATCACATTAAAAAAACAAGAATCTCAACCCTGACTGAGGTCAGTGTTTTGCAAAAGACAACAGGCTAGCTTAAATGATTTATTAAGCAGGTGCTCCCAGGAGATATGAGTAAGGGAATGGAGAAAAACATGATAGAATTCAGATGAAGTTCCAGCCTCACTCAGTCTGTTGCTGTGGAGAGCTTAAGTGGCAATTGCATATCCAAGTTTATCCAATTCCCGGGCAATGAAGTTGCCTTTCGAAGTTCTGTATTTGTCATTATTGGCTTGGAAACAGTAGGAATATATACATGAATGCGGGGGCGGTGTAGGGCAGTGAGGGGATTGGCAAGAGTTCCACGGCTATTTGGATAGGCTTCAAAGATAGATTCAACAATATCCTAATACTGTGATGTCAATAACTGAAAAACTACATTAGACTTATGATTCTGGGAAGACTGATGAGATATATTTCTCCCTATTTCTACACTAAGTACAACAACTAAAATCTGTTGACATTACATATAACAAATACATCCAAAGACTCTGAAAGGTCAGGAAAGGATGTAGACCAGTAGGGACCTCAATACTTAAAGTAACAACAGTGGTGAACAGTTTTTGAACCTCATATAACCCAGACAAGAAGTTGGAAAAGTCCATAGTCAGAAATGTCAACAAGGCTAAGACCAGCAAATCCCAATCAAAGCTTACTCTCTCTAGCTCAAGACCAAGTTTAATGATAGAGAAGTTACATATTTACTATCCTGGAGATTATAGATCTCTCCCAAATTAGATACGTATAAATAAATTATGTATCTATATAAGCTCTAATGGATATTCATTGGTACTTTCATTATTTTTTCAAATTTAATGTAAAAAATAATGCAATAAAAATTTAAGCTATTAAACACTGGAAAAAAAAGAATTGGGCCTTTCCTGTAAATGGGAAAATGAATCAGAAATGGACATTCAGGATACTCACAAAAAGGAATATTCATGGATACTACAGGAGAGAAAAAGGACCACCCCTGGAAATGATTTGATGGAAACCTCCAACTTTGCTTCACAGTCATGAGCTCAAACCCATGGCTTATAATTCCCTGAAATTTTTCCACAGTACATTATTTTATTAAGATTCTTGGGAGCCATCTACAAGTCAAAGAAAGGCCAGAAACCAATCCTATCATCATTACCTTGAAACTCCCCCAATCTCTAAAATAAGAGATATAAAACTTTTGTACTCCACAAACCCTCAGAAAAAAAAGATTTATGACTTAATTATGATTTCTCACCATACTTTGCAAATCTGTTTCATGGACACTTTGCCAGTGGCAAACACTAGTGCGTAAGAAACAATGAGGAAAGTGCACTTGGGTATTTTGTCCTGGACAAAATGTCTCTAGGGGTCAGAGGGTAGCACAGTGGTAGGGCATTTGCCTTGTACATAGCTGACCCAGGACAGAAGTGAGTTCGATCCTGGCATCTCATATGGTCCCCTGAGCCAGGAGCAATTTCTGAGTGCAGAGCCAGGAGTAACCCCTGAGCACCACAGGGTGTGGCCCAAAGAACAAAACAAAACAAAAATGTCTATTAATTGTTTTATCCATAAGGTTAAATGAAAAAAAAAACAACCAAAAAACAGAAAGATTGTGTTTGAACTTATTAGCAGCAAGAACCTGACTTAAATGTTAAGGATTCCAAAGCTAGTAATAAAAATGTTAATATATTTATCCTGATGTTAAGGATATCTGAATGGGCATTCTATTATCTCCTATTTTATAGAAAAATTGAAATTAGGGCCCAGAGAGATAGCACAGCGGCGTTTGCCTTGCAAGCAGCCAATCCAGGACCAAAGGTGGTTGGTTCGAATCCCGGTGTCCCATATGGTCCCCCGTGCCTGCCAGGAGCTATTTCTGAGCAGACAGCCAGGAGTGACCCCTGAGCACTGCCGGGTGTGGCCCCAAAAAACAAAACAAAAAAAAAACCAAAACAAACAAACAAAAAAATTGAAATTAAAAAAAAAAGTGAGTTACTAAAAACTATAATTTTATTTTTACAATGGATGTGTGTACAATGGTATTTAGTGAGCAAATATTATATGGTTATTTTGAAAAAAGTCATCTATATTTAGAAGTTTCCCTAAAATATAGAGAAAAAATTAACTTTAATAAAGAAATAATATATTCAGCAACTACGACACTCTTATAAAGAGCAGCTTTATAATACTTATTAGAGATATTCTTCTAAGACACTTTCAGACCAACGGTTAATAAACATCTGGGATAATATAGCATCATAATTTTTAAGTTCACCATCATTGTCTTCAGTAGTACATCTATCATGTGTTTTTCCTGCTTTTCTTTTCTTCTTATGCACATATGAGTTATTTTTCTCTTTGCTTTCCACCTTGAGCTCAGAGTTACTACTTGCTTCTCTTTTTAAAATATTTTGTAGGCATGTATAAAATCTGTAATGACATAAACAGGACTATTACAACTGAGTATTAAGTTGATAAAAGTACACAGGACTTGTAATGTATATAATTTGAAAGTTTGCATTCACTTTAAAATACAAAATGCCTCAAATATAACATTCATCTATTCATTATAATAATAAGCTTTGTGCTCTTAGGACAGTTTAATTAGGGAAAGAAATTTCTTTTCAGTTCTTTAAGTAAACAGGCTAAAAATATGGGTTGAAATAAACATTTTTTTTAAATTTCCCAAGTCATCATGCTCAAGAGGTGTGTGTGTATGGGGGTCCCTCCTGAGGAATCTTGACAATAATGCTAAGACCCACTGATGTGGTGCTGCAGGGTCCTACAGCTTTAGGGATTGAACCAAAATTCTTCCATTAAAGGCAAATGCCTTAACTCCTGTTCTATCATTCTAGCCCCAATCACGACAACCTCTAGCCTATGTTAATTTCTATTCTACATGCAAGAACCAAAAAACGTTAAAAGGAACAGAAATTGTTTTTTCTTTATATTTTAAAAACTTACACACGGGCTAATTTAAGAAAATGTAAAATTATAAACATTTCTACATACAGCTAAAAGTAAACACTCAATATTTTTATCTTTCCAGTTTATGTATCAAACAAGAACTAATTTATTTAAATACACATATATACATACCTATCATTTACATAACTGTGATATTACATATATAGCTCTATAAATCTTAAGTTATTATTTATTGAAGACATTCACCTATCATCAAATGAACTAAAAAATAATTTTTAGTGGAAATACAGCATTATCTAGATTCTCGAGTATCCTTACTTTCTATTACAAATTTCCTAAATACAATGAGACATTAAAAAAAGGTTATCTATTTCTATTTCCTTAGATTAGATAGAAAAGTTAATTCTATGGTTCAAGGGTATAGACATTTTGATTCTGATAAATACTATTTTTCAGTTTATTAAAAAACATTTTTCTAGTAGTAGTTTTTGAAACATCTTTTTACCCATCTCTAGAATATTAATAAAATCATGATTCACTGAGCCATGTGAGCATGGTCCCACCCAGAGGGAAAGAACCTGGGAAAAACCTCAGCCTCCTGCTTGTAAGTGGGACCCACTGCCAGTCAAGAGAACATAGGTCCACCCTGAGGCACAGAGTCAGAGGACCTTGCTTTACTGGCCTTGCAATTCTCCTACTCAATAAACTCCAGAACTATATGTAGAAAACACCACACTACAAGTATGACAATGGGGAAACAATCCATACCTCCACCATGCTTATAGAGACTATGTAAGTTTTAGGTTTGCAATGGATAGCCATCAGAGATCTCTCCTACCACACCTCAGACACAGGTAAGCCATTGTTGGCAGAGACATTAAGGACAGTTAGTATGCACATCAACATTCAATCGGTTACATGAAGGGCCTGGGGAATTTTACATAGCTTTAGAGGCTATCTTTAAAGTATACATTTCTGATCATTTCCCATTCTATATTTTTTGTCCATGTAGTCCCTACATCTAAAAGACCCCATATAGTCTTACTAGTCTAAACTTGTCTAGCAAGTTTTTGCAACTGGCAGATATTTATTAACTATTCTGTTCTTTCCTACTATATATTTTTTGCAAACCCTTTGCATTGCAATACTATCCCTGAGAATTTTGTGAAGGGGATGAGGTATTCCCACACCTAATATGACTACTCCACATTTTGTCCCATATTTCCAGCACTCAAAGACTCCCCACTGCAACACTTTTCTACACAATACCACCGGCACAGAATAAGTTCTTAACAAATATTTTCTTTCAATAAATAAGTCAAACGAGAGTCTTTCAAAGATTACATTAATTTATAATATTGAGCAGTACAGCAAAAGGCTTGACATATAGTTTTTAGTTGTAGGGCTCCCTATGGTAACAGTTTCTCATTTAACATATACTTCTTATCCTTACTTAACTGAATGCTTCTTCTTGCCCCAAAGACATCACCAGCCCATCCCTTCCTCTCCAGTGGAGAGGGTACATTCTTTCCATACTACACCAACCTATGAGTTGAAAGATGAGGTCAGAATTCAATGACATCACCAACACTTCCCACACTAAATATGTCAATTCTATCCCTCACATCATCCACCAATATTCTTTCAGTCTTTTTCATTTTTGACAATGTCTATACATGGCTTAATCTTTCTCAGCAGGTCATCCATCCATTACCCTGAATGACTTCATCATCTGGCTCTCTTCTCGTCAACCACACTGTCCATTTAGAATGACTTAATAAAATGACTCATTTTATCTAAAGCATAAATCTAGACATGACACAAATTGGGGTGAATCACCCTTATCTGACCATGAGGCTATATCTGACAATAATTTCATTTATTATTCCTCAACCCACCCCATACTTAGATGTAGGTAGTCAAGTCTTTTTTTTTTTTTTTTTTTTTTTACTGAATTATACTTAATTCCTAGGAGACTGAAGGTAAGCTCAAATACATCTTTATAATCACATAATCACAGCATTAACAACATAAAATGGTTAATTCCATTAAAAAATTAAAGAAGAACAGGGTGCTACTTTTAACTTTCAAGTAAACAATCGAGAATTCCAAATCATGTCTTTTGACTGGTCAAATTGAACAGCATCTCTTCTGAAACTAAAAGTCAAGAATAAACACTTGGAATACTTTTTCATTCTTTAAAGAAAACTTCTGAAAAGTCCTTGAAAAGCTCTTTTCCTTTTAAATTAAAAATTTGCTTTCAAATATATGTTCTTCCTTTATGACACTATTATGGCAATATAAAGCCCAATTCTCAAGGTGTACTTTCCTCACATTCAGAAGCAACAAAAAGAACTTGTAGTACAAAAAATAATTATGTTCAAGCAACTCTTTTTATCCCACTCAGAAGAAAATAAAATTCTCTTTGATCTTCTATCTCTGCTGTCAAGATTATGATGTCAAAAGGGAACTTGTATTTAATTCTCAACAAGAAAAGTTTCCAGGCCAGCCCTAGAAAAATGAATTCATGGTTTTGAGGTCAGCTTGGGGACCATTTGCAATAAAAAAGCTGGTAACTCTTTGACTTATAAAAGAGGAACCAAAAAATAATGAAGCCTAGGTGTAATCCCATACCCCTCCCAGATTTTCCCACTGCTCACAAATATCAAAGGCTGGTTTTCATCTATGTGCTTAGATTATAACTGAATAAAATTGAGCATTTGAATTAAGAAATGAAAAAATGAAGCCCATGAATGTGACAGGACCTGTGTCGGGTGCTGAAAACAGATGTTAAGAGGTAAAATCTTTTACACTAAAGTTACTCAGATTTAAAGGATCTTCACATGTAGGTCTGTGAAGCATGTTACATGTCAGGAGAAAGAGACGAGAAGATGAAGTGAAGTGGAAAAGACTTTAAGTGGAAGTACTTTAAGGTAGGGCTTGAAATGTTCCATGAAAAACAGCCCTAGGTTAAATTACAAAGATGGGTGGAAGCTGGCTAAGTAATGGGATGGGAATGACAAGAAGAGGGGGGAAAAATGATATCCAAGAAGACGCTTATCAGAAATGAAGTGTTTTTTTTTTTTTTTTTTTTTACTTTGCTATTTATTCCTTGGTCTTAAGTACATAGAGGAATGTATGCATCTTTTAGCTGCTCATTTCATTTTCTAAATGGCCGTGACTAGCAATTTGAGATCAAGAAATGGAATGAACTCCATTCTGTTTCTAATTTACTGTCATGTGGAGGTACTAACCTGCTATATCACTCCTGTATTTTTTAGTCACTCCTATTTTTTCTTACTTGCACCATGCAGCAAGAGCCCACTTGCTTCATTGCTGAACTGAGCTATCTTCTGTCTTCTAGATAAATTCCTATATATCTCTGAAACCTTAAAAATTATTTTTTTTAAATTATGATCAACTATGTGATGCATTTCTTTCAATAAATTAAAATATATTATTTTTTTTAAAAAGTTAAGTCAGTTATAATTAGCAAATGTTAACCACTGTTCTCATACCACTGAGAAATGATAAATTGTCTTGGGAATGCAATATAATATGTTAATTTCTAACTTTTTTCAGTTATTCTGTAAACAGTTATTGGGTTTCTATGACAAGCAACACAATTTACAAGGTACTAGGATATAAAAAATTTAACATATATATATATATATATATATATATATTTGGGAGTGTTTGGGAGTGAAGTGCTATTTTCACTCTGACCATGATGTAGTGGAAAAAAGAAAAAAGATATGTGCAAATAATAATATATTTCAATATGGTTCACTGAGGCATAAACTGTAATGATACTGGAAAAAGATAATAGGAATCTGAGCCAAGAAAATGGTGGTGAGTGAGGTGGAGACTAGGATAACTAAGATATTAGGAAAAGGCTAGTGAGTTATTATGATTAAATACTCAAGAGATTACTAGATTATATGGTTATGACTATTTGGGTTCAAGATAGAAGAGATTTAGAAGCTCTACCAGTACATAAGAAAGTAACTGAAACCATGGACAAGAACAGAATCCTGGAGAGTATTTAACAAACAGACAGAAAAATCCATAAGGGAGTTTATAAAGAAGAATGATCAGAAAAGAGAGCAGCACAATGATGTAAGAGAAATTCTTACTAATAAGTACAAGAAAAAAATATTTTTACTAATCATCAAGAAAAATGGGGCTGTAGCGATAGTACAGCAGGTAGGGTGTTTGCCTTGCATGCAGCCAATCTGGATTTGATCCCTGGTCCCCGAGTACTACCATGATTATTCCTGACTGCAGAGGCCAGGAGTCACCCCTAAGCACCGCCAAGTGTGGTCCCCTCTCCAAAAAACAAAAATAAAAACAAAAATATTTCATATCAAAACCAGATTATCACCTCACATAAAAAGCCTTAAAATGGTAATAATTAAAAATAGAAGATGACAAGTGTTAGCAAGAATAATAACTTTTGTCTACAAAAAGTAATATAAAATGATGCAGTTTCTGTAACAATCAGCAGGTGATGCTTCGATAAAACAACACAAAATTACCCTGTGATCCATTAATTTTATTTCTAGATATACACCCAAAAAAGCCAAAAAACATGGATTAAGGACATACTAATATTAATTGTACTTGCTTACATTATGTAAAAAGATCAATCTACACTGATAGATGGGCATTTCATAAATAAAATATGAATATGTATACTATGAAAATTATTTCCTTAAAAAATAAAATTCCAATATAACATTTGAACCATTATGTTACTATGCTAAATGAAAAGTGTAGCTTAAAGGGATGGTATTCTATGATTCTATTTGTATAAGATATCAAAAATTGTCAAACTCAGAGCTAATGAAAAGTTCTGGAAATAGAAAGGTTCTGGAAATAGAGGGTGGTGAGAGTTATATAATAAAATTTATGTGTCTTATGTCAACTGAAATATAAGCATAAAAATGACTAAAATGGTAAATTTTTGTGTTATGTGTTTTACTACAAAAATAAAATAATAATGAAATAATTGATTCATTTAATATTTCTCAATTTATTTGCATCACAATTTTATATACGTGTATATTTTGACCTTTTATTCTATATTTTATTTAATATTTTATGTTAGCTAAAAATATGTGGTTAATATTATTTTTTATAGCTAACTAATGAGTTCATCCAACCCACATCAGTCCTTATCTTATTGATACAAAGATAATCTTATTGGTAAATCTTATTGGTAAATATTTCTATAATGTCATCCTCTTTAGCTGATAATCATTTTTACATGAACTTATCATACTATTCACTCTAAGAAGTAGGGTTGGAAAATGTTATTCAGAAAAAAGAGCATCTTTTTAAAAAAATTTTTACCATAACTTTGATATTCCCATTTTTAGGCTATTCCCTGTTGTTGAAATGTAGATGAATTATTTTTAAAATTCTCTTCGAGGTATCTGAATTGTGAAGCTTTGGTCTTATGACAAACCAATTTTAGTTGATTGCAGAACTCATCAGATCTAGCTTTTTTTTTTCTCTCTTCAACATCAAAAGAGTAACTCTTCTCAGCAGTTAGCTGAACATACAGCTGTTCCAAAAGCCGCTCCCTAATTGGTTCCCCCTTTCTGAATTCACGTGTAATCTTCTAATCAGTATCTTAAGACACTTTTTACCCTTCTCTAATTTTTCCCTGATTTTTTTATGATGAGCATAGCTTTTCTGATAGCAACATGTACACTAAATTCTCAAAACATAATTTTGACTCTATGGATTTAAAGTATAATTTGATTTTACAGTTGGTGAACGTGGCTCAATTAACTTCACCAGGTGTATAGTTAGTTGAACTTGAGCTATATTTATAATCTAGTTGAAATTCAAGTAAGGAAACAGAAAAACTGATTTGCTATTCCAATGTTTTAGCAAACATTCTCCTGGAATAACACCAACAACTGCAGTAAACTTTTTGAATAGTCCCAATAAGTGGCTACAAACAGCTCAGAGTCTGCCCCCAGGTTGAGTGGCTGAGTGCTGTACAGATGCTAACCAATATCATTTTATTTAAAAGGTTTGCTCAAAACATTCTAAGATGGCCAGGCAACCCCAACTTCCATGTTATTTTTTTTCTCGACCAAGGTTCTACTAGAAAATGAAATCCTAATGTCCTAAATGTCTCACAGAATAAGCTCTTTCAAGGTAGCTAGAATAAGTTATTTTAAAAGTATCTAGACAGGTACAAATTATACAGCAACCTTGATTATGAATGTATTTTCAGTAAAAGTCTATGAAGGAAGAAGAGGTGTCTGCTCAGAACAGGGACTGTAAAATAAATCCCAGGTTGTGAAATCACACCAAAGCTGCTGTATTTCTTTTTTTCTTTTCTTTTTTTTTTTTTTTTTGAGGGGGGGCACACCCATTTGATGCTCAGGGGTTACTCCTGGCTATGGGCTCAGAAATTGCCCCTGGCTTGGGGGGACCGTATGGGACACTGGGGGATCGAACTGCAGTCCGTCCTACACTAGCGCTTGCAAGGCAGACACCTTACCTCTAGTGCCACCTTCCCGGCCCCCACAAGCTGTATTTCTAATCCAAGGTGAATGGGTCTGATGGTGGTAGTGACAAAGAATTAATAAACAAGCCAGTCAGGAGCGTCATGGAGTCAGCGGCTTCTTGCCTTGTAGTCTCTGCACGCAGCAAGCAAAAACTGACCTTTGTTTATTAAACCAGTCCCAATTCACCTGGCGAGAAAGATCCAAGGAAGGCAAAACAAAGTACCAGGTGGATTGTTACATATTAAAGGGATAAGTTTAAAAAAAAGAGAGAAAGATTGGGGACTGCTTTTGTTTTGGGTTAATAGCTGGGTGTCATATTACAAGGGACCATCATATTACACATGCTCTCTAAAATAAACCAACAATATTCTTTAAAGGAGGCATTTACCTAAATTAGTGCTAAGGAAATTAAGCCAATAGAATTGGCTAAATTATGATGGAACCTGAATTTGACCTCAGTTCACTTCTAAAAGTCCTCTAAATTTTACATTAAGCTACACTTCTATTCTTGGCATTTCTGAGCTTAAGTACTTCCAGAAAAGTTTTGGAATAACTGAATTTTAGGTAAGCAAGTTAAATAATAATATTCTTTCATATTTTATAGACAATTCTGATGAGAGAAGCTCAACAAAAACATACTACAAAAGTTGTAGTATAAAATCCATCAATGAAGCCATTTCAATGATTGTGGATGAAGAGAGAGGTTGTAAGGAAGGGGAGTGAAAAATTCAGGCTTTATTGAGGCAGTGACTGATATGGCTATGTGGTGGCCAAAAAGGTGAAAGACGGAAAAGGAAATTACAAATAATATCAAGGTAGCCATCATTTCTTGAAAAACTCAGAGAAGAGTACATTTGCTGAGAGTAAATTAGAGAGCATTATCAGCTCTTTCTTTATATTAAAATTTTTTTTCTTCTTCAAAACAAGGTTAAAAAAGAAAATAAATGGAACTGTTTTCATCTGTACGAACTACAGCAGTCAAACACCACTCCCTCCATTTTCTCACAGAAACATAGTCCAGCTCAGCAAATAAAATCAAATAAAATGAGCAGCTAAATCCTCTCCAGTGAGATCAGACTATAGGGCTGAAAACTCTGGGTTTTTCCTTGTGAAATGGGATTGTGCCAAGTCCCCTACCCTCTCCCACACCCATCTCACCAGCAGAAAAACCAGGGGACCCACACACAGCTACCTACTTCCTGGCAGAAAAACAGCTCAGCTCCTCCACCAAGCTCCAAAGGAAAATAATGGCCACTGATATTTCTCAGGTAGACTGCTCCTGGCTGAAACCTCAAAAGTGTGTGCACTTGTGTGTCAAAAGTGTGTGTGTGTGTGTGTGTGTGTGTGTGTGTGTGTGTGTACACGCACGCACACGCACTCCTTACTGCTTGAACTACAATAGCTGAATGCCACCCCCTGGGCCTACACCTTCCAACTAAATTTCGAAGCTACCAAATTTATTTTAGATCTGTAATTCCTGTACATTAGGCCACATGGCATCTTAATATCTTATACAATATCAGCCCAGTAATATCACAGGAAATCTGATGGGAAAGTTACATAGTAATCTACCAACTTCAGCCTAGCACCAACTGCAGAGTCCAGTAAATCCTTTGATCTGGTCTTTAGTAACAACATAGTGAGATATAATAATAATTTCAAATTAACCTGTGTTGATTTAAGGTTCTTTTTTTTGCTTTTTTGGGCCACACTCATAGCTCAGGGATTACTCCTGGCTATGCATTCAGAAATAACTCCTGGCTCAGGAGACCATATGGGATGCCGGGGATCGAACCAAGGTTTGTCCTAGATTGGCTGTGTGCAAGGCAAACACCCTACTGCTGTGCTACTGCTCTGGCCCCATGTATTGATCTAATTTTTATAATTCTATTTGCCTTTGTATTGTTATAAGCAATATCAAGTAAATTTGTTTGTGCCTACCTGGAGGCAGGCTATGATGGAGGGTGGGAGATTGGGGACAATGGTGAAGGGAAAATCACACTGATGGTGGGATTGGTGTTTAAATATTTAATCTTGAAACAACTGTTATTATGAAAAATTTAGTCAATCACTATGATATAATAAAAATTAAAGAAAAAAATAGTAAGAGAATTATAAACCTGTGTTCTTATTTGGTCAATTACGGCAATTCTAGATCTAATCTGTGATAAGAGTGGGGTACTAAACAGCCAAAAGTAAAAAAGAGACTAAAACTCCATTAGGTTAAGATGTTCTTGCCAATAGAACATTTCTAGTAGAACACACCCAGGGCTTTGTACTTTCCTAGAAGCCTTAAATTTAATCATCTATGGTCCTTGTCACTATGGTCTTTCTTATTTGGATACTTACATACTATCCTATTAATGTCTGTGGCTGGAAATTATGGGTGCCACTATGAAGCCTCCTCCTATAGTCCATCCCATGTCCAGTATAGCTTAGCATGGGGCCACCAAGGCCACAGTCTGCAGGGTTAGGGATACATGCTGGGGTCTGAATTTTGGTTCATGTTTATAGCACCCCCTTCAAGCTATTTCCATAGTCCAACTCTATATACTATTGACTATCTTTTTTAGGAGACGAGGATGAGGCTACAAGTTAAAAAACAATTGGAAGTATAAACAGAAAATGGATATATATACACACACACACAGAAATACATATTGAAAATGACCAAATCATAGCAGAATAATGTGGAAATATACAATCAGTATACCTTTCAATTCTCTTCCTATTTTCCTCCATTTTCTGGTTTGCTATATTTAACACGAAGTCAATATAGTCCTCAGACACCAACAGTTTTCCCTTTTGGCTTAATGGAACTTCTAAGCCATGTGTACTCCGGACAGCCTATAAGGAACAAACAATTTAGGTATAAAGATTAAAATACTATATAATATTTATATACTATGAAAACACTGAAAATAACTAAGGGAAAGTCCCAGTCAAGGCTGTGTTTAAACATTTTAATTCTGCCAAAACTTTAAAATTTGGACTTTGATATAATTTAGCTAAACACAGCTGCATCAAAGAAGATTAGATTTTTCCCACTCTATAAAGTCATTTCTTAAAGAAAGGATTTTTAGACTTTATCTTTCAGAGAGGTAGATAATATCAAAGAATCCAATAACTTTAACAGTTTCAATCTCACTAAAGCTTAGAAAACTCTAATATACTTTTTAAAGAGAAGAACTAAAAGGAACCTCAACAAAAGCTTTAAGGAAAAATAAAAATGAAGTGGACAGCATGGAGCTATTAGCTTAGCTTGAGCAGCATAGTTTAGAAAATAAATATGTATCTTCTATCTCAAAAAATGACTCCTTTGGGGCCAGATTACAGTAGAAAAAATATTTGCCTTGCATGCAGTAGATCTGGGTTCAATCCCCATCATTTCATATGGTTCCCTGAATCTTCAAGGAGTGATTCATAAGTGAAGAAGTAGGAGTAAACCCTGAATACCTTCTTTAATGTTTTAGGCTTCAAATGTAGAAAAAAAGGATAAATATAATATCGGTTCTGCTATCATAAATTAACACTTTATAACAGGAAATACATAGGTGAATACAGAATTACTTTACAACAAAAGTGCTTCAACAGAAGAAACACATTTGCATTTTCGTATAGATGGGGCAATCAGTACACTAGTGAGAAATGGACATAATTCATAAGTATCAGGAAAAATATCTGGAAACCCTAACTATTTTTACTGGAGAATTATGCAGTATTGACTGGAGTGACTAACTAAGATGGAGAGCAGAATGATGGGTCAGAAGACAATCGAGAAGACAGAGGTAAGGGAAAATAAGAGTTCAAGAAGGTACAGAGGAGAGGTGATGTCATATGTGAAAAATCAGAGGCAGAAGTTATAGGACTTGTCACTAACAGCATGGAAGACAAAGGAATGGAAGTTAAGAATGTATGTTTTTGCTCAAACTACCAGATTTTTTGAAGGTTATCAAGTCCAATGTTTATCAACCCCTTTTTGTTTATTTGTTTGATTCTGGATCACAGCTGGCTGAACTCAGGGGTTGCTTCTGGTTCTTCACTCAGAAATCATTCCTGGTAGGCTCAGGGGACCATATGGGACGTGGGGATTGAACCCAGGTTGGCTGCGTGCAAGGCAAATGCTCTACTCACTGTGCTATTGCTCTGGCCCCAAACCTTTATTAAATTTAGCCTCCTTCCAACTCTCCTATCTATGTCTCCTATCCTATTATTTGGGCTTTTAATTTCATGCTGTGACCCTCTATTTACACTATTTATACCTGTCGACTGTTTGGAATATCCCGAAGCCCTGGGGAGACAGTGGCTCTGGAATAAGACATGCTGATCTAGTCCAGAAGGCAGCAAGTATTTTTTGATAAAAAAGTAAATAGTAGACGGAATCCTTTCTTGATCTGGAGGCTAGCTCTAGCTGGCATGAGGTTTGAGAGACACCCCATGTCAAAGGCCTTCTCCCTAACTTGGGTGTGCTGAGAGCCTTGATAGGCCTCCAGCCGTCCCCTCTTCTGCCCCAGCCTCCAGGCCCTCTCTGGGTGCTAGCCCAGGCGGCCAGACAAGGTGGGGTCGGGTGATCCCTCCTGGATGGGGTCCCAAGCTTTCTCTGCCCTTCCCCAGCACTAGGGTGAGAAGGGCACAGGGTGGAGGGCGGGTAGACCCTGGTTCCGGCTCTCTACAGAAATGGTGGGTCCTAACTTGGGTGTGCTGAGATTTGCTCGGTTGCACTAAGGTTGTCATTTCCAATTTCTTACCAGTATATATGTTCAAAACTGCGTGGGGGCCCCTGCGCACAATACATATTAAGAGTATTCCCTATCCTTAAGTTATGTTTTGCATATGCAGAATGTCCATTTTGTTTTCTGCCCTTTTGCACACCCCAGAAAGCTCATTTTTACTCCTTAACTCTCCCCACCCCAACCATCAGTAACCCATATTACTCTTTTTAACTTCAGTACTGCACCAAAGCTGAGCATTGGATCTAACTAACCCCAACTATTTCAAAAGACATAAAATGGACACGTATGTCTTTTGAATATTTTATGTGTTTTTTCTCTGATAGCTATAAGTCTTACTAAAGATTCTCTTATACAGTGACGATTCTAACCACTTTTTATCTTCTCTTTATGAGCGTTCAATAAGGAATTTTGGTGAAAGAGTCCCCCAGTTTAATGAACTTTTTGAATGAACCATGTCATGGGGATTGTTGGATTTGTTCTTATGGCCCCCATCTGCGCTGATAACGCCATGTGGCATTGTTCCTTGTTTGCATAGGTACATTAAAGTGGGAAAATACCATACATGCAAATAAGATCTTATCTAATAGAGATTGGAACACACAAATCTTGTAGTGCAACGGGACCTTACACCCTGAACATTGACATAATGACCTGGCACAGGCCTCAAAAGAATGGTTATTCTCCATTCACCCCTGAACCAGGGAAGCCATCCATGAAATATCCAAGTTTGTCTATAGACATCACCTGGAAGCAATCCTCTTCCAGGGAAGACACTACCGCTGTTCTGACATCGACCTGCTCAAAAGAGACTTCCCTTAACTGAGAAGACTTAACAACGACCTGCTTACAGGACAGGACTCTCTGCATTGCCCTTTAATTGTGAGGTGAAACAAGAGGACACTCCACATCCTGACTTCAATGTAGAATATGCAGATTCCAGGATTTTTAATACAGAAACATGATACCAACAACAAAGACTGTGTGAAAAATAAAAGTGTGTTGGCACTACAGACAATGTCTTGAATTGGACAAACTAGCTTTCCAGGAGTCTAGAGTTGGTCTTATGCCAGGAACCTTCAGGGGTAGGGTCTCCTTATATTAAGGCCAAGGTTTTTCCTTTCCATGTCCCTCATATTTTGGTGGGCCTATGCAAACAGTAATTGCCACTCTAACACCGTTTTTACTGTGCTCCTTTGACTCTAATCCTAAAAAAAAAAAAAAACCCACTTAAACTTTTGAGGTTAACTTAAATCAATATGCAATTTGCATGGAAATGTAAAAAAATACTATGCCTTTTATGTTCAAGGAGTTACATAAGTTTTATGGCTTTAGATTGCTTTGTGTACTGTTAAGAAATATTATAATATATTACAATCTGGGGACTTGAGGGATAAAGTTATTGTACATGGGTTCTGTTTTATTTATCTTAAAGTTCTTTGGCTGAAAGTTCAAAGTTAAGATATCAGCAAGGGGACTTCTGAGAATTCTGTTTATGGGTGATTGTCCTTCCACTGTAACTTTACCTTGTCCTCTTTCTGTGCATCTTTGTTCTCATAATTAAAAATAAATAAAAAATTAAAAAAAACTGCAAATAGTATGTATTTCAGTTTTGTTATCTGTACCCACTCAAAATTGTTATTGTAGCACAAAGCGGTCTCAGACAATAATCCATCAAATAGGTGCAGTGGGATCTAGCTCCTTAATGGGTTGAACTTGGCCCTAGTGTAGTTTGCTGGTCCACAAATCTATATGGCTAATTCAGACCCTATAAGACTAAGAACAGCAGTTGGAGCAATGGCACAGTGGTAGGACATTTGTCTTGAATGTGGCTGACCTGGGACCAAGATGGGTTTGATCTCCAGCATCCCATATGGTCCCCTGAGCCTACCAAAAGCAATTTCTGAGTGCAGGGCCAAGAGTAACCTGAATGCCGCTGAATCTGCCCCCCCCCCCCCCAAAAAAAGAATAAAGACATTTTGGCCCAAATTCATATAATGTAGGTACTTTAGACAATGTAATCTTTCTACTACATTATCATCCTACTTCTTAAATGGTATTGACTATTTAGGATGAGAAGGAAGAATACTGTAAGATAAGACCACAAGTGAAAATTTAACAATTTAGAACTTCTTCCTTATAGGAAAGAATAATAAGTCATGGAAGATGTTTGTTTATATATACATTTACTTTCTGTCCCAGGTCCTCATACACAGAGGGCAAATAATCTACTGCTTATCTACTTGCCAAGCCTACTGAAGAATTTCAAGAGACTTTTAAAGGCAGGAATCTAATTAGAAGTCTATTCTATCATCTGGAATATTTCATGTACAAAAAATTGCTTTTATTCTGAAACATATCTTACCAATATAATCTTCCCTCTCTTTCCCACTGTTATGCCAGAATTCTTGAAACCAGAATCTATTGCCACAGTATGCTGTAAGAAAATATATGTGTTAAATTCTGATAATCTAATCATGTGAACTCTACAAATTAGCTCTACGAAGTGCAGAAACATACAAAACCCATACATAAACATATATAACATATATACAAATCTATAAATAAATAAAAATAATTGTGAATAAATAATTATGAGTGATTAAACTACTATTGCATCCATTTTGTAGAATTCAAGCTTAAAATTAAGTTCACCCACATGTCTATAAATTCACTGATAAAGGTTTACCAGAATCTGAGCATCCTGCAACTCTTGACACTGCACATGAAGAACAAATGGTTCAAATTTCAAAATGGCATCCCCGCTCACTTTCTTCAGTGCTTCAATCTAAATAAATGAAAAAGTATCAGAAACGAACCTATGGCAGTGCTCTTTGGTGAAATTATTGCCTAATGAACTTCAGTTTCCCCCCAGAAACTTTCAGACTTATAGTAACAGACTATTTTCACAATAATTACCCACTGTCTGTTCTTCCATCCTCCAAAAGCCCATTTATTTTAAAATTATTGGTACCACACTGAGTGCTCTGGGCTGGGGTGTGATGATCTAGTAGATCCTGGTTGTTCTTCAGGGGTGGGGTGAAATAGAGTGGGGAGGAGGAAATCATGCAGAGCCTGGAATCCAACCCAGGTCTCCTAAAAACAAAGCATGGACCAGCATCCTTGATTCTCTCTCTGACCCTGCTTATTTATGTTACAAGACCAAATTTCTTATTTTCTGCAAACACTTTTCTTTTTTTTTTTGGTTTTTGGGCCACACCCGTTTGACGCTCAGGGGTTACCCCTGGCTATGTGCTCAGAAATCGCCCCTGACTTGGGGGGACCATATGGGACGCCGGGGGATCGAACCACGGTCCGTTCCTTGGCTAGCGCTTGTAAGGCAGACACCTTACCTCTAGCGCCACCTTCCCGGCCCCTGCAAACACTTTTCTAAACATCCTTCTAAGAAAGTAATCTACCATTAAAATTCCACAATTGATTTCTTATTAAGGAATATTGACATAAAGACATTACTAGAAAGCCTATTGAAATTCTTTATTGTTAAATTTTTGAGGCACCTATGTTATATCTTAGTAAGAATTTATACAAGAGATTTCTTTTTTTTTTTTGGTTTTTCGGGCCACACCCATTTGATGCTCAGGGGTTACTCCTGGCTAAGCACTCAGAAAATGCCCCTGGCTTGGGGGGACCATGTGGGACACCGGGGGATCGAACCATGGTCCTTCCTTGGCTAGCGCTTACAAGGCAGACACCTTACTTCTAGCACCACCTCGCCAGCCCCAGAGAATTATTTCTAAGAATCCTTCTTTCATACTTTATGATTCTGCTGAGATTCTTAACTGTTACTCTGCCATTCATCAATCCCACCTACTATCATAGTGTAAGAGATGCCAACTGTCTAGGTAGGTCTCTTCATGCCTATTATTCATTCCACTGGCAAAAATAATTGGTCTCAGTTGCACAAGCATAATGACTCATCCATTCTTTAGGAATGGCACAGGACATTATGGGAAAAAAAGACATTTTTTTTCTGTTGAGACTGCTGACAGCTACCTTGTCTAATACAAGGATCATTTGTTACAGAAGACAATTAAGGGCAAGTATGCTGAGAGAATCAGTAATCAAAGACAGAGATAAAATAAACATTGTGAAGACACTTAAGCACCTAATGTAAAATGCCCAACTCCAATTCTACTCATGTCTCTGCCAGTTAACTCAATTACCTTTTTTTTTGGCCTTAGACACTTAGCATTGAGTCTCTAAATTTACCAGGAATATAAAGTGCATGACTAATAGCAACTTAATAAATACACCAAAACATTTAACTTTGGAAATTTAGTAATTCAATACAAACAGAAAGTTTTTAAATAATCAATCCAGATAAATAATGAATATGTATAACAGTACATTTGTAATATATAGTGTTATTCTCTATGTCCTCACTCATTGCTCCAACTTACAGAATCCTCAAATGGCAGAACCGAAATTCAACATGTGTTCATCCTACGTGAATTTTTAGCTGTGTCCAAGACGTTTTTCATTGAGTAGTTCTAATCCTTACATACATATACTTCTATTTTTTATGACTCCAAACAATCTAGAATAAACATTCTTTAGGTTTTATAACTTCAGTCTTGCAATTTTGCACAAAAATCACTATATTTTCTCTTCTCCTCATTGTATTTAAAGTGACCATGAAGTAAATGTTTATTTCTAAAGTTATAGATAAAACTTACCACATTATCTTTTACACATGGTTTGTGTGTAACGAGTAGCCAGCAACAGTTCTGTTTCTGATTCTCAAAACCATTTGCACCCTAAAATAACAAGTAAAGTAACAATATATCATAAAACATTTAAATGACTAGAGAAAACAAGTATTTCAAACACAAAACTCAGGTCCCAACACTAAACAGTTTCCCAAAGACTACCAGTCATGATGTCAAAACAATTTGAAAAATCAAAATTTTAATTTAATTGCCCATCAATTTGCTGCTTATTATCCAAAAAAAGTGTTTCTATGCAAAGTTCTCATAGGTACTTTGCAAATAGTTTCTACTCTCCAAGATACTGGAGAGTTCATGTAGAAACACACAACATTTGTATATCTCGGTATTTTTAAGGAAGTAGCTATTTATGTAAATCCATAGGAAATGTTATTATCTGGTATTGGATCCAAGATCTCTGCTTGTCCTAAAAGATAAATTTGTCCAATTTAATGAGAGAACTCAATAATCTATGTATCTGATTTGGGGCTGGCTGTTCTTAATCTTAGAACCAAAAAGTAAAGTCCATTTTTAGCAAATTTATATAATCTAATGGCAATTTTGAGAAACCAAATAGGCCTGTGGTTTCATCTTACATATATCTGCTTCATTCTACTACAATCCACTTTTTCAGATTTTCCTATTTTAATTTTTTTCTTGTATTGCTTTAGGTTTTTGCTCCAAATCCTTCTTGAAATGGAATTTAAAATAAAAAACCTCACCCAAAAATGGGAAAAAGAAATAAACAGACATTTCCTAAAAGATACAGATGGTCAAAAGGCACATGAAAAAATGCTCCATATCACTAACCACCAGGGAAATGCAAATGAAAACAATGAGATATCATCTCATGCCACAGAGACTAGCACACATCACAAAGAACAAGAACAATAAGTGCTGGGTGTGTGGAGAAAGAAACTCTCATTCATTGCTGGTGGGAATATTGACTGATCTAGTCTTTTTAAAAAACAATAAAGATAATCCTCAAAAAACTAGAAATTGAGTTTCCATTTGATCCAGCAAGATTACTCCTAAGGATATACTTTAGGAACCCTAAAACACCACGTAGTAAAGTCCTCTGCATTCCTATTTTTGTTGCAGCACTATTTACAATATTCAGAATCTGGTAACAATCCAAGTGTCTCAAAATTGAGGAATGGCTAAAGAATCTGTGGTACATCTACACAATGGGATACTACAGATTTTAGGAAAAGTGAAGTCAGAAATTTGCTTATTGTGGGTGATACGGAGGTTATTATGGTGAGTGAAATGAGTTAGAGGGAGAGGAATATACATAGAATAATCTCATTCAATTTTGGACTACAAGAAAGATAGTATGGTAATAATATCCAGAAACAATAGAGATGAGGATCAGGAGGACATGATGGTAGGAAGCTTGCCACAGTTAGGGTAGTGAATGTTCCACTGTGACAATGATAGTTGAAACGATCACTCTGGGCAAAATCTGGGTGCTGAAAGGGGCTAAAGTGATATACTTGGTACCCCTACATTAACAACAGTGCAAACTGCAGTGTCAAAGGGGAAAGAAAGAGTGTGTGTGTGTGTGGAGGAGAGAAAGCAAAAGCAAGAAAGAGCAAGAGCCAGAGAGAGAGAGAGAGAGGTGATGGTGAAATGACTGCCTGCATTTGAACAGGAGGGGAAAGGAGGCTTTAAGATATAGGGGACACGGGGCCAGCCCGGTGGCACTAGAGGTAAGGTGTCTGCCTTGCAAGTGCTAGCTAAGGTAGGACAACGGTTCAATCTCCTGGCGTCCCATATGGTCCCCCCAAGCCAGGGGCAATTTCTGAGCACTTAGCCAGGAGTAAACCCTGTGCATCAAATGGGTGTGGACTGAACAACCAAAAAAAAAAAAAAAAAAAAGGTATTAGGGACACTTGTGTAGGGAGGTGTACATTGTTTGACTAAAATTCAATCATGAATAATTTAATATTAATATTTTATTATTATTATATTATATTATATTATATATTATATATTATATTAATAATTTAATCACCACGGTGATTAAAGTAATTACTAAGAAATAAGAATATACAAAGGTAGACAACTGATCAAATAAAAAGTCCAGGATAAATCCCAAGACATTTCAGAAGAAGCAGTCATTATTTCCAAGAGAATGTGTACCATCTGTGTTCAAGAGGGAGAGGTGATTTTGGGGAGAAGTACCAGACACACAGATCTAAGAAAAATAAAAATGAGTGGAAGCAAAGGGAGCTAAATGTCATGTGTGAAAACAAGTTTAAACAGTAAATAAAGATAAAGAGAAGTAATGGCAGATAGGATTGAAAGCAAAATACAAGAAGTTTACTATTTTCTGATGTTGAAAACAGTGTACTAAAAGATTTCAGCATAAGTAAATGATATGCATAGAGCTGAACTTCAAAAAGGTATGTTAAAAATGTGTATCATGGGTTGGGAGTAAAGGCTGATAGTTCAGGCACTTGCTTGAAAATTACTGCAATTAACAGTGATAACAGAGGTGTACAATAAGATATTCAGGTGAGACAGGGCAGTAGTAGTTAACTGCATGAGTGCGCGAGGATCAGTTGCTCAGCAGTCAGTCAGTACTCAGGAAGGAATGAAACAATATAAAAATGCGCAGGCACGGCTAAAGTTGGAGTAAACAATCATGAAATTGTTTGAAGAATAAACCTATAAGCATATTCTTTACCTCTGCATTAAAATATTAAAATCAACAATAAATGCAATAGACTGCTAATTCTTAACAGTATCCCTAATATGGACCAGGCACGATGTTAAAAGTTCTGTCTATTTTCTGCACTAAAAATTTGAGGCCAATATTCCATGTTCTCCTCGCCTGAAGAATAGAGCGGAATGGGGCTTACCTTGCATAACTTTCCTAAAGTTACAAACCCCATAAAGTCTATAAATATTTCTCGAGTGTAGGCCACATTGCCCCCAAACTTAAGAGCTTGGCCATACATAGGTTCACATTATGTACTAATTTAGCATGTTACCAGAGTTGTAATAATGGAGAAGGCCAATAGAAGGCAGTAATGGATTCCTAAACTAAGTTCAAGTAGAAAAAGGATTGATTGGTAGATCGGGGTAAGAAAATACCAGTCTCGCAGGTTAAGAAGTTAATCAGTGGCACATTTAGGAAATGAAATTACTTAACCCTTGCAAATCAATATCATTCTCAGACCCACACTTTCCACATGGCGGGGGATTGTTAGAAACAAAGACTATCAGACCCCATTCAAAACCTACAATATTGGAATTTGTTTATGTGATCCGCAGGGGATCAACATTTTGGAAATCATAGCCCGGACAGGAGATGATCCCTGAGCTGAGAGCCGGGAGGAAGCCCTGAGCACAGCCACCTACCCCTGCCTGTCCCTCCTTTAAGCAAATCAACTCAAAAGAAACCTATACCACCAGAAGGACCGAGAGAGACTGGGATGGGGCCAGACTGGGTGGGCTCCCGGCTCCTGATGCTGCTGATCCCCCCCTTCAGGGTTCCATTCCGACGCCATCTACGAAAGGGTCCTCACCCCATCTAGGAGCACGATGCGGCCTGAGCAGGAACTAGTGGTGAAAAATCGTTCTTGCTCGTTTAGGAGTTGCACGAGCTCGACCACATCCTCGTCCAAACTGCCCTTTCGGCTGAGGTCCGCTTTGCCCAAACACTGTGTCTTCCACCTCTTGAATTCAGCCTTGTGATCCATGCCATGAGGATAAAAAGGGGTCGGGCTTTCACAAAAGTTGCTCCGTGGGGGCCGCCATATTGGAGCGAACGGTGGCCGAGAAAGGCCAAAATTCCGCGATGTTACAAACTCCTGACAGTCTCGAGTCTTTTTTCTGTGGGCGGGGCCACACCGGGCGGCGTGGATTCGGAGGAGTGCTGCTCTTTGTTGGGGGGGGATCCCAGGGGAGCTCGAAGAGGCGGGAGGTTCGCTCCCATTTAGTGACCAGGTAGGTGGCTTAAAAGATTTAGGCGGCCTAACGCCCCTTAGTTCTAAGGCTTGATCTTGATTTGGCCCCAGCTCTGCGCTGGGTGCTCTCCAAGATCTGGGGTTCTCTCCATGAACTTGTGAAGTCAATGTTTGTAGCTCAGTCGTTTCTGTTAAGGGACAACTTTCGAGGTGACAAAATTATCTGGTCGTTTTACCCTCCACCCCCTCAGCCAGAGATCCACCATTGGTTTCTAACAGGCTCTGCTTTGGAACTCACACTTGGGGGCGCTCATGAGCCCTTCCCGCACCCTGTACTTGGTGGTGCCAGTTTCCCTGTGGAATTTAGGAGCTGCAGTCAGAGCTGGGCCATTCATTCCTGCAACAGTGCGGCCTCTGCAACTTGCTGGCCTGCATCCCAGTGTCTATTTCCCAGCACTGAGGCTGCAGATTCAGAATTCCTAAAGATCTCTCTGCAGGCAAGCCTCCTGCAAGAACACTAATCTTGTCCCCTTTTGGGAGAGCAAAGTGTGACTTTTTGATTGGGACACAATCTCTTAATACTTTTTAGAGGAAAAAAAAGATAGTCACTCGGTTAACATATTGTTAGGTGATTATTATCTAGTATTAGAGGAGACTCATCTTGGTGTGTTAATGATTGAACCATTTTAAAGGTGAAGTTTGGACTGTTCCCTGTAAGGACAGTCAGTGAGTGATCATCATCAGTGTGAAATCCCTCCAAGCACCGACCTCCCAACTTCTGGAGTGCAAATAGGAATAATTTAGTTATAGGTATAATTTAGTTAAGGAATACAGTGATGTGGTCGCTGGTCTGACTGTAAATGTCTTGGTCTGAATAACGAAATTTACCAAATGCTAAGGAATACCACCATGCACTTACTGGCTATTATATTATTATAATATATATATTATATTATATTATATTATATTATATTATATTATATTATATTATATTATAGCAATAATCTTTACAAGGATCTGCTGCTTGAAAATTTTGATCTATTTTACAGATGAGGAAATTACTCATTTTCCTACTAAAATCTCAATTCTCCAGTGGACTTCCTGATTTATGGAGTCTTGAAAAAGTTCAAAGCAGATGCTTTAACAATAAAATATATAATCTTATGTGCAGGTAAATTCAGTTTTGTATTCCTAACGCACTCCATCTCACTATCAAAAATTATACTTCTAAGATGTCAAGGAGCTGTTCAGTATTTCAAAGGTGAAAAGTAAAAATATCATACATTAAAGGGGTAAATATCACAGCATTTAAAACAGAACATTTAAAGCATTAAACACATTTAAAACATTAAAGTTCTAGTGCTACTACTGTGTGACTCTGGTAATTTTGATCTCTTAAGATACTTTCTCATCCCTAAACTGGTGATCTTATTTTTTATTAACATTTCTGCACACCATTAAGCAGTGGTTCTAATCATTACTGTTGTTCACTGGAGGAAAAAGACTCTTTTAGAAGATAGCACAGTGTTTTTAGAATGATCATGATGGGGATCTCATGCTTTTAACTTTCATTATTACTTTTTTTTTATATTAATAAAGTTTTTTTGACCAAAGTAGATTACAAATCATTCATAATAGTATTTTAGGTACATAGTGACATTGAATCAGGGGCATTCCCACCACCAATGTTGTCCTCCTTCCACCATTATTACTTTTTATATAATTGTCCTGTTATGAAGCAGATAGTGACCATGTGGGTTATTGAGATGGTTCACAAACAACAAATGCAAATTGGAGCATGATCAATCAGAGTAGCAAAGGTTTCTGGGAAAATGAGATCAATAGAAACACACAGTAGAAGACAGAGCTGTCAATGTTCTTATGCCCCATCTCCTTACAAGCCTGCTAAGGAATGATGGTAGTATTTGGGAAAGCAGTGGTGTGTGTGTGTCTGTCTGTCTTTGAGCCTTCTACTTTTATCTCTTTCTCATTTTAGCAAATGTCAAAATGTAAAGGGAAGAACATATAAGATAGATCAGTACCCTTCAGCATTCTTCAGCCTTTTTTATAACAGCTTGTCCACAGATAAACAGAATGATCAGAGGTTTTCAACTTTTCCACACCAGCCCAGAGATGGATTAAGATCACAGTGCTAAGTATTTTTGACAGCTTCTGGTTTCTTATAACTTCACTCTTATGATTGAAATTATTTTGGGGGCATAGTAGTAATGTTTCTTGGTGGAAAAGTAGATATGATTATTTGAAAGATAATGTTAGGAAATAGACACTGAAAGTGGAAAGAGCTTTTCATCTCCCATGGTGTATGAATTTGAGTTTGTGCATATGGAGATGCAGTAGAGCACAGAACGAGCTGTATCTACTGCAGAGACAGAGACTAATT
The DNA here is from genome assembly GCF_024139225.1 of Suncus etruscus. NCBI lineage: Eukaryota > Metazoa > Chordata > Mammalia > Eulipotyphla > Soricidae > Suncus > Suncus etruscus. The sequence continues at coordinate 27,752,712 of NC_064851.1, read as the reverse complement.
CTCGGGAATTAGTAGAGTATAAATGGCTAATGTTTCAAAACACACTTTCAGTGAATAACAGTATTTGGTGTTAATGCTTTCTTTAGGCTTTTCTTACCTCTCTGAGTTAAAGGCTTGTTTTTATAAGTAGAGCCCTATAAAATTGTTGCATTAACTCAAGATGATTATAGAATTGTAGAATCAAAATATTTTGATAAATAAAATTTTAAAGGAAAATAGATGGGAAGAAAACAATGATATCTTACATACCAGTAGCAAACTTTTGCCAGATTCTGTTCTTTATGCTTGCTTTGTATCTAACACAAGTGGGAGTCCAGTTTTCAAATTCAAGAATTGTGTTTTATTTCCTAAAACAAAAATTCTACTGTAGGCAAGCCTATTATATTTAGAAAGATCTATCTATCTATCTATCTATCTATCTATCTATCTATCTATCTATCTATCTATCTATCTATCTATCTATCTAATCTATCTATCTATCATCTATCATCTATCTATCTGTCTATATATCATCTATCCATTTATCTATCTGTCTGTCTATATATCATCTATCTATCTATCTATCTATCTATCTATCTATCTATCTATCTATCTATCTATCTATCTATCTATCTATCTATCTATCTATCTGTCTGTCTATATATCATCTATCCATTTATCTATCTATCTATCATCTATCTTCATCATCATCATCTATCTATCCCTATCTTCCATCCACTCACACATCCATCCATCCATATTTCTTGGATAGAAATTCTTGACTATAAATATAGATAAATAAATATTCATCTATTTGTCTTGGCCAGAAATTCAAAACTTGGGCAAAAACCCAGGTGGAAATATAATTGTGGGAATGTTGTGTCAGCATGAGGTGGCCTGTCTTTCACTAGTCCTAGATTTTGGTCATCATCTCATCTATAGTAACTGTTTACTCACCTAAGAATGTGATTACTATATTTCATGAATAATTGTTGCTGACTTCTATCCATCCGACTGCCACACAAAGTGAAGAAAGTCCATCTAATGATTAAATTCCACTTTTTTTTATGTCAATTGTCTGCTTCTGTCCCTTTTTGTTTGCACTGCCATTCAAGATGTTTTTTAGGTGGCCAGAGAGATAGGGTTTGATCCTCGGTACCTATGGTCCCACAAGCACCACATGAGGGATCACTGAGCACAGAGCCAGGAGTAATCTTTGAGTACTGCTAGGAGGACTGTTAGGTGTGGTGTAAAAAAAAAAAATGGATGTTTTTATTGCTAAACAACATTTTAGTATTAGACAAGTAACTTTCATTAGTCACTAGGTTGGTTAAAACATTTTAAATAAAGGGTTTATTTTTATGGAATCAGTTCACATTGAGATACAGAATTAAAATATTATTGATGGTTGAGTTTCATTTATATGATCTTCCCTCATTCATACCTTCACTAGTGTTCATTTTCCACCACTAATTTCCCCAGTTTCTTTTCTGTCCTTTACCCTCCACCTCAGTCTGCCTCTAAGTCAATTTTATTCTCTCTCTTCCCCCTCTCTCCTTTTTTTTTCCTTTTAGGCACTGTGGTTTGCAGTATTCTTACTGGAAGAGTATTGTGCATATCAATATAGCTCCTTTTGGCACTTAGTTCTTGTCCAGTTCTTGATTTCCAGCTATTATTGTCTTAGTGGTCTCTTCTCCTTACTAACTGCACTCACACCACCTATTTCTCTTGTCTTTGTTTTTATTTATACTATTTTTTTCATATCCCATAAATGAATACAACCAATTTGTTGTCTCTTTACTTTCTGACTTGTTCTACTAAGCATGATGCTTTTTAATGACTTAATTTTTTATTACCAGCTGTAGAGATTTCATTGTATAGATGTATCATAGTAGTTTCTTTATCTACCCATCTTTTCTTGGGCACTTGGGTTGTTCCCAGTTTCTGGCTATTATGAATAGTGCTTCAATGAATATAGAAGTGCCTTTTCAGATTCCTTTTCTGCATTGTGTTTTGGGGCCCCTAGGTTATATTCCCAGGAAGATTATTTCTGGGTCTAATGGAAACTCAGTTTATAGATTTTTTTTTTTAAACATTGCCAATTCATTCTTTTCTTTTTTTCGGGCCACACCTGTTTGATGCTCAGGGGTTACTCCTGGCTAAGTGCTCAGAAATTGCCCCTGGCTTGGGGGGACCATATGGGAAGCTGGGGGATCGAACCACTGTCCTTCCTTGGCGAGCATTTAAAAGGCAGACACCTTACCTCTAGCGCCACCTCGTGGGCCCCAGTTTATGGATTTTTTTTGATGAATGCTTACATTGTTTTCCAAAATGGCTTGATAAGTCAACATTTTCACCAGCAGTGATTAAGAGCCCCTTTCCACATCCACAGCAGTACTGGCTTATTTTTGTTCTTTTTGATGTGTGGCATTCTTTGTGGTGTGAGATGATATCTTGTTGTTTTGATTTGCATCTCCCTGAAAATTAATGATGTGGAACTTTTTGTTATATGTATTTTGACCATCTGTATTTCTTTGAGGAAGTTTTACCCTCATCTTTTCTCCCTATTTTTATGGGGTTGTATGATTTTTTTCTTGTTAAGCTCTACTAGTCCCTTATATATTTTGGATACTAACCCCTTATCAGAAATACTGGATAAGTAATTTCTCCTATTCTGTGGGAACTCTTTGTATTCTGCTCACTGTATTTGAGGTACAGAAACTTCTTATAGTCCAATTTGTTTATCTTTGATTCTACTTACTTGGCCAGTGATGTTTTAACCTTAAAGATGCCATTAGCTGGGGCTGGAGCAGTGGCGCTAGCCGTAAGGAGTCTGCCTTGTGCGCGCTAGCCTAGGAGGGACCATGGTTTGATCCCGGCATCCCATATTATCCCCTAAGTCAGGAGAGATTTCTGAGCGCATAGCCAGGAGTGGCCCCTGAGCGTCACCGGGTGTGGCCCAAAAACAAAAACAAAAAACAAACAAACAAAAAGATGCCATTACCTTCAGTGTCATAGGTAGTTATTTATTCCTGTTTTCCTTTATGTACATTATGGTTTCAGATCTGCTATCAAAGTCTTTAATTCACTTTGATTTGACTCTTATGCAAGGTGTTTGAAAGAGGTCTGAGTTCATTTTTTTACATGTAGATGGCTAGTTTTCCCAAAACCAGTTATTGAAGAGGTTTTTGTAGGGCATTTACCTTACACGTGGCTGATCCAGGAGGGACCTTGGTTCGATCCCCAGTGTGCCATATGGTTCCCCGAGCCAGGAGTTATTTCTGAGCATATAGCTAGGAAAGTAACCCCTGAGAGTCATAGTTTGTGCCCCCCAAATTTTTGTTTATTTTGTTTTGGGCAACATCTCTTGGTGCTTCAGACCTTCCTTACTCCTGGCTCTGATGTGATCAGGAAACCATATGCAGTCTATGGGATCAAACCTGGTTTGCTCCATAAGGCAAGGACTTTACTATCTGTACCATCTCTTCAGCCCCATTGAAAAACATTTTATAACAAGCAAGATTTCTGTTCTAAAGTTCTGCTTTGAACTTTTACACAGTAAAAATTGAATTATTTCATCTCAAATTCTAGTTCTGCAAAACTTTCATTTTCAGCTTTATGTGGTTGAGGCAAATTATTGTTTCAGAAATTACTAACAAATATATTCTAGGTTATGGCAGAGTATATTTGATGTGATTACTTTAAAGAAATTGTAATAAATAACACAAAATAATATAGATATATAATAAAATGGGTTATATATAATATATAATAAATATGGGTTCAGACTTCTAAAGTTACCTAATTTTGACAGATGCTCATTATGTCTTAGATTTTAATTGTGAGTTTCCTTCTTTTTAATATTCACTGTGATAGGACAGAATGGTAAATCTGTACTTTATAAAAGCTTACATGCAAAAGAGTATTTGTCATTTTTAATGGTTTTCCCTCTTTGTAACGGATGGATTTTATAAAACCAAATGTTTTGATGCTAAAGAAATATCAAAAACTAAATTTTGGGCTGGAGATGACTCTAGTAATAGAGTCCATGGTTTGCATATTTCAAGCCCTGATTTGATGCCCATTTCCTAGCAAAGCTATAAGTCTCACAGACCCCACAACAATAAGATAAAAGGAAAACATGCAAGACAGTAACAGTATTTATTAATTCATATGCATGGAGTAGATGTAGAACATGAGGCTAGGGAATGAGAAGCACTTAATTTATAATTTTCTTTCTTTTTTTTTTTTTTTTTTTTGTTTTTTGGGCCACACCCGTTTGACGCTCAGGGGTTACTCCTGGCTATGTGCTCAGAAATCGCCCCTGGCTTGGGGGGACCATATGGGACGCCGGGGGATCGAACCGCGGTCCTTCCTTGGCTAGCGCTTGCAAGGCAGACACCTTACCTCCAGCGCCACCTACCCGGCCCCAATTTATAATTTTCTTAAAAGGGTGAGCCAAGGAGTTGGGGGACTTGTTAATTTCTGTAAGGTTTTAGAAGTAAAAAATGTATGTTAAATCTGAGATGGCATGTCAATATGTTTATTATGGTCTTTGTTTTTCTCTGTATTTGAAATGTTTCATACAAGAAGAAATATTAGTGTTAAAACTGATCTAAAATTTCAAAGATATTGATTGAAATTTAAAGTCAACACAAAAGAAAAACCAAGCCATTGTATCATGCTATGTCTATTCAGATGTTTTTGTTTGCATGTTTGATTCCCTTGTTGAAAGCACTGAATCTCTACAGGAAGTAATACAAAGTATTTTGCTTTGTAGCCAAAGGATTTGCAAGATGAAAGATCTTTTAATATGAGATGAGATCAGCAGTAAGCTCATGATTTAAATTGTTTGAAAAAAATTGTTTGATCTGTCCCTCCAGGGGAAAAGTTGATGATAGCCTAGATATTACAATATGACAATTATTTTTTTCTTAGCATCTAGATCACTATGGCGACTGGACAGAAGTTGATGAAAGCTATCAGAGTTTTTGAATTTGGTGGACCAGAAGTGCTAAAACTCCATTCAGATGTTGCAGTACCATTTCCAAAAGGCAATCAGGTGGCAATAATGACTTTAAAATAAGCAGCTGGAAATATAGTTCTGTGATATATAGTATATATCTCCATTACATGAAACCCTAGGTTGAATGTCCTGAACCACAAAAAAACCTAAATTTATATTATAAAAATTGTACTTAAGTCTCATGGTATCTACAAAATTAAGTAAAATGATTACACTGAGTATGACTCTCTAAACTCTATAGGAGTCCTGAAACTTTTTAAATGGGGCCAGTTCACTGTTTCTCGGATTATTGGAGAGCCAGACTATAGTTAAAAAAAAAAACAAACAAAAACAAACTATGAACAAATTCCTATACATAGTAATGTCTCTTATTTTGAAGTAGAAAAATAGCAGTTGCAAAAATACCTGGCAGGCCAGATAAATGTCTTCGTCAGGCTGCATGTAGCCTGTGGGCTGTAATTTGAGGACACCTATGAGTCTAACGCATCAAATTCATTTTCAGAGGAAGCAGTTCACAATTGTGATTAATATATTAAATTGGGACCAGGTTTATATTCTATATGTATATATTATGACATAGATGACTTATTTCTAAGTATGATTCATTAAATATACAAACAGAAATAGCCCAACTTGAAAAAAATTGAAGTGGAAAATGTACTATAGTAGGATTTTTCTGCACAAAGTAAAGGTAATTTAAACACATTATACTGTTACAGACTTCCATGATTTTTATTTTGCGCATAATAGGAAAATAATATGTACATGTGAGGTTTTCTTGCACGTGGTTTTAAGATAATTTAAATGCAGGAGTTAGAGAGATAGAGCAGCAAGTAGGGAGCTTACATTGCATGAGGCTGAGTTGGATTTGAGCCAAGGCACCCTGTATAGTTTCCTGACTTTGCCATTAGTGATCCCTAAAGGCAGAGCTAAGAGTAAGCTCTGAGCACTGCCAGGGTGCCTTCCCTCCACAACAAGGTGGCAATAAAACAAGAGAATTTAAATGTAGTGTAAATCATTGTCAGTGACAATTTTTCTTCTATTCTAAAAAATTTTCAGTTTTCCTTAAAGCTTCATTCACATACCACTATTTGTAAATCTTCTCTTTATCGTATAGCCTAGTTAATCATTCTATATGAAAGAAAATAAATTTTTGTGGTAGACCTAACCTAGAAATCTCTAGAGTTCAGAAATAGAAAATTATTTTTTACTCACTAAACCCAATTCTAAAATATTGGTGGGTAACTGGCCTCTTGCAATACTTAGGAATCATAGCTCCTTCCATTCAGTGTTTTTGTCCACCTGTCTTCTGAGGTGACATAGAAAAGAAGCACAATATGGATTGCCTCTGAAGGTTACTATGGGTCAGGTCTGAGAGTGGCTGCTTAGCCATTGCTAGAACTCAGCCCTGTGACTACTCATCATTATGAGAGAGGCTAGAAAATAATATTCTTATGTATGAGGAGGAAGAAATAGCATTAGATGAGCACACTGTGTTCTCTACCACAAAATATTTTTACCACTGTTAAGCTGGAATATGGTTTTCTATGGCTTATAAGCCATTTATTCTTAGGTTTTTATTTGTTGGTTTACTGTATTGAAACAGGTGCTTGTTGAAAGTCCATTTGTACTACCCTCATAATCAGTGTAGTCCTGGCATGATGGTGAATTAATGTCTAAGTGCTTTTTGTGAAATCAGATATATTGTTATTGCAGGTTCTAATAAAAGTACATGCTTGTGGTATTAATCCAGTGGAGACATATATTCGTTCTGGAACCTATAGTAGAAAACCACTCTTACCCTATACTCCTGGTACAGATGTAGCTGGGATAATAGAAGCTATTGGAGATAATGTGTCTACTTTCAAGGTATCACATTTTAAAATTATTTTTATTTTAGCTTAATAGTTTTTCTTAAAGTAATTTAAGGTAGCTTTTAAAATGTGACAATATATGTCTTTTAAAGGCCCCCTTACATGATTTCTGTCACTTGCGGTACTCCTCTAGTTAAAAACTAATTTTTTTTGATTCAGACACTTTTGCTTATTTGCATGGTTAGGAATGAATGTTGGGTAATTGATGTTCTTTTACATCCTCACAGAATTTAATTGTGATACTTTTGATTTAACAGAAATATCAACAAACAAGGAAATTATATTGTATCCTAACTCTCAATAACACAAGTTAGCATAATCTTTCATTCATTCTATAATTCAGCTTCACAGAATAAAGGACATGCCAATGCTTTTGAATAATAAATCAAAGATAAAGAAAATACCAAGGTTATTATACATTTCTTTAGAGCCCTGATTCACACCAAGGTGATTGAGTCAAATGAAAATCCTATGATCAGGGCTTTTACTCTTTATCATCCAAAAAGACATATAAAACATACATTGTGTATTTATGCTTTAGTGTCTTTCCTCACAATCCCTTGACTTGCTTAGGTTTGACAGCACAATCTACCCAAATCATACTTCAACAAAGATGAATGTTCTCCCATCTTCCCCCCTTCCTTGCGGAAGGCCTTCCAATTCCTATGGCTTTCTACTTTCCAGCCCTTGGCAACCTGGCTTCTGTCCCCTTGCTCTACTGAAATGAGTCTTGCTAATGTCACTAATAGCCTTTCTATTTCTGGAGTTAATGGGCCTTTTATGTCATCTCCTCTTGAATTTTCTCTGATATTTGACATTCCCATCCACTATTTCTTAAAAAATTAATTTTCTTTAGCTTTGATGACATCATTTTCTTCTGATCTCCATCTCCCTGCTGCTCCAGGAATCCTTTTACCAGCCCTTTTCCCCTCTGGTTACTCTTTAGATCTTGATGTCACTCAAGCCTCTGCTATTTATGTTCCATATCTTCTTGATGGTGATCCCTGCATGCCCCCAGGTTTCAATAATCATGTATAATATATTTAGCTTAGAACTTCTATTGTACTTTGGCCTTAGGGTATATAAAATAGTAGCCACCAACTAACTAGATGTGGCACTTTAAAATCAAATTGGTTTAAATAACAAATATATATCAGTTATAATAGCAATATTTCAGATTCTTATTGACCCCAGCTGTCTTGTGGCTATCCAACTGAGCATCACAGACTGAGAACATTTTTTTTATCATCAAGAAGTTTGAGTTGAAGCATGACTGACCTACATGGTCAACAATACAGGAATCTTTGGTTATAGAAATTTCTGGATTTTTTTAATGATGATTTTCTAGGATGTAATTCTTACATGTAACTTGATATATTTGTTACTTGATATTTGCCATGCTCTGTCTCCTGCTTATTTTCCACCCTTATTTCCCATTCCATTTGCCCTGTTGTTTGTTTGAGGACCATACCCAGCAGTGCTCAGCAGTTGTACCTGGCTTGATATTCAAGAGGTTGTCTTGCTAGTAATCAGGAACAATGAAGATTAGTTTCAGGGCTTGAACCTGGGCCTCTCAGGTATAAAGCTTGTGCTCCAGCCCTTTGATCTATCCTACCCTGTAGATTATTCATGAATTGTTCTTCCCTGTCTCTCCATACACTTTTATCACTCTCATTTATATTGTATTTTTTTACACTTGGAAGAATGAAAGTTAAACTGACAAGTATGAGTTAAGGAAATTTTATGCTCTAATTTTCAATTATTTTTACTTTATCTTCTGAAATGTAATTTTATATGTGAAACTAATTATTGATTGGGGAATCCGGGGCCAGAATCATTAGTAAAGGTGGTATGGTGCTTCCCTTGCATGTTTCCATCCAGTTTTGATCCTCAGCATTCAAGATGGGCCCCAAGCCCACCAGCAGTGATCCCTGACTGCAAAACCAGGAGCACCTTAAGCACAGCTAGGTGTGGTGTCAAAACTAAAATAAAAAAATTAATTGGGGTATCTGTGTTGTCCCCTTTTCATTATTTACTCTGACCCTATTCTTTTAGTTTCTTTTCTTCGCCACTGACAACTCAGCCTTTCTAATTTTAAAAGTCTTGTTCTCTTTCCTTTACGACCAGTCTCAAATATTAGCTTATTCATGAAGCTGTTTTATATTCCCTCAATTTAGAGTCAACTCCTTCCTTTAACTCTCTGGTGTTTCCTCATATTTTCCATGCTTTGTAATTATTACTTCCTTCTTTCTTTCCATTAGGGTTTAAATTACTTCGGTTTAAGGGGACTGTCTTATTACCCTTCACAGAATGCAAAGTAATGCTTTGTATATAGTGACTTTTTTGTACATATTTGAATTGAATTGAAATCAAATTATCATGTTTTTAAACTCTAAAAACAGGATTGATATTCTCATAGTTATCCTTGACCATTTGCAAATAACATTGTTGTGGTGCTTTGTCCTTGGTACCACTTTCATCTTTTGGCTCTCTGATGAACAGTATAGGGCAATTACATTTTTCTGATTTACTTATGATATGGAAAACTAAAACATATTAAGATTTATTCCTTTAATGTTTTACTCATTCCAAGGAATAGTTGTTATTTTTTAAAGATAAAGTAATTGGAGTAGATGTTGGAGTGGGCAGGTAGGCATAGTGATCAATCATTGATATTTTTAGTGTTTGCCTCAGCCTTAGTGAATCTTTTGCTTTTCACTAACAAGGACCAATACAGACATGTATTGAGTTTGGTTCGTTTCCGGTAGACAGGAAAGTAAAGAGCCTGTCTTGGTTTATGCAAGTTTGCTGCTTTTTTGTTGTAAATCTTATAGAAGATATTGAGCATTTTGTTTCTTCTCCCAAGTATTTTTGGAAAAAGCAATAGTTTCCCTGAAGTGCAACAAATTAACTTTTTGATCTGAGAAAATTTCAGAACTTATTTGAGGCTTAGTTTTCTCATCTATATAATATAATTTTCTCATCATATAATATCTTTATAATATATAATATCTGTATCTATATACATTTATATTTATAATAGTTATATAATATATTTATATGTAATATATAATAATTACCTATATAAGGTACATATTGTAAAGTACTTACCTTAAGGCTTTTCTGAAAATTTTCTGAAAAATTTTCTTTTCTCTTTCTTCCTATCTTCAGTTTTCTTCTTAATGGTATTAATTTCATAAAACATTTAAGATTTTTATTTTATAGTTACTTTTATAAAAATACAGATGTTGAAATAATATATTAAAACTCCAGGTCGGAGAGGTGGCGCTAGAGGTAAGGTGTCTGCCTTTCAAGTGCTAGCCAAGGAAGGACCGCCGTTCGATCCCCCGGTGTCCCATATGGTCCCCCAAGCCAGGGGTGATTTCTGAGCGCTTAGCCAAAAGTTACCCCTGAGCATCAAACAGGTGTGCCCCCCCCAAAAAAAAACAAAAAATAAAACAAACAAACCAAAACTCATTACTGTCTAGCCTCAAAAAGTCACTTGTTTAATAATTGGTTCATTAGCCTGGAGAGATTATACAGCAGGCAAGGCACTGTTCAAGTGTTCAGTTCCTTGCACTCCTCTTCCAGGAGTGATCCTAGAGCACAGAGCAAGAAATCAGGATCAAGGAACACTGGGTGATTCCCCCTACCCCCCAAAACCAAAGAAGCAAATTAATTTTTTAGCAGTTTATTTATTTATTAATTGATTGAGTTTTGGGCCACCCAGTGAGGCTCAGGGGTTACTCCTGACTCTATGCTCAGAAACTACTCCTGCAAGCTTGTGGGACCATATGGGATGTCAGGAATTGAACCTGATCCGTCCCGGATTGGCCCCATGCAAGGCAAATATCTTACCTCTGTGTTATCTCTCTGACCCCATAAGAAGTAAATTAATTTAAAAGGCTGCATTTTAGATAATCATAACCCTTTGATGTCATTTTTATTCATGATGCATTTACTGAATTATTACTTTCTCAAGAAAGGTGACAGAGTTTTTACTACCAGCACGATCACTGGTGGCTATGCTGAGTATGCTCTTGCTTCAGACCATACTGTTTATGCACTACCAGAGAAACTGAGCTTTCAACAAGGAGCAGCCATTGGTATCCCATATTTTACTGCTTATCGAGCTCTGCTTCACAGGTAATAACTCACTCTGTTGACTGTATTGTTAATAGGAGAGGAGAGAGGTATTGATTGCTTTCTCCCTACCATCCATTTGTCATTTTTGCGTTACCATATAGTTATTCTGTTGATGGCAATGGGTCCTGCTGGCATTGCTTAGTGATCACTCTGGCTGTACTTGGGGGATCATGCTGAGTTGAGGATCTATTGCACAGCATATGTTCCAGCCCATTGAACTGTATCTCTGTTCCCTCATGTAATGCTCTTTAACATTCATAAAGTAAAAACTGCTAAGGTCGAAGATTGTTTTAATTACTGGGGTAATAAGAAAGCAAAAGACTATTTTTGTCTTCAAGATGCTCTTTGTTTAGTACGAGAAGATGGAAATATAAGAGTAGTTTTTATATATAATGTAGAAACAGTGATAAGAGATAGGGATTTAGGGAATAACAAGAGATATATTGATGATGATGAGGTGGTCAAGGTATAAAACTTTGACTATTTTAAGGCCCTGGTTCAAAAACCCTGTTATCTAGTCACTGTATCTTATTGTACAATTTTAAAGTACACGTTAGAAACCATTGGAACCATTGGTTATTTTCCATGGCTGTGAAGTGATAATACACATTTTTGCTACAGTTTCTGTATTTAAAAAGCAGAGAGAATTAGCTAGGTAACAGTACCTGAAAAAAAAAAAAGAAAGAAAAGAAAGAAAATCTATATGATGGGAATACACTGGTCTGTATGAGAAAAAAATCCTGGTATCTGAAAGAGCAAAGAAGTTCGATTTTGTCAGATAGAATATTTCAAAAGGAAAAGCGGCAAAGAATGAGGTAGAACAAAGTAATCTGTAAATGCTACTTGTTATCATTAAATAGGTATGTTTAGGGTTATAATAAACTAGGATATAGAGTCTGTACATTATCCTGTAAACAAGCACTGGTGTCTTGAAATGTTTTAATCAGGAGAGTGATACCTGTTTTTCCTGAGATCACACCTGTTGTGTGAAGGATATGATTAAAGACAGGAATGAGAGAGATGGGAGGGTTTTGGTTTTCTAGGAACATCGTCCAGAAAGATTCTTTAGGGTTACACTCGTGGTTGCAGAAGAGATGTCTGGGAGTAAAACCAGAAAAACTTGGTTACTGTATGTGAGTAAGAAGAGCTTAAGAAACTGTCAGCTGGAAAACAGAGAAATAGCAGCAGATAAAGCTCTTGCCTTGCATGACGGATCTGATTCTTGGCACCCATAGGGCTCTTTGAGCCCCAGCATGGATCCAGCTGTGGCTCCCTACTACCTCTTTACCACCAAAAAATAAAATAAAATAAAGTAAAAGCCTGCCTGCTTGAATGATATTTGACTGTGACAAAGAAAAGGAAGCAATGTTTTGAAGGAAAACTTAAGTTCAGTTTTGAACTTGAAACTGAGTAAGACTTTGTAATAGAGAAGTCCAGCAGCCTTTGGATGAAAGAGTCTGAATCTTAAAAGCTGGAGAGATAAATTTGGAGTTATCAGCATATAGGTGAAAGTAGACAAGGTGAGAGTGATTGAAATCCCATGGAGAGAAAAGAACAGCGGATTAAGAGGAAAACCTGATGAGCATCATTTAATAGTGTAGTCAGAGACAGGAGACAAAATCCTAAGAATACCAAAGAAAGTGTATCTCAAAGCCAAAGAAGGCTAGAGGTCATGGAATCCTTACATATCTGTTAAGATCATGGGCTTTGAAGATTAGAAAGCTAGTTTAGAACAGGGGTTCTTAAAATTTTTTCACTTATGACCCCTTTTCACTTGAGAAATGCAGTATAAGAATGTGTTGCCAGAAATACCTTGGATTCAGTATGTGGTTAGTTTTGAATTAAGTTTTAGTCATTTCATGTTCAGAAATTCAGTTTCTACTGAATTTTATTTTCCCAAGCCCTATGTTTACTTATAACTTGTAGTTTCAGAATCTAAGGTTTAAAGTACTTTTTCACCTAGGATGTGAAGCTCTGTGACCTTGGGCAAGTAGTTCACTTTCTTACTTGCAGTTCACTGATTTGAAAAATATAGTCATCTACCTTATAGGGCTGTGGTGAGAATTAAGTAGCTAATACATATAAAGCTCTTACTACAGAATTTGGTAGAAACTAAATGCTTAATCAATTTAGATAGTGATGTGTGACTATGTATGTGTGTCTCTGTGTATATATATCTTCTCTCTTTTTCTAATAAAGTAGATAGGGAAGAGTTAAACCAGTCTTCTGACACAATCTCTTGTTCAGAGGAAATAGTCTTTGTTCTATAATAGCCATCAGCTAATTGGTTGAGATCCCCCCATTATGGAAGGTAATCTGTTTTACTTAAATTGAAATGTGTAAATATTAATTTTATTTATAAATCTCCTTCATGAGATAAAGAAATCAATAAAATAATTTTATTTACTCTCCAACAAAATAATTAAATATGTAGGCATTTACAAAAGAGGTACAAGATTTGTACATGAAAACTATAAAACATTGTTCAAAGAAATAAAAATAAGATAGAAATAGCAAGAGTATTTATTGTTCATTGATCACAAGAATTAGCATTGTTAAACTTATATTTCTTCTCAAAGAAATTTTCAGACTGAATACAGTACCTACCAAAGTTCTAATGGTATTCCTTAAGGAAGTAGAACACACATTACTGAAATTTATATGAGAACATAAAGAATTCCAAATATTAAAAGCATTCCTAAGGCAAAATGATTAGAAGAACCATGGTATCTGCTTCAAACTATATTGGAGAGCTAGATTATTAACAGTATGGTATCATACCATAAAATAGGCATATGATCCAAAGAAATGAAATATAAAACTTGGAAATAAGTAGACACATATAGGCAGTCAATTTTCCACACAGGTGAAGATCATACAGTGTAGAAAAGAAAATTCTCTTCAACAAATACTACTAGGAAAACTGGATAGTTACAAAAGTAGTTCAACATATGCACAGGAAATATTTTAAAATACCTATATGTTAGATCTGAAAGCATAAAAAATAAGTTTGTAGGCAAAATTTTACAACATTGGCTTGATAGATGTCTTTGTTATCTTGACTCCAACAGCAGTTGGAACAGTGTCAAACTAAAAGAAATCAGCACGATGAAATATATCCTATTGAGTGGAAGAAAATATTTGCACGTCATATCTGATAAGTTCATAAATACCAAGGTCCAAAAGGAACTCATAAAATTCAAACAAAGAATTTGTCCAAAGAGTTGAATTGAAATGTCTAAAAATATTCAGCACCACTTATAAGGGAAATGCAAGTCAGAATTACAATGATGAGGGCCCGGAGAGATAGCACAGCGGCGTTTGCCTTGCAAGCAGCCGATCCAGGACCAAAGGTGGTGGTTCGAATCCCGGTGTCCCATATGGTCCCCCGTGCCTGCCAGGAGCTATTTCTGAGCAGATAGCCAGGAGTAACCCCTGAGCACTGCCGGGTGTGGCCCAAAAACCAAAAAAAAAAAAAAAAAAAAAGAATTACAATGATGAAATCACCTTGCACTTTTGGGAATGATATAGCTCATATAAATCAGAAATTAGTGTTGGCAAATTCTAGAGTTTTTATGAAATGGTATGGCAATTTTTCTAGGTGCTAAAAATAGAATAGCATTTGATTCAATACATCTATTTTTATCTAAGGATATAAAACCTCTAATTTAAATATATGTGTGTGTGTGTGTGTGTGTGTGTGTGTGTGTGTGTGTTCCTCTCTTCATTGCTGCACAATAATAATAATAAAATGATATGGAAACAACCCAAGTCCCAATGAAAATGAATAGCTAAATAAGAGGTAGTAAATTTGCACCATAAACTACTACTTAATCAGCTGCAAGAAAAAATAAAATGATGCTCTTTGGGACAACTCGTATGACATTCGAAGATATGTTAAGTGACGTCAAAGAGAAAGATGACTAGATAATCTCACTTAGGTGAGGGATGTAAACAAACAAAGCAAGTAAACAGACAGAACCAATCCAAAGCTCAATATTGGATTTGGACCCCAAAACTTTTCATTTTTTTTTTTTTTTTGGTGTTTTTGGTCACCCCCGGCAGTGCTCAGGGGGCTACTCCTAGCTCTACGATAAGAAATTGACCCCGGCAGGCTCGAGGGACCATATAGGATGCCAGGATTGGAACCACTGTCCTTCTGCATGCAAGGCAAATGCCCTACCACTGTGCTATCTCTCCGGCCCCAGGACCTCAAAACTTTTTGCCAGAAGGCAAGAAGGAACAGGGAGTCACATTGGTTAAAATGAGTTCAATAAATGGAGAAGAGATTTAGGTGTTGTGTATGTAAACATTTCAATGGGATTATTATGTTACTGCCCCTACCCTGATCGGTGATTGTGCCCTACCCTAGGGTGTGACCTGGCATTCTGCTCCCACCCTAAGGTGGCACCTGATTCTGCTCCCACCATTGGGTAGTACCTGATTCTGGGAGATAAAAGCAAGGGTCTGTGGAAGACGGGGGCTTTTGGCTGGAACTGATGCTGAGGCTTTGGACTTCAGTCTTGTCCACCGAATAAAGCTAATATTTCCACAAGCTGAGCTGTTTACCCGCCGCTTCACCTCAGAACCGTCGGCTGAACAGGGTGTCAGACGCGTGCTCCGAGCTGGAGGGAAAAGACCTCATCCTCCATCCCTCCATCAGTCAACCTCTTCAGGGGCTGACTTGCAACATTTAGGCACTTTTATGGTGTTTGGTATAAAAACATGTTTTTGAAGAAGTGTATGAAAAAAATTAAATACTGCTGAATTAAACATAATAATGTGAAACAACTTACAATTTAAAAAAAATTACACTCAAAACTAGAGTTTAAGACTAGAAATAAGAAAAACCATCACAGGAATATTCAGAATGTTTAGCTGTAACCTTGACATCTGACCTAACCAACCAAGTTAATATGTTGACATGATAACATTGGGCATTTAGAGATAATGAACTAGCTTTTTATTTAAGAGTAGGAAAATGTGCTTTACTGTTTGAGGAGTATATTTACATTATTTAAAATACATATACTTGAAAGCATTTCTTATTCTGTAGTATAATGTTAGTATGCTATTCTGTTATATAGCTCCTGGCAGGCACGGGGGACCATATGGGACACCGGGATTTGAACCAACCACCTTAGGTCCTGGATGGGCTGCTTGCAGGGCAAACACCGCTGTGCTATCTCTCTGGGCCCAGAGCTCAGGTTCTGTGCTCCAGTAAACATATGCGTACCAAGATCAAATCCAGGCCTCTTACTTGCACAGCATGTGCTCAGTACATTGAGTTGTCTATCTAGCCCAGTATTTTACTTTTTTCATTTAAAAAAAGCCCTATGACCTGCACAACAACCATGATCTCTAGTTCCAGAGGTCTGTGTGAGACAATTGCAACAGAATGGGTCTTCTGGAAAACATAACGAAAGACACTATCCCAGGCTCCATCCTAGGATCAGCTCAAAGACCAAAACCACCAACCATAGAAGACAGATTAAAATGTCATTGAGGGAACAGAACTTCTAGAACCACAAAAAAAGACTTCATCATAAGTTCCACTCCCTGACCTGTGTAGATACCGAGATCTTTAGATACAGAGGTCTGATGTTATCACCCAGGACAGAGCAGAAGTCTTCCATACATCACAAAAGCACCAAGGGGAGAGTAAATGAACCTGAAAGGAGTCTATAGTTAATCCCATGACAATATACTTCAAGGGTGGAGAAACCCTATATCTCTTAGGCCAAGGGAATTCCTTTTCGAATGACCCAATATTTACTGTGCATGTGCAGGAGGGAAGAAAAAAGAAAAAAAAAAAAGGAAAAAAGCACAAAACAATTTTATTTATTTATCTACTTTTTGTCGATTTTTTTTGTTTTGGTGTGGTTATTGAAGTTGTCTCCATTTATATATTTTTTTCTTCTTTTCTTCCTTTATGTCCTCTGCCATGTTTTTTTTATCTCAAGACCATGGCTTTTATGTGGTGCTTATCTTTATTGTTGGAGTGCTCACTGGATATTTTATTTGACACTTCTTTTTGTACTGTTGTGGTATTTCACCTTCTTTTTCCCCTTCGTCTCTCAAACCTAGGATGAGAGCCTCTAGAAGGACTTCGCCCATTTTCGGCATATTTGATTTTTTTCCCCAGTTTGTTACTTTTCTCTTCTTCAAACTCATAACTTGAACGATCTATTCCCACCTCCCAATTAGAGGGGGAAATAAGAGAGGTACCAAGACCAAACAGGTGTAAGACCACTAAGTAGTAAGCTAGGCACAGAGGGGACCATTTATTCTAGCAGCCCCAGGGGTGAGGGAGGAGGATATGGGAGGTAGCATGGGAATGGAGGTGGAGGGAGGACAATTCAGTGATGGGAATTCCCCTGTTTTATGTTAATATGTACCTAAAATATTATTGTCAATTATATGTAAGCCAGTATGATTAAAATAAAAATTATATTAAAATTGTTTTTGTTTGAGGGCCACATCCTGAGGTGCTTAGGATATACTTCTCATCCAGAGATCAGGGTTCACTCCCAGAAAGTAATGGGAGAACCAATGTGGTATCAGAGATCTAACCTGAGTAGTGTAAGTCAAGTTCTTCCCCTGTTTTATTTCTTTGGCACCAATGATTTACTTAAAAACCTGTTGAAGTAGTTTAGTAATATTTGCCTCAGTTTATCATTTAAAACTTTTACTCACTGCCCTCAATTTCTCCAGCAAAAGTGTTGGGAAAACTTTATGTATTTTTATTTTTTTTCTTAATTGTCATTTGTCAGTTGTCATGCAGCCTTGAGTAGGACCTTGGGTTACTGTGTTCTCACTTCCAGATCGAACATAATGCCTCTGTGATGTGGCCACCCCTATTGTTTCAGTAAGAGATCCTCATTTAGTGTCAAAACTAGATCAAACCACAGCTGCTAGCCTGTGACATTAACCCTGCCCCATCTGGAATGATCAAGCATTCTCAGTCTATTTTGCTTCATGTTCCTTGTTTTCCATATAATTGCAGAGTTGTGGTATGAGCCAGAAGTAAAGACAGCATGTCATTTAACCAGAGGAATTGTACATTTTAACAGTGATAAGGGAGCCTTTGGGCAGGATTTATTGTATTTCTTACTCTTTTACCTGGCTGACTCAGCACTGCTTTCTGAAATGATGAACTTGCAGGCACTACAACCTGGAGTTCAAATGCAAGGAAAGTGAAAATATTTACACCTGGCAAGAAATAATTCAGCTGTTATGTTTTCTTGGGTATTGTTCTGCACCACAATATAAAGATGAGACCATAAACATTTTTTTTCTTTTTGAGACTCTGGGGGAACTTGTGAGAATATATGAAGGACTAGATAGAGTTCTAGGTTCAGCAGTTTCACTTAACATACCTACATACCTACATAGCCTCTTGGAAGAATCATACTTGACCTTGGGATACATCACATTGCTGTGCACATTATAGGGCACCAAAAAACTTGTCAAATGAGTACATTTATTGAAGGTTTTGTATTTTTATTTATTTTGTTTACTCTGTGGTTTTGAATAGCCATTTTTGATCCTTTGGAAAGTGAAGAATATTTTGAGCTGCATTAGTATAAGTTTTCTTTTAAGGAACTGAGCTGAGGGTAGAATTTCCTTGAGAATAATTACAAACACATAAACTTAATTAACTTCAAAGTAAGGTGATAAATCTGTACTTTCTTTCATAGTGCCCATGTAAAAGCTGGAGACAGTGTTCTGGTTCATGGAGCTAGTGGAGGAGTAAGTATAAAAATATATACATATATTTTTAATTTTAAATGAACTTATGTTTGTGCTTTGGCATTATTATGCCTTAAGTCATTTTTAAAAGCCATTTGTGTATGTGTCTTTGTTTATATATATAGTCAAACATGGCTTTTTTCTTCAGGTAGTTAAGTTTCCTTAAATTTTGTTTCTTCTGAAGGTGATTCCTTGTTATTAGTTTAGCATTTTTTCATTAATAAATTTAACAGAACTACTCCACCAGAAATGTTTATATTAGATTTTCCACAAGTATAAAGGTGTAGCCCATGATCAAACTTACCTTGTTTTAGTCTTTATGTTATCAGACATTTATTTAGAATTTTAAACAGTTCCTTAAGGTTAATATTAATTCCCTATTCCCTTGCTAAGGAATCTAAGGCTCATTAAAGATTTACCTGTGCTACTTTTCCCAGACAGCACTGCAAAAGCCACACTGAGTTCTAAGTTTTTCCTTTCTCCCTTTCTTTGCTTGCCTGCTGTGCTTTGATGGCATTCTGAGCACATTGTATACATACAGCTGTGTCCTTAACACTGTAACCCAGGGCTTAAAATGCTAATAGGGCTGTGGGGAGGGGGAACTGGGAATTTATTAAATAAATCCTTCAGTGAAATCGTCCAGCATGGGCCTGTCAGAAACTTCTTCAAGAAACTAGCTGTCAGTCTGCTTCTGAGGAGCTTAAGAGGAAAAGTTAGAGCTCTTGAGGATGGACTTTAACAAGAAATCCTTAAGACCTCTCTACTGCATGTGGAGGCTTTAGGAATTTTGGAGTCTAGAATTTTGAATTTTTTAAGTTAAGGGCCTGGGGCTAGAAAGCTCACCTTAAGAACACTTGTTAACCCTTCCTGGACAAGGTGTCTTTCAAAGTAGACTGGAAGAAGAATCCTATTAATGACACGATTGTCAGGAGGACAATGAAGGACTATATCCTAAAAACCTCTAACGGTTTCTACAAAACATTCATTCCATTACTTTAGAGATGAGTCACAAGTCTTCACACTCAGCTCCTGATATATTTCCCATAAGCCAGTTTTGAAGGATCTCAGAAAACATCAGCCTAGTTTGTAAAACAAAAGCATCAAGATTGTCTTTATGAAAATTGAGCAAGACCTATATAGCCTGATAATCTGATATATACCTAGTCAAAAATTCCCATTGTTCAGCTGCACTGAAGGGACTATTTTTAGGTGAAATGAAAATTAACCCACTCAGCTGCTAAAGGATCTGTCAGATAGTTGCATTTATTTAAATTGTTTTTTATTTTCAGAGTTCATCTTGTGCTCCTCCACATAGAAAAGAGATTTCAGTAGGAAAAAAAAAAAGAGTTTAAGGAAAATCTTTTTATTCCTTTTACCCTCTTGTAAAAAGCTCAGTCACTTTGCCATGATTTTTCCCCAAAGGCAAAATCCACACTGTTCCCAAAGCTGACTATGTTTGTTAAATCCTTGGCTGGCAGGGACAAGCTGGCGGCCTGGTGTGAAGTGCTTCTGATCCTCCCTGTCCTAACAGAAAGAAGCTGCACTGGGTTTTGTCTTAATTCTGTTTGTACTTTCTGTCCTCATTTAATTCAATTCCTTTGGGATTATGCTGGCTATTTAAAGTGCTGTGGTCTTTATGAAGATAGCTATTATCCAAATATGTTGATGGGGAATACCCTTGTTTACTGTCAGCAAAATACACAGAAGAAAAATAGTTAATGCATACTGGTAGTTGCTGTTGAAAGGATATCACTAATATAATTGTTGACAGAGTACATAATGTTTAGAATAGCTACTGTGTCTCTTTAGAGTACACGACATGCTTATATTAAATCTTTATTTTAAAGTGTAGCTTTAATATAGGCATATTTATTTTTAATTGAAAATTAAAGTAGCAAAATCAATTATTTTAACTCACTGTATATCATATTTTATGAAACAGAATATTCCTCCCACTCATCAGTGAGTTTTTTTGTTTCATTGATTATTTTGGTCAAATCATATACATTCCTGCCATAACCCAACATTTTTCAGGCTCATCATGCTGTTATTTTTCATTAGTCTTTAAGGTCGTTTTAAGCTCAAGTATTTGATTCTGTTATATTTTTAATTAGTTTCTTTCATTATTTTTTTATTTTAATTATTTTTGCCATGCCTCATCTTTAATGTTGTTCCCTTCCTTTAAGGCAGTGGTTTTTGTAAGGGGGTAGTTATGTCATCACCCCAAGCCCCATCCAAGAATAGTTGGTAGTTTGGGAGGACATTTCTGCTTATCATCGTTGGATAGAGGGGCCACTGGCTTATAGTGGGGATAAGTCTGAAATGTTCTTCAATGCATAACACTATGCATTGAATATCATACACCAAGTTTCTGAGACCCTGCTCCAAAAATATGTGAGCCTTGTCTTTATATAGCATCTCATTCATTTAGTATAGGAACAGATATGTTTTATCCGGTTTTTATTGACATTTCTAACAGATTTTATCTCTTCTTCATAGTAAGCACATTAAATCTGGGTGTCTTATTATTTTAATCTAGTCTGGCTTTAAATACTACCTATAAGTTGAATAGAAAATTTATTTAAATTTATTTTTCTTCTAAGTCTGAATTCTTTTAATTCAATTCCCAAACCCAAATGATTACTGAATATCTTTAGGTGGGTTTTGTCTGAATATATGTCAGCATGTTCAGACTTACTATGATGATACAATAGAGCAGTGAACAGAAAGTATTGAGTGCTCTGACACATTAAAAATGTTCAAAAGAAGTTTTCTGTTGTTCTTACTGCTTCATTTAGACATGAAATTTCTTAGACAAAAATTTTTCATTTTATATAAATATACATGTATATGTACACAGATATGTGTGTATATATACATATATACTTGATAAAGTGTTGTTTGCAGGAATGCACAAAATTAAAAACAATTAGACTATATTTTATTTCCCAGGTTGGACTAGCTGCATGCCAAATTGCTAGAGCTTATGGCTTAAGGGTTTTGGGCACTGCTGGTACTGAGGAAGGACAAAACATCGTTTTGCAAAATGGAGCCCATGAAGTGTTTAATCACAGAGAAGTTAATTATATTGATGCAATTAAGGTAAGATTGTTCTATAGTTATATAAGAGGAAATTTGTCTCTTGGGAGACTTCCATAGTTTTTTTAAAGTTCTTTTGATCAAGAATGCTATTTAAAGGGCTGGAGCAATTGTATAGAAGATAGGGCACTTGCCTTCTATACGATCGGCCTGGGTTTGATCCCTGGCATCACATATGGTCGGTCCCCTAGCCTGTCAGTACTGATTCCTGAAGGAAGAGCCAGGAGCAAACCCTGAATCCTGGGGTGGCTCCCCCCAAATAATAACAATAATAATAACAAATTAATAATATGATAATAATAAGAACAACAATAAAAAGCTCTTTAAGTTCTTTCCTCTTTCTTTTTATGACTATATATATCTATATAGTTACATATATATAGTCCTGTGTAGTTTTAAAGGATTTCTTTAGATATTTAACAATTTTTTGATATAAATTTGTAATACTTTCTTTATACATTTCACATCTATAATACAGTATTATTAATTATTATCCCAATGCTGAATATTATGTCCCCATGTTATATACTTTTTATAGCTGAGTATTTTCTTTTTCAATTCCCTTCTGCCATTTTGTCTACCCTATTCCCAACCCTTGTTTCTGAAACCATCAGTCTGTTCTCACTATTCATGACCTATTTATGCTTTTCACCTTTTCTCAGGTTCCTAAGTAAAATTATTTGTTATTTACTTCTCTCTGAATAATTTATTTAGCATAGTGTCCTCAAAGTGCATCCAGGTTGTTGGGAATTGGAAAGATTTCATTCATTTTTATACTGAAATAAATGCGTGTGTATGTGTGTGTGTGTGTGTGTGTGTGTGTGTGTGTGTGTGTGTGTGTTTGTGTGTGTGAGGGATGGATACCTCCATTGCTTTCCTTTCTTAACTATTATAAATACTACTAAATAAGCGTGGATGTATATATCTTTTGAGTTATGTTTTATTTTCTTCAGATTAATAACCAAAAATGGAATTGCTAGATCATATAGATGGGAGTTCTGTTTTCACTTTGTTTTTGGTCTTTGAGGAATCTCCTTACAGTTTTTCACAGTGTTTGTATTTATTTGCATCTACCTAGCCATGAAAAAGGGTTTCCTTTTTTCTATGTCCTCCCCAACACTTGATATTTTTTTGATATAGGCCATTCTAATGGTATCTCATTGTGTTTTTTCTTGCATTTCTTTAATGATTAATTATATTGTGTCCTTTCTCATGTAACTTTTCATCGTTTTTTCTTTTATTTATTATTTATTTATTTATTTATTTTTAACAAAAAAGACTATTTGGGGACTGGAGTGGTGGTACAAAAGGCAGGGTTCTTATCTTGAACATGGCTGACCCAAGTTTGATCCCTGGCATTCTATATGATCCCCTGAGTGTGGCCAGGTATGATACCTCAATTCAGAGCCAAGAGTACGCCCTGTCTGTGTTCCTCTGGGTATGGCACTGAAATCCAATAAATAAATAAATAAATAAATAAATAAATAAATAAATAAATAAATAAAAAATCTCAGCTTTTTAGGTCAATTCGTGCAATATAACCATTAGAAACTGTGGTCTGGGGCCGGAAAGATAGCACAGTGGTGTTTGCCTTGCAAGCAGCCGATCCAGGACCTAAGGGCGTTGGTTCGAATCCTGGTGTCCCATATGGTCCACCGTGCCTGCAAGAAGCTATTTCTGAGTAGATAGCCAGGAGTAAGCCCTGAGCACCACCAGGTGTGGTCCAAAAAACCAAAACAAACAAACAAACAAACAAACAAACTGTGGACTAGTCAAAGCAGTCAAGATAGAACAACCATACTGACTGATTACAGTGGCTGATTTCAAACTCTAAGAAAATTGAATTTTCATAACACTATGATCTTACAGAGATTGGTGACACACAAAAGGAAACCTATAAGTCAGTCTATAAATTTAGCACTGTATTCTTATGTTTTATAGAAATCTGTTGGTGAGAAAGGAATTGATGTCATTATTGAAATGTTAGCTAATGTAAATCTTAATAAGGATTTGAGTCTTCTGTCATATGGAGGACGAGTAATAGTAAGTATTCTTTTTTTTCTGTTAACCCATTTGAAGTTATACCATAATTTAACACTATTTTCAGTAATATAAATGTAGACATATGAAATATAAACATATAATACCTTTTTTTCTGAATTAGATTGTTGGCAACAGAGGTTCTATTGAAATAAACCCTCGGGACACCATGGCAAAAGAATCTAGTATAATTGGAGTTGCTCTCTACTCCTCAACCAAGGTAGATTACGTTTCTGATTTCGGTATCTTAATATGGATAGTATTTGCCTCATTTTTAGTTATCTATCAATGGGTTAAAGATTAGCTGATAACAGATAATTAGGACAATATAATTTTTTTCAAAATGCAGAACACTTTTGAGAAATACTATTAGTTATTATTAGGACAGTTTGTAAACTGAGAGTATGAGAAAAATTGGGATGTATGTGTTATCCTATAGAGAGTTTCATTTGCTGTAAATGTGAATAAACTTTTACTTTTCTGTAAAAGTTGTGAAAAAGCTAGGTATTAATAAGAATCTGTGTTACAACTCTTAGATATTGAGGCTGTTTAAAACTGGAAATTAAGTCATATCTCTCTCTATCCACAAGATACCCAATTCTTTTTCTTTCACTTAGGAGGAATTTAAGCAATATGCAGCAGCCCTTCAAGCTGGAATGGAAATTGGTTGGTTGAGACCTGTAATAAGTGCTCAGTATCCACTGGATAAAGTGGCCCAGGCTCATGAAGATATCATTCACAGCAGTGGGGCCACTGGAAAAATGATTCTTCTCTTAGTGTGAATAACATTTCCATGTATTTCCATAAATTAGAGATTTCTTAGCCTAACTTTACTCACACTATGTTTTAATAGTATCCATTTGATTAATTGAATTTTTATATTAAAAGCAAAATATGCCCTTGAGAGAATAGGCATTGGAATATAATTTAGTTTAGAGCTTGCAATATTTTTTATGTCTTTTGATTGGAGTTAAGGGGTCATGATAGTAGAAGATAGCATATTAGTAAGCTTTTGGCACAGAGGTGCATCACAGAAATGGGTCCTAACTGATAGGTGATCACATTAGTTTTATCCCCTTGACTAAAACATGTTAATTCAAAACAATGTCACTTGTTTTACAGCTTCTTATCAGTTGTTTTATCTTATTAATAAATAAATATGTTGAATTTTCAAGGTTTTCTGGGCAAAATGGATTTGTTTTCCTAACTAATTTTATGTGAGTCTACAAAATCTTTTAGAAGAGCAAGAATAAACAACTGTACAAAGAAATTTTAGATTTTCAAAATTTCTCATATATTAGAACATTTTACTATGTTAATAGTTTAATAACAATGATTAGTGAAGACATTAATTTTATAAGTGATATAATTGGCTTCTGGGTACATATTTTCTAAATGGATATTTAACAGTTTGTGCATAATAAACCATTTGCTATTTTAAGAATGATGTTTTTGTTTGTCAACCTGTAGTAACCTGTATTCAGTTCCACAGGATATTAAACATTGTTTATCTGGTTTGTTTTTATGTAATACTTGCCATCCCTCACTTTTACTCATCATTTCTTTCTTTCTTTTTTTTTTGAGGGGGGCACACCCGTTTGATGCTCAGGGGTTACTCCTGGCTAAGCGCTCAGAAATTGCCCCTGGCTTGGGGGGACCATATGGGATGCCGGGAAATCGAACCGCGGTCCTTCCTTGGCTAGCGCTTGCAAGGCAGACACCTTACCTCTAGCGCCACCTCACTGGCCCCAGGAGTGATTTCTGAGTGCAGATATAGAAGTGATTTCTGAGTGCAGGTGTAGAAGTAACTCCTGAGTACCTCTGGTTGCAGCCCAAAATGAAACAGATAAAAACACATTTGTGGAGTAGATTTTTTTAGTGGTACATCCCAAGCAGTGCATGGAGACTAGGGGCCACTCCTGATGATGCTTGGCCTGATAGTGCAGACTTGATGGTTTGGTGCTTAGTATTACTTATTCTAACTGGTTCTAGGGTCCATCAGGTTACACTGCACAGTTCTCAAAGCACCATGAAGTGCCAGGGATCAAATACATACTTTTATCCATGTAAGACATGTGCTCCATCATTTTGAATTATTCTAGCCATATTGAGTAGTCGGAATTTGGAGAAGGTTCTATAATTAAATTTAAGGATTCAGATACATAAGACATAATCAATACCCTTGAATTTAAGGTTGAGGAAAGATAAGAGTCAAGCAAAACATATGATTATATAAAAAGATTAATCTCAAGAAACTCTCATGCCGTTGTGGGGCTAACAAGTTCAACCTGTAGGATGAACCAGCAGGGGTTTTGTATATAGAATTTTTCTCTGGAAGGCATTTAGATTTTTTTCATATGGATACAGGATTACTAAATAAGGTCCATCTGCTTTATTAAGGGTAATCTACCAAAAGCACATAGTAGGATATCAATACTACACCAACACTTAAAACAAAGGATAGAGTAGGACAGAGAAGAGGAGAGGTACTTAGAATAGCCTGGATTTTCCAATTACACATTTAATATTTTGGATAAAAGTGTTACTTGCCTGTGTCCATAACAGCCTTGGCCATATACACAGTAGCTTGGATGCTTTTGAAAATAATAAAGTGTTTTACAATGTCCTAAATTCAGTTTATGAAGTCAGTAATTTTATGTTTGCCCAGGGATATCTATAATTTTAAGTACAGAGAGCCTTTTATGCAAGAAAACTCCCCCAAACAGTAAAATCTATCAGGTCATTTTGACCTAATTCTCAGAGCTTCTTACAAGAAAAACAACTCAGCTCAATCCTTAATTCTCTTTACAACACTGGTATTTTTCAGAAGAGCAATTTTCAAAAGTGTCATATGAAAATTGTCATATGACAATTTTTCTAATATACAACACATAGGGCTTCAGTAATTTTTCACTTTGTAGAAACTTCCTAGATTCAAGGGAAAAAATCTAAGAAATTTTAGAGAAGAAAGTTGAGTTTCACTAATCTGTGCCAATGCCTGCTAGGTACTGATGAGGACTATTGATGACATTCTTTATGAAACAGCCTAAATCCCAACCCCATTTCATGATAGAGAAGCTCATTAAATATGTGTTTAATATGGCCAGAGATGAACAGTCTCTGATTTACCCTTTCTCAGCTTTATGTAAAAATATCTGCAAAGACTTCTACGGTACTGCAAACCGGAGATAAGCAGAAACCTTCAGCCAAAATCCACTGGGAATTTTCACTAACTCGAATGTCAGTCATTTGATTCATTGACCCAAATTAGTTATAGAGGAGTTAGGAAAATGCCTTAACTTATTCACCATTTCTAGTTTAGGATACAGAAAATCAGGTACCTAATGGCCTAAAAATCTTCTAAACTCACTATCCTGGCCCATTTCTCAGTAATCCTCAACCCCTTGCTTTATTCAGCATTTTAGAGACAATGGTTCCCAACTTTTGGGAGAATTGCAAACTCAGGAGAAAGGAGGGTTCTTTCTTCTTTGCATGTACAGTTACCACAGAGAAAGACTGGTGGGGTGGGGTGTAAGGGATCCCTGGAATTAGCAAATTCTGGAGCATGTTCAATTCTTGTACAAAGAACATTTGTCTGATGTTTAGCAAAGGCTCTTTATCTAAGAATTAGAGCAAAAATAGCTCATAACTTATTCCAGCAGAGAATAGAATTGACACCAAGTACTTACAAGGCCACCTTGCTTCAAGTATAGATTTGAAGGGCACATCACATCTTTGTGAACAAGAATTGCCAGGGCATATGAAGCCCTCTGGTATTGTTAGTCTAAAGTACTGGTCATGGAGGCTAGAAACTGGACTCAAAAACCTTGCTGTACTATGAAGTCCTGGGCATATTATTGAACCATTTAGAGTCTCAGAGTCTTCACATGTGACATGGGAGTAATTAATACTTGCCTTAGATTGTTGAAATTTATATTAAATAATACTTGTGAATGAGCACTCTGTCTTGACAAAAGAATTGATTAAGTAGTGAACCTTTCATTTTTAGGAAATGAATAAGGAAAGAATAGATAGTAATAAAAAGGAATGGATAAGAAAGCACTCTGAAGTATGTAAAAACCAAATAAAATTTCTGAGCTGTTGAGTTAATATAGGTAATTTCATTGGTTTCTATAGGTAAATTTGATCTATTGGCAAAATTGTAAAGGGGGATGAGGCAAAAAGTAAAGAAAGCACAAAGGTTTTAATGAAAATAAATTTCAGTCTTTGACTTTTGTGTGTGATCCTTAAATCTTGCTGAGATAATTAAAACAGCTAAATTTATCCACTGTGATATGGTATTATTTTTAATACAAAATTATTGAAAACTTGTAGTAAGACATCTTTAAATTTTAGCTATTCATATAATTGGAAGCGAAATACAGGTAAAACATTATTACAGTAATGTTATTAAAATGGAAGTTATGAGAAAAAATGGAAAAGCTTAGTGAGTGTAGAAAGGTAATTGGTTAATAAATACATAAAAATTAGTGTAAACAAGTCTAAAACATACTGGAAAAATATCTCATTTAAAATATTAGTACTATTTCTAGTTAAAGAGCAGTGAAATGCAGGTGATTAAACATATAAGAAGAGTATATAACTTTTAAAAAATTATTCAAATTGATTAGTAAATAATGAGCACCCCACAAGAGAAATAAATAGAATTATATCATTCACAACATAATAGTTGCATATAATCAGCAATCATAAAAAATTTTTTTAGCCTCAGTAATGCAGAAACCAAGCATTTACATGGATTATTGATGGGAGTATGAAAGTGTTTCTGTTCTGGACAGTAGATAGTCAGTGTCTTTACATTTTAAATATGGTTTCCCTTTGGCCCATTGATTCTAATAGGGAAGTTATCATAAACAAATAGACATTCTTTAGAGACAGATAATAAAGTTGTTTCACTGCATCATTACTTATCATAGTAAGTGTTGATAACAACCTAAATTCCTATTAAAAGCAAATGTATTTATACCATTTTTGAAATACAGCATTTTTGGGTGATCCTATAGATAAATAGTTAATAAGGGAAGATTTCAATATATGATATTATGTAAGTTTATTAAGTAGATAGTATATGTATAATTCTACTTCTATATAATTATGTTATACATTTAAAGAAATACTTGGTAGATTTTTATCAAAATATTTTATTTAAATGGTATTAGGTATAATTTTCCCACTTTAATTTTTTAACATATAAAAATATCTTTAAAATTTTTAATCGAATCACCATGAATTAAAATGTTACAAAGTTACTTATGATTGAGTTTCAAGCATACAATCTACCACACTAGTTCCTTCACCAGTGTCCATGTCCCTCTACCAATGTTTCCAGTTTCCCTCCCATACCCTGGTTCTACCTCTATAACAGGCACTCCTCCCCCATTTTATTTTGGAGGGGAGGGCACATCCGGTGGTGCTCAAGGGTCACTCCTGGCTCTGTGCTCTGAAATTGCTCCTGGCAGGCTCATGGGACCATATTGGATTCCATCCCAGGTCGTCTGCATGCAAGGCAAAAGCCCTATAGCTGTGTTATCATTCCGACCCTTCCTCCCCCATTCTACACAGTGTGGTTTACGATATTGTTATTGATAGGGTATCATCATGTCTCTTTACCTCCTTTCACTCCATGACAATAAAAATATTTGCAACAAACTATTTCTAATAAATGATTAGCTAAATTATATTTAAAGGAAATACTAATAAGTACTAACATGACCAAAAGTTAATAAAAAATTAAACTAATGGACAAAAATTAAGTTTCTGAACAAAGAAATTTATCTTATCTTGAGTGCTCTATAATGGTATGTCTGTATTTTGTGTGTTAAACATTAGTTCTTCCCTGTGCTAAAATTTATGATTTGTTCACTTGTGTGCGGTGGAGTTTGGGCCACATCAGGTTGTAGGAGCATATGTGGTGCTACAGATGGACTCCAGGCCAGTTTTGTGCAAGGCAAGTGCCTCACCCATTGTATTTTCTAACCTCTCTAGTTTGTTCTTATAACATGTTCTTTAAATGGTAGTATAATTGTATTAAACCTGTATTAAATGGATCATAACAATTTTCTTGTTCTTAAAATAATTTGTCTTTTGAAAATAATAATTTTTCAATATTTGAGCTAGTATCAGTTTATGAATGTTTAAAATTAAGAGGTGCAACTTTATGCTTTTGTAAAATACAAAGGTACTAACTTCCCTCTACAACAGTGTCCTTTTTGGATCCCAGCCCTCCTCTGTTTTCAGCTTCACTTTCATCTCTACTTTTTTGTTTGTCTTTTGTTTTGTTTTGACTATTTCTTTGTATTACTTTTCTACATCCTACATATATGCGACATTTTCTGGCATTTATATTTCTCCTTTTTATTTATTTCACTCCATATGACCCCTTACAGTCCTATTCATGTTGTTCCAGAAAGCAAGAGTGCCTCTTACCTTTTGAGTGTTTGTATGTGTGTGTTGATTGTGTATCTTCTTTATTCACTCATTTTGAGTCAGGCATTTGTGTTGTTTCCATATCTTGACTATTATAAATAGTACTATAGTGAACAGAGATGTGCACATATCTCCTCAGAATAATGTTTTGGTGATCAAATAGATAGCAAGAAATGAAATTTCTTTTTTATTTTCATCTTTTTTTTTTTTTGAGCCACACTGGTGACTCTCAGGGATTGCTCTTGGTTATGCACTCAGAAATTGCTCCTGGCTTGGGGGACCATATGGGACGCCTGGAGGTTGAACCATGATCGGTCCTAGGTTAGCCCTGTGCAAGGCAAACTACCTACTGCTGCGCCATCACTCTGTGCCGGAATGAAATTCGATCTTATCCTGATTGATTTTTAATTTTTTGAGAGATCTCTGTATTGTTTTTCCTAGGAACTGAACAAATTTAGTGTCAAAACCTTGAATGAGTTCATCATCTCAAAAAGTAAAGGGCCAGTTTAATAAAAAAAAAAGGGGGGGGGGCTTTATTGGCATAAAAATAACTTTAGTTGCGAAGGTCATCCACTAGCACTGGCTAGAGAACCACTTCAAAGCTTCCTGCTGCCCTGTCCTTAAGAACCAGTGACTTTCACTGTACACTCACCACCACTACCTTGGGAACAGATTAAATTTCCTGCCTGTGCTGAGAGAGAGAGAGAGAGAGAGAGAGAGAGGGGGGGGGGGGGAGGAGTAGAAATCTGGTTTTGTGCTCAAGAGAGAGAGAGAGAGAGAGAGAGAGAGAGAGAGAGAGAGAGAGAGAGAGAGAGGAGGGGGGAGTAGAAATCTGGTTTTGTGCTCAAAAACGACAAAGTGACATTAGAGCTTATGTCTAATTCCACTCATTTTCAGAAAACCCATACATAT
Source organism: Suncus etruscus (assembly GCF_024139225.1). Classification (NCBI taxonomy): domain Eukaryota; kingdom Metazoa; phylum Chordata; class Mammalia; order Eulipotyphla; family Soricidae; genus Suncus; species Suncus etruscus. The sequence goes on along the minus strand of NC_064851.1, from coordinate 27,721,437 downwards.
TTATAAGGGAAGAAGAGCAAAGCTGTACCATTGAGTAACATGTAATAAATGTACATCAAAGATAAGAGAAAGGAAAACATTATGAAATAAAGTTCACTAAGACCCCACTGGCTATTATGTCACCTAGGCTCTTTAAAGTGGCAAAAGTGTTTAAGTTCTGCCTTGGACCTAATCAAAGCCAATAGAATGCAACAGAAAGTTTCTCCCTGGAAGATGTTATCACACCCACAACGGATAAACCTCAGATATGTGTCTTTTACTTTTTCCTAATGTAACAGAATTCTCCATTTGGCACTTGGTGGTGATGGTAAGGGAGTAAAGACAGAGGGGTAAAGCTGCAAAAACTTGACAAGTTTATTTTGATTTTGAAAGGTAATTGCTCAGACCAAGAGACTATCTGATCTGGGAGAAAACTTTATGTTTATCATTCTAGTAATGACTCCCAAACTTATTTCATGGTTAATATAAATGCAAGATGAAGTTTGGTTTATTAATTAGTTTTGGACATTTATTTTGATTGTAGCATCACATTTGAAATCCAATTGTAGGCATCACATTCAATCAAAGCATTTTTAGTAGGTGTGACAAGTGAATTTTCACAAACTGTACCTTGTATTATTTAGTGAAATATTATTTTCCTTTGGACTTAATTCTATAATTCTGTTTCACTGTTTATCCATGTAATTTGAATTTTTACATATCTTGCAGTTTCTTTTATCCTAGAATAGGTTTTGAGTTTATTAGCTGGTTTCATGTTGTCTTGTTTATAGACCCATCACTATAACTTTTAAGTGCTTCTTGGATTATGTTGCATTTTATGTCTACCAAACAGCATTTCCTAATAAATGAAAACTCTTAAAGTTTCTAGAATTCTTCGCCTCTGTATTGCCAGCTTCCGTGTTCAACAAACTAGGAATGCTTTCCCCCAGAGTTTTGTTTCACTCAATGATAGGCAATTTATTTTAAATCTTTTTCATATGGAAGAAAATACTAAACTGGCTCACACATATAAATATATATTTATATGTATCTTTTTTCTCATTTTTCCTGTTTTATTACAAGTAATAACCATCTATGCTAGCATACGCTCTCTTTTTCCTTAATTTCATTTTGCTGAATTCTTTATGAGTTTTGCTCCCCTGATAACTGGGCTTTCATCATCTCCCCAAAATATAAATACCTCAGCTTATTGATCATTCTGACCTTTGGAATAACATTGTCTTAATACCTTCTCAGTGTCGTTTGTAAATATTTATTCTATGTTGGTGTGCTTTACTTTCTGATATTTTTCTTGATACAGTCTCCTTGATCACTTTTTTTGTTGAATTACAAACTTTTATCACCAACCTATTTTAAGCTCAAATTCGGATTTTTTCACCTGACTTTATTTGGTTGTTCGATTAACTTCTAAAAATCATTATGTCTGGTATTAAACCCTTTCTAGCCACAAATCACTTCCTCTTCTTGTCTTTCATATCTCAGAAGACAACATGTACCTGTTAGCAAAGATCAGCATTCAATCTCAGCTATTCCTTCTTTGGCGTCTTTACCCCTCTACCTCATTGGTCATTAAGTCAAATGAATTCTATTGTCTTTGTACCTGATTCATTGCCAGAGCCTTGTATTAAACCCTTGTGTAACCTTATTGTAAACCTTTGCTTTCTGTCATGCTCCCCTTCCACTTGGTTTTTATTCTTGGTCTTCTTTAAATCCATTGCCCAAACAAAACAATATCAGAGTAATTATTGGTAAATATCTGACTCAAGTCCTAGTTTTTATACAAAGGATATGGCCTCTGTAACCTCACCTCTCTATTCCCTCCTCTCAACTACTATTGTCCTGTAAATACACTGCACTCTTCTGCATTGCTGCTGACATATTTTTCTCCATTTCTGTCTATATTTTTTCTTTCTTCAAAGGACTTGTAACTTGAAAATATTGGCTATGTTATGGGAGAAAGAGGCATTTCTTTATCCTACCAAAAACAAAAGTGAATTGACCTGTAGGTGTAGCTAATAATGTGAATGTTTTGCATGAAAGAGGACTTGGATTCAGTCCTTGGTTTCTCTTTTTCCCTACCAAAATAGTGTGCTATTTATAAATATAATTTCTAGCACAGGTCAAATAATGTTGGAAATAGTTATTAGTTCAATTATTTACAGCTGGGGAAAAGGTCAGGTGGTTATCATGCAGTACAGGCTTATACTAGGAGGTAGAATTAACCAAGAATATTTGCAGGAGGTAGGCTCTAAAAGATGAGGTCTCTGTGGAGGCTCTGTGATTTGTTTGTTTGAAGAGTTTTTACAGGCTGGTAGAAAGATGATACTCATTATGATGAAGGTGAGCAGGCAGAAGAATCAGTGGGATTGAGCACATAATAGGCAAGAGTAAGGGAACTCACAGCTCAGTCTTGGGAATCTCAGGAAAGTCAAGACAACATATAGAATTTCAGGCCTCATAATAAAAAACTCCTGAAGAAAGTATTCCTTTATTATCTTTTTTTTTCTCCTTTCTCTCCCCCCGTCTTCTCCTTTATTATCTTTTATTCTCTCCATAGCTTAATTAAACCTGAACACATTAATTCATATAGAGTGTTAGAATCTTTTGTGAAAGAAGATTTTTTAAAAAAGATGTACATATAAGAAACACCCATACACACAACCCAACATACATCAAAGAGAAACAAGCACATCACATACTAGTACAATTTATGTATTATTAATTGGCCTGTTTCTATGGCTAGATTGGTTGAAATTTTCTGAGGTCAAGGATTATTTCATTTTATAAATCCTTATTTGGGGTTCACACATTGAGGATCATTTGTACATGTCTGTGGATTAAATTAAGTTTATTCCCTGACTCATAATTATATATAACTACATATTCTTCTAAAAATGATGTTTATTCTACTTATTTATTATCCATGTATATTCTCCTTTCTCTATAAATATTTGTATATTAATCATCTGAATAATTTTAAGAAGGTCTGTGCAGATCCCTGAATGCAATATTTGCAGATAAGCTCTTTGAGGTGAGGAGTCAGTCCTAGTACAGTGCTGGAAGAGGGAAGATCCCCAAATGTTTAAGAACTTATACAATGTCGGGGCCAGAGAGGTAGCATGGAGGTAGGGCATTTGCCTTGCATTCAGAAGGTCGGTGGTTCGAATCCCGGCATCCCATATGGTCATCTGAGCTTGCCAGGAGTGATTTCTGAGCGTAGAGCCAGGAGGAACCCCTGAACGCTACCAGGTGTGACCCAAAAGCTAAAAGCCAAAAAAAAAAAAAAGAGAACTTATGGAATGTTATGTTGGGTTTAGCTTTGATTTTCTATAAATTTTGAGATTATATAAGAGGCCATTGTATATTTTATATGTGATAGATATATGTTATGTATATATAAATTTCTAAAATTTAATATGTATCACATAAATAGCAGAAATAGGTATATATGTTTTTTCATTAACTATAAATAGGAAATTTGATATTTGGATCAAGTACAGGAATGTTGACTTCATGTTCTATATCAAAGTGCAACTTTAGGTACCTGCCATCTTAGTTTCCAAGAAAATCTCTTTAGATAATTCAAAAAGAAAAAAAGAATTAAAAAAAAAAGTCAGCCCATTAAAAAGATTTATTTTCCTTTGTTATTTTGCTTAGACCAAATAAGCATCTAACACTTTTAACCTTATTTGATGTTTTATATAGAAAACTTTTAATAGCTTAACTTTTAAACTTATATTCTAAATACAGAAAGTACATCACATAGGTCAGTATTAATTTTTAAATTGTCAGTTCAACTTAGTAGGAAGAAAGCAATTGATGGGCTTTGGTAATAACTTCCACTTGTTTTTAACTTGTTTTATTAAAGCTTGCAATTCTATTTAATTGGCATGTAATTTAATTGCCACATAAGTTATTTAATTATATGCTATAAATGGAAAATGTTGTTTATAGCAATCATATCTCTTTTGTTAAAGCCTGGAGTAGTAGATCTTCCTCAGTCTAGTATTTATGTGATGTTTCTTCACCCTGGTTATTTGCATTGCATGATTGTCATATCACATATTAAATTTATTTTGCCATTGTTTATAATGGGGTGTGCAGGTTTGTGTGTAGCTATATTTTTTGCTGTATTTTGTGTAACTGATTCAAAGTTTTAGCATTTAATCTGCTCTATTAATAAAATATAGGCATATAAAATTCACATTTCTTTATATACAATATTATATATTTTATACATGCGATTTGCTCAACTACATTACCATACCCTCTATTCTTTTCCTTATTCCAGTACTTTAAGGATTTATCTTTGGTGCTACTTCTACTAGAAAAGCTGTCCTGATTTCACTAATAGCAGATAAGATAGCTTTTCTCCACATTTCTTTAAGCAGAATAGCAATTTAGAGAAAGACACAGCTAAGATCTAGTTTTTAATCTTTCATTAGTGTGGCAATCTTTTACCCTAGTAGAACTCAGCTTTCTTGATTGTAAATCTGGGAAAGTACTTACCTTCTTGGGTTGTTATTAAAATATATTAGATAAGTCTATCCAATACTTTGCATATAGAAGCTGTGGGAAAAACTTAATTCTAATAATTGATGTCAAATGAATGAGTTGCAGTTGTCTTTTCTCCTCTTATAATTAATATTTTAATTGAATCACTGAGGTACACAGATATATAGTTCATGATTTGGTTTTAGTCATATAATATTCCAACACTCATCCCTTCACTACTTTCACCAGTGCATATTTCCTACCACCAATGTCCTGGACATCCTCTCTCTCTCTCTCTCTCTCTCTCTCTCTCTCTCTCTCTCTCTCTCTCTCTCCCTCCCCCCTCTCTCTCTCCCTCCCTTTTTCTCTCTCCCTCCCCCTCTCTCTCTCCTTTCTCTATTTTTTGCAACATTTGTTTTCAATATTGTTGCTAAGGGGACATTGTAGATATCACTTGAACTCCTTTCAATGCCAAGTTCTTGTCCAAAGTGATCAATTCCAGCTATCATTAAAATAGTGATCCCCTTCTCTTCCCTAACTGCACTTTGCCCCCCCCCCACCTTGTGGCCATTTTCCTACCATGGAATAATTGTCTTCTTCTTCTTCTTCTTCTTCTTCTTCTTCTTCTTCTTCTTCTTCTTCTTCTTCTTCTTCTTCTTCTTCTTCTTCTTCTTCTTCTTCTTCTTCTTCTTCTTCTCTTCTCTTCTTCTTCTCTTCTTCTTCTTCTTCTTCTTCTTCTCTTCTCTTCTTCTTCTTCTTCTTCTTCTTCTTCTTCTTCTTCTTCTTCTTCTTCTTCTTCTTCTTCTTCTTCTTCTTCTTCTTCTTCTTCTTCTCTTCTTTTAGCTTTATAGAGGTGTAATTGGCTTCAGCTAACTATCCAATCTTTTGATTTCCACTGTCATTACTTGATCCAGTGGAGAGCCAATGGTTATTTGTTCAGGTAAAATAGTAACTGTACACAGTGAGTCATAAGTAAATGATATTTTTTTTGCTGGGAAGACATACTGGACAGTGCTCAGAGTTTACTCCTGGCATTGTGCTCAAAGATCACTTTTGGTGATGCTCTGAAATATATAATTAAGGATATTAAGATCATACCAAAATAATTTTATAGTAGAAATAATATTATGGCATTTTTTGTTTGATTTGAGGCCACATTTGGTGGTGCTCAGGGAATATCTCTGGCTCTGCACTCAGAATTCCTGGTAGGCTTGGGGGACCATATGCCAGGGATCGAACATGAGTTGGCTGCATACAAGGCAAACATTTGACTGCTGTGCTATAGCTGTAGCCCCTGTATGGAAAAATTTAATAGATAAAAGTAATTTAGTTACTAAATCCTGAAAATAGGATACATCTTTAGAAGCAATGATTGTAAATATACCTAAAAGCATGAAGTCAATTTATGTCTGACTTTTTACTTTATTTTGTGTGATTTTGATATACTCAGTATATTCTTTACTTTAGAAAAGAATTCGAGAATGATATATTTTGTGGAACTAAAAATATATGTTAGTTTCTAAGCTACATGTTTATTATATGCAATTTGAAATATTAATTCAATATATCATTTCTTCCATTTCAAAGTTTCTATAAATTATTTTAAAATATGATTTTTTTAAAGAAAGACTAAACTATTAAGTAGTTAAATAGAATATTGTTTAAGTACATGCTTAAAGGTATAACTTTGTGCTCCAAAGCTATGAAACAGTTTTTGCTTGTTTGTGGAGTTGGACATAGAATCCAGGTCCTGACAGTGCAAGGCACATGTTCTATAATCAGTCACATTTCTGGCCTTAGAGGGATATTCTATTTATGACTAAAACCCAGCTATAATCATGATTATAATCATGGTGCTTAAATAAAGTTTATTAAAAAAAAGACCTAAATTCAAGAAATCAATTTTCTTTTCAGTTGACACATATTGTTAGTTACTTCTACAATATTTTCTCAAACTTTATCATTTGAAACTATGGCTAAAGCATGTTTTGTAAAGATGTTTTCATATGTACATATACATACAGACATCAAAGTATATGATGTATAGACTTAAGCTGAACAATCTATTCCTGAAAGACAAGGGATTTATATTATTTTTTCATAGTTGTATCTTTTATGGTAGCTCGTCCTGCAAATATAATAGTTGTTGAATAAAGAAATAAAAGTGCTTGCTCTTGTCTTATACTCAATGGGCAAAATGTATTCCTTAGAATTAACTTGACAGCAAGGAAAGCATGATCTTTGCATTATATTTAATTTGTTTATTTATAATGATAACTTTTCATTTAAGAACCTTAACCCTTCCTAAGAAAAAACATTACTGTGATCCAAATTTCTAGACATGTTTCTTCTTTCATGGCAGTATTTAAGCACTGTTGATACAAATCGTATCTCTGGGCCTTTGTTTTCAAACTGCATTTATTATTACATGTTTTCAGGTGTGATCAATAGTTTTTGAAATTCTCCAAATTTAGCTTACAAAATTACATGCTTGAATTTGTTGAGCAATTATGAACTTTTCTTAAAAGAAACAAAAAATAACAAAGATACCCACATTAATTTTTTAAGGAAAAGAATTATTACTATATAAGCATAAAGAATATTTGTAAGTCTTTTTCAGAAATCATGCTCTACTATTGACTGGCATTCTTTCCTAAAATCACTCTGTGGGACATATCCTGAAATTCTTTGCCTGAACTCAAGCTCTAGAATTCTTTAAACAACTTTACATCTTACCTTCTTGTGGCTTGAGTCTTATAAGTCTTTCTCCCTTCCTCCACACAGAAGCCAGTGTGGATTTTCTAATGGGATTAATAAGAAACTAGATAAATTACTATCTTGCTTACTTCTCCCATTCGGTTCCTGAAACCTATGTCAAGGATGTCAAGGAACTTCAACCTTCTACATGAGCTTTCGAAACCGTTTTCGTGTGGGGCTTTGTTCATCACCACTTTTCTTTCCATGATCTTTGTGTTCCAGAGAAGGCTTCTCCATACCCTACTACCTACTATAGCCAAAATCTTTCCAAAAGCATTCAGATAGAGTTTTCAAAGATATTCAGAGCAGGTCTTTACTGAGACCTCTTGGTTGTATGAAACTCAAGTCAATTGAGCTCTGTAGATTTTAAGACAAGTTGTTATTGTTGTTTAAAGAATGCAGAGTACCAACATTTAGAGATAGTCTTTCTTTTGGGAATTGAGACGGGATGCCAAAGAGCAAATACAGGGCCTCAAATAAGCTAAAACCATCCCTAGAAACAATGCACCTTGTTTTTAAAAATTAAATGAAACCTAATGAAGGCTAAACAAACATCCAGAAACAAATTTTACCATGAAACATTCTCGTCTGAAACTCCCTTCTCATTCCCTAATAACTTGGGATCCCTAACATTGAATATACATTTGTATATAAATTATCATGTAACTTCTCCATATGATATTGTTAATTTGATTTTTTTTTTCTACCGAAAGGTAATGTTATCAGTTCACTATCCAGCCTCTGAAGAACCCAGAAGGATGAGGACACTTTCTCTGTTCCCCAAGAGCGCCTTGTTACCTCAAGAACTTTTTTCAGTCTCTATCACACCTTAGCATTGACCTCTCTGTGAGTCCCTTGCCAAAACATAAGAGATTTCCTTCGTGGTCCTCACAATATTTAACCTGTTGTCGTTGTGACATATTGAACTGTAATCTCTATAGTTAGATGTAAAGAGAACACTTTTTTTTAATCTCAGGAGTTTCTGGAGTTTAAGAATGAAACCTTCCTCTGCCAATAGTTCAACACCTGTTATAAAGTCCTACATGCCAGGCAAACATAAAGGATAGATTTGTTGTAACATCAACAAGGATCTTTGTCTGAATCTGTTTTGTTTGCTCGCGACAAAGTGCAATCGTTTCTCACCAGAAGGTGTCGCCATAGCTCTATGTTTTTAGCGTTGATTTTGGCTTTTCAGCTTTGCTTTAACATATTAATTGGGTTGTTCTGGAAATGAGATGATAATTTAGACACTGTTTACAGAGTAAAAACTGATTTAACCTTCAGTTTTCCTGTGAACATTTTTTTAATTCTAGAATTCCAGATGAAATTACCAAAATAAAAAGAAGTATTTGAATTTTAAAAAATTGATTAGAGTGAAATAAAAATTCAAGATAGTGCTGCAAATAAGAACACAGAGTAAAGGTGAGGAACATGATTAATGTGTCATAGTGGTGCTGACATGGTAAGAACTGTAGACACACAACTATTTCCTTTGTATTCATAACAAAATACAGAGTGTGTCTGTATTCATACAGGGTGAGTTACTCAAAAGGAAAGCCAAGCCCAAATAAAATATGTTTGTTGGTTTTCATTTACTTTGATGAGCTAAGTACCTGGCCAGAAATCTGGTCCTATGAACATTATACATAGAAAACTGTCACAAATGAAGAACCAGAAAACTGAAAAGCAGATCGAAAAGCAAGCAAGCTGATCAATGATCCTTAAAGAGGTGAAGACACAGAAAAGAGAATGCTAAATACAGCACAGGAAGTGTTCAAGTACACACTATCAAGCACTTGGAGATCAAAGCAGTGATGGAGAGACTTGGGCTCAGAGACACAGGTTATGGTTTTTAAAATATAGCAACTGGGCCAGAGCAATAGCTCAGTGGACAGACTGCTCGTCTTGCATGTGGCTGACAAAGTTGGATCCCCAACATCCCATATAGTTTTCTGAGCCTGCCAGTAGTAATTTCTAAATGCAGAGCCAGGATAAACCATTGAGTGTCACTGGGTATAACCCCAAAACCAAAATAAATAAATAAATAAATAAATAGATAGATAGATAGATAGAATGTCAAGTGTGTGATTTAGCTGTGGTATAGATCTCTCAATTCATATTTTATTATTATTTTGGGAGGGTTTGGGGCCATACCTGACCACGTAAAGGGCTTACTCTTGGCTCCTTATAGGGGCTTGAGGAAGAAATGTGGTGCAGGACACAAGGATGAGTGCATGCAAGGCAATTACCTTAACCCATGTAGTATGTTTCTAACCTCTCAACTAATATTTTACTTGTTTAGACTTGACTTTTTTGGGGCCAGGAATCATTCAGGGGTCCATATATTGTCCCAGTGCATTAAGTCTGAGTGTTGATGTGCAAAATAGAGTCCTATCCCCTGTGTTGCCATCTCAAACCCCTAAACCCATGCTTCAAAACAAAACAAAACAAAAATGTCCCTAAATGGTATTATAATTGTCAATAAGTCTAGTAAAAATCACCAAGTTCTTTAATACACTATATTATAGAATATATTAGTGAATAAATGAGAAAGTAACATTATTTACCCTTTGATAAGTAAAAGGTACTTTATAAAAGCAAATTGGATTATCTTCTTGTGGATGACATTTCTCTAATAAAGCATAAAAAATCCTCTCCCTAAATCTGCCTTGTTGCCCTGTTACCAATTTCCAACAACTACCTCTCAGTTACATAAATTATATCTATTACCAACTTCAATTTAGAAGGATTTTCAAGGAGGCAAGAGTTTGATCAGCTGCCAGCTGCCTTAAAGTTTTGAAAATTTTAAATAATGCTGTGAAAAATGTTTTTGATTTCTTTTTAAAGAAATTCCCAATAAGGCTATTTTCTCTCTCTCTTTTTTTGGTTTTTGGGCCACACCCGGTGATACTCAAGGGTTATGCCTTGCTATATAGTCAGAAATCTCTCCTGGCTTGAGAGAGCATATGGGATGCTGCGGATCAAACTGAGGTCCATCCTGAATCAGCCACTTGAAAGGCAAATGCCTTACCCCTGCCCTATAGCTCCTGGCCCAGAAAAAGATTTTATAAAGAATGTGAAGCCATACTTGGTGATGCTTGTATTTTCTCTGTTCAGTGTCCGGGGTTTGCTCCTGGCTGGTCTGGGGATTGAACTTGGACCTCCTGCATGCAAAGCATGAACTCTTACCAACTAAATTATCTCTCTGGCTCTGGACCAAACACTTTTTAAAATTAAAAGATTTTTTCAAATCATTCCCCAGCATTGTATGATCCCCAAACCACTGCCAGAAATAATCTTTGAACATAGAATAAGGAGTAGCTTCCAGCACCACTGGGAGTGACTAATAGCGTCAATTCTAACTAATAACTGAATTTTTTTTTTTGTTACTAGGTAATATCAGTTTAAGAAAATACTTTGAGATAACAGGAAAAATCTTGTTTTGGGCATACTGTCAATAGATAACTAAATTACGACTAGTCTCTTTATTCAGCAATATTGACAATGGGGCAGGCGGTGGCGTAGCCTTGCACGCGGCTGACCTAGGACTGACCACGGTTCGATCCCGGGAGTCCCATATGGTCCTCCAAAACCAAAAGAAAAATAAATAAAACAAAAAGAAAATTTTATGTTGTTTAATCATTTGTGATCCCCCCCCCAGAAATATTTAGCTTTGTGGGTTTTTTTTTTTTTGAGGGGGGAACACCCAGTGACGCTCAGGGGTTACTCCTGGCTATGTGCTCAGAAATCGCTCCTGGCTTGGGGAACCATATGGGATGCGGGGGGATGGAATAGCGGGCCATCCTAGGCAAATGCCTTACCACTGCTCTACCGATCAGTCCCTATATAGTTAGTTTTGGACAAACAAAAATGTTTCTTTGCATGTATATACTTTTGGATACATTTGGAGTTAAAAGTGCTGTTTTCCTATTGAATCTCACAAGACTAACAAAAATGAACTTGAAAAAATAATGAAAAAATAGAAAGGACATTCTAGGGGTTATTCAGCTAAAGGTATAGAAAGTAAACCCTAGAATAATAATGTCTTCAGGGGCAGGATATGCTATGGAGGTGAGGCATTTGCTTTGCATGTAGAAGGACGGTGGTTCGAATCCCTGCATCTCATATGGTCTCCCGTCCCTGCCAGGGGCGATTTTCTGAGCATAGAGCCAGGAGTAACCCCTGAGCACTGCCGGGTGTGACTTAAAAACAACAAAACAAAAGAAAAAGAATAATGTTTTCAATTTTTAAATATTTTGATTTATTTTTGGTTTTCATATTGATAACATTTGTTGCTTTAAAATAATAGTAAAGAGAATTAAGCTTTTTAATCTAAATTGTGGTGTTTTTTCTAAGTGCACTAGCACTCATACACTGTTTGAATATCTTACAGTCTATGAAATGGACTATATCTTTTCTAGGTTTCCTTGTGTGCTCCAGTAAACTTTTATATCCAGGGCTGTTGAATTGAAACTACTGTCAATTATGAAAAAGATGGTTAAATATTATGCCAGTTGCTGATTAGCAACTCTATTCTTTGTCAAGGTTACTAGTGCAACCCTTTGATGTTTTATACTAAGTGGAATTAATGTTATTCCAGGAGGTAGTGATAATGAACTAAATTTCACAAGCACAAAGAAGACTGGACAGAAGGGCAATCTTGCCCTTTGGTCTTTCTCTGTAATCAGCTGCTTCATCACCACAAATCTTGTCTGTCAAGTTCCCATAAACAAGCTGGATTTATTACAACTGTTTGTTACTCCTTGTTCTGATAATGAGCTCTACTACCAATGCTGCTCAAAGAACCACAGTAAACTAAAACAGAGGACCTGTCATTAAAAAAGCAGACTGCATAGGCAGTGAAAATTCGACATGGCTTTGAATTCCAAGCCATTGATGGTCATTTTTGTGTTGCTTCCCTGATTTGCCTGGGGCAACTCAAAACATCACCTTAGTTTTTAGTCTGGCTAATTGTCAACTTTTATAATAATGCCAAATTTGAAAAAATGATTGACAGACAGATATATCCGCAGGTGTTTGACCCTGTGGTTCATCGTCATTAGCACTCAGTCGCTCAGGGCTGGCCTACTCTAAAGACATTAGTTGAAGCCTCTGGATCTGATGAGACCAAATTGCTCTGGGGAGGAGCAGTTGCACATTCTCACCCAGGTGTTCACTATGTCTCTTGCATCATTGACCAGCCTGCACTGGAGAGACTGGAAGACACAGGACCTACTGGCGACCTGTTTGACACCCATTTGTTTGAAGGGAGTGGTTCAGGCCTGACGCCATCTGGTCTGACTTGGCCGTCTGCTGTGTGCTGTCTATGTTGACAGATTTCTCACAACTGCTGCGTGTGACCAGCCACAGGACAAACAATGGCTAAGCCCCGAGGTTACTCATCACACTTCTCATCCATCTAGAAAATCATAACTGTCTCTCTGTTACTTGCCTATAATTTTAGGGAAAATACACGATTGTAAGAGAGGTTATTGTAGTATCTATGTATTATAACATCAACTTTACGATATAATCAAACCTCAAGTTCCATATTTTTTTAACCTACATTTGTTCTTTAGAAACACCTCCCACTCAGTAAAACAGAACTTTTTTTAAATCAGAATTAATCCATGCCTGTCTTTTTTTTTCTCCTCTAGAGTTTCTAGGGCTCTGCTTTTTAACCAAATGCATATGAACAGACTGTGAAAGCTTACTTCTAAAATCAGAGCTGGTGTCATTTGCCCTATATATTGAACAGTTATAGTTTACTTAAAGAGGGCACTTAAAACTACTTCCATAATAAATAATAGCCTCTTCCATACTCTAGAAAAAAACATTATTCACAAAGGTCTATTAGTGGTCACACTATCTTTGGTAAACATCTCTGGGGTTCTGTTCCTTACTAAAACTGAATGTTTTTCTTTTGATTCTTGGCCTTGGGGATTTTCATGTAGCCTTTGGGAAATATATTCCCACTCAGAGAGGATGGGATTGCTTGTAGATCCAGGGATATTCCAGATCTGCTCCTCAGGCAAGATAAAATATACACCACCTCTCTACCAGGAACTTGAGCAGCATTTACAAGCTGCCTGCCAGCTTTTCCAGGCTTGTAGAGTTCTTATAGAAGAGGTTATCAGCCAAAATGAACCTTCTTGAGATATTATTGCAGTATAAGCTGAAAAATTATTTTATTTCTCACCAGTTGCTCAGTATTTCTTCTGGCTTCACAGAGACAAAAATGTGTGCCTGGGTTTCCACCTGCTCCCACATCTTGTCTGAAACCTTTCTTTCCAAAGACCCTGGAGTCCTAAGCTGCAAACATAACTTGGAAGCCAGTGGGCAGAATTTTATCACCACATATTTGTTTGGTCTGTGTATCACTCTGAAACTTGAAAATATTACCAACATATGTTCTTTTTAACTTATTTGGAGAAATCAGATATGCAGAAATTTTAGAAGACATTTCTGGAAGACAATATCTGCTGAACTCTGGAGTTCAGCTTTTCAAATGAGCTAGTTGGTGCCACCTACTATAACCTTGAGCCTTAGGTCTTTTTCCTTATTTGTGTTTTGTTCCTTGGCTTAAGACCACAAGAAGTCTAAAGGAAGAATCTTGAAGATCATATCCCTTTTTTTCTTCAATGGAGTGACAGAACTCATCAAAATATAGTATAATTCTGGTTCTTTATTTCTATCTTTACTTTCTTTTAAAATTCTCATTCTTGTGTCTTCCAGGAGTAAAAAAAAAACCAATATCTTTACTAAATTATGTTTCTGTGACTAAGACATGAAAAAACTTTGAAACGGCCATATATTGAAGTTGGATCTTATATAAGGTTATCAACCTTCTTCTGAAGGGAAGTGAATGGGATTTCCTTTTCCAGGGTTGCCGTGATTGGAAAAGGATTGTCACCATCTATACTCAGCACACAGTCACAGAGTTAGAGATTTCTAAAAGAAGCCTTTAATTAATATCATTGAGTATAATTCTATGGTAGCATCTCTTCCAGAGAATTTCTGTTTCCTTTTCCTGTTTATTTCTAGATAAATGAGCTCTCTACCATCAAATATTGGCTATCCCATTTCTGGGCAATTCTTCTATAATAGATATATAAAATGACTTGTCTCAGAGGGTTATTACAGTAAGGTTTATAATTGATTCTTGAGTGATCTTTATTACCAAGACAAAACTCATTGATAACTGCTGTGTATTATCTCTGACAAAGCTTCTTAGATTCTGTTCTCTTCTGCATAAAATTTTCCTTCAATGACACTACTTAGTCTTGTCATGTTTAATTTAGACATCACCCTTTATTTCAAAGGTTACTCCAACCATGTGGCTTCCAGAATGCCTGTCACTTTAATAAACATATTTCTTAATGTATTTTTAAATGAATGTCTTTTATTTTGGAATGTTGAAAATAATACCCAGAAGTAATGAAGCAATCTTTTTTTCTTTTCTAATTTCATCAGGCGTACCATAAAGAATTAAAAATTGGACAGCAGTAACAGTTCACAGTGTGATTCACAGTGTGGACTACATAAACAATATACTCAAATTTTGTGTGGCAAGCCAATCTGTGTGACCATAGATGGAAATCCTAAGCACATTCTAGAGAGAAATTCTGTATGTGCATAAAGGATATAAATAGGGTCCTCATTACTCATTATTAGGATATAAGAAAGAAGATCCGGATGTAGGAGGGATATAGCCAATCATCAGAGCAGTTACTTTGCATATGTAAGGACCTAGGTTTAATTTCTGGCATCACAAAAGATGCTAAAAAAAAAAAGAAAGAAAAAAGAAGATAAAAATCTTCATAAGGAATGAGCTAAAACTAAGGATTCTACTAGAGAGTACTATAAATATCTTGTCTTCTCTTAATCCTCACATACTGTTCATAGAAGAAAGAAAATGTTTCCATTTACCTGGAACCAAATGAGTACAGCTTTTTAGGCACAACTCAAAGAACTTGACCCTTGCCTCTTATTTTAGAGAATGAAGTGATTGTTACATAACTTGGCATGTACCTCCATCATGTAAACCCAATGTTCCAGAAGTAAACAGATCAATGAAAATACCAATAGAATTTGTACATCTGAGAATGTGAACCAGCATCACATTGGTTTCAGTTGCCATGCCACAAAATTGCCTTAGAGTGAGTTTCTAAGCAACCGTCTAGGTATTTCTCATATGAACTGCAATTCAGTCAGATAGTTTGGTATTTTATGTGAGCAAATAATTTTTGGAAGTGAGCTTGTATTCAACTTGCTACAGAAGCAGTATCATTAAATGTGGATTTAGGATGCTTTGGTTTGTGCCTCCCCTTGTCTCTTAGTTGGCTATCTATTGATCTCTCTTTAATTCTCAATTTTTTCATCTGTGTCATGAGAATTTTAATACTCTCCCTCCTCCAGTCTCAAGAGCTGTGAAAAATTTAATGAGAGAGAGAAAGTGTGTGTGTATTGTGTGTGTGTGTGTGCGTGCGTGCGTGCGTCTGAGCATGTGGTGTTTTATTTTAGCATATTGGAAATCTTACATGTTGGTCTCTTCTGTCTTCATGATGAGTTTATGGTTTTGTCGTTAGTCTCCAAGGGACAATGTTACAGAGGGTTTTTGGGAACTGTTGTTAAGAAGGTGTTACCACTAATAAATATGTGACTTTGGGAAAATCACTTGAATGCTTGCTTCACAAAAACTTTCTCAAGAGGGAAATAATAATATTTGAGCATACAATGTTTAAAGCATTTAGCATAGAGCCTGGCACACATCATGTATTCAGATATGTTCATTTTTCTCTTTTGGTCATTATTGCTTCTGTAGATATGGGAGTTTTCTATTTGCATTAATGATTTATAATAGCCTTTTTAAAATCTAAACAGAATCTTTGACCTAACTTTATCACTGTGCTCATTTCAGAGACTATTAAAGTGCTTTCTAGTCAGTCAAAATGAGCTTTCCCATGTGGGAAGACAGAGGCAGAAATGGTTATAGAAAACCAACTTGGCTATCCCTCATTTTTATGACCTATATTGCTTATAAAAATCTAAGATGTGACTTTTCCCATCTAATCAATCACTCCACCAGTTCTAGGTTTCCTATTGGTGTCTCCTAATGTTCAAGGTTACTTTGGTATTTGGGCCTCAACAAGCCATATTCAGAAGTAACACTTCACTCTATGCTCAGGGATCACTCCTGATAGTGCTGGGGGGGGCATCTGATGTATGGGGGATTGAACCCAGATCAGGTCAGTCACATGCAAAGCAAATGACCTACTCTCTATATTATTTATCCAGCTCCCAGTAAAATATTACTTTGATTATGTAACTTTAATTTTATCCCTCAGAGCTTTTTATTGGCAATTTAAAGAGGAATAGCTCTCCTAGTAGGTTTCTCTGAACTTCTCCCTCTCATATTGTGTTGTTTGGCTTCTTCCTTTGGGGTGGTTTTTGTTTTCCATAGTGCTGTTTCTTTGGGCCTCTTTGAACTGAATGTCACATCCTGACTAATTAGGCACTAAGCTGCACAAGTAGGAAAAGGTAAAAATTTTGGTGTATTTTGGCTAAAATTCAAGATAAGAAATTAAATTTTGTTTAAGGAAAAAAATATTATCTGAAAGTAAGAAGAATAGAAAGAACCTTTTTGGTTTGTTTTAGGTCTCATTAAGATGTGTCCAAGTATTACTCTGACTCTATGTTTTAGGATCAACCCTGAATGGCTAGAGAGGCCATCTGTGGTCTGGGGCAATTCTTATATACATTTTAAAAATCATTATAAACATAACATTTTGAAATATATTGTTATTTTGTTTTATTTTATTATCTATATAAATATGGGTTTTTCAGTCTTGTGGAAATCCTAAACCTAGCTTGCAAACCCTTAGTTGTTAAGGGGCACTGGAGAAATGGTAAACTGAGAAAGCCATTTGCCTTACAGTTGCCCTGATACATACTATGGTCCCTTGAAAACTGCCAGGAGTAATGTCTGAGAAGTCAAGAGATAAGACTTGAATATAGCTGCTGTGACCTAAAACCCAAAAAGGAAAGACTGTCAAGAGTTAGCAAAACTAAATTAGAGATTTCTGGGTGTGGTTTAGTTGTAATCATTAAGATTCAAGTGAGAAAGATTTAATGAATATTAAGAATAGAATGATTTTAAAACTCTCAACCATCTAGTCACCCTTTTTTTCATTTGTTTGTTTTTTGTTTTGGGGCCACACCTGGTGATGCTCAAGGGTTGGTTACTCCTGGCTATAAACTCAGAAATT